>NC_137713.1:1431109-2031109 GCF_964034855.1 Anser brachyrhynchus | reverse complement strand
GCTGTACTTGGAGAAACCAGACGGAGAATACCAGAGATACTGCTGTACTAGCAATTCTTGGGCAAATGAGATCTGGCAGAGTACTCCTCATCAAGAAGGGCACAGTGACATAAAAGGAGCTGCACAATGCAGTGGTGGTACGCTGCCAAGGCTTTCATGTTTAGAAGCATATTTCATGTTGCAAAAGGAGAGGAGGGCCAGCATATTCGTTTGCTTCTGCCAGGGCAAACACTGCAGTTTGATGTTTTAAAAGCCAGCCAAAAGAAAAAACTTGCATGCAAATTGGTGAACATCAGTCCACGGCTGTTAGCTCAGCTCTCTCTTCAAATGCTTAACCAGCAAAATAGCAACCCTTCACCCCTCCCTCATGCGAAGAAATTCTTGCCCTCCATCCCATGCATCAATAGCCAAGGTTGAGTATTCATAGCAGGGCCAAAAAGCTTCTGTGACCCGCAGTTTAATTGGTTTGTGAGACTAATTACTCTCAACATTGCTTTTTCCAGTCTTCAATAGCCACAGCTTGTTCAGAAGGCAAGAAATATTCCAGAAGGCTTCCCTACCTTCTCCATATAAAGGCTTTATATTACTACAATCTAGAAGACAAGAAAAAAGTCTCAGTAGGTAAAAAACGCCAGGCTTATAGAAGTGCTCCGTTACCTGCAGACTGCCAAAAGCTTCTGGCAAGATGGAGGACAGAGCATCACAGGCACTCGTCTGAAGAGTTGCATGTTGAGAATTCTGCAGAGCACCAGGTAAAGGGCCATTTAACATCATAGTCCAGAAAGTGACAACCTGCAGAAGAAGCAGACAGGTTTACCTGTTAAAACGCAGCAATTATGCCTAAGTTCTGTAATAGTTTGTCTTTTTCTACAATCATTTAGAAGACATACTTACAGCAGGTAGCAAAATCACACAAGAAAGTAATTACAACTATTTGGAACCCTAAAATAATTAACATCCAGAATAAAGTATTTAAGATATTTTAGTACCGCTGTAAAGTGCTTATTCGCCGAGTTGTGTTTGTTCCTTCTCAAGGGGATACACCCACTTCTATTGCATTAGGCAGAAGTACGATTCCATTCTTGAAACCACAAAGCTGGGTATTTTCATTTACCTGACAATCTCCATTCACAACAAGTAACAGGAAACCACTACTACTGGACACGTTTCCCAGCTTGCAGGGTCACTGGTGACAAGCTTAGGATTTAGTATACTCTAAATAACTTTTTAAAGTTACCTTCTGTTCACAGAACACCATAAAGCTATACGTCTACTTCCAGGTTTTATGTAGCAGCAATGACACATGCAAAGTGTGCACTGCTCTTCCAGCTTCCTGACTTACATCAGGCAGGAAGAAGTGGGATGAGGAAAGGCAGAGGCATTGTTAATACCACGTAAAACGATCACTTGCCTACAGTCTAAAATAAACGCCAAAAAAACGGAGGAGGTCTACAGCAATCGTACATCCCAGTGCCTATAAAGCTGCAGGTATTTACTCCTGTTCTGCTTTCCTGCGATTGATTTGTTCCCATGCCAGTAACTTTGCAGGGAATTCAAGAAAGGAAGCTCTGAGTGCAATCTCAGAGGGAGCCCACACACTTACCATGCTGACCGGTACTCTCTGATCAGGGGCAACAGCTGAATCAGGTTTGTATTGCTGTACTATACCTGTGCCCAGCTCCTCCAGAAGCTGCAAGGAAACAGAAAGCAGCTAGATCTTCATCAAGGATGACTCACGTACCACAGAACTACAGTAACCTTTACCTAGGACTATACTTATTTACCCAAGGAACAAAAATATGAGATCCAGTATTAATTTGGACTCTGTTCTGTCCCTGCTAGCAAAGAAAATAGAGGAAAAGCCTTTCTTACATAAAGTCCCCAGCTAAAGCAGCATAACAAATTGCTCGGCAAAGAGGAAATCTCTTTGAGATTTCTTTTGGGTAACGGGCCAAACATCCGTTAAGAATTCAAGACTAGAAGTAGAAGGTGCACTTCCCAAAGTGGCAGGGTGCTGCATTTCCAAAGAGCTACAGCAGGCACCAGCTCATCACAAAGCGCTGCTACGTGAAAAATACAGACTCTGAATATTCAGCATTACTCATCTGTATTTGCAAAGCACACCGAATGGCAAAACTGACTCGGTAAAATAATATTGGTGTTTCCTCACACTCTTACTTTGGCTCCATGAAGCTGAATGGATGGATCCACTTCTTCCATGCATTTGCAAGCCACTTCTCCAAGTTCTAGCAAATAGGTCTGAGCCATAGAGAAATACCCTTTCACAAGGAGAGCCAATACCTAAACAAAACCAAGAGATAAAATCAATTCAGCATTTTTTCTCTCTATTAAACCAAACTAACTGAAACACAGGCAGCAGGTTAACAGGCGAACCAACACAGCAACCATATACTGAAGTCTCATGTAACAGATACACCTTACAGGACAACTTCTAGAAGAGTAGAGCTAATTAAAAACCTTCCGATTCCACTATATTGTTTTTAAAAGAGCCACAAAAGCACTATTGGGTAGCAACACAATGAATTATTTACCGTAAGTTAAATGAGGTCTCCTGTAGCAAAATAAATAAGCAAGAGTGTCTGTAAGAGTAATACATTCTGCATCCCTTGCAATACTGCTGCTGTGTTCTGTGAAGCTAGATTTAACAAATATCCGTTGTTCCAGAGAAAGTATGAGACCCTTGGGATGCACACTACAAAATCTTATCGTTTTCTGTGGTTACGTGAAGAAAAATAGGGCCAAGCCTCAACGTTTACAGGTGGTACTTTAGCCATGCAGCATCATCCTGCAGCTCTTCCCACTCTGTTCATCAATTGCGAGGTTTCCAGCACCACTCCCCTGACTCCCACCCCCGTTTTCTAGCAAAACTTTAATTTAGATTCTGTACAGAGGAGTTTGCATGGGGGAAAACTCACAGCTTTCACCAGATGCCAGCACTTACAACCAAGTAATATTTAAAAATAATAAAGGTAGCAAAAATCAGGCAGAACTCACTGCTGCAGCTTTACTTTGGGAGGGCTTTGCTGGGGCCACAGGCATAGAATCAAAATGCTACTGCTCCTTCAGCCACAACAGATCAGAAATGCTGCTCTAGCAAATGCTTTCACCTAATCTCACTGAGCGAGCTAAAAACAAAGGCAACCCACGAGACTCGGCTGATGTGAGGCAATTTGATATTGTACCAGGCTGTTCATTTTACAAGCTAACTGTTCATCGTCACCTGCAAGGATTCCAGTCGAACAGGAGATGGTTCATAAACGCTCCCAGATGGAAAGTTAGCATCGCTGTCAGAGCAGGAATCCTCTCTGGGCAGAACAACGATGGAAATACAGAGACGAATAAGCCAGCACGGTTCTGAAGACATACATCCCACTGGATTATCTGGAGACTCCCCTTCCAAGGGGACGGCTTTTCTCCACTGCTCGGAAGAATTAAAACGATGAGGGGTTCCACTACCGCTACTGTTTAGCCCTGAAGAACTGGGCTGTTGCAAAAGTAACTGCACCTCTGGTAAGGGTGCTTGGGCAGATACTACAGCCCCTAATAGCGTGAGGCTAGAAACTCGAACGTTAACATCTGCAAGAAAGAACAGGGAGGGGGAAGAGAAAGCCAGCCCATTAGCATCTCACTGAGACCTCAGCATTTTTTTTTCAGACATTTTCAAATGAGACAGACCATAACATATAATTTGATGGTGCCACCTCTAGTTATGTATTTATAATATTGCATAATAACCAACGTTGAATTAAGGAATAACATGCAAAGAGGCCCCGGGTATACAGAACAAACCTTTATGACAAATGTATGGCTTTATCTGGTTCCAGACTCTTGTCAGCAACCCAGGATTTAAACGGCTGTATGGTGCATTTGAAACCAAATTTGCAAGGCACTGAAACACATAAAAACATACATGGAGTGGTGGTTACAACATCAGCCTGGCCTCCAATATATTCGTTCTTACATTTGCAATTTAGGCCGTTTAGACAGCTAAGTATCTGAGTGCACCTGAAAAAAAATGACCCAGTTAGCTGCTCTTTGAATGTGGTTACAAACTTGGCTCCTACAACAAGTATGCAAGTACTGTGACCTGGCATAAAGACCAAGAAACTTCAATAGCCCATGGAAAACTTTTGCTTCTTAAGATGGCAGTTTGGATTTAAGTCTCGAAGGCAGGGTAAGTCTTCACAAACATTACACAGGCTCATTCACCTCAAAAAAAGAATACATGAAAGAAATGCAGAACAAGAGAACTGCACTGAAGAGAAAAGAGACCCTAGGCCTTTGTAGAAAGACTCTGTCATTGAAGCTCTGTGATATGATGACAGTATTTGTCCCTCTTCCCCCTTGGTCCTCAACAGCTACAAGAACTGCGCAATCTTTATTAAAAAAAAAAAAATCTAGAGACCAATATCAGCTCTTGGGTAGCGCTTGAAACATTGACAGTGCAATTACCTTGATGATTTGTGTTAGTGTCTGAAAGGATGATTCTGCCACCAGGGCCAGCAGCAGGCAGCGGTGCAGCTCCCGGATGCTAGAAGCAATAGTTACAGAGAAGGGTGTAAAAGCTCTCTTGTGATCATTAGCATCTTCAGCAACAGAAAGAAACTGCTTCGAACCTTCCAGAATGGCTGAGAGAACTTGAAGAGAACAGGCACGTGTCTAAAATGATAAAACATTTTTGTTAGCCACAGCAGATCTTTTGAGAAAACACTGTTTTCTCACAGGCCTTCTGGAATGATCATCTCAAGCACATGATGAGTATCACATTCTTACTATGCGAGATGAATAACTTAAGATTAATACTTGAAAAATGCTTCATCTACTCAAAACCGTCTAACCTTTGGAGAAGGGTCCTTTAAAGCAATAGTCATCAGGGACACTGACTGGGGGCTGCCAATGCCAGGCGCATCAGGAACAAACGCTGACCAGTAGCCGTAAAGAACTCTTTTTTCTATCGATTTGATAGTAGAGAGGAAACAGGCTAGAGCCCCTTGACGAACTTTGGCTTGGTAAGACCTTAAAAACAAATAAGCAAAAAGATTAATGGAATAGCAGCAGTGAAAAGTAATGGACTTAACCTCTTTCATGTTAGTGGCTAGCCGTAAAAGCAGTAAGTGAAGTATTTCAGACCAAAACCGGGAACAGAAAGGGCAAGTTTACTTTCAAGCCAATATTAATTACTGCCTTCCATTTTTCTTGTACCACAACATAAACAGAAAAGTGATTTTTTCAACAGTTTTGATTAAGAACAAAGCACTGGAATCCTCTGAAAGGAAGTCTGCACACATGCAAAATTGGTACTAGATCTACAGGAACAAAAGGGATGATTTAATGTGATAAACTTAAGTTGTTATGAAAACAGCACTACTTGCTACTATGTTTTATGATCACACGAACAACAATAACCTCGTTTTGCTCTGTATTCCACCTTCAGCATCAGAATATTCTGACTCACTGCTGCTGATTCTCTTCCAGCTAGTACAGTGTGAAGATAAGTGATCCTTTCCAGCAGGCACATATGCAGCATCTGATGCAAGAGTCTTGGGATCTGAATGACTACTGTTCTGTGCATCCCCCAAGCGCAGTTTCAGCATGTCAACTCCACGGATCGATTCCTTTCCTGTATCACACAAATCTTCTCTTCCTTCTTCTGCAAGCTCTCCTTTCTTTTGTTTCCCTTTGGACTTTTTTCTTCGGTTCTGTTTTTAAAAAAAAAATAAATAGATTATTTAAAAAAAATGTTTGAAGTAGTATCTATAAAGATGTGCAAATGTTTCATAGTGGTAAATCTTTTACTATTGGAAAAGATCTCATCTGAAAACAAAGCTAATTGTTAATCCAGACGAAAGCAGAGTTCAGTATAATAAATCATGCCCTTTGTATAAGTACATCAACAAAACAGTTTTAGTTTCTAAACATGTTTAGATGAAATTTAGTTTAACTATGAGTTATTACAGCTATTTAGCATCCTCAATGCAACAATACTGCATGTATAAATGCAATAAAATGTATATACAATATTGTACATATCTAAAAAAAAAATCACACCATCAGTATCTGAGAGACTGCAAATTCTGCCTATTAGTAACAACAGTAAGGTCAATATACTAACATCCTAGTGTAAGTAAGCAGTTTATATCTGAATAGCCTCAAAAATTAACCTTTGGCTTCTTTATCAGTAAAGCAAAAAATTTTCAACAGAAAACTTTTATTTGAAAAATATATTTCGCACAGAAATTAATAAAAATAGCCAGTGCTTTTGCAGTTCTTTTGGATTTATAGTAATTATTTAACATCTAAAAAGAAACGAGTCAACATGACTACCGAACTTTGGATTACCAATTATCTGAAAGACATTAAAGGGGAAAAAAAAATTTACAGGGTTAAATAATAACCTGTATAAGAATTAAGCAGAACAGCTAGGGAGGAGAGGAAAAACAGAAAAAAAAAGAAAGAAAATCAGTCTCTAAGTATCAGTCTCTAGGTGAACTTGACTTCCCTTAGAAAAAGTTGAAATGACTATGCAGATGTTAGGAGAGAAAATGCAATTTACAAAATAAAAAACTTTGGCTAGTCTGCAAGCATCAATTCCACGTCTGCAGGCCAAGAATTCTTGGCTACAGACGAATCTCTGATGCACACAGCTTAAGTCAAGAAAACCAGTCTCTGCAGAGCCATTTGTTCTTGTCACCCGAGTTCACAAAGCAATTCGATTCAGTGCAGAGATTTATAACCAATATCTTTAAAGCAAAAGAAAACAAAAAAATGTATCACGCCCAAAATGCAAAGAGACCATTAGCCACTAATACCTTATCAGGTAACATACAACCTCAACAAACACGCACACGAGCACGCAGGAGAATCAGTACGATTTCAGTTTACCCCTGTTGCCTTCGAGGCGGCCGGCTCTGGCTGCTCCTGCTTGACGGGCGACCTTTTGTCATACTGAGGTAACGGGGCTGGGTACAAGGCTGCAGGCACCTCTATGCTCAGTCCCGGCAGGCCGTGAAACATACACTTCTAGAAGAGTAACAGAAATATTAGCATTTTTTCCTTTTTGATGCACAAAGATTTGCTGTGTATTTCCTCAGGCGTTCATCACTTTTCCCTTTGCCTTGTGATCCTCCCTCCACGTCTTGCCTCTCCCCATGCTATGTAACAGCCATCTCCAGAAGGACTTTAAGTGGGTCCAAAAAAACAGGCCTCCCATCTTTCTCTCACATTCTTATGTAGGAACTGCAGCTAAGATGCTGTGAGAGAAACACGATGCTTTTTTCTTTATATCTCACACTACCTCTTTCCCCCACACTCAGGCTTCTCTGCTCTTTCTTCCTCATCTTCCCATACTGTTTTGCACGCAACGGGCAACTGGAACGCACACTTTCCAATGTCTATCTCAGTATTTACCTTTAATACTGCAAGAAGAGATCCAAGCTGGTCAGCTTGCATTAATTTCATCTTCCCGCCATTTAGAAGCGACTGGATACCTTTCAGTGCATTCTGTAGCAACTGAAAGCAAAAAGCACAGAGTTATTTACTTTTCCTTCCCAAAACACTGAAGGTTCACATCTCTCAAGTGACCTTCTAGGCAGTTAAAGCTTTGCTCAACATAGTTACTTTGACAGTTATTTATAATATCCTGTTAAAGCGAAACAAAAAAAAAAGTCTATTTAAGCAAAATCTCAGTTGAAAACATTCCAAATTTCATATATTCCAAAATTCCAATATTCCAGCAGCACAATTTCCTGATTAGAGTATCCTAGACTCACACTTACCACACAGAAGGTGATGTCATCTACATCAGAGGTTTTTGAAGACTGCAGAACACTCAGAAAAGTTTGAAAACAGACACTTCGGTAGGACTCATCCAAGTATGTCTGCCCAGGCACACTAAAATAAAAGAGACAAATCATTGCTTTATAATCTGTCTCTTGATTTACTGTAGGAAGAAAGGAAAATTGCATCACTTTAATCTTTGCTGCCATAAGTACCATAAAATAAAAGTTGGCCATTGCTGCAGTAGCTTTAAAGTAATTAAGCAAATTCTTTTTTAATGGATTCCTAAGCATCTGTTTCCAAAACTTTTAGTTACTTCAAGCCACCAAAGCACGTTTGATAACATTCAGAGGACAGCCCTAATACTGCAAGTGATTTTCCTGAAATTCGAATCACGGAATAGCTGAGGTTGGAAGGTACCTCTGCAGATCAGCTACTCCAAGCCCCTTGCCCACAGCACAGCCGATGACAGCAGGTTGCCCCGGACCACGTCCATTCACGTTCTGAGCACCCCAAGGATGGAGGCCTCACAACCTCCCAGCAATTACCACAGGACCAGACAAAACTCTTTTCTTTCCTAAACATGTCCCACAATAACTCTATTTCCAGAAGTCTGAGAGTTCACAGTTTTATCCGCAGAGGACACAATAGCTTGGAGCACTAACGTTTTAGACTTCAAGTTTAAGCATCTACAGCCTACAGGTCCCACATTTGCTCTTCCTAGTGCGGACAGAGCAGACCAGCTGCCCGTGCTGTCAGATGTACACCTTCTAAGGCACCCACTCCACCACCCACAAAAGCTGGTACGCACCTGAGACACAGGTTTGCCATGCTGTGTAGTGCTGCCGTCCTGAGCTCCGTGTTGGGCTGAGCAGAATCACTGAACTGCACCAGGAGTCCCGTCTTGCCCAGCAAATCCGGGAGATACTGAAACAAACCAGCAGAAGTCATTAGGGGTCAATGCTCTTCCCTCAGCCTGATGGCTCTTTTGTTTGGTAGTTAAATATATCTATACTACAAAAAAAGAGTTGTCAGCTGCAATTTCAAATTCCAGAGACAGATTATGTTTACCAAACTGACCAGATGATGTGCATTTCCAAAGCTCTCCTATTTTGTATTAAAAAAGTACTGAGTGTGAGCATAGCTCAGGCTGAGTCACAATTTATGCCTTCTTCCCAGACATAAAGCTAAGTTAGTAACAACTGCTGTACCAAACTGATGCAGTTTTCTAGGCTACAAACCCACGCAAGCTGGCAGCTACAACACTGCCAGCATCACTACCCCGTGCTCCAGACAAACAGCAGAAACTGCTCTGCAAACTGCCAAGAGTTGGTGATAGCAAGAGAATTCAACATATCAACCACTCTCAGTCACACCGCAGCCACAAGGAGCTTCGTGCAAGCCCAGGACTACAGAGCCTCGACTTTGAAGTGGCTTTGAGCCCATTGCACATCAAAGACCTGATCTGGCTGTGGGATAAGTTTCCGGATCCTCAATGGAGCCTGCTGAGTAATGTGCAATTCGAAGCTCCCCACGTTCTTCCTGCCTGACACACAGACAAACCAGGGGGCTTAGTCTGCAGGCTGAGCCAGGTGCCCTTCCTTCACAGTGTGCCTTTGGCTCAAGCCAGATCCCAGATGGTCCCTACAGCTGCAGCCTGCAGGTACAGCATCATTCAGCACGGGAAGAAGCTTGACATCTACTGATTGTTACGATACACACCTAACACACCTGAAATTCAACTTTTCCACAGATAACAGGCACAATTTAAACGGGGTCTAATATTAACCTAAAAGGTACAGTGGTTTGAGAACATGATATGTTTTCCACTTCCCTCCCCTGCTCTCCAAAAGAAAAAAAGAAGAAACAACAGAGGTTGCAAGATTTTCTTGGTTAGTTTCCCCTAGTTTGTAAACCTACCTTCTGGCATTTAGGTCCATTATTGTAAACAAGAGCTGCTAAAGCTTGCAGGATTTCTACATGCGTCCAAGAGCTGCACTGCTTAAGAGCAGAGATGCAGTAGGAGAGAAGAAAATTCAAGTTCTGTTCATCAAATGTCACCTGCCATAACAGAAAAAGATTACGGTCAAGAAAAATACATCATCCTGTAGCGTTAAGATCAATATATCTACCCTCTTAATGGCTACAGACTTGTGTAATCTGGCTGTTACAATTGCACATCATCACAGAATCAGGCTACAATTAAGAAAAGGATAAATTCACACAAACGTCTTATAACCAGGAGTATTTCCTGTGGTGTATTACTTATGACTGGGAGCTGTTTTTACACAAGGAAGCTGTCAGCCACGCTAGAGCCACAGATCAGAACCTCAGCCAAAGGTAAAGGAACGACAGAACAAAAATCAAGTGAATTGGCACAAAGGCCAGCTCCACGGCTCGGTAAAAGAAAGAAAAGGCCTCTCTAGCTTAGTGGGGAGGTAGGGAGGTAGCACAGAGGGAACAGAGAGACGTGGCCAAACTTTCCGTACCTGAAATCTGTTAAGTAAGTGATAGATAAGCTGGCAGACTTTGCTGACGAGATGCGCCTGATCGAGATGAACCAGCTGGCAGGCTTGGACAAGCAAAGCACAAACGTCCTGGAAAAGAAAGCGTAAGCTTATTATTCAGAGACGACAAACCTGGGGTGGAAACCACATCCCCGGCTACGACTTTGATCTCATAGCCAGTATAACCCCAACACCGATACGCGTGGATAACTAACGAGACGCCCGAAGCTCCCACTTGGGAGCCTTCCCTTTCCCTCGCTCGTCGCTTAAACGGCTCCAAACCGCAGCGGTGCCGCTCCAACAGCGGACAGCGGGGCAAAACCAAGGCCAGAAATGATAGCCAAACCCGAAATAAAATAATAAAAAAAAAAACCCACAGGGAAGCTCAGAGACGACCCGCGCCGCTCACGCGTGGGGTGCCCCCAGCGCAGCGCCCCGGTACCTGCGGGCTGGGCCCGGCCGCCGCGGCGGGCCCGCAGCTCTCGGAGATGAGCTGGTCGAACAGCAGGTGCAGCTCGGTGCGGCGGCCGCCCGCGGGCAGCTCGGAGCCGGCCTGAAGGCGGAGGGCGCCCAGCCGCGCCAGGCAGCGCCGGAACGAGCCGCCCGGCTCCGGCCCCGCCATCTTGAGCCCTCCCGGCGGCGGCGTTATGGCAACGCCGGGCCCTTCCGGGGCGCCTATGGCGGCCGGGCCGGGAATAGAGGGGAGGAGGGAGGGGAGGCTGCAAAATGGCGGCGGCGGGAGGGGCGCGGCGACATGGGGCGGGCGGCGGCCTCTGAGGGCAGCGCGGGGCGGCAGGGGGCACTGCCCGCCCGCACCCGGCCCGGAGCGGCCGGGACTGCCCCCGGAGGGGGTTGTCCGCGTTTTGTAGGTAGCAAAACCTCAGGCGGAGCCACGCGTTAATGTCGTTATCGCGTGTTCATGTCGCGACAGGGCGACTCGACGGAGCTCCCGGCCTAGCCGTCGCCCTGCGGAGAGCCGCTCGCTGCTGCCAAGTGCTCCGGGAGGCGAAGTGACGGCCGGGAGCCCGTGGCCGCCTTTGCCGTGGCGGAGCCTCTGCGAGGGGGTCTTCACCGAGTGGTTTTGGTGTGAAAATGAGCGAAATTGGGGCTTGTGCCAGGCAGCGAGCGCTGCCGGGAGGCGCGCCCCGATACACGCGGCTGGGTGCTGCTGGACTCGGCAGAGCCGCTGTGGGTTTGGCATTTCAAAGCCAGGAATGTCAGCAGTGCCTCCCCAGCTCTGCCTGGCGCAAATTTCCACCAAACCCACGCTCGGGGACCGCTTTTGGTTTTGTTCCTTTTGTCACCATTTTATTTTGTGATTTATTATTTTGAAAGCTTCTTAATACACATTTAAAGCTCGTCCTTTCTCGTTGTCCTTTGTTTTTTTAAAGTGCTGCTGAAATCTGTGTTTTGACAGCAGCCCCTGCTTTTGTGAGGCCCTAATAAATCTGTGACCGAAACCACCACATGGGTTTACAAAGCAACCAAAGGCAGAGCTGGTGAAGTAATTCCTCTTCACCAGAGCTTAGGGAGTAATTTCTCTGAATTTGTTACATGGAGACACATCTTACCGGCACCTAGTAAGCCTTCGCGTTTGCTCGCCCCTCAAAAACCCCAAACAAGAGCAACCATTGCGCAGTATCCAGCAGTGGCCATGAGGGAAAAGAGCACAAGTCCGCGACTGTTAAACATGCTCTGCTACTATCATGCAAATACATCTGGTTCGACAGCACAGAGCCAGACTTCAAAGGACAGAGAAGTCATTAGAATCACAGTTCAAAGAAAAAAGTGAGCAGCTGGGTTAGGCCATCTGGTATGGGACATAAAATGGTCTCTTTCTTCCCCAGTCAGTCTATGAAATTTTCATTGATCGTAGGAACACCTTCCAACATTAAGCAACATAATATTGTTTAAACGGTAAGTCTTAATCACCAACGCTCATATCTGAGGAAAACAAAGTACCTGAAGTCTGGCGGGTTCTTTTCCTCACCTGTAATGCCATGTGCCGTAATTACAATTTTAGCCTGGTATTTTCAAAGCAAATTAGTGGGAATTGGATTCCTCAGCTCCTTTGAAGGTCCCAGGAAAGAATGTGGAAAGGACGGCTCCCCAGGCTGCAGGGGAATCTCCTTCTCTATTGATTTCAGGAGCTGTGTTTGGCTTAAAAACATGCAGAGAAAGAAAGCGTCCTCTCCAGGCCGCATCACCGGGGCTTGCAGCGGGGTCTGTGCTTCCCCAGGTGCCAGGACTGGGGCCAGGCAAACGCTGATGCCAGAAGGGCTGGTGCTGGGCCTGATCCTCTGCGTGAAGCAGGAGCTGGCACTGCTGGCTCCGCGCTGGCTGCCCCACCGGGGCAGGACAGTGGTGGGGAACCCATGGGCAAGCATAATACATCAAGACAGTCCTCTGCAAGAAGCCATGAGAAGATATGGATAAATCTATGTCTGGAAAGCTTATGGCAGGGCTAGGGGAGTGCAAAATCACTGAGATGAGATGAGCTGCACTGGCCCACAGAACTGGGAGAGTTCCCATGGGGATAACGTTTTGTGAACCGTGGTTGATTACGGCTTAAACGAAAACCACCTCCATGCAGCACCCCAGCGGATATCCGAGCCGAGAGAAATTCCAGCTCCGGCAGTGTAAGCACAGCTCAGCAGAAATCCCCGTTTCAGATGCTCTTATCTCCAGGCCCCCAAGAGCTCCCGGAAATTGCTATTCCTGTTGAATATATGGATGAGTTCCTTGAAATTCAGGCAGGTGGTTTGATAATGCAGGGCCGGTGACAGCTGCCACGGGGAAGCCACACGGAACAGGGGCCGTGGCAGAGAGCTCAAGGGCATGGCAGATACCTGCTGATTTTGACAAAACGATGACCTGGGAACTGCTATCATTCCTCCCTGCCTCCTTGCATTTCAGATCTGTCAGCTGCATCTGTTCCTGGAAAAGGCAGAATGGAAAAAGTTCATCTTGATCTTATTGCCCTGGGAGAATAACTGGCCCAAAACTCAGATCAGAATTTCAGGAGGTTTCTTTGCCAGGCTCTCCAGGATACCGCTGTTGCCATCAGTCCTCCAAATTTCCCAACTTTTCACCTCTTATAAGCATAATTTTGAACCAGCTGGGGCACCGGAATCTAGAAAAATCCACGTGCCCAGGGAAGTAACCAACCATGCACATGCAGATTCTCCATCCCTGGGAAGTTCAGGAATGGAGATTTAGTGAGCGCCCCTGCCTGCGAGATGCTACACGTTTACAGTTCTCCAAAGGCACGTGCAGATTCAGCGCGGTACGCAGCATTATCTCCGCTGGTGCCAAAGGTGTCTCCCACTGCGCTCCCCAGCTGTTTTCCCAAGCTGCGGGCCGGCTGACGGACAAACAGCGCTGGCTCCAGGTTTGTTTGCCACTGAAGGACAGACACGGATACTTGGAATATTTTCCTAATCTCGTTTTCTCATGCAAGCGACTGCTGGCGAAGTCGGGGTTGTTGCTGCACGGCGGGATCAGAAGTGGGACGTGGGGATGGGACGCGGCACGCAGAGCACCCACGAGCAGCAGGAAGGGTGCCCACCCGCACTGCTGGCACCCCGCTGCCTGCATCCAGCCCGGGCTGGGTCCCCCCACCTGGTTCCCTGAGCCCTCAACCTGCCCTGGTGAGCTGGCTAATTTGGCTAATTCCTCCTCTCCGGCGAGGGGCATTAAACCTCCTTGCAAACAGGAACGCGGTCTGAGGTCACCCAGCCCTCCTGAGAACCAGGGCTCAGGTTTCCAAAGCTATTTCTGGGTGAAGGACTACCGGACTCATTTAGTGGCTTACACAGGCTGGGCTGGGAACTGCAGCTGAGGCTGGTGCGGTGATTTGGAAGCACAGCTGGTACCTATTTGGCCCCTGCATCCCGCTCGTGCTCCTCGCCCTGGGTTTTGTCTTCCCAGGCAGAGGCTGGGACGTTCCCGTGCCACCTCCGCAGGAGGTGACGGGGACCCCGGGGACACCGGTGGAGCCTGGCTGGTGGCAGCGAGCCTGCGACACCTCCCCCTCTGCACGAAATAGCGCAGGCTTGTTTTTCACTTGTACATCTAAATCTGTTTTCATCCTTTGCACGTTTTCAGGAGAGGTGCCATAAACCCATAAATGAGCGCTGAGTAACAGCCCCGGCTGCCGCCGGTGCTCAGCCGCCGGGAGGGGAACGCGGGGCCGAGAGCGCAGCGACCTGCTGGGACTTGGAGAGCGCTCTGCTGGCTGCCCGGCCGCAGCCGCCTGCCAGGGATGCACACCAAACATGAGCTAATCCCAACAAAAATAGGAGTGAAATCATAATTCATATGCATAATTCATGTGCATAATTTTATCTCCGCTGTGTATTCTCCAGGGACGTATTCTAGAAAATGCTTTCTTTCCCCTCCCCTCAACACTCTTGTCCTTCCAAAAAGTGCCGTAGATGCAAATCATTGGAGACAGCAAGGGGTAGTAGCTTCGCTGGGTTACTAAATAAATGCTAGATTTGTCTGAGTTTCTAGCCTACGTCTTGGCAAGTTATGCAGATTGAAGCTGTTGTATAGACAAGCAGGCTTGTAATAATCACAGGATTTTAATTGCTTTCATTGTGAACCCTGGCTGCTGATTGTATCTGCATGGAAAACTAACAGTTTGCACTTGCAAATGCTAAAAATGTTAAACAATAATGGCAATTAGAGATAATTATAGTTATTCTGAAGCAAGGATTGGAGTTAAGACTCCAAGAAGACATCCAGAAAGAACGGAAAGCGTTGCCCTGTTTACTGCACAGACTACAAGCCGCTTTTCATACGATGAGAGAACTGCCAGATTTAATTGCTTAATGATTTTCTATAAAATATTTAAGTAACACGGTGCCTTAAGCCAGCCCAGGCTCTGCCGGAATTGCAGGTGTCGGCGTTGCTGGGGGACGGTCACAGCGCCAAAGCCCTGGCCTGGCACCCGGCGCTTGCTGAGTCACGCCGGGCTCTTCTGTGCCGTGCAAGTCACCGGGGCCACCAGCACCTGGGGACCCCGCTGGAGGGGGCCGGGTGGGTGCCAGATCTCAGCCCGGCCAGCCGCCGTTTCAGGGGGAGCCTCTGCAGCTCCAGATTTGCCCCCCCGCAAGCTGGCTGATGGACCCGGTCAGTCGCTCCCTGCCAGGTCAGTTTGGTCCCTCAGGGAAAACGAGACCTTTGAAAGCGGATCGAGGAAGAGGTTTTGTCCTCGCCGAAGCATTTTGGGCTTCCCTCAAAAACACAACAGGCACTTATTTATTCCCAGAGCTGCGCTCTGGGCTGGGCGCCAGCCGCTGTGTGCAGGCTGCAGCGGGGGCACATCCTGCCCACGCATCCCACCCGTGCGTCCCACCTGCACGTCCCACCTGCGCATCCTGCCCACGCACCCCACCCTGCATCCCACCCCGCATCCCTCCTGCTCCCAGCCCCTTGTCGTCCCCCAGCAGGCCGTGGTGCGTGACACAGCCCCTTGGGAGCTGCGCGAGGTGGGCACGAGATCCAGCCCCAAGCCTGGGACGGGACACTTAACCTCTTGCTCATGGAAAAACGCCTGTGTGAGACGGGATTTCCGTTCCTCTGACTCAGCTTAAGCAGCACAGGGCTAAAGCTCTGCTCGCGCGGGGCGCGCTGTGAGGCATTAAACTCTGCCCGTCCTTCTGCTGCGTCCTGGCAGCGCCCAGCACCGCTTGCCCCACGCTGGGGTAGGACAACGGGGAACGCTTTGCCCAGGGCCTGGCTCGGTGCCTCCATCCCCACGGCAGCACCCGAGCAGCTCCGCAGACCCCAGCCCCGTCCCACACGTGCAGGTCGGAGGTGCCCGAGCAGCTCGGGGAACAAAGGCTGCTTTCACGGGTTCTGCAGGAGCGCGAGGGACTGCCGTGGCAAATTCCTTGCATGTTTTTATGGGCTGTGACCAATGCAAGGGGGGAGAAGCGCTCCCAGCAATCTCCTCCCACTGAAAGCGCTCCATTCACAGCCAGGCTGGAAGGAGGCGAAAGGAAAGGCCGCGCACATGTCGAAATGCAGGGGGGTGTTGCACGGGGTGCTTGCACCTCTCCTATAAACCCCTCTGCCCGCCCAGCAGGGCCAGGCCGTTCCCCTGAGGCCACTAAAACAGCCCGCTTCCACAGGCAAGGGAAAAGGAGCCACGCCAGGGCCAGATGAAACTGTCCCTCGGGCTTAACCCAGGGCCAAATCCTGCTCGGCATTGGAGCCTGGGCCTGCCCCTGCTCGGGCTGCAGGCAGGGGAAGGGACAGGACGGCACCAGGCCCGGCAGGGCCGTGCCCGAAGCACAGAGCAGGTCTCAGAGGAGAGGCCGGAAAGAAGGAAGCCAGAGGCTCAAAAGCCAAAAAAAATACATCTGGATGCCGCCCAGGGCAATCTGTACGGGTCGACGTGGACCTGCCGTGTTTGAGACGGTCCGGATGGGGCCTTCTGCTTTACGGCCATCTGCTCCCCTCCCTGCAGCGGGATTTAGCTGTGCAGGGGAAACCCGGCCCAGCACGGCGCTGGGTGATGCCACCGCCTGCCCTGCCCTGCCCTGCCCGCGGCCCTTCCCTCGCTGCCCCTGCTCGGCACCAACACCTCGGGTGAGCGCAGTGCCTGGGGTCGCTCGCAGAAGGGCTGTTGGAGCCGCTGACCGGGGGTGGGCCGTTATTTATCTCACCGGTACTGAGTCAGTGCTCAGCCTCAGCTAGCTGCTGCCTCGAGGGAGGAAACACAACCACGGCCGGCTCCTGCGAGGATCCTGCGGCTCCGTATCCGCAGGGGGCTCTGAGAGGCATGCCTCACGCACAGGCGTTGCTGCCGTGAGTCACAGCCTGGCAAAGGGTGCCGGAGTCGCTGCTCAATAAATAGAACAAAGCCGGGAACCCCCGGGTGGGCAGGGACGGCGCAGCCCCGCTTCCTTCAGCGAGCGCCAGCCGTCTCCTCAGGGTTTACCAGGCAGGGACCGAGCGCCAGATAAAGGAGACTTCCACGTTTCAGCACAAACCTCCCACAAAAACGCTGCGAAGGGGAACGTGTCCTTCGGGTGCCAGGTTTACCGGCAACAGGCTCTGCCTCCGCGTGCCTGGGAGGATCAAGGCTGCAGTGCCGGTGCTGCAGGGTGACTGTGCAGGACGGGAGGAGAGGAGAGCGCGGGCACGCGGCCCCGCTGTTCCCACAGGAGCAGGCTGCGGAGCCCGGCGTCTGCTCAGGGCACCAGGGCTGGGAGGACCTCGCCGTCACTCTGTCCCTTCCCAGAGCCACAGGTGGTCACAGCCCCGGCGGGGAACATAAATATTGTGCCAGCAAGGCAGGGAGCAAGGCTGGCTCCTCGCTGCTACGGGAGTAACGCACCTCCTCCGGCTGCTTTACTCCACGAAGAGAAGTGAATCCCAGGTAATGACCGACAGCCACACGCACGGAGCACAGCTACCAAAGAGGAGCCCCTTCAGCGTCACAAACCTCTGCTTTCGCAGGGCCACACCTAGAAGAAATACAAGGAATTGAAAAACTCGCTCTGCAAGGAAATAACGTGACAACTCTCCCCAGCCACGAACCCGCAGCGAACGCACGCACACGTCTGCAGGCACCGTCCCGAGCCCACAGGCAGCAGCCAGCAGCGCAGACCGCTGCCCTCAGACGTTTTCTGAACGCCTGTAAAGCAGCACGGTAACATTCACCGAGCTTACACGGAAATAGCAGCTTGCCCAAACATCTGGAAGCAGTTTCGTTCTCCAGATGTTTCCCCCGCAGATACATACCTTCCACTCGGTGCCCCGGATCCAGATGTTTCCAAACAGCTCCACGCTCTTGCTGAAACCGAGCAGGCGTCCTGGGGACGCTGCCAGCCTCCCCAGCGCAGCCACAGTTAACGCTCCGAGGCGTAATGCAGGACACCTGCACGTGGTGGAAACTGGAGACAAACGCGGAGCCCAGCAATGGAAAAAGTCAAAGCCAAAAGCTGCGTCAGACAGCTGCTGGGGAGCCCGGGGGGAAGGCAGCGGGGACACAAGGCTCTGTGTTAAAACCTCAGCCTGCTCTCAGCTGCGTAGAGGGAAGTGCCGCTCGATTTTGGGCAGCTTGTGCCTTCCAGAGCCCCGGCGCTACACAAAGGATCATTCAGAGGGAAAGCTGAGGACGTGCAGCGCCGGGATCTGCTGCAGGGGTTACGGGCAGGTGAGCAGGGCTTGGTTTCAGCGCCTTGCCTAATGCTGAAGGTGCGAGCTAGAGCTTCTGTTCCTCAGCCTAGAGCAGGACTTCCGCTGCAAAGAGACGTTCCGGGAAGCAACAAACCCGTTTCCTACTCTGTGCGTCGGTTCAAGGAACAGCATCCCACCAGCCCTGGCAGGACCTCCGCTTCCCACCAGGGATCGTTACACCAGCACCCAACCACTGATACGCCTAAATGCCACCGCAGTGAGTGCTTCCCTGCTGCCAGCATGACCCTGCTTTTCACCGCGTGTTCAGATGAGCAGCTTCCCAGCGTTCCTGAGCCACTTTTTACCGGGTAAGCCCCCCATGCACCCAGAGGGCTTGAGTCCCCCAGCCCTACAAGGCTGCAGATGCTTTCGTGGAGCTGCAGCACCGACTCACCCGCAGCCACGCCGGGAGCGCAGAGCCTCAGCACAGTTTAGGTTAAGCTACAGAACCACGCTTGCAGCTAAAAGGCTCCCTGGGAGCACAGAGGGAGGAGCAGCAGCGCTCCCAGCTCCTCCCAAACTTAGGAACCGCCTCTGCTTTTCGGCACTGTCAGGTGTGGGTTAGGCAGACTGCCTGTGTGTAGCAAAACACACTGCTGCTTATTTTGGAGGTTTGCTTTCAGCTCGTTTTATAGCTGCTTAACACGAGCCTCGCGCTCATCTACAGCTCAGCTTCCCCTTGTTTGGCGTGCCAGGGGTGCTGTCCTGCAGCGTAGCCGTTACGCTGCTCCTGTTGGTAAAGCAGCTCTGCCAAAATATCGGGGAGGCTGCGAACTACAAACTTAAACCTCCCTTGTCAGGAACAAGGCAGGGAGGGGAGCTAACAGCAAGCCCACAGCCCCCGCAACGTGCAGGGTACGAAACACCAGCTCCAGGCAGCTGCAAAAAGGCGAGATGTGAAGCAGCTGCGAAGCGCGCAGAGGAAGCCTGAAGGGGTAACAGACTTCCCTGCAAAGTAGGGAAGACACCTGGGCATGCACAGGAGCCAGGACCCCGGCTGCTCTGCTACCCCCTGCCTGCCTGAAGCCATTAAGAGGTCAGCCACAGCGCCTTCAGATCTGGGTCACTTGGCACAGCAGCACCCAGCAGGGCTGCAGGAGGATGCGCTCCCCTCACTCCCTCCTTCTGGCTCCGCATTTGAGCCAGGCCTGTGGTCGGTGCCCACACAGATGGGCCACACACGCTCCTCAAATTGAGTTTCTCCCCCCCCCTCTGCAGAGCTACCTCCTTCACACCATCAGCATCTTCCAGGGCAGAGAGCTGGCTGCTCACCTTCTCCAGACAAGAGCAGTTCGCGCTTCGGGCAGTAGGCAATGAAGAAACCAGAGGCTGTTTAAATGTGTCAATTCACCTTTAATGTTTGAAAAAAATAAATGGTATTTGAGCCATTGCAGTTATGAAGGGAACGTATCTTGCTCCACAAGAGACCGTGAACAGGTTCACATTAGACTCATGCTTGGAAAAAAACAAATCCAAAACATTCTTCTTTCAGATCAAGAGTGGAGTTCCGAACAGACAAGACCACAAGAGTGCCCCAGACAGCCCAAGGCACATTACCCCAGTGCAGACATTTCCATCGACATGAAGTAATGACAGCTACATTCTTTCTAGTTACAACATTGTTCTATCAATATTACAAAATTAGGCATACTTTGGATTTTGCACAGAGACAAGGACTTTTACTTCAGGAAGTAGTCAACCTGGGTCACCTAAGTCATTTCACAATGAAGAGCTCCCTTCGCTCTGCCTTTCCCCACCCCAGCAGTGACTTGTTACCAACACCAAATTTGTCCTAGAGACACGAGTTGGGCTCACGAGCCCAGCGGTATTTGTCTATGAATTAGTTAACAAACCAACAGATAGACTGTGACAAGCACCAGGTAGTCACGTGCCATCACACGGCGTTTGTCCTTCAGAAGGATTTCTCCCACCCAGATACAAAACACTTCCTGCAGTTTAATCCAAGAGTCAGTACATACTAAGACAACATCACTGCTGAACCTATTGGAGACCAAGACATTTTTCTGCCATCGAAGCAGATGTCACATGAGTTTCCTTCACACAAACATCACATGTAAATTTAACTTCTTGGTACTGTGCTTTAAGAACAAAAGCAGATATCAGAACATGGAGGACAGGCCTCCAGAAATAGCTTATCAGCTACAGAAATAAAAAAAGGAGACAGTGGCCACTTACAAGTCTTCCACATGACTAGCTTGTTTTAAAGGAGAGCATCAAGTTAAGGCAGTGTTGAGACAACTGGCTAAGAACATGCCAAATAGCTGTTGTCAGCAGTCACCAATTTGATATCCTACTCCGTTTCAGGGACGGGCCGTGTGGCCAGCTTTAGGTCTCAGTACCAAGGTCTACAGACCTCAGCCGCAGCACGCCGCTTCCCGCAGCGAGCAGCAGCTCAAGGGGGTGCTTGTTGAAGCCTTCTAGACCAGGCTGAGGTGCTTACAAGTCTAGGTCAATGCTTCAGCAGAGCCAAAAATACAGTGATGGGTACTGAAAGAACACCGAGGGTGCCAGCTGCAAGTCTGGTAATCACAGTCCAAGGTGGAGTTCAACTCGTGTGAAAGCCACGTAAATAAGAGCCACCCCACCGGCTTCCAGGTGGTTTAAGTACCTGCACTGAGGTTACTGGGAGAGCCAGCTCTCTACAGTCTGCAGGGTGGGATCGGAGGCTCACGCTGGCTTTGCTCCTCATTACAAGATTAACAGTCTAGTAAAACTCAGTAAGGAAGTCAGGGGCTTTTTGGCCTGCCCAAAGTTTTTCCCAGCCTCAAAGAAGGAGTTACCACTGAGGGAGCTGTTGTGGAATAGTTTTATTTCTTCCCACGTAAAGGCCATTGTTTAAGCATTTACAGGTTTCCTAGTGCAATACAACCAAAAAAAGCAGTAACAAAAAAATGCCGCCTTCTTCCCAGGCAACTAAACAGAAGTAGAATTTTACTGCAACATATACACATTAAATATAGTATACAGTCCATGCAGCGGCATAGCCATGTTAAAGGGAGTCGTGGCTTCAGCCATCAGTGCATTACAGTCCGAATTTCACTCGCTCCTACTTCCTATCCAGACTTGAAGAGAAGAATTGCAACCTGACCCAAGTAAAAATAGATGAAGTGCTTTGTCTCGTGTGTTACATAGCTGCCAAAGTTTCTGCCAACAATGCAGTGCCAAGTTGGGTTGTATTTCTTGTCAAATTCCTGAAGAAACAGAAGAGAGGCGTTAAGGCCAAGAAAGCCCACATGAAAATAGTTCTAAGCACAAATTCTTTGCTGGTTCTGTTCACACGCTAACGCCCCTCCTCCCACCTGCAGCATCTTTACATTCCCTGCCACAAGACACCATTGTGTTAAGTGAGGCAGTGACCGACGTGAGCCAGGCCTCTGCACTGGCTTGTCTGAAGGATCCAACGCAAGCAAATTATCTCCCGAGATGTGGAGCACGCATCTGCCCCAGGCAGAAGGAGCAGACCTAAGTGCTCTCCCTGGTACAGACCTATTCAGGCCCCACGTGTAGGCTAGCTCAGGGGAATATTTCTCCTCTCCCATTCCAAGCCCACTCACAAAAAAATAAAAAAGACTTTGGCATGTCTGCTCCAGCAAGGCATTTGAGCTTAAAGGTCACCTAAAAAAAGGAAGGAGAAGTCTGCCTTATGCTGTGTAGGATACTTCACAGAGGGGAAAAAATTTGCAGTGAAAATAAGCCGGCAAATTCACAAAACAAAACCCTGAGGTCGGAGGTGAGCAAGGTGAACACTGGACCCTCAAGAATTCTACTTAGCCTTCTACTTAGCAGGTAAGGGAGGGTTAAAGAATTTTCCTCCCTCTACTACACAACTCCCAGGAACACCCTTCCCTCCCCCTCAGAGCCAGAAGAACAGACTCAATGTTCAAGATTAAAGCAAGACTTAGTCCTCAGACAGCAGCAAGACAGTTTCAGCTCTTTGCAGGTAACCTTTGAAGTAAGGAAAAGCTTTCTTGCCAGGGCTTGAAGGTGCATCAAATCACTTCCCTCCTCCCAACACTTCGGAAATAAAAGGGCAACTTTTTGGATTCCTTCTGCCACATTCACTCGTTTTACAGACTGCATTGCCCCAAGCACTTTCAGATAGGTCTTGCCTCATCAGATCAAAGCGATCTGAGAAGTCAGGAGACACCTTTGAATCCTTCACATTCAGGGTTAGGTTACAAGCAAGGCCCAGGAGCTAATCCTGGTGCTAGGGCTGCATTGCCTAGGTAATCATCTTCCTCCCCAAAAGCACTTTGCCTGACCATTCAGAGAAGCAGCTACAGAGGAAACCAACAGCTCCCCAGATGCTGACAAGCATGAGACTGAAGTTAACGGGTTCCCGAGAACAGGGAGGCACCTCCTCACAAGAGGGGGCAACTGCCTGCACTGCTTTTACAGCAGCATCTCTGTGCATCCCTGGCAGGCAGCACAAGGCTGCGTCCTCCTCCACACCCGCTGCCTCAGAGCCAGAAGGCACAGGCAGAACTGCTCACGCAGGGCTGCCCACTTCCGAGGGAAACTTCGGAGTAATCCCACCCCGCACCAGCGCTGCCAGCCCAGCAGCAGCTGTGGAGCAAGTCCTGAGGAGAGGCTGCAGCCAGCTCTAAGCTGGGAGATCCAGAGGGAGAGCACGCACTTAGCTTGCTCAGAGCTTGCCAGAGCAGCAGACCAGGCCCTGCTCTGCCACAGCCTTCCTCTGACCTTGGAGAAGTCACTCCTTTCTCTTGGGAATAGTGGCAAGAAGCAGAAAACACATCTCCTCCTTCCAAACAGTCAAGTGTGAAGTCTCAAAACACTCAGGCTCAAGACACACACACGTAAGAGCTTCAGCTGTAAGTCTCAGGCAGAGCAGCCCCCTCGCCCCCCGGTTACCTTCTTTATATACGCTGCAATGTCCTTTTCTATGTTGTACTTCTCCATTGCCTGTGTGGCACAGTCGACAGCATCCTGCTGCATGTCCTCGGACATGTCCGCATTCTTGATGACAGCCTTTCTGTCAGACATGGTGAACCTAAGGCAGAACATAAGATTCTGTTAATCCCTTCCCCAGAAAGGAGAAGCTGCCTGCGCAGAGGTTTTCCTCTCTACGGCAGGCTGCGTCAAAAGCCGAGACTACCAACTCCCTGCTACAACCAGCAAGAGTTTATCGGGGTAGCCCACAGCAGCCCCAGGCCAAGATCTCCCTTCTGGCTGGAGCACTGGCACCATCCCGGAGGTTAGATCAGAGGTATTCCAACATCACCACCTGCATCGAACAGGCAGAGAAAGCTGCGTGGGAGGAGATGAGATGCGTGGAGAGACAGCCCTCCTAGACATCAAGGGGCCACAGCCAAGCTTGCCTTCCAGGTGCACCAGTGGTTTGAGCTTCATCCACTCAGAGCCTCGCGAGCAGACCCCAGGCAGTCTGTGCCCAGCGGAGGCGTGGGAAGCATGTCAGCGCTAGCACGGCTTTCACCTCACCCTCGACCAGAGCTGCTGTTGCTAGCTGAGCCTGGGATGACAGGCGGAATGGGGAACAGCACTCATTCCCTCACCTCACCACTGCTTTGCCACCGAAACCCAGACTTCGGCAGTTCTCACGGGACAAAGCCGGTCTGACAAAATAGAAACGCCACGCTGCAGCCTTGGAACACGCGGGGATGCACAGCCAGGGGAAACAGCCTCCCGTTTTCCTCCCCCCACCTGTGAGCCACAGCACAGGAGCTAGAGGCCAGCACGCTAGCGCTGCCCTCATCTCTAGGAAACCAGGGAGAGGTAACTTGAGCTGAGCATTTAACCCCTTGACTATCACCCACTTAAGGTGTTTTGTACCAGGCACCGAAGCCATTCACACGCAGACTTCCCACAGCCCTTCTAGGGCAGCATTCAGCACTGGGACACGTCCCGCATGCAGTTCATGGCATCCTAGAAAGCAGGGATTTGGCAACCCCAGCCCCGCAAGCAGAGGCTGACCCATGCACCAGGAAAGGCTCCCGGGCAGCCCTGCTACGAGCTGCCCCGCTCCACCACCGCCAGGCAGGCCCAAGCAGGGTGCACGCCTTGTCTGGGGACTGGTCGAGTGAAGGCCTGTGCTGGCACCTTGGCAGCAGCTCCTACCAGAGAGGATTTAAACTTTGCGAAATTAAGCCTTTGGTGGCAACAAGTGCCTCCGATTAAGCCTGCAGAGCACCATCAGGTTTGTTAATACTTCTACAGTGCTGCAAGTCTGAGCACTACTACCAAGAACATTTTGAAATAGTGAAACTACACATTCTTAGCTTTACCGGGGAGTGAAGAAAATCTGCTGCAATGATCGCTTCCTGGAACAGTCCCAGAAAACTGAAGGAGTAGCTTTGTTACAGCAATTAAAGGAGCCTGCTACCCAGAGAGAAAGAGAATCCAGTTACATAATTGCAGCCCTACAATTACAATACTTCAATTCTTTACTCTGCACTTGAGGATTTCTACTGCAACCTTAATTTATGCTGTTTAGATGCAGTGTTTAATAGAGCACTGCTATTAACACACACTAATAGCATCAGGAGGAATGGCAGGAACTGAGCTCACACAGCAGAGAGCACACGCCTCTACCCCTGCTCTGGAAAAGCCGCTTCCAGGCACTTTGTTCCCCTCTCTGCTGTGGTTTAAGCCAGCGGGTTTCAGCCTGGGGCTGAGAAACCCTGGCCGTGAAGACATCGCTCAGGAGAACCAAAATGCCTGCCTACAGATTTCCATCCACTATCCAGGGGGCTGGCAGATCCTGAGAAATCTTCAAGGGGTCCACCCCACAGGAAAACACAGGAAGAGGGAAGCAGCAGAAATTCACTTGTGGGTCATTCTTCGAGGAAAGCCTCTTTAGGGAAAGAAGGCGAACAAGTTCCCACGGATTCCAGGCCTCCCCATGCGTCCAGCGCACACAGTTCAGAGGACATCTGCCATTACATAAGCAGACACCGAGTGACCCGCAGCAAGCATCTTCCTTCCCTCCTCATTGTTCAGGCGAGGAGCATTTCAGTGCAGGCCCAAGCCGCCAAGGACCGGCAGCACCAGAGGAACAAGCCATTATCCTTCAGCAGGGCTGTGGCTGCCTGCCTGTCTGCCCTCCCAGCACCACTACTCCAGGGCACAGCAACCTCCAGGGGCTGGCAGCAGGGCCCCTGGCACAGGGCAGAGACAGCTCCCACCACCCCACTGCAGGGCCCTGGCCCCACCACGGGTCACACAGGCCCTGTCCCCACTAGCCCAGCCCCACGCACACACCCCATCCCTGCACCACGGAGCGTTGCCAGCCCTCGGGGCCCTGCCACCCGCACCGGGAGGGGGTGGGCACAAAGCCCCAGGGCAGCGGTAACAGCCCAGCCCCAGCAGCCCGGGGCAGGATGAGGCCCCAACCCGGCACCCTCCCGCAGCGGGGCAGGATGGGGCCCCGGGCAGCGCCCAGACCTCGCCTCCCGAACAGGGGGGCTGTGGGAGGAGGCCCCGGCCCAGCTCCGCCGCGGCGGGAGGTGGCTGGGGAAGGGGGCGCGGTCCGGCCCGGCCCAGCCCGGCTCGGCGCAGCCCGGCACGGCCCTTTCTCGGCGGGCCCGTGCCGAGGCTCTCCGGGAGGCGGCGGCGAGCGCAGGCCGGGCGCTGCGTGACCTTCACCGGGGGGAGCCCCGGGGCGGCGGTGACCTTGCCCGGAGCGAGGCCGGCGGCGGGGCCGGGGGTGCGGGGCAGGCTGCGGGACCCCCCCAACCCAACCGGGAACCACCGCCGCCGCCACCACCCCTCTCCCCTTCCCTCCCCTCCTCTTCTCTCCCCTCCCGCGGGCGGACCCCGCAGACGGAGCCCCGCAGCCCCGGCGCCGCTCACCTTCACAGTGACGGGGCCAAGCCGGGAGAGCGCGGCACGGCACGGCGCCGAGGAGAAGGAGGAGGAGGTGGGAGAGGCCCGGACCCGCGCGGCTCTGCCCGCTCCGCTCCGCTCCCTGCGCCGCGCCGAGCGCTCTGCGCCGCGCCGCCGCGCCGCGCTCAAATACCGCCCCGCCCGCTGCGGCGCGCGGCCCGCCGCCCTCCCATTGGCTGCGCCGCGCCGCACGCCGCGCCCCGATTGGCTGCGCCGCCGCGCTGCCCGCCGCCCCGGCCCGTCCGCCCGCGCTGCTCTGCCTACATCCTGTTTCATCCCACAATGCCGCGGGGCCGGCGCGGGGCGGGGCGGGGCGGGGCGGGGCGGGGCGTTGCTACGCGGGGGCGGGGCCTGGCGGGCCCGATCCGGGGGGTGCTGAGCCCGGTGCCGGGGGGGTGCTGAGGGGCCCGGCCCGGCCCGGGGCCGGTGTGGAAACCTCGGCGGTGCCCCCCCCCCCCCGACATCACCCACTGAACCGTGTCCCCAAGCACCAGCTCCAACCTCTCCACGGACGCCCCCAGGCCCCGGGTGCCCGCCTTTGCGGGGTGCTGAGGGCGCTGCTCTGCTCCCCCGCAGGGCTCGGCCTCGCTCCTGGCCCTGCAGCACCGCGCACATTTCCCTTCCCCTCTCGTTTCTCGGGTTTGTCCTGGTTTTATACCGGCAGCGAGGCTCGGGGACCCACCGCGGCCACCAGCGCCGCGTCCTGGGGGAGTCCCTGCCTGTCCCTGGGGTTCCCAAGCGAGCCCTGCCAGCTCCAGCCCTGCTTCACGGGCCCATAAATTCCCAGCCCTGCTTCACGTGCCCATAAAACCCCAGCCCTGGTGCTGAGCTGGCCAAAAAGCGTCCCCACACCAGCTCCTGGGGTGACCCGTGGCCATCACGGTCACCGCGAGAGCTCGCCTGCAGCTTGCAGAGCCTCCGTTTGGCTGCAGTGCTGGCAAGTGCGAGAAAGCTGTGACGTTGTGGAGATAAAGGACAGGGACAGAAAGGGGACGGGAGAGCCCTTTGGCAATGCCGGTGGCCTGGCAGAGGTGCTCGCCTGAGGCTCCCCGGGTCTTTTGGCCCCAGAAAAGGCGCAGGTGTCTCTCTGGTGACAGGACAGAAAGGCACCAAAGCACAGGAGAGCCACGTCGCGCCGGTCTCGTGTTTCACATACACACAAAAACCAAGGTGAGGACAAAAGGGAGAACAAAAACCCCGTTCCTTCCGAAGCCCGGGGAGAGGTCTGGTGCAGCGCCGCGATACCCCGCTCTGCGTTACCGCTTCCCCTGCAGGAAAGCCGCGGTGAAGCTCGGTGTGAGCGACCCAGCAGGTACCGACCGGAGCTGTCAGCCCCTCGAAGGGCTGATCCTGCGCCTGGCCGGGACGCGCTGCTCGGCCCCGCCGAGCGCAGCAGGGCTGGCCGGAGCCTGCTGCAGAGGCACGACGCCGGCGCCTCGGCCGCTTGGGTTCCCCCCGCGGAGCTCCTGCCCTCGCTAAACGTGCTCTGGGTGTGCAGCTGCCCTCTGGGCCGCCCGTCTGCCAGGCTGGCCGCCCGCCAGCTCTGATTTGGGTTGCTCCATTTCACTCGGGCAGAGGCGCCAAGAAGCCACCTGAGCAAAAACCCAACAGAAAAAAAAAAAAAAAAACACGTAAGGGAGCGAGGATCCGCCCCGAGCGATGCGGGAGCGGAGGAACCACTGCTGTGTTCCTTTTTGTTGCTTTTTTTTCTGCAGTTTGGCAGGAAGGGGGAGCGGCATTGCCTGTCCTGCCGGGATGGTGCCCTGCGCTCACCAACACGCTCTGGGTCAGCACCGCCTGCCCAGCGAGTATCCTGCCTTCAGCAGTCCCCCATTTCGGGAGCATCGTGTGGCTGCAACCCTTCAAGAGCTTCCATCTCTCAGCAGCAGCGGGATCAAATACTTTTATGGCGGTGTTTCCAGAGGCTCCACGTGGCCGGACAGGGGCTGGAGCGTGCTGATTTGGGGGCTGAGGAGGGGGGAAAGGCAGCGCCTGGTCAGCTGCTGGAGCAGGGCCACCTGGAAGGGGCAGGAGGTGGGAGCTGGGTGTCCCCAGATCCACACGTCCCCACGTCCCCACGTCCCCCTGTGCCGCAGCAGGCCCCGGGGCCGCGGCGCAGAGCGTCGGCACACATCTCGGCGAGGCTCCCGGGGGCGTCTGGCTGCGAGGGCAGCCGGCTCTGCTCAGGTTCACTGCACGGCGCTTGGCTGGGCTATTTATAGCTCCGCCGAGTCTCTGTTGAGGCAACAGCCCTTGGAGTCTCGCGGATCTCTTTTATTAGCACGCCCGGCTGGGAGGCGCGGAGCCTCAGCTCTCCCCGTGCCGGGCCGGAGCGGAGCAGCACCGCAGGGAGCAGAGCCCGGCCATGGGGGCAGCCGCAGGAGCCGGCCCGGCTGACGGGCAGGAGGCAGCTCCCCGTCCCACACACAGCTGCAGGGGAAGGTCCCCGCTCTGCTCCAGGAGCCCCGGCCTCAGCCAGCCCCAAGCCGGTCCCGCAGCGCCGCCGTCGCCGCGCCAAGCCGGGCCGGCGGGTCGGGCGCCACCGCCCTTGGTGGAGGCGGGTTGCCCAGCCTGTATGGCTGCCCCATCCGCTGCTAACGAAGGAGCTTCGTTAGCGGGCAGGGAGCTGAGCTGCAAGAGCCAGGTCTCCATTCCCGCCCCTGCTGCTGCCGTGAAGTTCTGCTTAATCCCCACATGCGGTAGAGTGACGGCCACGAAGCCGAGGTAGCTGCGGTTTTGGTATCGTGTTAATCCTGAACTGAGGCTCGGGCAGATGATGGGGGCTGAGCCGACATTAAGACAGCTGCTGGACGATGCTTGTCCCACACAATGGGAACCCCGGATTTCACCCCAGGCCCCCCGTGCTTTAGACCTGCCAGTGTCCTCGTGGTGCTGGTGGGTGCCGATGCAGCGCCCGCCTCCCCAGGGACGCCCGCAGCACCTTCAGCCCCCCGGGGCAGGAGTGAGCCGCCCACGGGGGTCCTGCTGCAAAGGGATGAGGAATAAAACCTCGGTCCTTGTCCCCAGGGGGTCAGCGTGCAGCCACCCGGCCGGTGTCAGCGCCCAGAGCTGCGGTGAGGCGGCCGGCCCTGCAGGCCAGGCGCTTCTCTGGGCACGGGAAGGAGCGCGGCCTCCGTGGAGGAAGTGCTTCGAATGCCACAGGGGGAGATGCGTTCCTGAATCGTGACAAAAAGCCTTTATTTATAAATTGCTCCGAGTGCACTATATAAGGCGCTTCACGGAGATTAAGAGGAAAAGGGCCTGGCTGCGAGGAGCAGTTTGCCATCTAAGGCTGCGGCCTGGCTCTGCCTGCGGCCGGGAGCTTCCCGGCCAGACACGATTCCAGCCCCAGCCGTGACTCTGCCCCTCTGTCCTCAGGTCCAGCCTTTCTGCCTGTGTCCTCATCCCGAAGCCAGGACAACATCTGGGATAAAACCACACATCTGTAGGAGCCGGCAGTACAAGCGTCCCCTTTGTCTTCTGTCCCTGCAGCACTTCTGTCCGTCCCACCTCCTCCGTCGTGCCTCCTGTACCTGCTCGTCTCCCCGCTCTTCTCCAGACTCAGCCATCGGCTGCTTCGATGGCCAGAAAGCATCAATAAACACAGCAGCAGCAGCAAAGCAGCTTCTCTGTAGGAGAAGTTCTCTGTCTCGCTCATCACTGCGGTCCCAAACCTCCTCAATCTGGGTCCTCCCCTGTCGCAATCCCGCCCGCGGCTGCTGTATGAACGATTTGTTACCAGGAGTCAATCGTTTCGGCAACTCTGCTGCCAGGCACATTCAGGAAGGTTTGCTCCCAGTCCCGGGCTGCTTTGATCAATTTGTTTGTGAAGCAGTTTTCAGTGGCTTGGTTAATGTGGGTTATTATCTCCCCGGATCCCTGCTACAGAGGCTGAATAAATCCCAGGGACAGAGAAAATGCCCTGTAAACATCCAGTGGGGAGCTGCCACTGCAAATGCCGAGGGCTTGATCGCTGTAAGCAGAGCACTGCCATCAGTACCAGTGCCCCAGTCTCGAGGGTTACTGCTCAATAATTTGGGACAATCCAGCGTTTCCACTACCTGCCCTCCTCTTCTGCGTAAGGACCCGGCCCAGGCGCGTTTCGCTTCCCGGAGCGGCTCTCGCAGCCACACACGGGGCAGCCTGGGCGTTTCTCCAAGGCAAATGGTTTTAAAACCGTGACGAGCTATAGAAGGCTTTTTGTCTAAACACTGCTTTCCACAAGGTAGTGTTTCCTGCGATCCTGCGAGCGCGATAGAAAACTCTTTAATACTAAATGGCGTGTGAGCCTTATTAATATGTATTCAGGTCATCTGCTCTCTGCAAGTTTTTGCAAGTGACTTGCGGTTCACGCGGGATCCATAAATAAAAACACCTATCGGGAATCTGGGCTGGGTCACATTAGCACGGGAACGTAATGAGCGCCTGTGTGCATGCTGCGGCTGGACATGCCAGCAGCCGGGACCTCCCTTTAAGCTGCTCTCCCCAGAGGTGAAAGGCAGGTGTAGAGATGGAAAAGGTGGAAAAAACACCGAAGGAAAAGTTGCCTCAGCCCCGTGCTCTGTGTCTGTGCTCTGCAGCAGTCCCAGTCTGACTGCGAGGCAGAGGCGCCTCAGGACTTTGGGACTAGCATGGGTGCTAATTTCACTTCTTCCCTCGAGTTTCTCCATTTTTCCCTTTTCTGCCCTCCCTTCCATTACAACACTTGGGATGGATGCTCCAGCACAAGCCTTAAACCCAGCTGATTTTCTCTGTGAGGGCCCTACCTGCACATCAAAGGCTTCCTACACTTTTAGGGCAGTTGTGGGCATCGATGCCACCCTCCTGTGAGCCACGGCACTCGCCAGCATGGGTTTCTGCTCACGGCCACCATCTGTGGATGAGAAGAGCACGGCGCTGCCGCAGAGGAGCTCGGGGCGAGGGTCTCCTGGGGCCGGCTGTGGTGCGGGGATCTCCTCCTGCACCTCCACAGCCCATCCAGAGCCGTCACGTCCTGGTGCTGTGCGCTGCTGTCCCCTGTGCCGTCCTTCCCTGGTGTGCGTCCCCTGCGGGCTGCGGTCCCCAGGGGTGTCCCCGCTCTGGGGACATGCAGTGGGCTCACGTGTGGGCCAAGCGGGAAATCTCTTGGTAATTATGTGGGTGCTCATGCATGAAGACATTGAGCAGCCATGCATGCACTAACCGGGCATTAAAATGCAAAATAACTGGGCGCTCGTGCACACAGTACCTGGGTGCCAATGCATGCATTAATTGGGTGCTCATGTGTGCAGTAATTAGGCATTCCTGCATGCAGTACCAGGGCATCCATGCATGGACTAACCCCGCACTCGTCCACGAACCAATTGTGGCTGTGTAAGCTCAGAGAGCTCACGCAGGACATTTTGTTTGCTCACACGGGCGCTGGCTGGGCACTCACGCGTCTTCTGGGCACTCACGTGTGGGCTAACCGGGTGCTCATGCCTGAAGTCGCCGGGTGCTCACGCGGACATCAGCTGGGTGCTCCTGCGTTCACCGCTGGGACACTGGTGCGTTAGACCGGCACTCGTGCATGACCCGGCTGGGGGCTGATGGGGGGACCCCTTGGCCGCTCACACCCGGCTAATTGGGCACTCATGCATAAATTAACCGGGTGCTTGAGTGCGAGCTATTTGGGTGCTCATGCAGGAATGCAGCAACCCTGCAATTCGTGCCCCAAACTGGCGCCGTGTCCACAGCCCAGCCAGGAAACCCCAGGCAGCCCTCCGCGGGCAGTGGGCGTGGGGCTGGGGCTGCCAGGACCCCCCAGAAACTGCCGCCCCCTGCCTGGCCCTGTCCTGTGGAAAAAGTGAGCTTCCCAGGGTGCAGAACGGAGCCACTGCCATCAGGTTCTGCTCTGGCACAGCACGGATGAAAGACGCTCCGAAGGCAGGAGGCTAGGTCTCTGCCGCGTGCGGTGATGTAGGTCAGCCTCACTTCTGAGCTCTACTTAGGCTCTAGCCATTCCTGAAAGAGGAAAAAGAATAGAATCACCCATGTTGACACTACTTTTCTGTACCATCGATGTTGTGGAAGTTACAGCACCATCTGCCAGCTCCGTTTTAATCCAGGTCTGCTGCCCTCACATTTCTTGGGGTTCGGGCTGTGGCGGAGCACACAGACTCGCTTAGCACAGAGATCCCAGCTTGAAAGAGCTTTTGAGTTGTTTGCTCTTACTGAAAAGCAGGTCCCGTGTCCGCTGCCGAGTTCTCACCAGAAGCCATCCCGCATTCCTGCACATTACAGCGTGTCCAAAGCGTGTCGTGGGCGCCCGGGCACAGCTCTGCAAACCCACAGCAGGCAGCAGCAGCGTGCCCGTGAGGCTGGGGACGTGGGGCCCTGTAGCTGTGTGCACACGTGCACACGCGTGCCCGTACCACGCAGATACTCAGGGGCTTGCTGTGATGCCGGCGCCCGTTTCGGGAGCCCCCTGGGCTGGCATCGGCGCGAGCGGTGCTCAGCCCCCCTTTGCTGCCCTCCTCGCCAGCCGGGTCAATCGCGTATTAATGCTCTCACCTCACTCTGCAGAAGGAGCTGCAACACTTGACCCAATCAATAAATATACATTTCATACATCCCTTAAGCCTGTAATACCTCTCTGGACGGAAGAGCCCGCGAGGGATTTTGTTTTAATTAGAGGGATGCTCCGGGCCGCCCTGCCCAGCGCCTGCCCAGCCTCAGCAGCTCGGGGGGGGGCTGCTTGCAGTGCTCCCAGCCCAGCCTCCCGCAGCAGCAGCCCCACGGCCCAGCCGGAGCAGGAGGTGGGGGGCTCGGTGTGCCCACGACCACCCCCCTGCTGCTGCGGGGGAGCCAGCGGGATCAGCGGCCACAGCCATGGCCCGGGTCCCACCGCCCCTTGGCCTTGGCTCACCTCCTGCCGGCGTGCGACAACGTGCCAGGTGGCTGCGCGCTCTCTAGGCAAAGGGGATTTATTTTTAAACAGTTGGCTGAAATCCTGCCTGCACCTCCAGCAAAAAGGGCAAGGCGGCTCTGCTCCGGGGATGCAGGCAGCGCTGGGGCCGTGCTGCCAGCGGTGCGGCGCTCGGTGCCGACAGCGATGCCCCGCGTGGAAAGGGCCGAGAGGCTGACGGGCACCCTGTGAGAGCTGCCAAGGAAGGCAATTAACGCTGGGGCTGGGTCCTTCTCTCATTTCGCAGCCCTCTCCCTTTCAGCTGCCTGTGCTGTCCTCAGTGAGACGGCGTCACAAGGCTGCACGAGCTGCTCCCCCAGCTCCAGCCTGTTACAAAGCGGGCACGGTGCCGCAGCCTGTAAAACCAGCTCCAAAACCCAGAGGACCTTTTGGAAGCATTTCAGCATTTCTGTCCAAACAAAAGCCAGCTTTATCTCCTAACAGAAGGGCTGAGGAGACAGGAAGAACGCTCAGCTTTTGGTATTTTCCTGCTTGTGAATCCCGTGCTGTCCTTCCCCATCCTCACCCCGCGTAAGCAACACACGCGGCGTGAGTGCCTGGGCAGGGTCCGGCCACATGCCCCAGGATAAAGGGCGTCATTTATCTGTGGCAAGGAGGTGCGGGGATGCAGTTTGTGGCATGGAGGTGTTGGGATGCAGTTTGTGGCAAGGAAAGAGCAGAAGTGTCTGCCTGGCAGCCCCAGTCCAGCTCGGTGCTTGACTCCAAACGAGCAAGAGGCTGGCCAGGCGCACGGCTGCCCTCTGCCCAGGAGGAAGAGGAGGAAGAAAAAGGGGAATAAAAGAAGAAAAAAAAGCCCTCGAGGAAAACAAACACTCACTGACGTCTGTTATGCTCTCAGAGAGAACAAGTGGATGGAGCCGCTGCTTTATGCTTGCCCGTAGGACCGGCAGCGTACATTTGTTGGTTTTCTCCCTTCTGCCGCTAACAGCCAAAAAGCCTCGCAGGTGACGGCCCTGCGCAGACAGGGCTGCGGCCAAGCGGTCCGTGAAGGAAAATCGGACAGACCACGGAGCGAGGCACACACGGCCCAGCTATTCATCGCCTCTGCTCAGAAGGGAAAACAAACCAGAGCTGCTGACCGCGGGGAGCGAGGGGTGAGCAGTGCCCACACGACGCTCCGTGCGCCTCGGCCCCGCACGGGGTAAGAAAGCGCACCCCGAGCCCCTTGCAAAAGGAAGGGCTGGGTCTCTGAACACAAAGCGCTGTGTGTCTAGTGCAGGGCTTCACTCGGGCAGGACGAGTGAAGGAAGCAATACAGCCCCCCGACACGCCACAACACCACCGGGAGCTGTGTTTATGGTTAGCTGGTTCCCGGGCAGGAAGCGCGGCTTCGCCGGCGCTGCCGCTCTGCGCCCTCACCAGCACAGCTCTCCAAGGCTCCCGACCCCATGAAGCTCCCTGCTCTGCCCCTGCCTGTCCTGCGTTTGGTATTTTGGGGTAGGAAAATATTAATATGCTGCCTGGGAAACTATGCAAGTAATATCCAACATTCGTGCTTGGATGCTGCCTCTGAAATGCAATGATCTCTGCTCTTCTTCTTATTTATTACCCTCAAGTAGCTGCAGCACAAAGGCACATCAGAAAAAGAAATAAATAAAAATATATGTTTTTCTTTTTTCTATTTGATGTTTCAGTTAGGCACTAACTAGTCACTCAGAAATCACACCAGAAGTGGCAGCTGTCACACCTTGCTTTGCGCTGTGCAGCAGTGAAGAAGAGGCACCATCCACGCAAGACACCCAGCGCGCGTTCCCTCCTTACTTCTGAGTGCAGACATTAGCTTGCTGATTTAAAAGCAGTTGGGTTTGTACCTTCCACTTTTTTCTTTTTTTTTTTCCAATTTTTATTTTTAAATCTGTTGGACACAAACTGGGAAGTTTCCTAAGTGGAGAACATCTGGATCACAAAATGCTGCGGAACAACTTCTGCTGGGAACAGAAACGCCCTTCTCCCATGGTTACGTGAAGTTATGCAAGTCGATGAAACAGTTCCTAAAATTTGGGTTTAAAACATTCTGCTTGAAACTAATTTTTAATGCATTTCTCACTTGTTCTGCTTCCTTGTATTAAAAAAATCGGCAAAACCACATCCATGCCGCGGGGCTGCAGCCTGTCGTCTCCGAACGCCCCGAGCAGAACAGGGAGCGGAGACGGCGGCCGCGCTGCCAGCAGCCTCTGATGGAAAGCTAATGGAAAACCTCCTTTAAAAACCACTGAGGCCTGGCAAATTTGGGTTATTTTTGGAGAGCAAAAAGCCTCGGATCTCCCCCCGCTCCCGAGCCTCAGCCGGGCAGCACGGCCGCCACACAGACCTGGCGAGCACGGGCTCACTTCCAGCCTGTGCCAAGGGCTCCCCCCGACGCGGTGTGCGGGACCCGAGGGGACCTGAAGTCACGGCAACGGGAAAACAAGGCAGCGTGCATCCCAAAACCTCATTTCTTAAATTAACCTTTAATTGCTACCAGCAAGGCAAATGGCCCTTAGCGATGTTACAGTCACTGCTCCTCTGAGTAAGTCGTGTTAATGGCTTCAGCGGTGTAGGTGTTATTCTGAAGAACAAAGATCACTGTTCCAGAACTTCTAAAGCCCGGCATTGGCACAAAACGCAAAATCCTTTGCACAGTTTAGCTCAGCTAACAACGCCATGTGCTTAAACGGCAACGAAGCCGCGGTGCTTTGCCGAGCCCTTCACGCCGCGTCCCCTGCAGGCACCCCGTCCCTCTCTTAGCAAATTATTTTCACAAGCTTTTAAATCTCGTTTGTAATTAGTTAGCTATGAATGGTCTCAGGCGAGGCTCCGGCCGAGGCGCAGGGGCTGCCAAGCCGCTGGGCGCCGTGTCCCCGCGAGCAACCCAGCCTTCTCCTCCGGTGGCTTTTCCTGTTCCGATCTCTCCCCGTGTCTGCTCTCTGGGGCTGGCTCTCAGGAAGAATTCGTAGTCAAGGTGCGCTGTGTTTCCCGTCTCCATCAAGACATGCCGCGGCATGTGCACATGAAATCTTTTGGCTTACGCGTAAGTAAGTAAATAAAACGAGCTCTGCCCTCACGCACTTTTACAGGACATATTTCCAAACTTACAGGCTGTCATTGTCTTATCAATGCACTCAGAGATTCTCTGAAAAAGTTACGCGCTGCATTTTTTGCACATACGAGCTGATAACTTGGAGGTGCTATTTAAAATTAAAGCCCCCAAGCCATCAGCTCAGTATGCTGAGCTCTGAAGGCACTGTGTAGCTTCACGTCACTGCTGAAGTGCCGAAGGAGCCCAGGTCCCACTCGGCAGCGCGTTCAGAGCCGTTGCTGTGGGAGCGGACCAGGAAGTTTGGACAATTCAGAGCAAAAAACATCGCAGTTTACGGTGCTGTTTTAAAAGCGGCCCTTTCCTCACCAACAAGCTGGGCTTTGAAGAACTGTTATTTTGCAACACGGTAAGATTAGTCAAAACTAACCCCAGCTGGATCTCACGGCGCTGAGGAGGCTGCCAGCGATGAGGGGAAAACAGGTCCTGCCCGACACCGCGAGCGCGTGGCCAAAGCCCTCGAGGAGCGCCCGTGGCGCTGGCCATGATGTGCCCTGGCTCTGTCGGTGATGCTGGGAAAGCCCCTGCACCTCCAGCACCTCTGGTTTGTCATAAATAAAGGAATTTTGAGCCCACCATAGAGCGCTTCAGTGTCTGCATAAGGACACTACGGCATGGGCATGGTTGCTGGAGCAGAGGGAGGGCGCGTTGTAACATTGTGGGAAGACGTCCGAGAACGAAGGGGAGAGAAGGAACGCTGTGAAAAGGCCAGAAAGGGCCAAACCAAACCCGCTGGGTGTCTTTCTCTGTGTGGGAAGGCCGAGAGCAGGCTGAGGAGCGATCATCGCAAGCTGTGCTGCAGCGTATCTCCAGCTGGACACCTCTTGTTCTGTGTTACCTGGTTAACGTTTGCATTACCGATCAACATCCACAGTTTGAAAGCCCTGTTTTTCAATTTTACAGTAGTTGCATTTTTTGCAAGACTATTTGCCATTTGCTTCCCAGTAGTTTATTTTCTACGTAATTAATGTTTAATGATTCTCAACATACACGTTTTGCTAGAAAGCCAAAAGCGACTCCGACAAAGCAAACAAATGTTCTGCCGCTTATCCAACTGCTTTAAGCACTCCGCTGATAACACAGAGCTAAAAAAGGTAACGAGAAAGAAAACGTTCAATAATTCTATAAAGAGACACTTCATTAAGGTAATTAAGGCGATCGTTTAAAGTAGTTATGAGGATTATTAACACGCAAAAGAAATTATGCAATAGGGCTTTAGCAAACCAGGCAGACTTACCATTATTTTATGATGCCTTTAAGAATAACTTTCAGCAGCTTAATAAGCCTTTGAAAATAAAAACTCATTCCCTGGCAAAGGACGGAACCTTCTCTATACCTGGGAAGGGTATGTTCAGGGTCTTTGTGACTTTTTGGGGAGACGAAGGAGTGATTTTATTTTTTCCAGTATGCAACAAGCATTTCTACTGATCTGGCAAATAACTGAACTAGCTCATTAAATTATGCTGGTTCAAAACCCATATTTACGCCAAAGCACCTACTGAACTCGTGTACACGGTTGGGTACATGGTTTTCAGCTCGTCCCTGGAACCTCGTGGGTGCTGCAGGCTATGCCCCACCGGTTTGTACAAAGAGAATGGTGAAACCATTAAAACTCCTTAAAGATGCAGAAAATCCCTAGATAGTCAGCAGTTTATACTTGGGTAAACCACCACGTCTGACGATGGGCTTTCTCATAACGTCTTTCTGTGATTAATAGCAGTCTTTATTTAAACCACCAGCAACCTAACACAGATATTACCAACGTTAAAAATCATTACAGCAGAGGACATTACTGTACTTTAACCTACACAGGAGAGAAATAAAGGCATTTATAATAGTCAAACACATTATACTGAAAATATCTTTCTAACTGCAAGTCGTTCAGATTGCTGTTTTCTAGAGGAATATGCGTTTTTAATTAACACATGAAAAATGAAGTATGCATGACAGCCACTACTACTAAAGAGGTATGACACATTTCTCAATATCTCTTAATTAACTCAGGAGCCTAGAGGGCTTTTCTGCACACTCGGATGCTGCTTTAACCCCATCCCTGTGGTTACCATGATTCAGCCCTTCCCTCACCGCACGGACTCGCCCGTACTGATATGAAAGATACCAAGGGATCAGCGAGAGGCATCCAGGGTAGAGACTGCAAAAGTGCAGCAATTTAAAAAATGTTTTAGTATCCCCCACATGTTTTATGTTTTATTTATTTTATTTTATGTTTATTTAAATGTTTTAGTATCCCTTTAGTTCCCACATCTGATACAGCGTGCGGACCGCACAACAAATCGTCACTTCAAAGCAGTGTGGGCCATGTGAAGCATGAGCAAACGGATGGAGTTAGGGAGAGAACGCGTCCCCCCAGAGCTGCCGTGCTGCAGGGGCCTGGGGGCACGCTCAGCACCCCAAAACACGAGCAAACTCCCCGTGCTGCCAAGCGGGGACTCCCCGCAGCAGTGTGTTCGTCAGCCCTGGTCTCGGAGGCAAGGGAAATGCCCTACCCTCCAGAACCGGGCAAATTAATAATAAATAACAATAAAAAAGACGCTTGGGTTTTCATGTCACCTGGAGGACCTGCTGGCCAAAACAGCGCTTCTGCTTGAAAGCGAAGTTTAATTGCATCCTCATTAGTTAAAAGCAATTTGCACATTAAAAGTTGCATTTACTGCCTTAACAAATCTTTCAGGAATTTGTGACTAACTAGAATAATAATTCGGTGTTTAGAAGTGACTTGACGTTAAGTTATAATCTCGTAAACGTTACATAGCTGTGTGTTATTTCCTTACTTCCCGGGAACTCCTTCCCTGCCTCCCCCGTGCTCCTGCGGGGCCGCACAACCCCCGGGGTTGCTCCCCCTCTAGGCCTTCACTTTTATTAATAAATGCAGACAGAAAACAGGCGGCACGCTTCAAAGGTTTGGGGGTTGTTTTTCTGTACTTTATTTTGATTCCCAAAATCCCATCGGCAATCGTCGTTGGCTGCGAGGTTTGTCTGACGCAAGAGCTGCACAGGACCGCGGTACGGCTCCCACAAGCAGGAAACGGCACAGATGGCCAGAAGAAGAAAATAAATAAATAAATAAATAAATAAATAAATAAATAAGTCAGCCCCAGGACGGCCTGGGCCGGGCCTGGGCTGGGCTGGAGGCGGCCCGCCCTGGGCTCCCCGTGCCCCCGGGGCAGCCATTTTACAGCAGGCCCGGCCCGGCTCCTTCCTGAGGAGCGGGCACAGCGCTGCGGGGCGGGACGGGGCGGCGGCGGCCCCTCAGGGGACCGGGGACGGGGACGGGGACGGGGACGGGGACGGGGACGTGACGGGACCGAGCTCGGCTCCCATCCCCTCAGCCCCCCTCACGGCCCCGCCACCCCCCCCCCCCCGGCGCGGTGCATTGTGGGCCGCGCCCCGCGCCTTGGCGCCAAGCGCCCCCGCGCCGCGGTGCATTGTGGGCCGCGCCCTGCCCGCCCCTAGCCCCTGCCGGGCCTTCTTGGCGCGAGCGCCGCACCGGACGTGACGCCACGCGGCCCGGCGCACCGAGAGGCGGCGGCGGGGCGAGGTGCGCTGCCCTCCCCTCTCCTCCCGGGGGCACGCCGCGCTCGCTAAGCCCTCGCGCCCGGCGGCGGCGCGGCCCGCGAGGCCTCGGCTTCTCCGGTGAAGCCGCTGCGGGGAGCGGACGGAGGGACTACTTTCCTGCGGCGCCGCGCATGCGCCGGAGGGGGGACTGAGGGCGCGGAGGGATACGCGCCCGGCGGCTGAACGCGGGTCCGCGCGCGGGCGGTGCTGCGGCTCGGGGTGAGATCGCTGCGCGCAGCAGGAGCGCGAGGGGGAGCCGCGGTCGCCATTTTGCAGCGGCGGCTGGGGGAGGCGGCGCGAGGAGCGCTCCCGTCCGCACGGCCCGGCCCCGCCGCCGCCGCCGCCCGCCCGCTGCCCGCGCCTCAGGCCCTGCCCCGCCGCAGCCATTGCCGACCTCGCCATGTCCGGGGGGGGCGTGATCCGTGGCCCGGCCGGCAACAACGACTGCCGCATCTACGTGGGGAACCTGCCCCCCGACATCCGCACCAAGGACATCGAGGACGTCTTCTACAAGTACGGCGCCATCCGCGACATCGACCTCAAGAACCGCCGCGGGGGGCCGCCCTTCGCCTTCGTCGAGTTTGAGGACCCCAGGTGAGGGCCCGTTGCCTCCCTACCCCCCCCACCCCCCTCACGCCGTCAGGCCCCGCGCGGCCTCCCCCCCCCTCCCCGGTTGCTGAGGCGCCGCCCGGCCTCCCGCCGCCGCCCCGGGCCTCAGGCGGCGCTAACGGGGCGGCCCGGGCCGCGGGGAGGGGCCGGCGGGAAGCGGGAACAAAGGCGGGGGGGGGGGGAGAGCGGCGGGGGCAGGGCGCGGCGCTGGCGGGGAGGGGGGGGGGGGGGTGGCGGCCGCGCTCACCGCCCCGACCCGGCCCGCAGGGACGCGGAGGACGCCGTGTACGGGCGGGACGGCTACGATTACGATGGGTATCGCCTCCGCGTGGAGTTCCCTCGCAGCGGCCGGGGCACCGGCAGAGGCGGCGGAGGAGGTGGAGGCGGAGGAGCCCCCCGGGGCAGGTACGGGCCCCCATCGCGGCGCTCGGAGTACAGAGTGATCGTCTCGGGTGAGTCATTCCTCCCGCCGCCCCTCGCGCTCCCCCCCCCCCCCGGGGTCCTCGCGGCTGCGAGGGGCGACGCAGCTCCGCAGCGCTTCCTAAAAAGCGTCGCCTCGCGTAGCTCGCGCGGAGCGCCGTTCCCGGCTGCTAACAGCTCCTCGAGGCAGCCCGCCTGCTTACGGCCTGGCCTCTCCTGTCCGCTGCGGGATGACGCCGTATCTTACGGAAGATGCTAACGTAGCGGGGTTGTAAAGCAAGGTGTTGCTTTTTTATCTAGGGCTGCCTCCAAGTGGAAGTTGGCAGGATTTAAAGGATCACATGCGTGAAGCAGGTGATGTATGTTATGCTGATGTTTTCCGAGATGGCACTGGTGTCGTGGAGTTTGTACGGAAGGAAGATATGACCTACGCTGTGCGAAAACTGGATAACACTAAATTTAGATCTCATGAGGTAGGTTCCATACTTACTCTTTTGGCCAGAATTGGATACAAAGGGCTTAACAGTAGGAGTTGAAGGTAAGGAATGTGTGGTGTTCGTTGTTTTAAAACACAAAGCAGCTAAACTAAGTCTGTGGTCAGTTTGTCACGGAATAGACTTTATTAAGGCTTTGGCGTCTATTTCTGTGCTTTAGTAAACGATATCCGCAGTCTGTCAGCATGCCTAAAAAGATGGCCCTGAAGCCTAGACCTTTCAATCGAAAGTTCTGTCTATTCAATAGGGAGAAACTGCCTACATCCGTGTTAAAGTTGATGGTCCAAGAAGTCCAAGCTATGGAAGATCTCGGTCACGCAGCCGTAGTCGTAGCAGAAGCCGTAGTCGAAGCAACAGCAGAAGCCGCAGTTATTCCCCAAGAAGAAGCAGAGGATCTCCACGCTACTCTCCCCGCCACAGCAGATCCCGATCTCGTACATAAACGATCACTAGCTCTGATCTTTTTGTAGAACCCCATGTTGTACACAGTTTTCCTTTACTCAGTACAGTCTTTCAATTTTTTTTTTTTAATTCAAACTGTTTTATTCAAATTGGCTGAAGTGTTGAATTGCATTCTTGTGTAAAATCCCTAGTGAGTATTTGCTCCGTAACATCAACATTCCCCTCATGTCTTTGGTAAATTGTATTTTAATTGATGTCAGTCAGGATTGTTTCAATTTAGTTCTAGTCAAATACCAACATTCTTCAAACTGTGGTATTGCTGTGTAAATGTCTCAGTGTTCAGCTATGGTTTATACGAGCTGGGGATGTTGGGATGTTTGTGGCTAACTTGTCTCTTCTGGGGGATCTTATATTTTATCTTGCCTTTTCGTGTGTCTTTCTGTAGACATATCTGAAGAGATGGATTAAGAATGCTTTGGATTAAAGGATTGTGGAGCACATGTCAATCATTTTAGGATTGTCAAAAGGAGGATTGAGGAGGATCAGATCAATAATGGAGGCAATGGTATGACTCCAAGTGCTATTGTCACAGATGAACTTGGCAGTATTGACCTTATACTGAGAGACAGGTTAATTGAGTACGTGCGCCTACGTGTCACTTCTTCAGGCATGTTTTAGTTACTGCAGACTACAATTGCTCTTCTCTTTAAAACTTTTTTTTGGCAATTGTGGCTAAATACTTGCTTTTGTAATTCTCTATTCCATTCTAGTTTTTTAAAGGAACAAACCGGGACGGGGGTGGGAGTATTGGTTTACTTTGTCATGCAGCATTTGGTTACAAGTGTTAATGTTGCGTAGTATTCGTACACTTGTAGATGAAGGGTATCTTCAAACCAGAGTATAATATCAATACTGCTAAAATCTGCATGTCCTCTGTGTGACTGATACAGCGTTGCTATTTCATTTTTTTTAAAGTACCAGAATGAAAGCGAAAATAGAAAACCTAGTTGGGAATAATTTAAGTCTCAGCCCTTCCCCTCAGACTAATTCACAATTGACTCACGAATATGCTTGAAAACTCCAGTTAGTTAATTTTGTTACCTTCCAGCTGGGAGTACTAGTTATAGCTTAGACATACAGTAGGCGGATAGCTTTAGCAGTAAACTTTTACAATTTCATAAACATTTTTTGCAACCACAAAACCTGTAGCACACCACCGTACGAGCAATGAGTATGTTGGCATTTTCAGTTGACATATGTAAATATTACGATGTTTCCTCCAAATAATTAACATTTCTAAAAAAAAAAAAAAGAAATTTAGCATCACCATTCAAAAGCTTGTTTTGGGGAATTGATAGTTATTAATGTACATCTGTATTAATTGATGGCAAACATAACTGATCATTCCCCAGAATCCTATTTTTTCATTACAGTATCTAACTTTTTGCCTCCTCTTTTTTGGTTTTGCTGGTTATAAAGGTTTGGATTGGAGAGGGCTCACTGGATCCCAATCCTTGGAGCTGGATCATTGGATTCAAATCATAATGTGGATAGGATAGGGAGGCTGAATTGCAAGGATTCATGGAGCGGGATCAAATTACCAGGAACATAGGAGTGGATTCCTGCCCCAACCAAACCGCATTCGTGTGGATTTTTTTATTCAACTCAATTGGCTATTCCAAAGATTTTTTTTTCCTATTTTTGACGATTGGAGCCCTTATGATGCACGATGGAGTTTTTCATTTTTTGGTAAAAGGAGCAAAGCGAGGACCTGGAGAGGTACGCTGGAGCAATCTCCTTGGAAGGATTCAGCACGAGTAGATGGTAAACGTTAAAGGGGAAAAAGGGGGGTTTGTTTAAACAAAGTAAATCAATAAGTCGTTTCTCTAAATTTAAAGTCAAAAATTGGAGTTAAAGATTAAGTAGGTTTTCAATTGGCTACTGCCTTTTTTTCTTTGACAAATAAAATTTTTAAAAAACATGCATGGTTGTCATCATTTGTTGGTAATGAGTCTGCTTGCCACCAGAAACTGTAACATTGTTAAATTTCACGTTTTCAGACAAAAAGCTTTTGTATCCAACAAAGATCCGCTGTTCCGCAGGAAGCACTGATGTTGGAGCTTCTGAATCAGGGACCAGTTACCCTGGGAAATGGGCAGAATTCACTGAGAGTGGGGGAGAAGAAGAAAGAATCCGAGCTGCTTAAAAAAGGATGCTGTTAGTGTTGGTGGTAACAAGTAAAGGAGGGAGCGCACGGGGGAAAAAGGTGAACCAGGCTCAGTTCTCCCCCTGCTGTCCTGTTAAGTGCCGGTTAGAAACTGAGCGGATGTAAAGCTCCCCAGCGCTTGTGCTCTCAAGTGTTGGTGGACTTTTGAGGCCCTGTGTGCAGGAGGCGAGCAGTGACGGGGGTATCAGGAGCTGGTCGTTAGCAGCAGGCGCTGGGCTGCTGCCCCGTGATGTGGGCAGCTGGGTAACGGCACCGCAGCCACTCGAGGGTGCCAGGCGTGTCCGCGGCACCTTCCCGGGGTGAATGTCCTTGTAATTCAACGCAAACTACGCGAACGTTCCAGTAGTTACCTGGAATAACGTTGATTACGTTCGATTCGAGTTAAATGTGCGGTGAGTTGGTGTCAGCGCTGAGCAGGAAGGTTTCTGCACAACCCGTAGCCGTTTGCCAGTCTAGGGGCGTGCCAGTGAGCGGAGAGCCGGAGGTGCTCGGGTTAATGTGGGGGTGGGATACTTGTTACGTACGTTTTGCTCTCGGGTGAGTGAAGTTTGTTCCTGTACGGCGGGGAAGTGGAGCAGGGCAGGAACGTGTTTGTGGCTGGGGCAGGAGAGCGGGTCTGGGTTGTAATCTTGGCGTGCTGGCGTACGGGACGCCAGCGTACGGTGACGGTTCGTACAGGATGGGATCTCCCTGCGGGAATGCTGTGTTGCCAAAGATGCGTACGTGGGCACTTTCTGCTCTTTTTAACCAAAGTTGACGAATCCTGATTGTAAAAGCACCGTAGTTGGGGAAGGGAAGGCAGGAGCTGTTACCCAAAGGACAGACTCTAGGTGCTCAAGTGGCCGTGGGCTAGTGCCAGGTGGGACGGAGTGGGGAAGAGCAGCAGAGATGAGGGGTGAGCAGCGATCAGGGGTTTGCAGAGGTGGGGTGGCTCGTGCCAGAGAAGGTGGGCGGTGGGAATTAAGGGAGCAGAGCGCAGCGCGTGCCTGGAGACAGGCAGGTGTGTGCTGTAGAGCACGGGGGAGTTTGGCCCCAAACAACAAGCCCTTGGGTTCTGATCAGTTCTGCCATCTGTGCAGGAAAGGTGAAACTTGGGGCAGTCGTAAAGCGAGGGTTAGGAGGGTGCTCGGGGAAGCAAAACCTTTTATTTCACAAAAGGAAACCTGAAGAGTTTGGTTTAACTGAACCAAACCCAAACGTGGGATTGGGAGAGGACTGCTCTGATGGCGTAAGGGTTGGAAAGAAAGCGAGCTGCACGGGGGAGGGAGAGGAAGGGGCTGGGACCCTGCTGAAGGGGTCAGTCCTCTGTCAGCAGTGCGGGAGGCTGGGTTCTGACCCGGGGAGTCCAGCCCAAGTTGCTGATTGTAGGCAAGTTAATGAGCTAGTTAAGGTAATGTCACATTAATTTAAGGGATTTTCAGCTGACTTTGATATACCTTGAATATCAGTGCTTGCAAGCCGTAATGCTAGAGGGGCAAAAAGGCTTTAAAAATGACCAGCCTGGTCCTCCAGGCACCCCCGAGAGCCCGCAGGTAAGAGGTGTGCGTGGGGGGTTGGTGCTGTGGCTGTCGGGTTCTGTTGTGTGCGGCTGAGCCGCGTAAGCGGCAAATCCTCGGTGACTGTTTGCTTCGGCGATTATCTCGTAGCGGTTTGCAGCAGTAGTAAACATCGCGGCGCTGGAAGGCCAGCCCTCCCGAGGGGGGGCGAGCGGCGGGGCGCTGCTGTCTGCGTGCCGAGGAAGAGGAGAGCACCGCGTTTGTGTTGATACTCGTGGACCCTTCCGTGCAGAGCTCCTGAAGTCTGATCTCTTAACGGACCGGTGGGCATCGCACCCCTGAGCGAGAGCTGTTGATCCTCCCATCTGAGTGGAAACGGCATTTTCATTTCACTGGGAAAACGGAAGGGAACGGAGCAATTCTGAAGTGCTTTTCCTCATTCTGGCTTCCCGCGTCGAGGGAGAGCAGTCCGGCTGAATTTGTTGTCCCGCGTGCGCCAGGCGGGGCGTGCTGCGTGGCGCTGCGACGGCGCCGGTGTTTGTAACGCGCGGTGGGATCCTCCAATAAAGCCGTTTGCGGTGCGGAGCTCTGTTGTGTTTTGTGCCTCTAGACCTTTCTCCTCTAAGATCTTTCGTTACTGTGCTACTGTTAGCAGCCAAACGTGCCTCTGATGGAGCCGGGAACTTCACTGGGGCGGATCAGGGCTTTCCCCAAATGCTTTTTTTTTCCCCGAACCTCGTCGCAGCAGCCGGCCCTGCTCGCTGTTTGGGGGCAGAGCGTTGCAGTTCGCTGATGGACCGATGCCGTGGCCTCCGCAGTCGAGGAGCCGGTGTCAGAAGCACGCTGTGCACCCGTGCTGGCAGCGCTGGAGCTGCTCAGGTGGAGGAGTCTGACTTTGATGCTCTCTTGGTTTTAATTGCGCCGCCTCGCCGTGGGCTCGTTAACGTAGCTGCGCAGCGGGGGAGCTGGGAGCGGCGCCTGCCGAAAGCAGGGCCCTGGGCTCCGCGTCTCCGCCTGGGGCTGCGGGTGAAAATTAACCCAAGTCAGCGCCCGCTGAACTTCTCTCGCGGGGAATGTTCCCTTCCAGGCACGGGCCGTGCGAGTCATCCTGAGCGGCTACTGCTGCTGGGTCCAACTCGCTTCGGGTTTGTTTTATTGTCTTACGTAAACTACCAGAAACAGGTTATGCTGGAAGGAAGGCAGCTGGACCACGTTAGCTGCCCTGCTAGCGCTCCTTCCAGGATGGATTTTATGGGATTTTAACCCAGCTCCTGAGCGATTTTGCTCGCCGTAGCAGGGTGGAAGCAGGTGGGTTCCTTGGGTGGCTCTGCCTCCCCGGGGAGCTCGGCTCGAGCCCCTCGTCCCCTGGGCGTTCCCGGCTGTTTGTGCCTCAGACCCACACCGTGAGCAGCGCCTCGTGCGCGGGGAACCTGCCCTTTGGGACGGCCCCGCGACTCCAGAGCTGTCGTTTTGTTGGTACACTGAGGGCAATTGTTTGCCCTGGCGATGTGTGGCCCCTCTGTTTTGCCCTCGGCCTCTGCAGCTGCCTGCCTGTCGCGGAGCGCGAGACTGCCTGCATTGTGCAGGCGGCGCGGGAAGCGTGGTGGGGAGGGAGGGGAGCTGTCCTCCTTAATCCCACGTCGCGCTGATAGCGGGGTACTTAATAAACCTAACATCAGCACTGAAATAGAAACGGTTAGAAAACTTGCGGTTTCTCCTAGAAACCACAGTTTGTTTTTTTTTTATTATTTTGTTGTTGTTTGTTGTTAGTTTGTTGTTTTGTTTTTTTTTTTGAACAGAAACTCCTGCTTTAGGACAGCAGGCTCATTCGTTGATCTGGCAGCGGCAGTTGTGGCCCGAGATTTCTCGCTCCTGATGACAGCAGGTCGTTTTTAGCTGTACACCAAAGCTATTTAATAATTTCTAGACCTGCCAAAAACCAGCTGCAGGTTTGACGAGCGTCCAGCTTCCCCTCTGCTGAGTGCAAAACGTTCCTGACTGCACCCGCGCGGGGGAGAGCGGTCTGTCTTCAACTGCAGGAGAGGCTTCCAAGCAGAAAGCTGAACCGATGAAAGCTGAGCTGGTGGAAACTGCGGCGGGATTCCAAGCAGCTCCCTGTGCAAGGGCTGCTCCCCAAAACCTCTCTGCCGCACGCACGAGGGCGGGAGTGACTCAGGCTGCGGTGCCTGACGTACCCGTGTGGTTTGCTCGGTGCCGAGCGTTGTGCTACCCCTCCTGCCGCTGCTCGGGGCCGGCGCAGGACCCACACGGGTCGGGAGCTCGCCCGCCCTTGCCGTGCCGTGGCCCCACGTTGGCTCCGCTCGGTGCAGTCCCAGGTTTACGCTGCAAACCGGAGGTCTGAGTGCCCGTGCAGCAGTTACGGGGCTATTAACGTAATTTTATGCACTAATTTGTGTGATCGTTAAAGAGATGAGAAGGGCATTGTTCGCATGAGTAATTACCTCTGTTTTAATAGCTTTAATTCATCCCGTAAGAGAGTTTCATATTTGTATGAGTCAGCTAAGGTTTCACGCTTCGGGTCTAATAGATTTTAAAAATACCCATTTCTTACAAGAAAGGGCTGTGCCCCGGAGGGCTGATGCCGTGACCAGCCCACCAGACCGCGGGGACGCGTGCCTGGGAGCGGCCAGCACGGGGCTGCGTTACCACAGGAGGAGCTGAGGCTGCAAAAAGCCGCCAGCACCCATGGGGTGGCACTCGTGGCCCCTGGGAGCGGGGATTTAAAAATGAAGCACCTGCAGGAACTCGGCAGTTTGCTGAGCTCTGGGCGCTTTCCTTCCAGCAAAGAGCAGGACTGACTTCTTCTAGCGACTTTTGATGCTGTTTTAGGCTTGTAGCAGCACTAGGAAAAACTTCCTCTGCGCTGCTTTGCATTGAATTTGAATCTGCCCCCTTTCGCCGCGCTGCCGCTCCTTCCCTCCATGTGTGCACATCCCTAAAGTGCAGGAGGAGCCGCAGGCTGCGAGGTGAGGCTGCGGCGGGTGGCAAAACGGCCCGAGCTGGGCTGCGGCACCCCAGTGCTTCGTGCTGCGTTTCTGCAGGGACAGGTATGTTTTTAACCCCAAATGCCTTACGATTAATACTCGAGCAGGGGCCTGGGCAGTAATCTTTCCGCTGACCGAGTGGCAGCAGCAGGGTGATGAAGAGAGCAGGTTGGGATTTTAGGGACGAGACACCGGGTTGGTACCACGCGGGGCGTCCCCTGCACGTGGCAGTGCTCCGAGGCTTGGCCTCTGCCCGTGCTCGCAGGGCTGGCAGCCGCGGCCTCCCCGCACCCGGTCCCTGCTGGCACGCAGCAGCTGCAGGCTCCTGGCCGCACGTGAGCCCTCCTGGCACGGGCGCTGCTCCGCGGGCGCTGCCGGACGCCCGGTCCATGCGGCAGGGCCCAGGCAGCTGGCGGAGCCCCGGGGCAGAGCCTCGTGCTCGGACGTGCCGGGTGCTCGCCCCAGCCGAGCAGGGCGGGCGACCGCACCGACATCGATCGCTTTGAGAAAATCCATAACTCACAAATGAGGTTAACCCCCCCCCGCTCCGCGCACACGCAGGTCCTGCAAAAGCAAACAGCGAAGAGCAAACAAGCCAGGGCAGCGCGGGCGCGGAGGCACGCGCGGGGCTGGAGCCCTGCCCGGCGCCGGGGCCACCGCTCGGTGTGGGCGCTGCGGCTCCGCCGCTCCCTGCCCGCGGCACCTCGGTGCCCCCACGGCCGTCACTCGCTGCAGCCCTGCGGGAAGGCGACGCGGCGTTATCCACGGCCTCCAGCTGCGGCCGGGGTGGGGAGAGGCTCGCCAGAGCTCTGCCGTGTGCCAGCGAAAGATCGGGGATTAGCGCTCGGATTTCCTCGCCGGCTCGGCCGCTCTAATTCAGCGGCTGTGTTTTTCCCTGGAAGCACCGACCTGCTGTGCCCGCTGCCGCCCGCCCCTCGCGCCCGGGGAGCTGTGGGGCAGATGGTGGGAAGGGGAGCGAGGCAGGAGCGGATGTTTCTGCGCAGCCCTCGGCCCCTCGGGGATTATTACTAAAAATGGTCACTGGTGATTAACCGGAGGAGCACGCTGCTGAGGAACTGCTGCGCGCTGCCTCTCCTGAAGTTCTCCAATCCGGTGCGAAGCTGGAAGCAGCTTTTGCGACGGGCGCAGCGCGGAGGCCAGGGCAGGCAGGGTGGTACAAACCGGCACGGTCTGCCGGGGGTCGGCGTGCACCCCAGGAGGTCTCCGAGCTGTAGGAAACAAATAATTCTGGCTCTGTGCGCATCACAGCTGTGCGTGGAACCGAGGAACGACGCCGGATCTGATGTTAAGCGCGGGTGGCTCGCACTGCTCAGCACCGGTGCTGTGGCACTGATGGCACCGTGCCACCGGCTGCCCCGGGGCTCCCCCGGCACGCACCTCGTGTGCTGTGAGGGGCAGCCCTGCGTGCAGGGTGCCTGCGGGCGCTTTGCTTGTGCCCAAAGATAGCGGGGAAGCCAGCGGCCAGCCACACGTCCCCGTGGCCAGCGTGGTGGCGGCGAGCGGCGGGAGGAGCAGCGCTTCCGCCCTGGTGCCGGGCGCGCAGCAGATGACAGCAGCTGCTCGCTGGGAAAGAGTTGTGATGGAAATAACCAAAATAATAATAAAAGGACACTCGGTACTCGCAGCGCGGGGCAGCTCCGAGCTCAAGGTGCCAAGCGGAGATTAGCGCGCGCACAGCTGAGGACAAGGAGGTGGGATGAGATAACGCCGCTTCCCGTGCGTGGCTGGGCTAAACTTAGCTGTGCTGCTCCGCCGCGGGGATGGGGCCGGCCCCGAGGCAGCTCTGCGTGCAGGGCGAGGGCACCCAGCTGCTGGGAGAATTGCGCCGGGCTGCCTTAGCGTGGGCCAGGAAAGGTGCAGCAGGGACTTGGTCTGGTGGAATCGCAGAGATGGGAGCGATCGACAGGGGCTGCTCGGCACAGGGCACCCCAACGGCCACCCCTGTGCTGCGATGGGGATGGGACGTGGCTCCTGGCACGGGGCCCTGCAGGGTAGGAGCCAGGGGCTTCAGCTCAAGGCATCCCCTTGTGCCTGGCGCTGTGCATGGGCATTGCCCGGCTCTCAGCCGGTGGGTGCAGCTGGCACGCCGGTCTGCAGGGTGCTGGCGCGCTGCCCCGTGCCTCCAGGAAGGCAGGAGGGTGACCCCAACGCTGGGACGGGCCCCTCAGCCCACCCTTAACGCTGCCCCAGCAGCCGCCTGCTTCTCCCCAGGCTGTTGCTGCGCACCTCAAAGTCTGGTGCTGAAAACAAGGAGCCAAGGAGCGCTCAGACATCCCTGCTGTGGCCCGTTAATGAAGCTCCTTCCCTTTGAGTAGCTTCTCGCTGCTTCTCCATTGATTGCCGTAATGCCTTTCTGCAGTGATTCAGGCAAGCTGGCTGGTAATTTCCTGCATCCTATTTTCCCCTTTTGAAAAGTGGAGTGATCTTTCAGATGCGCTAATTACCAGGCGAGGAGGATGCTCTGCGCAGAGCCCGGCAGCGGCAGCTCCCTGCTGAGCCCTGGGGCCGGTGAGTGCCAGCACCAGCACTGCCCCCGGGGCCATGGCACAGGATGGGCGATGGCAGCGGGCTGCCACGGGGCACGGCCACAGCAGCCGTTTCTTGAGAGCTTTCCTTGCTTGCAAGCAGGTCACTCGCAGCCCCTGCTCTCGAGCCACCCGTGCGGCCCCTCCGTGCCCTCAGACCCCGTTGTGCTCCCTGCTCCTGCAGCCCGTGCCACGGGCGTGCTCTGCCTCAGCGTGCATTTCCCAACTTCACGTTTTACTGTCTCTTTTTAGCTTCCTGGATGAGTTTGAAAGGGAAGTTGAGGCTGCAGAGAGAGAAAATAGAGAAGACACGAAGTTAGGAAAGCAGCAAAAGAGAAACCACCCCCGGCTCGGTAACATCGTCTCTGCTTATTTACACACCGGAGGGCTCTTCAGCCCCGCGAAGCTGTGAAATTCAAAGCACGCCGCGTCGCTCCGGGAGCAGAGCACAAACAGACAGGGGCTTCTCTGAAGCTGAAATATTTGACAACATTTTCTATTCTTAGCGATTCCAGCACACGCTCGCGCAACAGAACCGGAGCGCTGTTTGTCAGCGGGCAGGCACGCTCCGGGCAGAGCGCGGCCTCCTCAAGGCAGCGGGGTGGGAGCCAGGCTCACCCCCCGGTGCGTGGCAGCCCCTGGCCCCACGGACCCGTGCCCGGTGCGCTGAGATCCCTGCGAGAGGCACGGGCAAGGCAGAAATACAAACCGCACTTCCACCACTCGCATCCCACCGCCAGCCCTAAGGCACGGGGTGTTTCTGCAGGGGGACTGGGACGAAACCGGCGGTGTTTGTCCGGTCCTGCCCGGGGCTGGGGGGGCCGCATCCAGCTGCCGCCTGTCCCCGCAGGACAGCTAATGGCGCCCGTCGCACAGGCGCTTCCTTAACCGTTTCGTGGCTGGCCGCCGTGGAGGAAAGCAGCTCCTCTCGGGGCGTGCGGAGGCGTGAGGTGGGTCTGATGGATTAACCGTGGTTAGTTCTTCCTCCCGAGGCTGGTGCCCCCGGGGATACCACGTACCAGGCAACGGGAGGTCTGCTCCTGCTCCCATGGGGACGGCAGCGCCGGGGCTGCGGGCGGGCGTCGGGCACTGCTGCTGGCATGAGCCCAGCGTGGGCTGGGGAGGCAGGGACCCCGGCAGCGTTCCCGTCCTTCCCCGCCACGCAGGAAGCGCTGAGGAAGAAATGGGGAAGATTTTTGTTCTGAGAGGCAGGAAAGGGCCACCTCAGGACGGCGATAAGTGGGGCACACGGCTCCCGCTGCCCTAGAAATTCCCTTTGCATGTTTGCCGCGAGTACCCAGGCAGCAGCACGGTGGCTGCTGATGTTATCGCTGTCCCAGCTCGATGACTAAGGCAGCTGGAAGGTATAAATTAAACAACATAACACTTCGAGTCACCTGTTATGTGGGTTTGTCCAAAGCAGCGCAGCTTTAATTAAGATGGAGAGTTTACAAATCTAACCTTTGTTTATTGTGCTTTGGGGCACATAAAATGTAAATACGTGTTTTCAAACACTGTGGCTTTTTATATTTCCAGTTATAATTCTGGGTAAAGGAGAGTTCGTCAGGTTTGGCATAGACTTGCCCTTTATAAATACAGCTCCTACGAGTTCGTTCCCCCCCTCGGGGGTTATCTGCAGCTCTCGGGCTCGCTCTGCTCCGAAAGCAGCCTGCCTCGGCGGTCGCTTCCCGGTGCCGGGATGCCTCAGGTGTGCGAGGGGCCTGGGCTGCTCCTCGTCCTCCCACCGAGAGGGCTCAGCCCCGCTCCTCCGAGGGACGAGTGCTCCCACTCCCTGTTTCTCTCTTACAGTTTAGTAAGGAAATCCTGAGCGTCCTCCTCATTTTTGTTCCTGAAAGGTGCTTTCTGCCCTCTTGGCTCTTTAACTGTAAAACCAACAAGAACGTCAAGTTTAGCCTCCTACGTGCTCATCGGGATTTCTTCGATGACTCAGTGACATGCTTGGGTAGTTTTCTTAGCCTTTAACTGAGGCGAGTTTGAGCCTTTAACAAAGAGCACTCTCACCAGCCTTATTAATACGTGTTAACAAAAATAACTGACCGACCAGGAGAAAAATAACCACGAGCAGCGGTCATTTCCCCCCGTCTGTAAATGTGGGGTTTCTCTCTTGGCTTCCTGCAGCCCTCCCTGCCGGGGAGCAGCGCGGGGCGCAGAAGAAGAGCAGAGAAGGGAGACGCTCAGCAGGGGCAGGTGCAGTGGAGCTGTGACCGGCTGCCCCGTCACGCTGCCTTCGGGCAGAGCTTCTCCTCGTGGGCACGAACGCGCTCGCAAGGCCAGCCACAGGCGAGCGTGGATGTGCAGGGCTGAGGGGAGGTGATGCACGAGAGTTAAAAAAAAACCCTTTGAGTCCTTTTGTGTTTGTTTGTCTCAGTTCAGGGCTCCTGCAGCCCAGTGACAACATTTTGCTTGTTGCCAGCACTGTCCGCTGGATGCGTCACGGCAGAGGTCTACAAAAATGGTTTTTATTTGCAAGCAGATTTTGACGCTATCACTCAGCTCCGGTGCTGAGGTTTTAAGGAAAAAATCTTGAAGATACCCTAAGGTGCGTGAAACTACTGCAAGCGTGACTATCAGCAGAAATACTTCTGTTTTGCAACGGTCTTGGAAAGTGAAGAAATGCTCAGCAAGGGCAGGGGAACAGCACGTCGCAGGGCCGGGTGACTTGCCCGAGACTGCACAGTGATGGCCGAGGCAGCAGGCCGGGACTCCTGACCAGTCCCCTGCTGGTGTGCGTCCCAGCACATCTCCCTACCCCTGGTGTCCCCTGGGGTTGGTGCTTAGGGCCTGGCTGTCCTTCACATTATAATTACCGTAATACTCAACAGAAGGAAAAAGCACCCACACCTCCGGTGGGGGAGGAAGCAGTACGGGAGATTTCATTGACGTGAACCGCACCGAGCCCCGTTTGCTGAGGCCAGCCCTGCAGAAGGCTCCGGGGACACGTCTGGTTGTGAGCGCCCGCCCTGCCTCGTGCCCTCGGTGCAGCCCTGGCCGAGGTCCGAGCCTGGCAGCACGGCTCGGCACGGGGCTGGGCCGGGGGAAACGGGGCCGAGTGGGGCCAGAGGGGAAAAAAGTGAATCCTGGGGGGCAGTTCTCATGGCCTCGGTTCCCAAAAGCCGGCCCTTTTCTGTGACCGGAGGTCTAGCTGTAAAATAAAAACCCCTCGCGTTGTGGCGTTTGCTCGTGTGCTTCCCGCGACTGCCGAGGACAAGCCAGGCGCTGCCCCGAGGAGCCCACCGAGGCGGTGCCCCCGGTGTCCCCTCAGCGGGGAGCCGGGCCCGCTCCCTCCGCCTCAGAGGGCCGCGCTCGCTGTGTGTAAACACGCAATTAACGGTAAGCGCACGCTTAATTGCTTGCGGCTTAGATTTGCATCCAGGTGCTGCGTTCCACACGCCTCGGATCCAACCCAACGCGCCAGGGCGTGTGTGTGTGTGGGGGGGGGGGGGGGCGGCGGGGCCGCCTCACGGAGCTCGGCCCCGGGACCCGCCGGGGGGCGCGGCCCGGCCGTGCTGAGGGCGCCCCGGGGCCGAGCCGCCCCCGCGGCTCCCTCCCCGTGCGGCGGGCGGGCGGGCGGGCGGGGAGGGAGCGAAGGAGGGCGAGGGGAGGGGAGAGGCAGGCAGGGAGGAGAGGAGAGGGAGGGGAGGGGAGGGCGGCGCGGCTCGGCCCCCGCCCGGGGCGGCGGCGGCGGCGGCTGCTGCCACCACCACCACCGCCAGCAGCCGGGGCCGCGGCCCCTCGCCCGCTCCTCCATCTTCTCTCGCCACAGCTCGCCTCGGCTTCCCCAGCCGGGACCGGCCCATTGCCAGCCCCGCGGGGGGGGCGGCCCGCCCGCCGCGCCTCCCCGGCCCCGCCGCCCTGCCCCGCCGCCCCCGCCGCCCGGCCCCGAGCCCCGCGCCCGCCCCGAACCTCGAGGAGCGCCGGGGGCGGCGCCGCGGCGATCCGGGCCCGCGCCGCCCCGCCGGGCCGCGGCGCCGCCGCCTCCCCCCTGCGGGCCGCAGTGGTGCAGCCCGGAGGTTAGCGGAAGCGGCCGCTCGGCGCTGCCATGTTGAGCCGCCGCCGCCGCCGCCGCTTTGTTGTCGGCTCCATGTAGCTGCGGCCCGGCGCAGGAGGGGGGGGCACCGCGCCGCACCGAGCCGCCCGCCCGCCGCCGCCCGCCCGCCGAGGCCGGGACGCCCCCGCCATGGAGGCCAACTGGACCGCGTTCCTCTTTCAGGTGAGGCCCCGCCGCCGCCGCTGCCCGCGTCCCCCCCCCCCCCCCCTTCGCCCGCCCTCCTCCTCCTCCTCCTCCTCCTCCTCCTCCCTCGGCGGCCGCGGGGCTCCCCGCTAGGCCGGGGCTGTCACTCAGCGCCGCCGCCCGGCCTCCCGCCCGCCTCCCCCGGCACGGCCCCGCTCCGCTGCCCCGCGGCCAGGACCCGCTCCCCGCCCGCGGCTCCCCCCCCCCGCGAAGGGGGGGGGGGGGGCGTTTATTTTTATTTCCCTCGAGCGAGCGATGCTCGTCGGCATCGTTTTTATATGTATTTTCAAACTTTTTCCTTTCGCCCCCGGGCAGACAAAACCGCCTTTATTTTAGTTTTATTTATTTATTTATTTTATTTTCTGTCCCCCCCCCCCCCTCCCCGAAGAAAAAAAAGCCCAGCAGAAGGGCAGCAGCCGCCCGGCCGCAGCAAACCCCGCTGCCACAGCCCGCGGCCGGCGGCACGAATTAATCCCTCCTTCCCCGGCCGGCTGCCGGCGCCTTGTTTTCTTTTAAAAAAACAACAAAAAAAAACCAAACAGGCAGCGAGAGGCCGGGGGCAGGACCCGGAGGGAGAGCCCCCGGTGCCGGTTCCCCGAGCCCCGGACCCCTCCCGTTTTTTTATTTTTATTTTTATTTTTATTTTTTCTTGCCGGCTCTCCGCCGCGCCGCGTTGGGTTTTCGCCTCCTTTTGCCCCCCCCTTTTTTTTTTTTTTTTTTTTGAAACGTTGAAATGCGCGACCAGGGAAAAAAATAAATAAAGAAAGAAAGAATAACTAATAAAGGCGGGCGGGCACGCATCACCTCTGCCGAGGTAAAGCAAGGCTCTCTGCGAGCGCCCGGCTGCTTACTCACCGCCCGCCGCTGGGCTGAGCGAAGGGAGCGGGGCAGGGACCCCCCCCAGGACCCCCCTGCTCCATCCACCAGGGCACCTGATGTCCCCCCGGCCCAGGTCCTGATCTCCCCCCCCCTGCCCCGAGCGGGGCGCTTTTGGCTTCCCTTTGGCACCCGGCTGAGCCCTTCGGGGCAGAATCGCCCCGAGGCGGGCGGCAGGGCGCTGCGGCAGCCGCCCCGAGCGGTGCGAGGCAGCGTTTCCACGCACCGGCCGGCTCCTCGCCGCCTGCCCTCGTTTTTGGGCTGGCCGCTGCGTTTCCGAGCCGGCGGGGGTCCCGCTCCGGGGTCCCGCTCCGGTTCGGTAGCGGGGCCGCGCTGCTTTTAATTAGGAGTCGGCGGCGCGCTTTGCCGCCGCGCGGTTTTGTGCGGCTTGGAAGCGTCTCCACAGAAGTGTGACGTGGAAATTTTCCTCGTGCCCCCCCCCCAGCAATAAAGCTTTAAGGCCTTCCAATAAATGCTGAATATTATTTCTTGAGTCATTGTATGAAAACCAAGGGTTTAGGATGGGAGCATCCTGATGCACCCAGCAGACAGCACTGTAAAGTGCTGTTCTTCTTTCTGCTCTTAAGCTTTTCTTCTTTCTGTTCCTACCAACAGCGTGACAGCCAAAATCCAAAAGATTAGTTAAAAATGAGTAACAAAAAGTGAATTTAACCCCCCTCCCCAGCCCCTTCCCCGCCATCGGTTAAATAACTAAACCCAGTGACCGAATACGCGCACAAATTATTTTTTGAGGGCTTTTACTGAACGTACTTTCCAGCTGTTGCAGGATTTCTAAGGGAAGATTAATTTACAGCGTGTAAAACTGTAACTTTTAGCAAACTGCTTCTAGAGAAGGTTTCAATGTCTCAGTGTTGGTCTCACTAGCAATGGGACGTGTAACTGTAAACTGCTCTTTCCAAATAAAGTTACTGGGTTGTGCTTAGGCGGCGTGCTGACGGATTGTATCTTCTGAAAGAAACGATTACAGTGTCGAATAAGCAGTTCTTGTTTGGATCTTGTTCGTCCCTGAAATGCGGGTTTTGAAACCGCTTTTAGTATCTGCTGGGAAAGTGAAAGTTGTATCTGTTGGTGTTAGGAGGAATCATCCATCAAACAGGGTATTCAAGATATGACTCACGCTAATTTGTTGCTCTCGCATTAAGGCTTGAGTGCAAAAATCTTTTAGCCTCTGGCACTGGAAGTTGGTGGTGCCACATCCTACCACTCTGGGTCACGAATTGCGGATTTCTTATTTACTGCCCCCCAGGAAAGAAAGATTTAGTGATAGACGAGGGTGTTTTGCATGAGAGCCTGTCCCAGGCGATCAAAATCTGGCAAAAAATGTTGACTTGACATTAGTGCTAGGTCAAGTAAAACTGCGTTCCGTGCCGGGATAAAAACGGCTGGCGAGAGGCGTGCAGCAGGTGCTGTGTTCCCTTCTCGGGCGGCAAGTTAAAAAAAATATATAAAATAATAATCAAAAAAAAAAAATCCTGCCTGATCCTTTTTAAAATGCCCTTACTACAGACAGGCCTCGGATCCTGAGGAGTACTGGTGTTGCAGAAGGGCTCGTTGGAGAGCGCTGCTAATAACCCCGCGGAGCTGGGAGCCACGCTAAGCAGGCTTATATAAGAGCGGCTTCGTAGCACGTAGCCCGATGAATGCACATTGTCCTGCCTCCGCTGCCTGCATCCCGCCGGCGGGAGCGGGTGCATCGTTACCTCCGAGTGCTGGTGATACTTTAAGGCTTAAAAATACCCGTAAACTGCGCAAGGTTGAACCCTGTCCAAAGGATTTGGGCTCCCTATTATCCGATCTGCCAGCTCTGCCTTTGAAACCGTATCTCTGGAGCTATCCTTAGGTGCTCTTAAGTGTCTTCTGATGCAGTTAACAACATTGTTTAATGCTTATTTAAAGTTGGCTGTAAAACATCTCAGACTCTTTTTTTTTCAAATTAAAAGTGCATTTAAGTACGCAACCTGCTTAACGCTTTGCTTTCGATGTGCTCGGTGCATATTCCCTTCATCCCCGTGCAACGTAGATGCCAATGACCGCGCTTTAAAAACCCAGCGAATAAAATCCGCAGCTGTCGCTCAAGCCAGGCAAAAGTTTACCGGAGAGGATGGAGCGAGAGCCATGCCCCGCTCGGCAGCGTAGCCTCCAGGAGAGCTCTGCCTTTCCCTCTTTAGCAATCGCTGCTGCGACACGGCCCCGCAGGCTGGTGTTTGCGGTGACCGCAGCGGTGCGGCCGCGCTCAGCCTACCTGCCGCAGCCCGTCAGCGCAGGTAAAAGTGGACGGGCTGTCCCAGGCCCTAGCGATTCCAGTGAGTCTTGTCCCGTGTTACCGTGCCGAACCCAGGCTACTTTCCCCGTCAGCTAGGCTCGCGGTGTTACGGAGCACGTATTCCTGCCCACGTGGGTTAGTGTTTGTATCCACCAGTGGCTTTTATCCAAAGATCGTCGGCACCGCGCTCCCGAGAAAGGAGCAGCTGAGGCGCCGCGGGGTGCGGCCGCGTGGCAGAGCAGGACCCGACTACCTGGAGCCGAGGGAGAGGCAGACAAACCGCCGGCTGGACGCGCCGCAGTCGCTGCTCGGGATTGTGAGAGGCAAAGGGACAGGATGTAACTGAGGAGATAGTCCCAGAGCCCGCTTCGAGAAATCCTGACTTCTCGAAAGGATGCCAAGCATTTCATTAACGTAGGGAGAGCCTGAGCTTGGGCGTGCTTCGTAAAACTGTCCGTCCTCAGCCGAAATAAAAGTAGGCACGGTGGGGGCTGCAAGCAGGCAGTGTTTTACCCGGCTCTCCCGGCCTCAAGCCGTGCTGCACGGCGTGCCTGGTGAAGGAAGCCGTAGGAAAAAGTCCTGGGAGGCAGCGGTGCTGCTCCGATGGGAACGCCAGTTCCCCGAACTGGGCTTCAGACCTGGCGCGCCCCGCTGATAACCAGGCTGGGGTCAAACTGGGCTGCTGGGACCGAGGCACGTCTCGAGCGCAGATGTGCTGAAGGTGCCGGAGTGATTTATTTTAATGCTCCTTGAACAGCGCTCAACGCCCGTGCGGCTGCAGCAGCGGGGGCTGCAGCGTGGCCGAGGGGCGTTTGCCCTGGTACTGGTGGGGTCTCCCTCTGCCTTTTCCCCGCAGTTTCTCCCCCCGCTTCTGTAGCTCCCAGTCGCTCAGTATCGGCCTGAGATACTGAGTCCCCCTGTCCCCGTGTTCCCCAGGATCCAGACACCTCCCAGAGCTCATTGATTAGCTTCCCTCCCGTCTCAGAACTCTGCCGGTGACGAGAAGACCTCTCCTTAGCTGCCAGACACAAAGTGCTCAGGAACCAGCGTGCCAGGGGCCTGCCGGGCGTACAAGTGCTGCTTTAGGCAGCTCCCCACCCGAGCTGCATTGGTCTCCGTGCCAGCACGCTGCTCTGAGCGCGGCGTTTAAATACGGTGGCTTATCGCATCCCGGCTCCCGGCGGCTGCAGCCTAATCCCCGGCGTGCAGTAAGCCCGGGTTAGGTTTAGAGGCGGGGCGGTGTTTTGCAACTCCCCTCGGTACATTCATAAGCTCCAAAGATAGTCCTGCCGGGGCACCTGATACGATCGTTAGTAAAACGAGTTATCTGTTATGTAAAGATCAGGCGATACTGGGAGTAAAGATCTGACAAGCGCCTAGTTGTTTTCCATAAGAAACGTTGCCCTCCGGAAACTTAATTATGTGATTGTTACGGTGTGCGCCTTGCCGCGCTTGCTCGCCGCAGAATCTGCGCCGCGTGCGCATCGGAAGCGCGACTGGCTTTATCCTCTTCCAAAGAAAATCCTGTAACCTTTTGCAGTTGTACGTCAATGGCTTTCGGTCTAGAGTTTGCTTTCCTGTAGTCTGTAAATGCTCTCACCGCGTCAAAGCGAGCTCCCGTCCGTAGAATTTAAGTGTGAATGTTTGGTTTTAGGCACACGAAGCCTCACATCACCAACAGCAGGCAGCACAGAACAGTTTGTTGCCGCTCCTGAGCTCTGCTGTTGAGCCACCCGATCAGAAGCCGATTCTGCCCTTACCAATAACGCAGAAACCTCAGCCTGCACCAGAAACGTTAAAGGATGCTATTGTTGGGATTAAAAAGGAAAAACCTAAAACCTCCTTTGTGTGCACTTACTGCAGCAAAGCTTTCAGGGACAGCTACCATTTGAGGCGCCACGAGTCCTGCCACACGGGCGTAAAGTTAGTGTCACGGCCAAAGAAAACTCCCACCACGATGGTGCCCCTTATCTCCACCATCGCTGGTGACAACAGCCGAAGTTCGCTGGTTTCCACCATCGCGGGCATCCTGTCCACGGTCACTACGTCTTCCTCCGCCACCAACCCCAGCAGCAGTGCCGGTGCCACGGCCATGTCAGTGACTCAGACCGTGAAGAAGCCCAGCAAGCCCGTTAAGAAGAACCACGCTTGTGAGATGTGCGGGAAGGCCTTCAGGGATGTGTACCACCTCAACCGGCACAAGCTGTCCCACTCGGATGAAAAACCCTTCGAATGTCCCATTTGCAATCAGCGCTTCAAGAGAAAGGATCGCATGACCTACCACGTGAGGTCTCACGAAGGTGGCATCACGAAACCCTACACCTGCGGTGTTTGTGGAAAAGGCTTCTCGAGGTACCATGTAGAAAATCCCAGGCGAGCTCAAGTATTGGCTTCTCATAACCAGGCAGGGCTGAGCTATCGTAGCGAGGGGCTGGGAGGTGCAGGCCCCTTAGAAGATGGGCGAGGGGATGAGGAAAGGAGCCTTGCTTACCTCTAGGGCCCCCGTCTCGGTCTGAGCCAGGTGGGCGGTGAGCGAGAGCGGCCCCTCTTTTGATGACAGTGTTTTGAAACGTCGTCACGACCTCAGGACACGTGTCTGTGTCACTGGTGGTGGTCGCACAGCCCCTTCACCGGCCGTGGCAGAGGTCAGGGGCCGAGCGGGGCACGGCAGGCCAGCTCCCTCCTCGTCTCCTCGCGAGGTTGAGGCGTGCTGACAGCACTGCGGGGAAGCTTGCAACACAGAAAACTTCCACCTCTAGAGCTGTCGACCTGTCATCTACACACAAGGTAGAACCAAATTTCCAGGTCTAGAAGAACACGGTTGAGTTTCAAAGTGCAGGTTGGGTCTCGCTTGTGTTACTCTAGCTAAAAGTCACCGGGTAGGTAAGGGGACGTAGTTATTCCTGCCGTGCAGAGGGCTGGGGGCTGCAGGGGGTCGCCAGGTTCAGCACAGCTGGCCGAAGTGTCACTGCTATCTGTTTGTAACAGTATGCATTTTCTTTTCTGTTCCTCTCTTTTTTGCAGGCCTGATCATCTAAGCTGTCACGTTAAACATGTTCACTCAACAGAGAGACCCTTCAAATGCCAAGTAAGGGCTAACATGATCTATTAAGAACAATGCATCGTGGTGTAGTTAGAATCTCAGGGGAATAATCTTCCCAGAACTGTATTTGCTCCTGGACTTCCCTGTGGAGTGCAAGTTTAGGAATAAAGTCTCACCTGCATTACGTACCAGCGGTGCCGTGGTGCTGATGTAGGTGCAGAGGCAGTTTAAGAGGATGCAGTGGCTACGGCTGTAGGAAGATTAGCGGCTTTTTGCTTTCTTGGAGAGCAGTGTAGTTACGCTGCTTTATGACGTGCTTATCTTAGCACTAGGACTGTCACGGTGTCCTCAGCTCAGTGCTGGTTATTGCAGAAATGTGTGCAATGTCTTTCCCAGTACATCCATTAAAATGGAGTGGCGTAGTTGATTCTGGATCCGTTGTTTTGCTGGAACGTGAACACAAGTTGGTGTCAGTTGATGACTTAGTATAAGGGAAATAACTGGACTGCCCTCGAGCAATTAACTGTTTTGCTTGGAATACATATTCATGTTCCAACCTGCTTTTTAGTGACTCATCGTATTAAATGAAAGTTTTGTGTGGAAAGAATGGCATTAGGAAAAGGTTTTGTTTCTCTTTTCTGATTTGGATAGAAACAGAAATAATTGAGCAATTTAAGATACTGAGTTCAGATTTGTGCAGTAAAATTGTATCAGATAGCAACTTTTCCTGTTCTAGGTGTTTTTTATAAGCAACCTCTGGCTTTGCTAGGTAAGGCAACCCACTATTTTAAGACCGCTCAAGTAGCATAGAGTAAGATTTTTGTCATCTCGTAAGCCAGCTCCCATTAAGCAGCCAGGTAACTTTCAGTCTCTGTTCAACACTTTGATTTCGGTTTCTCATAAATGTAAGTAAAACTTGGGGTTGTCAGTGTGCCTAAGATACCCTGTGCACCTAGAGGGTAAAACATACAACGGGCATGCAATTCGTACTGCAATGATACTGTCTGCACTTCAAGTATAATTGTTGTCCTTCATATAGACGTGCACTGCTGCCTTTGCCACCAAAGACAGACTGCGGACACACATGGTGCGCCATGAAGGAAAGGTATCGTGTAATATCTGTGGTAAACTTCTGAGTGCAGCATATATCACCAGCCACTTAAAGACACACGGGCAGAGCCAAAGTATCAACTGTAATACCTGTAAACAAGGCATCAATAAAAGTAGGTGAACGTTTTAAAAACATTTCTAATAACAATGTGTTTGCAAAGGGATTTGCCTTTGATTATGTTAAAATGCAAGAACATACCCATCCTGTGGGTATTCGTGCCTATTAAAAATAGATATTGATAGCAGGATCTTCTTTAGCGCAAGGAATTGGCATACGTGGAATTGGTTTGCTGCTAGACTGCTACGGGGAATGTCTAAAATGCCTGATTGTTGAGCTTAATACGAAATTTGGATGTGAAATATTTTTCAAGGTGTAAGGTTTCAGCTCTGGCTTCACCAGCCAGTTCATACGAGGCATTTACAGCAGTTGGTAGAGGTGGAAACGATGAGCTATAATGTGGCCAGAGGGTAATAACACGCTGTTCTGTGATGTAAAGGTAAACTGAAAACTTTGTCATACTTGGAATAAAAAGTAAAAAGGCCTTTTACCAAAAAAAAAAAAAATGTAGCTGAGGTTTAAAAAAAAATGGAATTTGCTAATTGGCTTGAGTTCTAGAGACTCACTGTAGTCTTTTATTTCAGTCTTCCTAAAATACAAATAAAATAATGAGAAGGGAGGTTCATTTTTGGCAGAAGCCAGGTGTTCCTGATTTGCATTTTGTTTTTTAAACCTCGGAAAAGTAGTTTTATAAAGTGCATAATTAATTATATGGTTTTAAACACCTCTGTGATTTTCCTCTTGGAATCCTGCGAGATTCCACGCACTCTTTTTGGAAGAAGCCTTTCTCATCTCAGCAGAAAACAGAGTAACTTTTCAAGGTGAATTTGTGTTCTTACTTAATTGGCATAGCATGCATGAGTGAAGAGACCAGCAATCAGAAGCAGCAGCAGCAGCAACAGCAGCAGCAGCAGCAACAACAACAGCAGCAGCAGCAGCAGCAGCAGCAACAACAGCAACAGCAGCAGCAGCAGCAGCAGCATGTAACAAGTTGGCCGGGAAAGCAGGTAGAGACCCTGAGATTATGGGAAGAGGCCGTCAAAGCAAGGAAGAAAGGTAAAATGAAACAATACTTACGGTCTTGGTTTTGTAGGATAATTGAGTGTACAGTTATGTGGGGAGTTTCAGGTGTCAGAAAAGGATGCGTTACATGACAATTTCATTCCCAGTGTTAGAAATAATAGCTAAAAACTAGAAGGAGGGTAACATTACCGAAATTAAGCTGTTAAATGAACTCTTTATTACTTACTTCCCATTGGTCTCTGTGCTTAAATGTGTATGTAGCAGTCATCAATTATAAAGGGATGTTTGTATCTGCTCCAAGGCAAGAGTGTGTTTTTCTGACTTGCATGTGGTTTTGGGCTGTGTTTATGCATACTTACCAGTTGTTAACTTGTGTGCATATATATATTTGTATGTATATATATACACACATACAACACCCTGTCTTTGCATCATCACTGGCTTGCATGTGAATGCTTTCTGTGTCCCTTCTCTTTTTTCTCTCCCAGTTTATTCCATTCACTTCATCCGTGACTTAATTGCATTTGCATGAAGTTTTCTGAAACTCGTAGAACTTACTCTTCCATCCCTCTTTTTATCACAAAATCAACTACTAAGTGATAGTGCTTTTCATTACTGCTAGCGCACAGCTTACATATGCTTATCCTACCGTAACTGAAATCAAATAGCTTCCTTTTGCTGGTCGATGTGTCAGTTTTATGAAGAATAGATTGCTTCAGTTTAGTGTCTTGTTTGGAGTATGGTAGTTTAAAGCTTCCCGCTACTGCTAGCTTATTCTTCTCACAACAGTTTGATTCCTAATGCCTATCATGTGTCTCCTGCGGATTACATGTTTTAGAAGAAGTTCTTAGTGACCGCTTGCTGCTTTTCACTAGCTGTTTTTAGCAATAAATGTTCTCGACTCACCTTTTTTTCTTTTCCTCCTAAACTTCCTTTCAGTTTCTTCACTCTTTTTTTTTTCCTTTTCTAGGTCTTATTTGTGTTTTAGGCTGCCCTTTCTCCTTGATTGTTATTCCAATTGAATTCTGTGATTTGACAGTTTAGGAACAGTTTTAAAATGTGTTAAAATGTAGTAATAACAGACGTTAGATATGATCACTAAATGGATAAAGCAAATGAGTGTCAGATTTAGAAAATCTCTGAGTAACTTTCTTCTGCCTGTTCCTTCCTATGTCTTATTTGCTCTTCCTTTCCTTTCTTACTGGGGTTATTGGACATACTTTAACAAAAACAGCGGGTTTGGACAGAGTGGTGGGCGAGGGAGGTGGGTGGGGAAAAGTGTTGTCAAATTGATGATATTGGTTTAACTTAACTGAAGTGGGAAAGGGGCACGGGGTGGGGCGTTTCTTTGTGTGTTACAGTGCTTGGAAGGTGAAGCTAGACCAGTCAGTGTCGTGCCTGTGTGCTGCTCTTTTCATGCTGGTTCTCCTGTGCTAGTGCCACCTGTTGTTTTGGCTTTACAACATTATATGGGATTTTTTTTTTAGTCTAATGCTATTTATTTTCACTTTATTTTATTTTTTTTTTTTACTCTTTCCCTTCCCTCCCACCCCTCCTAGATATGGACTTTGAAGAACCAACAGTAACCCTTGAATGGGGCTAATGTTGCTTTCAAAGTTAACTCTGTCTTGGTACATTTGTATTGCCCGAGTGGCAAGAGTGGACTCTTTGCTCCTGGCTTACCTCCTGAAACGTGGGTGTAGACTGAGCTTGGTGTCCTACCCTACAAATGTGGAATAAGACACGTCTTAGAAGTGCCGTAATGTTGACATAGAATATATTTTTGTCGGTTTCTCTAGCAGCCATCCCTTTCCTTTACCCACGTCCACCAGCCCGCTTCTGTTTTTGGAGCCTTCTAGTTTGGGTAGCCGGCAGGTGGTGCTGATGCCTAGTGATCCCTCCGCTGCGTCCCGGACCACCGGTGCCCGCTCCACCAGTGCCCAGCCCTGCTAGACCCCACCGGGACCAGGGCCGGGCACTGGCCGCCTGGGTCTTCCTTGTTCGGCACTTAATTCCTGCTTACTGCAAAACAGAGTAAACCAAACCAAACCTTGGTGTGCGACTGTAGCTTGTGTGAAAGCTGAGGAGATGATGGGGGTTGAAAAATCTACTGACTGGGTAGCCGTGAATATTGCTAAGTAGAAGTACTGTGCTCAGTGGGACGACTTAGTAGGAATAATTAAGACTGAAATAAGCAGGTAAATATTGAAACGAGCTTTGCTTATCAGTCCCTAATAATGACTTTTTAAAACCTTCACAGAATGTCAGTTCACCTTTGAGAAGGCTATAGAGTACGTACCATTCGGTATGTACACTCTCTCCTCTATTTATAATGTTCCTCTTGGGAGGATTTTTTTGATTGTACGATACTGTTTTTATGAACGTCGAAACCCTCTTTATAAGACAACCTCGCTTGACTTCCCAGGAAAAAATATTGAATTCAAATGAACTGCATGAGAGTTTATATTTCTTTAGGCTATAGAATGTTAACAGTTTTAACTTACTAATAATTCCTAAAGAAAATGATTCCAGAATTTGTATCTGTACTTGTTTGATTTTTGTTTTGTTTTGTTCAGTTTTTTTTTTTAAATCTTGTCCATGGTTTTTTATGTGTTAAAAACTTTTTGTCTTTTTATGTCTCATTTTTAGAAGCTGCTAACTTGTGCCAAACCTCCACTGCTGCTACTACGCCTGTGACTCTTACTACTCCATTCAATATAACGTCCTCTGTGGCTTCTGGGACTATCACAAACCCAGTCACAGTGGCAGCTGCAATGAGCATGAGAAGTCCAGTAAATGTATCAAGTGCAGTTAATATATCCAGTCCGATGAACCTAGGGCATCCTGTAACTATAACAAGTCCGTTATCCATGACATCTCCATTAACGCTCACCACACCAGTCAATTTACCCACCCCAGTAACCGCTCCAGTGAATATAGCGCATCCAGTCACTATAACATCTCCCATGAACCTCCCCACACCGATGACGTTAGCTGGTCCGTTAAATATAGCGATGAGACCAGTAGAGAGCATGCCTTTCCTGCCCCAGGCCTTGCCCACGTCTCCTCCCTGGTAAAGAATTTCTAAACAGTATTAAAAAGGATTGAAATGGAATCCTTACCAGCAGTTCTTTTTTGGGGTTTGTTTTTTTTTGTTTTTGTTTTGTTTGTTTTGTTTTATTGTTTTTTTTTTTTTAGTTAATAATAAATTCAAACTAAGACACTGGGGCAACATGCACCATCAGAGACCATAGTAGCATCTTCCCCTGTTGATTTGGCTCACATGGTTCAACCTTGAGTTTCACTGGAGCACTTCGTTTAAAGTAAGTTTTACCTTCTAGCTGACTGATGCTGAATTAGAGCAGATACATATTTGCCAGAGTTTTGTTTTGTTTTTCCTTAAGAAAGTCATTAAAAAACAGTTTTATGTTTTGTCCCCCAAATAACTTAGAAAATTATTTTAATCTAAACACTAGCAGAGACCCCTTGGATGTGGATGGCTGATTTTAACTTGCCAGTCGTTGAGTCCACTGTTTCTGGGCTAGTGTAGAATCTTCGTCTGTGTTGATGGTTTTTTTTGGTTTTGTTTTTCTTTGTTTTTGTTTTATTTTTTGTTTTATTTTTTTTAAATGAGTAAATGCATTACAATGTTGTCATTTAAAAAAATGCATTTTGGATTAAATATGCATTTTACCTTTGGGAATATGATAATTTCAGGCAGCATTCCCTATGGGAAAGGTGATACCAGCTCTGATATGCAAAGCATATGATAACTTATCATTCTAACTTCAACATATAATAGGGATTGTGACCTGATATTTGGAGATGTAAATATTACCCAACATATTACCCTAAGGGAATATAGCATTGTAGTCAACATTTTTTTAAAAAAAACTGTTATTGTTTGGTGAGAAACAGCCATGGCTGACAGAAGAGGAGTCGAAATGTATGTAAACATGGTCTCTGAACAGTCAGACCCCTATGGGACTCTTACCTAGGAGCAAAAGGAGTGCTTTGAAACTTAAGAAATATTGCTTTAAGCTGGAAGATTCTGGAGGCACTGGGTATGATTTTTATGCCCTCTGCTTCCCAATCAAAACCTGCTGGTGTTACAGCAGGGGACAGACGTGTTAGTTGTTCACTAGAAGTTTTGTCTTATATTAAATTGTATACAGTTTTTATTCTAACCACTAACTAGGTAGGATGCCCCTTCAGGACAAGCAGAGAGCGTCTTTTAATTTCTCCCCTATTTCTTAATCAAGTGTTGTGCAAATCTGTTCAACTTTGTAAATATTTGCAAACATCATCATTTTTACGTTATTCTTCTATTGTGTTAACACATTTCTATCAATTTGTGGGAGTTCTGGGGTGATGGTTTGAGCTGTCCAGCCCAGAACTTCTCCGCAAATGGTCACACATGTTTAAGCTACATGTGCTTTTTATTTCTTAACCTGTTTATCTGTACATAACGTAGAAAGCAAAATCTAGGGAAACAGATATACTTTCTAGACTATCATGTCACATATTCACGTTTTAAAACTTTGTTTTTAAAAAAAAAAAGAAAACACCCTAAAACCAAGACTCTACATTTTAAAAAAAAAAAATTTACAGTTGAGATGTTTTTATTTTAATGAAGCTGAAAGCTATGGAGATTAGTGTGTGTGCATTTTCACAGAGTGCTAGCAGGGCTGACTAGTCAAAATGGACTGCTTCCGTTTCTACCCTGCCGTGTCAGTACAAGCAGTGATTGCCAGACTTTGGGTCAGGTGACAGGTATCTGTATCATTACGTGAAACTGTTCTAGGGGCTTGGACTACATAGTAAAACAAAAACAACAAAAAAATAGAGCTTAGTGTAAAATAATTTTATAAATGATCTTTTGTACTTTAGGACATCAAATTGTACAACTTTTGTATATATAAAAGCTTAGGAACTTTCTGTTTAGCAGAAAGGAAACACATTCCTACACTTTTAATGTATATGTTTGTTATAATGTCCATGTAAACATATGCCCTATGTTTGTGCCTTTTAATTAGTTTGTCTCAATAAACAAAAATGTAGAGAAGAATATGTAGCTATGACTTTGTTACCACTGTTCTTACTCCAGATGTATAGAGGTCTTCGTTTTTGCACTGTGTAGAGCGTTGCGTGCAGGCAGCTGCATGACTTAGGCTGGTACGGCCACAACGAGGCACGTGAGTTGAATGCACCCCGGCAAAAAAAAATCTCCCTCCCTTAGCATAGAGCAGCCCGCGCCGCGGGGCGCTGCATGTTGGGATGTGTAGTTCCCACGCCATCTCCGTTACCCACGCCAACGATACCAACTTGCACCAGTTTTACGTAGCAGGCACAGCGGTCTGGGTCTGGGCAAACCGCAGATGACCCTTAGGTGAAGTTTGGGTGTCCCTGAGCTTAACAAACAAAAGCGTTAAAAGCCAATGTGAAAATGTGTACTAGAAGTGGTTATCTATGAATTACTTACAATAAACAGGTGTGAGACTTAATTGTATGTTGTCAATTACTGTAGTATTGACAGGGGATCCTCCGCACAGCTAGCGTGCCCCGCTGGCGCTATTTTTATCCCAGCAGTGGCAGTAGAGCAAACACATTAAACACTGGCACGGAAATTTTTCAGTGTGACAGAGACTTCCCAAACCACTAAGCATGGTGCTTTTAGCCTGGGATAGGAAAAGGGCTGTTTCCTTTCTATTTTCTGTTGGTTCTGCTCGACCGTACCTGGTTTATGTCCACAAAGCCACATTAGCTAATTGTCAACCTGTTTCATCTGTACTTGGGTAAACATTTGCATTGTGCTGTGCATAAACGGTTCCGAGGTGTGCTCCTTAGCTGTCTCAGTGCAGACGTTAATTTCACTTGTAATGCCATCGTCTGAAATACATTAAGCCGTGCTCTGACAACCGAAAGCTACCTGGTCAAGTAGTTTGTACAGCAGGCGGGCCACCTTCCGATCGGTGCTTCGCCTGCAGCAGGAGGAGGCAGCGAGGCCAGCTGCTGTCGGAGGCGCCGTGCAGTTACACAACAGCACCGGGTGATTTATATGGCAACTCGTGTCACTGCAGCGCCGGGGAAATGAAGGCTGTAAGAAAATGGTAGGTCTGAAGAACAGATGCTTCTGCTACACCGAGTGAGTTTCTGTGCAGCCGATACGCTCAGCCTAGTTTATTTCTCGGAAACTTTGAGGCTGGATCTGGTCCAACATCCAGGGAAGCGTATTGCCGCCGCTGATGTGAGTGGGCTTTATATCGAGCCCATTCAGGTCTCCGATTGCAAGTAGTTCAATAGGGTTTTTTTTTTTTTCTTCTTAAGTTTCCCTAAGCGCTCAGGATGAGGGTAACAGCTTAGCACTGACCGAAGGTTTTGGAGTTGAGTTTTGCCTTGGAAGGATTTGTGCTGTGGAAAGGCAGAGCAGTCAGATCAGTGACACCAAAACTCAGCCTCTGCGCAAGAACCTGCGGGGTGACCGCTTTTGTGCTGGCTGCATGCTCCCGGGGAGGTGGGCCAGCAGGAAGTAAGTATTACAGCTCGGCTACCAACACTGCCGTGGAACTGTGTAAACGACTCGCCTTCGGCCTGTTTGCTCTTTATTTGCAATGCCCGCAACTTTCAGAGGGTGTTTGGGGTGAGCAGAAATCTGGGATTTGGCCATTTACGTCTTGCCCTTGGAGAGTTATGCCTAAGTGTTGTAAATTGGCAACTTCCTGCTGTTTAGTCCAAGGTAGATCACAGACGAGAGAGAAAAATGTGTGTTATTCTTAGCATATGAGTTAAATTCTATTTGCCATTGTTCACAAAAGATCTTTCCCATCATACAATGACTTTCTCTTTAGAGTGCCAGAAGAAGGAGTATTTAATGTTTGCATTTTTCCAACAAAGGTTTAAAGAAAAACACCAATAAATAAATAAATAAATAAAAAGAATAAGTTATGTAGTTGTACCAATCCCACGTTACATGAAGGGGCAGGGGTTGCCTGGGGATTACTTAGGGGCATTTAGTGGTGGTGATAAACCTCCAAATTTCTGCTCGCTCTTTGCTTACTTTTATTTTAGAAATGGTCACTGAATCATATTTTGAAAACTGCTTGGGGGTAATTTTCAGAGCTGTCAGGGTTAGATCCCACCAAAGAAAGAAAGAGGGAAAATGTGGATTTAAAGAACAGACAGGTTTTTCGAAACATCCAATACTCAGATTTTTTTTTAATTTTATTACCTGGGATCCCCATGTGGGAGCTGAGTTCTCGAAAAGCAGACCACAGTTTTTTGCTGGAGAGTCCTGACAACACCTGCCGTGGTTTATCGGTGACTTAGTTTATCCAGCTCACAAACAGATTTAACAGTATTTTCAAAAGGCACCTCCTAAAAGCACTTCAAATTTGTAAATGCCTCTGAGAAGTCTCTTTCTTAGTGCTTAAGTGGGCCTTTTAACCAGTGCTCCTTAGGACAAATAGTAAGTATAAAAATAAATCTGTCATTATCGTGAGGCAGAATAAAACCTAAACTAAGTCCCTTCTACCTATTACTTAATTCATCGTGTTTATACTTACTGCTTATCCTTGCATCGCTCACTCTCAGCTTCCAGAGCAGCAACTGAAGGGAGACAGAGGAACTACGTGCTAATTTTTATGTCAAAAATAGCTTTCACCTTTAAATGCACAAGGCTCAATGACTGCTTTCTAATTAGAAAAAGAATGCTTGAGCTTCTACTGCGAATCCATTTTATGGCTGTGTTAAAATCTGACTGTCAACTCCTGGTTAAAATTTAGTACTGAGGTCCTGACCTAGAAACAAACCTTTTTTTGGTATTGGATTGGAAAAAGTATTTCAGCGCTAAGAAAAACTAAGCCAGGCAGTCCAACTAGCTCCCCCGCCGCCGGCTAGTGAGAGAGTTAACAGCGAATTGTTTCAGCTTACGTCGTATCGCTCTGAAGTCCAGGTAAGACTGCTGGGAAAGCTGGGCTTATATTTTTCAAAATAATGAATCGATTTTTTTGGTTCTTGGGTTTCTGGGCTAATCTGAACCATTTTAAAGAGGCCTGGGTTTTTCTTTAAGGACGCGTAAATGCTTTTTGAAAATCAGACATCTCTAAAACATTTCAGTGTGGGCACCTGAAACTACTGCTTGCATCAGAGAGTGTAGACCTTTGCTGTCCTTACCTTAAAAAAGAAAATCAATCAATCTAGTAAAAAATACAAGGGGTCTTCAGAATGTGTGTTTTTCAGAAGAGGCAGAAATACTCCGTTTACCTTTTCACGTGGTTGTTGCTGCCAGCTGTCAAACAAAAACTTGTGTTTTGTGTTTCCCATGCAAGGTTTTGTTTGCTTGTTTGTTTTTCCCCCAAGGGATTTATCAACTTAGTTGGAACTGGCTGAATTAAATTCACTATTTTAATTCTTAATAGTTGTGCGTTTCTTTCCCCATTTCTTCTGACTTGCTGTCATTAGCAGCTACGGCCCGTATCAAAGGCCAGTAAAGAAATGTGATTGCCTGATTCCTCTGAAGCGAGGCTGGACTAGAAAAAGGTATTTCAGCCAGCGAAGCTCGCTGCGAGGCACAGAAGATACACCGAGCTGTATTTAGCTTTGCGAAGGCAAATGTTGTGGCATATGTACTTGCGCTCGCTGAAAGCCGAAGATTCGCCTCTGTTTTCGCTCTCGCTGCAGTCTGTGTTCCTTGTCGAAGCCTCGCGGATTTGTACCCAGGCTACGAATTGCGAAGCTGCCAGACAGGGATGAAACGACTGAGACCGAGCGGGGGGAAATCTCCACACGAAGGCTGCCCTGGGAGACCCTTGGGACCACCCCGAGAGGGTGCCCGGGGCCCGGCACCCCCAGCTGTGCTTCATGCCGGCCTCGCTGCCCCCGGCGGGGTCCGGGGGGTGCCGGGGGGTGCCGGGGGGTGCCGGGGGTGCCGTGTTCCTCCCGCCGGCACGTCCAGGAGGGGCCGTTTGCCCCGTGTAAATTCACTCCTGCGATTTACAAGAGGAGATCTCTTCCCGTCCCGGGCTGCGAGCTGTCAGACGCTGCGGCGGCGGATACCGGGCACGGCTGCCTTCAGCCCGGGGCCGTAGCGAGGCTTTGTTACGGCCGAGCCCCCCCCAGAAGCCGGGGCCGGGCCCCCCCGGGACCCCCGGGCCGGTTCCCCCGGGGCCGGGCGGTGCTGCCTCCCCGGGCTGGGGGGGGTCGGGTCCCAAGAACCGGGGGGGGGGGTCCCCAAAACCGGGGAGGGGGGGGGGGAGCAGAACCGGGGGGAGATCCAGAACCGGGGGCAGGCCCAAGGGACCAAACCCCCCCCCACACACACACCCGGTTCCGCTCCGGCCGGGCCCCGCGCCCCCGGCCCCGGCCCCGGCCCCGGCCCCGGCCCCGGCCCCGGCCCCGGCCCCGGCCCCGGCCCCGGCCCCGCCGCGCCGCCCCCAGCCGCCGGGCCCGGCGGCCGCCCCCGCCCCCGCCCGCCCGCCCGCCACGTCCGTCTCCCGTCCCGGCTCCTTTCCATGGTTCCCGGCGCGCTCCGTGCCTGCCGCCGCCCCCGCAGCGCCGGTAAGGGGGGCGGGCCGGGCCGGGCCGGGCCGGGCCGGGGCTCGGCTCTTTGTGCGCCGCGGCCGGGCCGGGCCGAGCCGAGCCGGGCGGCGCCTCCCGGCCTGCGCGGGCCGCGGCCCCGAGCTTCGCGGGGCCGGGCGGGGAGCGGGAGGGGGCCGCCGGGCCGCTTCGGGCTCCGCGGGGCCCGGGCAGCGCCGCACGGGGGCCGCGGCGGCCGAGCTGCGGGGAGGGGAAGCGGGGGCGGCCCCGGTCCAGCCCGGGCAGGAGCCGGGAGTGGGGGGGGGGGGGGGCGGCTCCGGCAGCGCGGCCCCGGGCCCGGTTCTCCCCCTGCCCGCGGGCAGCGCCCGGCACGGCCCCGCCGCCTGCCCGGTGAGGGGCAGCCGGAGACGCGGCCCCTGCCCGCCCCCCCCCGGGCGGCACCTCCGGGGGCTGGAGGGTCCCCGTGGCCCGGTGGTGTCCGGAGCCCCGGTGGTGGGGACGGCGGGGCAGGGCCCCCGGAGCTGGTGCCGGGCTGCCGGGCACCGCTGCCCCCCGTGCTGCCCCCCGTGCTGCCCCCCGTGCTGCCCCCCGTGCTGCCCCCCGTGCTGCCCCATAACACGGGGCTCGGCTGCCTGGAGCTTTGCTGCGGGTCTGGTGTTCCTGTTGTGGGATGCCATCCTGTTCCGCAGCTCCCCGCTGCTCGAGAAGTGCTCTTAAATCCCCGTCCTGCTCCTCAGCTCCCCACAAATCGAGCAGAGCGCTTACACCCCCTGACATCTCTGCTGGGGACAGATCACGCAGCCTTGCTTAGGGAACGCGGCAGGCCCCTTCCGTGCCAAGGCGTTTGTGGTTAGCTCCCGGCTCCGGAGGTGTTTGCGGACCCCAGGAGCCCAGCCGCGTCGCCCTGCTGGGTTTGGAGGGCGCGCGGGGCTGGCAGCGAAGCTGTCGTGGGCAAACGGCAGCAGGGAAGAGCCTGGGAGCTGCCTCGCCCGTGGGAATCACCATTTCAGAGCAGCGCTCTCGAGTGTTGTCTGCCTCGCCAGGCAGTTTGGATAGACTCCTTTTTATTATTTTTAAAAAGCAGCGGAGTCGCACCTCCTCCTCACACGTCCTCCGGCTGCTGCCACCGAAAATAAACGTGGGGGACGGAGCGGTGACAAAATCCACGGGGAAATCCTGCTGTCCTGGGCCGACCCCTCAGCCTGTAAGTCTGGGGGCACCCAAACTTGGTGGCCAGGGGCACACGGCAGCCAACGAAGGCTTTTAATCTCCTTGCCGCCTCCTCCTCCTCGTTCGTCTTTAACGATGCAGACTGAAGCACCATCTACCTCACTGCCAAGCTGTTTGTGATTTTCATGAAGATTTTCCCGTGGACGCCCCGGGCTGAAGCTGTGGCAATGGGGCAGTGGGAAGCTGCAGGAGCTGTGCCCCTCTGGGAAACGGGGATTCGGCCCCTGCCGGTGGCTGGGCGACAGAAAAGGTTTCGGTGGTCATCAAGGGGAAGGAGACGCAGCCTGTGGTCGGCTCACGGTGCTGTCGCTGCTGGTACGTGCCCGTTGTGGTGGCCTCTGCTGCCGCGATGTCCAGCCGCCCCGGGAGCGCCCGTCTGCCGCGGCGAGGATGTGCCTGGTGCTGGCGGAGCCTCACGTGCTGTCCCCTGGGCCCAGCACCTCCGACTCCACCATTTGCTTCAGAGACAGGTGGAAGGTGTCCGTCCCTTCTCCCGGCAGATAAGCTCCGAGAAGAGCTTTGTTTTTTTCTCAGCATTTTGTTAGCAAAGAGCTTTCAGATTCGAAACGCAAACCAACAAAACGGCACCTAAGCGAGGCGCCAACACCCGGCCTTATCCCCCAGCTGGATCCGCGGCATCGCTGGGCAGGATTTCCCTTCGCGGTGGCTCCAGGAGCTGCACACATGGGCGCTGTGTACGTGGGTGCCGCGGGCCGCAGCCGCCGTGGGGCTGGCAGGAGCGTGCGGGGCGCGCGTGGCATTTCCCAGCGCGATAGCGAGCCCTCGGTGCTTATCTGCCTGCGCAAATGTGCGCTGCGGGGGCGAAGATAGCGGGGTGCTGAGTGCTCCGGGCAGTCACATTCGGACGGGAGAGGTCAGGGGAAGAGCTGAGAGGTAACTCACACTTGGTTGCTGTCGCCGTGAGGATAAAATCTGAGGGCAGGACCCGCGGGATGGGTGCCGCTGCCGTAACCCTCGGGCTGCGCGCGCTGGCTGGCGTCGTGGGGTGCCCGTGGTCAGAGTGGGGAGGCTCCTGGGCAGCGTGAGCTGATAGTAATAATTTTACACTGTAAAATCAGAGTGCATAAAATAATAACGTGAACCCGCTTTCAGTTGTGAGAGGTGGTGACGGGTGGCACGTCTCTGCCACCACAGGCGAGGTGCCGAGGGAGGTTGGCTGCAGCCGAGCCTCTGCTCGGTGGCGCGGGGCTTGCAGCAAGTGGTTTGGGGACCAGGGTTTGCCGGGCTGTGCTCCTGGTTTTGGCGGCTCTCTTGGCTGCATGGAGCTGGTGCAGGGGCTGGGAGATGTGCTGGCAGGGCAGCCCCTGAATGCAACAGGGAATTTGGGAAGAAAAAAAAAAACAAAACAGCAACCCAGCTAGCTGGCAAACCAGCTGCAAATAATGGGAGATGAGGACGCTGGGCAATATCTGGGCCTGGCTCTTGCACCACTGCCTCCAGGTGTGGCTGTTCAGCTGCGTGCTGCAATTCGGCCCCTCCGTCGGGTTCAGCACCTCGGGGTCAGGCTTGGTGCCGCAGGATTGCCGGCCTGAGCAGTCAGCCCTCACCGGCTCCCTGTAGTCCAGGGATCTGCCCAGGAGCATCCTAAATCCCCAGTTAATTGCGAGCACCGTGCCATGGGCGGCAGCGTCATGGTTCAGGTGGCGTTTGGTGGCTGTTCGTCCTGGCTTGCCCGCTACTTGGAGCTCCAAGCCCAGCCTCTCCCCTTCCGCCAGCTCAGATATCTGCGGGTTTGATTTAAAGCAGGTCCGTCTGCTGCAGGGACGCAGCGTTTATTTCTTGTCGGTGCCCATGGTACGGAGTAAAACCTCCCAGGAACAGAATGATCGATTGGTGACTGCCGTCGGGAACTGGAAAGAAAAAGGCATCCTCAAACTCTGCTTCGAGCCGGTCCTTGCCCCTGGATTTTCTGCTGAAGCCTCTGTTGACGTGCCTGCGATGTGGAGCAGGGCCTGCAGCGGAAAGGGGCCGTATCGCCTTACGGAGCTCCTCACGTCCCTGCCAAAACGTGGCCATGAGCGGGGCTGGGGACGTCAGCCGCGGTGCGATGCTGCAGGTCTGCTCCTGCCCCGTCCCTCCAGGGGCTGCCGGGCTGATCTGGGCCGTGTGGACCTGTGGGACTGCAAAACTGGGGTGCTGCTGCTGTGGGAGCAAAGCCCCCGTCGCCGTTAAACCTCCACCTGCGGCCCCGCTCGGGCACTTTGCCGGCTGCGTGCGCGGCGCGGCCGGGAGAGGCTGCTGGCACGAGGGCGGCTGCCACCGGGCTGGGTTCCACGGGGAGTCAGGACAGAAGGTCAACCAGCAATTTATTTATTCGTCCATTCATTTAGTGTGGTGTAACTCTAGAAACTTGGGATCTGGTCGGTTGAGACACTTTGTTTAAATTTCAACTATTTTTTTAAAAAACCTCTTTTGAAAAATCCGTGCTGGTTAGCTGTCCCTGACGCACGTATTAACCACTGAGACGCGCTGACTTTTCGACTGGAAAATGTTGAAACAAGCCTTTTGGTTAACTTCCCATTTTTTGGAACGGGCTAGGGAGTGCCAGGAGGCCCTGCAGAGCCTTTGCCTGGGCTAAACTGGAGTTGCTTGGCTTTGAAAACCATCGGATTTAAAAAAAATGAAGTAAAAATCCGGAGCAGCCCCGTGGGCAGCACGTCCCTGCTCAGACCACCCGTGTCCCGTGGGCATCGGACGTGGGACTCCGTGGCATGGCCCTGGTGGTGCCGGGGGGACGCTGGGGTGCCCCCGGCCGGGGCCGTCCCGCCTCGCGGCCGCCTTTGATACCGGTGAGTGGCAGGTCCTTTGTGGCCCCTTTGTGCCTCCCTCGGTTCTCCCGGCCCGCACAAAACCTGCCATGGAAACCGAGCCCGGCCGATGTCCCGGGAAACCCGGAGGCGCAATTAGGAAATGCAAATACGAATGCAAATTCCTTCACCGCCTTCAAGGCCGTGGAAAACCGTCCCTGTGCCACCGGTGTCCCTGTGCCACCGGTGTCCCTGTGCCACTGGTGTCCCTGTGCTACCGGTGTCCCAAGCCATGGGCAGCGGGACGGGGACGGGGACGGGGCAGGCAGCCCCAGGGGCAGTGCCGGTGGCCGCGGGGCACCTCGGGCTCTCCTCCTGTTTCCCCAGGGCCTCGGCAGCATCCTGCGGGAAGGACGGGGCGTTTCGGCCCGTGCCGAGCGGTGACTCATAGGTGACAACGCGATATTGATATTTTTTTCCATCCCCTCTCGGTTGCCCGGCGACAAACAAACAAACAAGTGTCTCAAAATCCAAGCCAGCGCCGCGGCCGGAAGGCAGAGCCCCTCGCGGCTCCCCAGCGCCGTGCCGCCACCTCCCCGCCGTGGTGCTGCAGGGGCCGTGCCGCGAGCAGGGTGCTGGGGGTGCTGCTACCCCGGCCAGGAGCTCCTCCGTGGCCCTGCCGGGCTCAGGGCAGTGCCCCCAGGGGGTTTGGTGGACTCAGGACCGACCCCAGGAGCTGGCTCTTGGTGGTGTCGGTGGAAACCCAGCGTGCGTTAGGCTGCGCGCAGCACCGCTGGCCTGTCCAGTTCCAGACCAGGTGAATTTTGTTGGAGTTTGGAGGTGTCTTGCGCACGCTGGGCGGCTTCCCTTGCCCTGAAAGGGTTCATCCGGGGCCGCCCCGTGCTCTGCAGTCCCCCGATTGCCTTCCCACGCAAGGCACCAGCGTGCCCGGCGTCCTCCCCCCGTCTGCGGCAGGTCCTTCCCCGTCCGCGGCTGAAGTGGCGCATGGGACGTGCTCTGCCCAGGTGTCCCCGTTAGCAGTGCCCTCCCGTTGGGACACGGCCACCTGCATGCCTTGTGCTTTCTCCTAGCCCCAGTCCGCTGTAATTGCTGGAAAATGGGCTCTGGCCCCCCGGGGGTGGCGTTTCTCCCTTCTGCCCGGCAGCTCGTCGATCCCTGCCCTCGCTCGCGTCCCCGGGGCCTGGCTGAGGCCTCGGCGGAGCGAGGCCGAGCTGTAACGGGGAGAGAGCAGGTGGCTTGCCTCCAGAAAATGGGGCATGGCACAACTGCCGGATAACTTACCGGGACGTCCTAGCTGATTTTAGTGTTTGACTCAGTTACGGAGTCAATTATAACTGTGTTTCTTTCTTTCTTTCTTTCTCTACCACCCCGTTCCCAGGCGGCCGTGGAGCACTGGCACGAGGGCAGCCTTTGGAGATCGGGAGGCCGGCGGGAGCGCTGCGAGGTACCGTGTGCTGGGGGGGACGCTGACCCTGCCTCTGCTGCCCGGGGGGCCCTGCCCTGCTCCCCCTCGTGCCTTTTGGGGGCCGGGCTGGATGGGGCAGCCCCCGGAGCTGCAGGGGCTGCGCGGGGTGGTGGTGACGGGAGGTGGAGATGGGGCAGCTGCGTGCCAGGGCCATAGCACAGCACAAGGCAGGGGACGTCCCGTGGGGACAGTTCCTGGCTCCTGGCACTCAGGAAGGGCTCGGAGTTGTGTTGGAGAGGGGATGTGGTGCTCTGGGGGGGGCACGAGGGCTCGTGGCCCCTCTGCGCTGTGGACAGGCAGACGGACGGCACAGCTGCAGCGCAGCGCTAATCCTCCCGCTGATGGAGCCCGGTGGCTTGTCCCAGCCCACTGCTCCTGAAATCCTTGTTGCTTTTAACCTCCCTGGCTGATAACTGCAGCTGTCGGGCCGGCCCAAAGCAACTGGGACAGCACAGCGACGGAGCTGGGCGTGAATTAATTACTCAAACTTAAAAATAACGCAGGAGAAGTGAGGCTGGGGCTTTGAGGAAGAACGCGCCCTAGTTCAGAGGCCGTGCTGCCAGAGCACAGCCCGTGCGTGGGGGCTGCAAGCGGGGTCCCCTCGCCCTGGGAGCGGGGCAGTGCGGATGTGGGAGCTGGCAGTCCATGTTAGCATCCCACATAATTTCAGTATCTAATCCCGACGTGCTGTGGTGGAGCAGAGGGAACAGAGCGAGCACGAGACGCTTTCAAGGGCTTTCATCTCCCCGCCGTGTGCCGGAGGATGGAGCCGCGATCCCTGCGGCGCGCTGAAACCTTCCTGGCGCTTCTGCGGGAGAGGCCTGATGGATCGGCGTTAATTAAATACCCGTCCCTGGCGAGGTGTAGTGTTTCAAGCAGGTTCTCCTCTGCTGAGCAATGTCACCCGGCGCGAGGGAGGACAAAAGAGCAGCGCGATCACAATGCGGTGCCGTGTCCCGGGACAACGAGGGGACGGCGGTGCCCGAATCGTCAGCTCGGTGCTTTCGCGGGGTGGCTTCCATCAGCCATATGGCTTATTGACTCATAAAAAGGCAACTCCTCCATTTGCAACTTAATTACTCCCTTTCTCCCTGCCGGTGCCGGCTCGCAGCGGTGCTGAGCTGGCAGTGCCGAGGGCTGGGCGACCTCGCGGGGTGCGCAGCTCCCGCAGGCGGCGGCGGACGGGAGCCTTTTGGGTGGCTTCGTGCCGGGCATCGCCGCCGTGCCTTGCAGCAGGGAGTGGGACAGGCTGCTCTGTAGCTAAATCTGCTCCCTGATCCAGGCAGATTCCCCAACGAAACCCTCGCGAGCTTTCTTTGGACACGGAGCCGGGGTTCGGGAGCCGTGTCCGGTGATGCGGCAGGGACACAGACACCCGTAACGGGTGCAACACTGGCCGCTCTTTGGAGCAGCTCGCTTTCTGGGTGCCGGGGTTTGGGGCTGCCCGCAGGTCCGGGCACCTGGGGGCTTCCTCGAGCTGCAGAGGGGGCCATGGGGGCACAGGACCCTCACACGGGTCCCCAGCTGTGCCCTGGAGCGAGCCCGTTGCTGGCCCTGCGGGTTTCACCGCCTGCGTGGCGTGGAAACCCCAAGTCTTTCCTCTTCCTCGGCTGTGGTTTCAGCGGCCTGCATGTAGTGGTTGCAAGCAGCCTGCGTAATGACCACTTTTAAATCTTTTTACCAGATCCTAATGGGCAGGGGCCTGTCCTGGTAAATAATTTACCGTGCCCGTGAGTGAGAGTTTTACTCTCCTCGTTTTGTTTCCATAGAAACTTGTGCGGTCCTTCTGCTCCACGTAGCCCTCGGCGAATCAATACTGCTTTTTTTTTTTTTTTTTCCTTTGCACGTTGAGCGATGGCCCTTAAATCCTGGAGGCCAGAGAACAGCAACGGGTGCCGGTGGCCCCGTGGCACCTCGGTGCTGGGGTGCCAGTGCCCGGTCAGAGCCCGCACAACCTCCGTGGCTTGGCCGTGTGCGTGAGGCCCTTGGCCCGCACCGACCCTGCCTCTAACCCTTGGTTTTCTTCCTTCTGTGCCCCTGCACGAAGCTGCTTCAGGAATCGCTGCCCAACTTCTGGAAGCTAACCCCAGTGCCCGGGCTGGGGCAGGGGAAGCCCGGCCTCCTCCCAGTCCATCCCAGTCCATCCCCAGTGTGCTCCTGCTGCACCGGGAACAGGTGGGGACGCGTCCTGCGCTGGCAAGGGAAGGGGCTGGCTCCGCTCAGGCTCTTTCTCCTTTTTCCCCTCTGTCCTTAAATTTCTTTGACCCCTGGCCGAAAATGGCAAATCAGCGTTTGTGAAGGAGCCGTGCTAATTAGCCAGCGAGGCACGATGTGTGCCCGGCCCTGCCCCCAGCACGGATTAGCTGTCGCCCGCCCTACGGCTAGGTGCCGGCCGACAAAACCTAATCCCCAAACAGCCCAGAGGTGGCTCCTTCGCCGGCCCTGACCTCCTGGTGCTGGCCCCAGCAGAGCCGATCACCTTTGTCTCCGCGAGAGTTTTCCTTTTCCTCTCGGCGGCTTCCCGGTGCTTTTGTGCGCACGGCAGGCGAGGGTTTTGGCGCTGAGCCGGGAGCACAAAGGGAGGAGAGGGGATAAGCGGCTCAGGACGGGGCTGTGCGACATACGGCGCGAGGGCTTTGCGGGACGGGACGGGGGTGCCTGCGGCTCGGCGCTGGCAGGGCCTCCGTGGGTTCCCTCCCGCGAGGCTTGCACCGACGGCACGTCCGTGAGCAGCAACGGAGCCCTGCGGGGACGTCGTCATGCTGCACGTGGATGGGGAAACTGAGGCACAGAGAGGGCGTTTGACTCAGGAAAGGGTCCCTGGGCTGGAGCTCGGCACCAGCACCAGCAGGTGGGGCCCACAGGGACTGTGTCTCCAGCCCAACATTTGCTTAATTGCTTTTCCTACAGCGTCTGCCCTGCGGTGGGTGCCTTGCTCTGCTGGCAGGTGCGCAGGGTCCCTGCATTGGCCGGGGCCGTGGGACAGTGCTGGGTCTGGAGCAGCTTCGCAGAGGGGCCAGGATTTTGGGAGAGCCCCCGACACCCTGCTTCGCCCCGTCCCTCGCTCCCGGCACCTCTCCTTCCTTCCTACCCACGTCAGGGGGGTGACGTCCCCTGGGTGCCATCGCTGTGCCAGCAGCCACCCGGAGCAGCGTGCCGCGGGCACCCAGCCGCTGTGCTTGCAGGGCTCGTGCTGGGTTCGTGGGACAGGAGGGCACGGGGAGGGACACAACCGGAGCTGGGGCACGGCTCTCAGCCGGTGCGGGAGCAGCTGGGGTCGCTGACGCCTTCTGTAGCAAAGCAAACAGGAGGGAGACGCCCTGATCCCGATTACGGCCGCGCTGGCGGCTGCTTGTCCCCCTGTCCCCGTCCCTGCCAGCAGCCCTCCGGCCTGGGTGCCCTCCGCACGCCCGCCTGCTGCAGCCGTTTGCCACCAGCCCCGGCAGCACGCTGAGTTCTCGGCTGGGACAAACGTGTTTTGGTGTCGGCGGCGAGAGCCGGAGGAGGAAACGTTGCGATTGCTCAGCCACCTTGCGGAGCAACCTTAAATCTGCCCCCCTGCTTTCGTCAGCCTCTTGCATCTAATTTACTGCACGTCGACACGGGATAGATCCGAGCAGGGATGCATTTAAATCATACAAAGGATGCTGGGTTACTTTAATCGCTCACACTTGCTTGACCCATTTTTTTTTTAATCCCTTCCTGGAAACCTTGTTTCGCGTTTGAATTCCCTCAACTATTTTAGGAATGCCGTCCTACCAAGCTCAAATTACCTTCAGTGAAGCCGTTGGAAGGCGGCCTCGCAAGGCGGGCAACTTTTTGATTAAGATCTAGTGCTATCTCATTAATATAGGCTTAGTTTGGAGGCGGGGGGGGGGGGGAAGGACTGTAATTGTGGCCTGGCAAACGCGTGTGAGACCCGGGGATTAGTTACGGGGAAACACCAGGCACTCCAGGAGGGCTCTGTCCTGCACAGCCCAGGGCTCTCCGTCCCTTGCTCACCACGGCCACGCACCCCGCTGCCACCCAGGGTCCCGGGGGAGGGCTGGGGTCCCTCAGGAGCCCTCACCCTGCTTCTCCCCCCAGGCCGAGAGCAGCCGCTGCGTTTCGGCCTGGCGAGGCTGCTCTGCAGGCCCGCCGGGTGCTGCGGGGCTGACATCTGGTGCGCGCACAAAGGCCCCTCGTAAATCTGTCTGGGAGGGTGGCACGGCGCGGTCCCTGGCGCTGGGATCCCGCAGGAGAAGAGGATTTCCCTGAGTCGGGTGGCCGGGGGCGCACGGTGCTGCTGGCCTCTGCCAGCCGCAGCCGCGAGCGCCGAGCAGCCGCGGCCCAGGGGTGACAGGCACCCATGGGTGCAGGTTCCCGTGGGGGCTCGGTTACCCTGGCCCCCTCTTTGTGCTGCTCTGGCCCGGCTCTCAGAGCCGGTGGGATTTGGGTTTGCAGAGGTACGTGCTGCATGGGCTTTCACACAGAGGTTTTTTTTTTCCCTTTTTTTTTTTTTCTTTCCCTGATTGCTTTATACTTTTCTGAAAAGGGCTTAAACCCAGCCGTTTTAATACGTGGTGGAACAAGTATTGAAGGGATCCTCGTGTGCCTGCTTGTTCCTGTGCGAAGGGACCTGATCGCAGGCAGCTTCCCCGGGCTGCGGAGCTGGAGGTGTGCGTGCGTGCGCTGCCGGGGCCGACAGAGAGGTGACGGAGGAGACTTGGGGAAGGCTTAACGCAGCCACATCCTGCACGTCCTCGGTGTGTGCTCTGAATTTCAATCTGCTGCTAGACACTACCGTAATTTTTGTTCCCGATCGTTTACTTTTCATCCTGGTTTTAATCCCATTACAGTCACCGCTGGCCAGACACCTGCAGCCGCCGAGCGGTCCTGTTCCTGCGCTTCTCGCTCCTTTTCAGCGAGGTCCCTTTGAAGGGGCCTGGCTGACGGCAGAGCTCCGAAAACCTGCCCTGGATGAAGCAGTTCTTGATTTAACGCGTCCAGTGTGAGTCTTCCTCCGAGAGCTTTCCCTCCAGAGCTTGGAGCAGGGGAAAAAAGGGCTGGTCTTGTCCAGCCGCGTTTAAGCAACCCCATCTGTTGTCTGAGCTGCAGCAGACACTCGGGAGGAGAATATTCTCCTTCGCGCTGGTGCCAAGGCTTTGCCCTGAGTTGCGAGGGCTGTGAGCAGTCGGTCCCGCTGCTTTTACAGCTGTTGGCTCCTTCGCCAGGGCCGCTTTCCTCGCAGAGCTGAGCAACTGTTGTTCCCAGCATGAAATCGCTGGGCTCACCAGCCCCAAGGATTATCCAGCTGCTCCTCTGCTGGTCCTGGGAGCATCCTCAGCACGGTCTCCTCCGCGTCCCGTCCTGCTGGCACTGTGGTTGAAGCCTCTGGGGTGAGCTGCGGGCTGCAGCAGGGCAGGCTGGTGCCCTGTGTCCGTGCTGCGGGGCGTCGCGTGCCCTGGGCTCTGCGAAATGAGCTTTGGGAGGGCTGTGCAGCCCGTGGGTGGCTCGGAGATGTGCTCGTCAGCTCCCCAGCCAGTGCCTCGAAGGGTTTCTCTGTGGCTGCTGAGGTCTTGCTCTTGGCTTTGTCTCCGCCGAGTGTGGATTCGGGTTGTGTGAGCTGGGGAGGGGGGGCCATGGGGCTTCCTGCGCCCGGCCGTGCCCCGAGTGCGGCGCTGCCCTCGCCTGGGGCTGTGCTTGGCCGCCAGCTTCCTTCCTTCCTTTTCGGGCAATCTGCAGGATTTTGCTTTTCCTGGCGTCCTCCCAGCCCCTCGCTGACATCACTGAGCCACCGGCCAGCAGTGCCCAGACCATTCCCTGCGGCACCGGCACAGGGATCCCGCTCGCCTTTCTCCGGATTTGAACTCCTGCTGCTGTGGGGGTTTGCATTTCTCTGGGATGTCATCAGGACATTAAAAATGGGTTTTAAGACCTGCGTTTGCAGCCTTGCCCCGCTGCGTGCTGGGGGCACCGCCTGTGCCTTGCCTCTGCCAAATTTGCTGGTGTGAGCACCAGCGCCGGCCGGGCAGCGTCCCTGCGAGCCGCGCGGCCGTGACTCAGGCTTCACGGGCTTGGGAGCGTCTTTGCGATACAATCCCTCGTTGTTGTTTAAAGCCAGATGTGCAGCAGAGCCTTTTTGGCATACAAATGTCCCCGTCCCTGTTTTTTTTTTTTTTTCATCTTAGGACCAGAAGCTTTCAATTATTCAGCGGGCTGCTGCTCCCAGTCACGCTATCTGGCATGGGCTGCGATTTAAATGAGTCGTCCCAGACCCCGGTGCCTCGTTGACTAACACCTTCCACGGAAAAGAGGCGTCTGCAGCTGGGAGAGCCCAGCCTTTCCCCGGCAGGGCAGAGGGATTTCCACACTGGGCTGCGTGTTGGTGGCCGGGGCCTTCGGCTCCCTCTAAACGGGGCTGCCCGGCCCTCCTGGTTATGGGGAAGACCTTAAATACCCGCTCAGAAGTCAAACGGTGGGAGACAAATACCCCCGACCACAGGCACTTATTGTTGCTCTAGAGATCTTAGGGTTTTAAAAGAGATTGGGGGATTTTTTAGGCACACTTCCTGATTTTGGAGCCTGATTTTATTATGTGATGTTTATGAGATATTAGATCAGCAAAGCCATACTAGCGAGTTCTCTGCAGGTCTCATCATCCCCAGGTTTTTGTGTTTGGATCCTGTGTGTGTTTGCGGCATGTCCTTTACGACCTGTTCTCCCCTAGATGTGTGGGCTCTGAACCTGTCCTCGCTGAGCGGCTGAAGCAGCGTGCGTCCCCCCGGGAACGCGTTAGAGCTCAGTTTAGCATGCGACTAAACCAGAAATGCAATATTGCAATTAAAGTACAACCCCAGAGGTGCGAACAATGCTGGCTTTTCGCTCTGAATGAATCATGGCAGCAGAGGAGGAACCAAGAAGCAGTGTTTTGTTAACCGGCTCCGGCAGATTTGTTCGTCACCGGTGAGCAGAGCCGGGCAGGGCGGTTGCGGCGTCGTGCCCCGCTCACACTGCGCTGCTCCACGCCTCGCTCCTCGCACGCCGCAGCAATCCCTGCCGGGCGAGAGGGCTGGGATGGAGCTGGCTCATGGCCGAGCGATCCCTTCAAATGCGTTTTCTTAGTGAGCGCAGAGCAGGCGGTGACTTTCCACGCTCAGAAATGCCTCCTCGTGAGCCTTTCTGCTCCCTCTCCTCGAGTCCTGGCTTTTGTGCATAGGGTGGCCTTGGTAAGGGCACGGGAGAGCCCGGGTGACCTTCAGAGGTGGCTGCTCCGCTTAATGGTGTTGAACCTGATTATAGTGTTTCACTGAGAAATGTGCTTGGCGTGTTCTTCTCAATTAAATGCAGTTTTAGGGACAGTTGTCCTGAGCTCTCCGCCTGCCACTTGGGAAAAAGCTTTTGAAAATGATATTATGGATCGAAAGTGTTCCTGGGGTAATTCTTTCTAAACAGCGGAGTTAATCCAGAACTGAATTTGGCCCTGCATTTCCAAATGAGAAGCAGTAGCTGTATAATCTGTTTATGGTTTTAAAGTGAACGTTAATCTTGGATTTGGTGGCTTTTCCCAGGGGTCGATTTGTTGTGCTGCAGTGCTTTAGCCCCCTGCACTGAAATGACTCCGTTTTTTTTTTATTTTAAAGAGAGATTTCACCGTGTTTATAAATAAACGTAAGACCTGGAAATGTGAAATCTGTGGAGCCCTCTGCAGTGGAAGCAATGCCGCGCTCCTTACCTCGCAGCTCTCGCAATTTGTGTGCGCAGCACCTGGCACAGTGAACCTGAGCTCCTGGCTGCCCTCCCTGGCGCGGCGATGTGCCGATCGCGCCAGGACACAGCTGAATGGGTTGAATTTGGTTGAATTTCCCCCACTGAGGCAGGAGATCTCGCTGTGCCTCTGGGCACCTTGTTCACGCCTTGGTGGTGAGCACGGCCCCTGCCTGCAGCCTCCTGGCCACGCATCGGGGCACGGATGATGCTCGCGCTGTTGGCTGAGCAAGCGAGGCAGAGCCACGAAAGGAAGAAGTTAAAAATCGTGCTCCTCCCTCCAAAGGGAAAGAAAAACCCCTAGAAGGGGGGATTTCTGAGATGGGCTTTAGATGAAGGTGTTACCAAAAATACACCTCGTGCGCAAGTCCAGCTGCTGCTCCTGGCGAGGACGGAGCTCAAAGCTGCCCCCCTCCCTGCGGCCCCGGGGTCTTGTGGCTCTTTTCGAAAAAAGCGACCTCAAAAAGCTGACTTCTGTGACTTCTCTCCCCTCTGCCCCGCAGGTGGGAGGATGCTGCAGCGCGCCGGGGGCTGACGCGCGGTGCTGCGGCCGCGGGGAGCGGTGCCCCCGCCGCCCACCCATGCTCCCCGCCGGCAGCCGGGGCAGCGCCCCGTGACGGGTGGCGGCAGGCGCCCGCCTTACCGGGACCGGGATCGGGATCGGGATCGGGACCGGGACCATCGCCCCCGTGCCGGCCACCCCGCCATGACGAGCCTCTTCCGACGCAGCAGCAGCAACGGCGGGTCGCGCGGCGGCTCCTCGGCGCAGGAGCTCAACAACAGCCGCCCCGCCAGGCAGGTCCGCCGGCTGGAGTTCAACCAGGCCATGGAGGACTTCAAGACCATGTTCCCCAACATGGACTACGACATTATCGAGTGCGTTCTGAGGGCCAACAACGGCGCCGTGGATGCCACCATCGACCAGCTCCTGCAGATGAACTTGGACAGCAGCGGCTGCGACGACAGCTCGGACTCGGAGGACAGCATCCCCCCCGAGGTACCCCCGCGGCCGGCTCAGCGCGAGCAGGCGGTGCGGTCCCACTCTGCCGTGTTTGTGCCACCTGCAAAATTGGTGTCAGCCCAGCGGGTGGGGGTGTGAGGGTAAGGGAGAGGCAGCGGAGCTGGTGTTATTGCAGCCCTGCAGCTGCGCTTCGCCAGCTCAAGGAAGCCAGACCCATGGCAGCACCCTTGGGAGCTGCTGGCTCTGGGGGTGCAGGATGCCTGGGCACCATCCAGCCACCGCAGGCAGCAGACGTTTGAACCCCAATTTGGTTGATTTGTAGCACAGAGCCTGCTTGGTTTGCCTTGGGCAGTGCTTGAGGCTTGAGCCAAACTGCTTTCCTCCCTCCTTTCCTCCCCCAAACCAACTGAAAGTCTATTGCTGCCGTCAGAGGATCCCCCCAGTTGCCAAAATGCTGCGCCTCGTCCCTCGAGAGCAGCACCCCCAGTGCCAGGGGACGGAGCCGGGATGTGTCCCCATCCTGCAGCACCGCTCAGTTGGTCCTGGTCCCCGGGGGGAGCAATGCCCCCGCTCGCCCTCACCCCATCTTTCTCCCACTCCAGATCCTGGAGCGGACCCTGGAGCCGGACAGCTCGGACGAGGAGCCCCCCCCCGTGTACTCCCCCCCTGCCTACGAGAGCCAGGCGCTGGGCAGCCGCTGCCCCCGCGCGCCCCCCACGCCGCCGCCCAGGTGAGCGCCAGCCCCTCGCCGCGGCACAGGGCCCCGCCGGGGGGGCTGCTGTGCACGAGCCCCCCGTACAGGGGGGGGTCTGGCGTCGGTTCGTTAGGACTGGGCGAGACGAAGCCAAGGGGGATGAATGAAGCTCGCAGCTGGCGAAAAAAACGGCCGCGAGGCCCCGAGACGTGAACAGCTGAGGGGCCCGGAGAGCCGCTCCGGGAGCGAGTGGAATGGCAAAAATCAGCTCCTGGGGGCGGGGAGCGCTTGACGCCTCTCGAAAACACCAGGTGCTGCGCGGCCGGGGCCCAGCACCTCTTATCTCCTGGCACGGGGAGCCCGCGTGGCTGTGCTGCGGTGGGGAAGGGCGGCAGGGCCGCGGCCGTGGGAGGGCAGCGCCTCGGGGTGCCGTCACGCTGCTGCTGCTGCTGCTGCTGCTGCTGCTGCTGCTGCTCCATCGGGCCACTGAGCCACGACCGTGGGCTTGGAGGAAAGCACCTGCCACTGCCCTCGTTGCCTCCCTGTGCCAGGTCCCCTGCTGCAGACGGTTCTGCTGGTTGTGCAGGCTGGTTTTGATGTCCGGGGGGAGAAATTTGTAAGCAAAGCCCTGCAGTGGTAAAGCTCCCACGTCGCTGTTTGCCAGGAGTCTGAGCGAAACTGGGAGAAGGAAAATCCAGCCTGCAGAACAGCGGAGCGAGGCTCGAAAAGCAACTCCCAGAGATTTCAGAGTCGCTAGGAGAGCTTTTCGCTCTCCTGAGCTCATGCTAACACGAGGGCTTGGGGAGGCAGGACGAGATTTCCCAGCGCCCAGGACAAAACCAGTGGAGCTGGGTTGGGGGGGCCGTAGGCACAGGGCCCTGCGCCCCCTTATTCCAGCACCGTGGGGTCCCCCTGGCCCACGGGTGCTCTCTGTGCTTGCCCGCAGGACGGACGTGCCGGGGCCCGGCAGCGCCCAGGCGCCCGGCCGCTACAGGAACTGGAACCCGCCGCTCCTGGGCAACCTCCCCGAGGATTTCCTGCGCATCCTGCCCCAGCAGGCGCCCCGCGCCCAGGTGAGGGCCCCGCCGCGCCCCGGCGCTGAGCCGCCCGCAGCTCCCACGGCCGGTGCTGGGTCGTTCAGGGCGGCGCTGGAGCGAGCGAGGCGTGCAGGAGGAAACTTCCAGCCAGGCTGTGAGGCTTCGTGCCATTAGTTAGCTCGGCGGTCGCTGCCAGAAATACCACGTGCAAGAAGCGCTTAATGTTTTAAATTATTTGACCTGCTGCCCCAGTGAGAAACGCTCTTGGGCAGAGCGGTGCATTCGGTGCGTTCAGGGGCTGCTGTTGCGTGCATTAGATACCAGATCTTGTGCGCACCAGAGGATTTCCCCCTGGGAAGTCAGTCCCCGTATGCTTCACGGCGGTTTTGGGGCCACGCAGCTTGTCCTCGCGGCACCTTTCTGCAAGGGCCAGCGCCCTCCCAGCGTGGCAGGGACCAGGGGAGAGCCGCAGATGCCCTTCCCTCCCCGTGCATCGTCTCTTCCCTCCCTTTTTGGCTCCAAAGGCAGCCTGCCACGTTTCCATAAATAATTGCCCTGGAAGTTGAGCTTCTCAGGCTATATTACCTTTCTGGGAATAGGAACATGCCAATTCATTTGGGCTCAAGGGGAGGAGAGGAGCAGCTGCCCTTTTCTTTCCCTGGTAATTGTGTGCTTTTGCTTTTTATGGCACTCTGAGAGCAGCTACAAATCAGATAAATATTGTAGGCAAGGGTGAGATTGCTACTGTGCAGCGTGGCTCTGCTCCTCCACGTGTGCAAGCGTGCCAGGAGCCAGGGGATGCGAGCACAGGGGCGTTTGTCAGTGGGAAATTGCAGTCTCTGCCTTTTTGCTGGGGAAATTAAAGCAGCGATGCTGGCTGCAAGACCTTCCTCCCTCACCTCGACACCAGGTGCCGTCTTAGTTCAACTCCGTGTGTTTAAATTAAAAATATTTGCAAATATGCTCTGCGAACGAGATCTTCCAGGGGCACGGCGGGTCCTTGCTGTGCCGTGCCGGTTCCCAGACCACGGGGCGTGTGCTCCCGTGCAGGAATGTCACCCCCTGGCTCCTCCACCCCGTGGGCAGACCCGGGGGTGCCCCCTTTGCCCTGGCTGGGGGGTGCCCCTCCAGGCGGGGCCGTTGGAGCGGGAGGCAGGGACCCCGCTGCCAACAGACCGTAGGAGCAAAATGCCGGTGTCAGCGTAAGGCGGGGGGCTCTGGGGAGCTTTGTGGGGGGCCAGGTCCCACGGCCGCAGACCAACCTCTGCCCTGTCTGCCTCCTGCCCAGGGCTCTCCAGGCTGCCGGCAGCCCGTGCCGAGGGGGCTCGGCCCGCGGGGCCAGGGCTCCCTGGAGCAGGAGAGGAGGTGGAAGCAGTACCTGGAGGACGAGCGGATCGCGCTCTTCCTGCAGAACGAGGAGTTCATGAAGGAGCTACAGAGGAACCGGGATTTCCTGCTTGCCCTGGAGAGAGGTGAGGAGCACCGCTGGAAACCTCTCGCTGCGTTTTGGCCGTGTGCCTCCCTCCAGGACAGAGGTCCTGCTGTGGTGGCCTGGCCGGTGACGAGGCGGAGACGTGCAGGATGTGGTCAGGGCCGCGGCGGCAGCCCGACCTGCCAGCACCGAGCAGCAGGCTTTGTTCCTGCGCTCCTCTTGGCGCTGAGCCACCTGCCGCGAGGCTCTGCTCCTCCTGCCCACCTCCGCGAGGCCTCCAGCAAAGCCCAGCAAATCTGTGGCGAGGAGCCCTGGCAATGCCCTCCAAGCCCCACGCGGGGAGACAGCCAGCGTGGCTTTACCGGGGCCGTTCCTCCCCCGTCACCACGCACCTTCCCACTTCCCCTCGTGTCCCCGTGCTGCTGTGAGGGGCCACCCGGCCGTGAGCACAGCAGGCGTGCAGGGGAAAGGAGCACGGAGCTGTGCGTGCTGCCCCAGGGGTCTGACCGAGCGGGCCTCGGGGCTTTTTGTCTTTCAGACCGGTTGAAATACGAGTCAAAAAAATCCAAGTCGAGCAGCGTTGCTGTCAGCAACGATTTCGGTTTCTCCTCCGTAATATCAGGTAATTTCAAGGGGCGCTAGAGTAGCACCTCTCGTCAGCCGGGTGCCTCCCAGCTCTGCCGTGCCGTGCCGTGCCGTGCCGTGCCGTGCCGTGCCGTGCCGTGCTGTGCTGTGCCACGCTGATGCCCTCCGATGTGGCTGCAGGGGAAGGAACCCAGCCGGTCCCTCCCTGCTGCACAAAGCCCCCAGAGCGTGCGGGAGAGGGGAGGGAGGGCGATGGAGATGGGTGCTGGCGCCCTCCCCGGCCTCGCCCTGCCTTCCCCAGGCAGCACTGCTCCGTGCCCTGCCTCTGTCCCTGCGGTGGGAGCAGGGATGCAGTTCCCAGGGGCGACAAAGCCTGCCCTTGCCTTGATCGGAGCGGAGGATTGTGCCTGGGAGGCATAATGACTGTCCTGGGTAATCCTGATTAACCTCGGCAGCAGGGCAGCTGCCCGGGGACAGAATTAGCGCTGGTGTCTGTGCGTGTCCCCGTGCGGGGCTGGGGGCAGGCGAAACGCAGCCGACTCAAGGTCCCTGCACCCCGGGTCTCTGCACCCCAGGTCTCGGGGGTTTTGTAAGGGGGGGGTCCTCGTCTGGAGCCAGCCCCCGCCATGCTGATGCCCTCGTCCTGCTCGCTTTTGCTCAGCTCCGCTCATGGCAGGGCTGCACTCCACAGGTGCTGGAACTGGGTCATGGAAACGATTTGTCTCGAGCCTCCCCCGGCCGCGTGCCGCCTGTGACCAGATGTTTGCCTTCCAGGTGACGCAGCCCCCCCCGTAAGCAGCGAGGCCGGCGGCGCCGTGTCCGACGATGCCTTATTCAGAGACAAATTGAAACACATGGGGAAGTGTGAGTCGGGTTCCAGCACTGGCGGCGGGCGGCCCCCAAGGGGCTGCAGGGGGTGGCAGGGGGCAGAGCTGGCTCACGCAGCACGTCCGTGGGTGCCGCCGCACGTGTCCGCTGGCACGCGTGCCCCCGGGCTCCTTGCCACCCCTTGTGGCAGGCTGGCACAGGTGTCCCCACCACCCCCCGACTCACACGGCTGGCACGTGGGCGTGCAAGGCACGGGCCACCGCACGCTGCAGGCGCACGCCGCGCTACGACGGAGCTCGGCCCCGGCAGCAGCGCTTTGGAGTGAAGTTTCCAACTGCGTTTCGCAGTTCTGGGCTCGGGCATCCCACACCCGGCAGCGACAGGGAGCTGCCGTGCCCTGTGCCATGCGGGAGGCCGGGTCCTTCAGTCCCGGCTCTGCGCTGCAATCCTGGAGGAGGAAGCAGAGGGGTTGCTGTAACTCTCCCTTTCCAAATCCATTCCTCTTAGCCACTCAGTCTGCTTCTCCCGTTGCAGAACAGCCTAAGTTCTTTGGGCAGCCTGACTCAGACCACCGCTAGCTGAGACCCACTGGGGAGGGCTGGGTTAGTCACGGGGAGGGAATGCCACAAAAATCCCAGTGGAAGGGTGACAGTGTCAGCACCGTGGCCATCTCCTCCCCACCCGCGGCGGCTTTGGGGAGGGATTGGGGTGAGACTCTCACCTGGCTGCTTCCTTCCAGCAACGCGCAAGAAGCTGTTTGAACTTGCCAGAGCCTTCTCCGAGAAGACGAAGATGCGGAAGTCGAAAAGAAAACACCTGTTGAAGCACCAGGTGTATCCTAAAAGGGGGCTCGCTGCCATCTGTCCCCAGCAGCTGGGAACCGCTGCGGGGCTGCAGGGTGCGGGCTGGGCAGGCCGTGGTCCCAGGGGACTCTGCGAGGCTGTGGTTTGGCGAGGAGCCTCCCCAGCTGCCTCCCGCGGCTGGGCTGGGGGCTGCGAAGGGTCACTGGTGGTGCTGCGGCCACGTCCTGGCCCCCTGACGCGTTTTCCTTAGCAGAGGGCGCAGGCTGGGGACAGCAGCTTCCACGGCAAATCTTCTCGACGATGTCGAAGGACACTCGTGCGGTAAGAAACGCCGTGCTGTGCCGTGCCATGCTGTGCCATGCCGTGCCATACGTGATGGGCTCAGCCCGGCAGGCCAGGGACCTGCTGTGCTGGCCCTATCCTGCCCCACACCAGTACCAGGCTGAGTGGGATCCTGTCAGGTCCATGCCTGGGGCACAGCCACCCGTGCAGCGGGCTCAGCCCCAGCACCACGCAGCTCTCCGGTCATCACGCGCTTGCTGGGTGCCTGGGGACGGGCTTCTCCCCTTCTGGGGAGCCTCGGGGATTGCAGCCGGGCTGCGCATAGCCTGGGGCCAGGGCAGCATCCCAGCAAAGCTGTCGGCAGCTGGGTTCGCACCGAGGTGACTCCTGGCACTGTTGTGCCAACCCCGACCACCTCGGAGCTGGCTCAGGTGTGACTGCGTGGCAGGAATGCCTCCCTGGGCCAAGACCTCCTTCCACCTTTCCCAGGCGTGTTCTGGCAGAATCTGTGTCCCAGTCCCGGGGTGTTTTCCGGCTGAGCGAGGAAATCCCTGCCCCGGGGCGGGACCCGAGCTGCCTCCTCACTGCAGCACCTCGGTGGCGTTGGGGCTGGTGTTGGGGCTGGCGTTGGGGCTGGTGTTGGGGTTGGTGTCCCATGTGGGGCGGCCGCAGCCCCCGACAGCCCCCGTCTGCCTGTGCCTTTCAGATGAAGACTTCCAAGCACGGAGGCAGCAGCTCCAGGAGGAGGAGGAGACGCCAAAGGAAGGGCAGTAAATGGTGAGAGGCACGGGGGGATGAGCACTTTTTGGTGAGCCTGCAAGCAGCCCCAGGTGCTTTGGTTTGGGTCTGGAGCCCCTCTGGGTGTGGACGAGCCCCACCAGCGCTGCAGGAGCCCCGGGCGCTGCGGTGGGCTGGTGCTGGCCGTGGTGTGGCTGAGGCTGAGCACACGCTGTTCTCTTTCCCTCCCCATCTCCTCCCCTGCAGGTCCCAGCACTGGGCTTTATTGCTGGCACAGAACATGCAAAAGGCTTAAGAAGAAGATGGCTGAAAAGGAAAAAAAACAAAAACAACCAAACACCCAACAACAAACAACCCAGTTTTTTTGGCTGTTCTCCCTCTGCTTTTGTACTCCTCTGAAGTACAAGTATTGAAGTGAGGCACAAAGTTTTCTTACCAGGGGTTTGAAAACAACTTCTCCTATCTAGCAAATCAGCCAAAAAAAAAAAAAAAGGAAAAAAAAAGGAAAAAAAGTCGGCAGCTGACCTGAGCTGCGGTGGAGCTGGTGGATCTCAGACCCGAGGAGCAGCCGTCTGTCTGTCCTGCTTGATCCGAGCGGCGTCGCGAGAAGAGTGAAAATCAGTTGTGCTAACGAGGATGCGTTCAAACGTGGGGATCTGCTCGGCTGGAGTGTTCCTGAACATATCTCTGTAGCGATCGGATGTAACTGTGCTCTGCGCACGCAGGAAGAGCAAACACACGCGAGAGAGAACCTAAAAATCATTGTCTACTATTGCTAGGAGTAATGAGCAGAGATTCAGATCAGGTAATAGTTGAATATCGAATAATATAAATTGTTTATAAAAGGAAAGGCCTTCTTTTCCAAGGCATTTCACTTTGAATTAAACCTTTGCCTTTGGCATTGCTCAAACTGCCTTGAAGCCCGGACCTGAAGTGGCCGCAGCGAGGCCGGCTCTCTCCAGCCGCGCTCCCCGTGCCGGCGCGGCACGCGGCACCACCGCGGGCAGCACCAGGGGCCGGGTTTCTCATCGGTTTAACCCACACGGCCGAACCAGGCCGCGTCCCGTCGGGTGGCGTGCTGGTGGTGCTCCCCGGGTGCCAGGCAGGGCCCTCGGCGGGCCTGGGGACGCCCCTGCTGTAGGTAAGATGCAGATTTGGGCTGGAAGCCCGAGCCGGGCGTTTGCAGCTGGGGCTGGCGGAGACGTTCCCGGCAGGGAGTGTTTGCACAAGGGCTTGCAGGAGCTGCTGTGGGGCTGGGGCTCAGGGTGGCAGCAGGAGAGCTCCCTTCCCTGGGGGCTCGTTTTACCAGGGGAGGGCAGGGGTGGCCGGGAGGCAGCGCTCGAATCGTTGCAGCATTCAGAGATGCTGTCAGGCTAAAAATAATTACGTAAACAAATTCCTTCCCCGTGTAAGTAATGAGTGACGAGCATTAAGTCAGAAATTGCTCCCGCCAGCACATTTTCTTCTCCTTTATCGGCATAATCTGTTTACTGCTCAATTCAGGAGGTGGCTGTAGACGTGCCTGTTTCACTCTCTGGCTCCTGTGAACCAGCACAAATGTTGCAAGATTTGAGCTGTGAAGGCGGCAGACGCGGCAGCCCCAGCCATCAGACACACACGCAACTGTTGTCCCTGCCTCTCCGCGGGGTTTGGTAACAAAAGCCCACATTGCAGGCTCTGGCTCCCGACAGGCTCCTTTTCAAATCCTCCCCGGAGCCCGCATGCCTTTGAAGCGGACGCCAAGATATTTTTTTTCCCCGCAAGCAGCGCAGCCGCTGCACCTGCTGAGCGCCGCTGCCCTCACCGCCACGGCGCCGCGCCTCGCCGCCCCGAGGCCGTCCTCGCCGGGGGAAATGGCACTGGGGGGCACGGTGCTGGGGACACGGTGCTGGGGGACACGGTGCTGGGGGGCACGGCGTGCCGTCGGCACAACCCGTGCACTCCTGGCCGCACCAGGGCTCTGCCCCAGCCTGGGCGCTGTGGTCACAGGCAGGCTGCTTGCACCAGGAGCCCGGCGAGGTCCGAGTCCCTCGAACCGGAGCAGCAGAAGATCCACCCCCGGGACTGATCCTGGCTTTGGTGTCTGCTCCTTTTCTGTGTAAGGAAGGGGGAGAGGAGCGTCCCTCGAGTCTTGGCACTGCCCGTAGCAGACGGGGGCTCAGCAGTCCCAGGCGATGCCGGCCTTGCCTCGAAGGTGACTTTGTGGCAGCAGCAGCGGGACGTGGGGAGGTGCTGGAGAGGCACGGTGCTGCCCTGCGCTGTGCAGGATAGGACCGGTGTCTGGCAGGGTGCGCGTCCCCCTGCGTGCAGGGGCAAAGTGTGAAGCTGGGGCTTCTTGCTGGGAACAGGAGGCCCTTCAGGAGCGGAGCAGGGCTTTTATCCCTAGCCTGGGACTGGCAGAAAGCGAGGAGGGGCGACTTCCCCGTCCCCCGCTGGCTCTGAGGTTAGCAGGAGGCTGCTGCCGCTCCCTCCCAGCCCAAAGCAGCTCTGCATATTTGGAAGAAAACCAAGCGTGGAATTGGAACAGCTTGTAAATGTTCCAGCGCCTCTGAGCTACTGAGTGCTTAACTTTCAGCTAAGTCTCCACGAGTGCAGGACGCACCGACAGGCGGTGGAGCAGAAGCTCGGGCTCCTGCGGGTAGGAAGCTGCTCGTCCCCGCGGCGCCGTCACCCGACGGCTGCTCTGGTGGCAGCGTGAGGGTCGGGGGGGGAACAGCAGCGAGGTGCTCGTGGCCAGGTGGGTGCTTCAAGCCCATGGCCGAGCACTGGGCAGGCCCCGGGAGGGTTTGTCGTGCTCCTTGTCCTTTTACAAGAGCCACTTAAGGCTTTGGTCTGCGCTCTCCTGCCCTGGGCGAGCCACCTCCAGGCCACGTCGCAGGTCAGGCCTGCTGGAAATAGGGGCGGTGGTGGGGACAGGGTCACTGCGCAGCCTCCGTCCGCTGCACGCGGTGGGTGCGAGCCCAGCGCTTCGCGGGGGCTCGGGGCTGTGTTCGTTAACACGGTCTAACAACTTGCCCTTAAATATCCTAGTCTAGGCAAAGCCTCCCTGAATGATGTCACTCTGCAGCCATTTCGAAATATCTTGGAGGCACAAAGCATCATTTCAAAGGAGGATGGAGAGTGATTATTTTTATCTCCTTTAAAAAAAATAAGTCAGGTCTAATGAGTAGGAAGGCCACTAAAACCGGCTTGGAAGCCAAAATGCATTTCTTACATAAAAACGTACAATTCTCAGTGACGTTTGTATCACTTCTCTACAGAATGTTTTAAAAGGAACAAACCAACAAAACCAATCTGTGGTGTGTGCGTGTTGCTATTTTAGAATTTATTTCCATAAGTGATTTTTTTTCTTAAAGATGTTTAATAGTAATTCATATAATAAAGTCCTGTTGTACTCTTAACACCGATGTATTTCGCTTTGTGCTGCTGTTAGTTTTGGGAAGGAAAGAGATCAGGGTGGGGAGGGAAATGTCTCCCTTTGATGCCGCTCTGGCCATGCCCCTTGTGGCTGCAGATGCCCCAAAGCCACCCCGTCTCCTCGCCTCCCTGCCGGTGACAGTGTGCAGGTTGCATCCTGTGGTTTCTCAAGCAACCAAGCGCCCAGGGGAGGCCCTCACACTGGTGAGCTCCTTCCTGCATCCAGGGCCAGATCCTGCTCCCACCCCGCAGGACGTTCGGGGCAGGAGCAGGTCCCATTGCGTCTCTCAGGTTGTCTCCGCCTGTTGTGGAAGAGCATGAGAAGACGACCAGGAGCTCACGGCTGGGGGAGCCCAGGCCTGGGGCTCAGAAGCCGTGAGGGTGGGCTTTTCAACAGGGAAATCCCCGAGGGCAGCAGGGAGCAGCAATGCTCCCCGGGGGCTGTGACCCCAGGGCTGTGTGTAAGCTCACAGCGTGCCTGCTGCCAGCTCCGTGTGCGGGGACCGGGACCTGCCTTTCAAGAAAAAGCGGAAAAGGAAAAATGCTGTGGCTTACCCACTTAATTCCGAAATAACAAGCCTCTCGGGGATGGGGCGTGTGCATTTTCTTCAAACTGTTTCATTATCCATCGCACAGCAACTCCTCCGCGTCTGTCAGGCAGGCAGTCTGGCTCCTTCGCCTTGTCTCCTAGCGGGATGGAAAGACGTTATTATAATGAATTATTTCTGAAATATGTGTTATCAATCTCCAGCCCTGCATTTTTCGGCGCTGTGCCGAGCTGGCGGGATCACCAGGTGTGGAAGCCCGGAGCACTTGGGCTGTGGGATTGCTCTGAGCTGGCGGCACGAAGAGGGATCACCCCCGGGGCTGGTCCCAGCATCGCTTCCGTGCTCCCGTGGCCGTTGTGTGCCTGGCCCCTGGCCTCAGCTTCCCCCTCCTCTTGTCTGCTCTGAAATGCTTTGAAAGAAGTCAGAGAAGTCTCTTTTTCTCTGGGCTCTTCGGGCATTGAGCCCATGGGGCTTTTTGAGGGTGACACTTGCTCTGACGCTCCAAATCAGCCCACGCAGCTGATTTAGGGGGCAGCAGCAGGGTCTGGTTACGTGGCAGACCTGAGGACATATTCAGGCACTGCTGGAGGTCTTTGCAGGCCTGCAACAAACCCTGCTCTCCCATCAATGTGCTGGGGAGACCCCAGTGCTGGGGGGGCTGAGAACCACAGGGTCCGGCCTGGGAACACCGCTCCGTGCCCCCACCTCCCCTGCAGCCCAGCTCCAGCTGCCAGGGAGCAGCGTTTGGTTGCTGGCAGGATTGGAGCTCCCCAGCCTCACGTGTGGCTTGGAAACTTTCCCTGTGAAAGAAGACGCTGGAAAAAGTCAAGGCATTCTTGCCTTAAATGTCAAAAGCATCAAAATACTGGAGAAACCCTGGATGCGGCCCTCCCGCCGCAGCCAAGAAGGCCGTCGTAACCCGAGGGGGGAGCCGGGGCTCTTTCAAAGAGCTGAAAAGACCAGGGCCTGCCCAGTCCTTTGAGCAGCTCAGATGCAGCCCTGGAGCCGTCCCAGCAACTCCCTTTTGAATTCTTCCACTCTACAGGGGCAGGAGTTTTGTCTTTCAAAACTTTCTCCCAGCAGCGGAGAGAAGCCCGGGACTAAACGCTGCGGCTGGCCCATGGTGAATGCTGGAGGTGTTTTACGCTGGCATCGGGTACCTGCTTCGGTGGAAATTTACTGCCCCCTTCCTTTATAACACTGCAAGATGGAAGGAGTGAATGAATGCTTTTTTTTTCTCCTTTTTTTTTTTTTTTTTTTCATCAGCTCTTTCCCAGGCCGAGGGCTGCATCCCAGCGAACAGGCCCCAGGCCTTGCCATGTGCTTCTTAGAAGCTGGGTTCATGGAACCGCTGGCGGGGGGAAGGCTGTTTGCGCAGGGCAAACAACCTCGGTGTAGCCGTTGGATTTCATTAATCAGGGTAAAAAAAAAAAAAAAATACAGGCTGGGGCTCGGTGCCGGCAGCCAGGCACCGTCTGCTGCCACCTCCTGGGCCCAGCGAGCAGTGCCGGGGCTGCCGGGGCAGGATCAGGCCCTGGTGCAATCCTGCCGGGTGCTGGCTCTGTCTGGGTGAGACACGACACAAAAAGGGACCGAAGGGAGACCCCAGCTCTCTGTGTCCCACCGCGGGGGGAGGTTTGCGGCCCCCCGCCGCTGGTCCCCAGGCTGCCACGGGCGCGTAGTGGTGCTCAGCTGGGGGACAGCGGACGGGGCGGGTGCAGAGTGCCATGGGGGCAGAGGACGAGCCCCAGCCAGCAGGATCCCAAACGATGCCGGGCCATATGGACGTCCTCCCTCCCGTGTGGAGATAAATGGCGGGCTGTGTGTGCTAGGATGTGTCTGGGCAGCACGGGGCAGCAGTTTCTGATGTGCCCCCTCCTTGCAGGAGCACCCAGCGCAGCCACGGCAGCTCCCTGCTCCTTTGGGGCCAGCAGCTGTCCTGCCCCGTCACTCGCAGCCGCCGGCTGGGGCCGGGAGCAGGGCGGCCCGAATGGCTCCCTCAGAAACCGGAGACGGCAGCACCGCCACGTCCCGCACCCTGCAGGCGCTCAGCGAGCGTAACGGGGCGACAGCTGCTGCCATGGCTCCTGCTTAGCCCCGTCTTGGTCTGCCATCGCTCGCAGGCCCCGGGGAGGCACAGTGCCCCCGCTGCAGGGTGGGCACGGCCGTCCCGTGATGGCGGGAGCACACCAGGGGAACCAAAACAGCCACTGAGGGCCCGGGAGTGCGGTGTGCGTGGTTTTGGGGTGTGAGGTCACGTTTTACACAGCATCCCTCAGCCTCCAGGCCGGGTCCGTGCCCTGGCCCCCGGAGCACCAAGGTCCCTGCTTGGCCCACGCAGGGATGTGGTAACGCTGCTCTGGGACCTGTTTTGGGGCTTTTAGCCCCAAAAGCAGGATAAATCTGGGACCTGTTTGGGGAGTTTTAGCCCCGAAAGCAGGATGAATCTGGGACCTGTTTCGGGACTTTTAGCCCCCAAATCAGGATAAATCTGGGACCTGTTTTGGGGCTTTTAGCCCCAAAAGTAGGATAGATCTGGGACCTGTTTCAGGACTTTTAGCCCCAAAAGCAGGATAGATCCCAGCAGGTGCTGCCCAGGCGGGTGGAGAGGACCCTCAAGGCTCCAGAGGCCCATGGGGGTCTGGGTCTCAGCCCCGTGCCCGTCGGGGACCACCAAGGGCGGCGGAAGGGCCCCGAGGGCCCCGGCCCCGCGTGTTCGTGACCGTGCCGGGGGCGGTGGCGGGGCTCGGCCACGGTGGCGCTGTCCCTTTAAATGGCGGGGGTCCCTTTAAATGGGGGGTGTAAATCTGGGTGGGCACCCGCTCGGCTATCGACTCCTTCTGCCTGCGCGCCCAGCAGCGGGCTGAGCGCGCCCTGCCAGCTGATTGGTTCAGCGGCGCGGAGGGCAGGCGCTTCCGCTTCCGCTTCCGGGCCGGCCGTTGCTAGGTGGCGGCGTTGCTAGGGGCGGCCTGGCGCCGCCATGGCGGGGAGCCGCGTGCAGAAGGTCGGCAGCGTCTTCAGCCGGTACGGCCGGGGGGAGGGGGGCCGGGTCCGGGGCGGCCCCGAGCCCCCCCTGAGCCCCCGCCTGTCCCCGCAGGACCCGCGACCTGCTGCGCGTGGGGCTGCTCCGCCAGCCGCTGTGGTTCGAGGTGTACGCCGCCTGCCCGCCGCGCCGCGAGCCGCGCTACCGCCTGCCCCGGCCCCGCTACGGCCGCGCGAGGGACGGCGTCGCGGAGCTCTTCTACCCCGAGGACCGAGTGCGAGCGTGAGTCGGGGCACGGGGACGGCCCCTCGCTTCCCCCGGCCCGCCTCAGATCCCCGGGGGACCCTCCTGAGGCCCCCGGGGTCCCCCCGCCGCAGCGCCGTTACAGCCCCTCGGCCTTCAGGCAGAGTCCTTCCTGCTCGTGGGCGTCACGAGGAGCGGCTCGCGGCGTCAAATCCCACGGCGTCAGGTCTTCTGCCTGCCGGTAATTACTGGTGGAGCTGCACGAGGCGCCAGGGGAAGGCTCAGCTGCAGCAGAAAAGGCTCAGCCCAACCCTCTGCAGGACTCGCGGTGCTCCTCAGATGCAGCCCTAGATTAACAGTTAAATCCTGCAGCAGACATCTCTGTGTGACCTAATGGCCAGTGGAAAAAAAGGAGAAACAGTTACGTGAATACACCTTGTCGTAGACTAAATTAGCTGATTCTTGTAGGCTAAATTTGGTGACCCCAATCTTGTTCATTGACTTTCAAACCGTGTCTCTCTTTGATTGCTTGAAAACCTGAACTGTTTTATTTTTTCGAACAGGAAATTTTATAGAGTGTACGGAAGCGGTCCAAGACCTTTTGATTTATCACAACCAAACTACAAATCGACTTGCCAAAGGTAAATATTTTTTTGTTGATACATAATTAAACTAAAAAATGCTTCTGAAACTTGTCCCTGTCTCCTCTTAGGTCAACAAACTGAAACAATGTTTGTGAGAGTAAATATACAATCTTGAAATCTAGGTTTGTTGAGAAATACAATGAATTGAAAGAAGAAGGGAAAATAGAAGAGGAAAAATTGTTTGAAGAAACAGGAAAAGCGCTTTTAGCCAGTGGGATAATTTTGCAGAGAAGAGGAACAGATAAAGTAAGTATTAAATATTCAGAAAATGAATTGGCCTGTGGACTCAAAAAGCTTCATTTCTAGGTCCTTAAGACTGAGTCCAAATTAAACTCTCTGTAAGGTACCAGAGAATAAAACAGAACCTCTTCTGGGTTGAAGATAGCTGGTACACTTTTTCTATCCCTTCTTAGTAATTAAGTATTCTAATGGAGTATCACTCTTGTTCTTTAATTTTAATCCTGATTTGGAAATTTATACATAAATTTGCTTCAAAAAACAAAACCACTATCAATAACAACAACAGAAACAACCCACAAACTATTCCAGTTGTTTTTGTTTGTATTTGTAGTTTGGGGCTTGTTTACTTATGTCTTTGGTAAGAAAATAACTATCCAGAAGAGTTGTCCAAAGTGCCTTGCAACTATTTTTAGAGATACAAAAGAGAGGAGACGGCTCCTGGGCATGTGGGGTCTAGTTCCTTGTTACCTCAGATGATTGTCATGTAACTCTTAATGTAAAATGGGGTAAAAAAGCAAACTGATGATGCTTCCAGAAGAGCGCATCAGGTAGAGTAGAACCCTGCTGCTCTGTGATGGTTAGCAATCTTTTTACTTGGTTCAAGTCTGAAAGCAGTTCTTTTGAGGATGCTGTCCTTTTAGTTTGAACACCCTCAAAAAGAAGGGAGAAAAACCGTTTATAAAAATGGCAGCTCTGTAAACTAAATGCGGTTGTTATTTTCTCCTGTAATGTGCTCTCCATTCTCCTCATTGTCCAATTACCCGTGGGCTGAGCATCCGTAGTGCCTTTTCAATAAAAGAGGCTGACCAGGAGCAGAAATTGGTTCTATTACAAGTGTAATGTCTGACGAGCGTGTGAAAAGATGAAGCGGCCAGCTGGCTTTCATCTTTTACCTTGAGGTCAGCGATCTCATTTTCATTTCTTGCCCTGGTGATACCTCGAGGCTGTACATACTTCGATAATAACCTAAGCATGGGTTAGGACTTAGCTCTCAGCTTTCTCGGACATACACGCTGGCTGTTGCTTTCTGTTGCTCTCTTCAGTCGTGCTTTGAAATAAACTTCTTGCAGCCATTTCTTTTGGTTGATTGGGTTTTGTTTTGTGATTGTCTGCCTCTGACTGTAGGTAGCACAACAGAGTCACCAGGATGCTGAAGCCAGGGATTTTGTGCTACATCAGCAACTTCAAAGCGTGTTGGAGGAGATGCAGGGAAAGAAGAAGGATGTGGAGGAGCAGCCGCCAGAACTGACACAGAAGGAAAACCCCGTGTCCTAACAGCTGTAACGCTGCCTTCGCACGTCCCGCAGCTGGGCGTAACGTGCGGGTGGCATTCACCTGCTCAGGAACCCGTGTGCGCACAGCCTGTGGTTATGAGATGACCTTGTTTTTGAACGTTGTCTCAACTTTTGAGGTGGAAAATTAAACGTTTTCTTTAAAATGGGAAATTCTGTCTGTTCAGGTGTCTCATTTGCACTAGTAAAGATGTTTCTTAACTTCTTGCAGCGACGGTACAGTTTGTGACAGTCCTGCTGCTGAAATGTCCGATGCTGTTTGTTTGATGCATTCTAACAGCTGTCTGAAGTGTCATCTTTTTATAGCTAATTCAGAAGAGATTCTATTTATATAAGTGTTCTGATATGTTCTCTCTGTTTCGTCACTTGCTTAAATTCCTGAGAGGATAAAGTATAATAATACCAAATAATTTGGATCTTTGAAAATTTTAGTGAGTCTTAATGCCATCAGTCACCTCAGAAGTGTGAAGGGTGCGCTGTTATAACTCTGTGCTGAAGACAAAGTGGAGTGGTGTTACAGAAATAGTCACTGAAAATTGGGCAGAGAAAAACTGGAAAATAGCAATCAATCCTAGAATTCAGAGCTGATTACACTTGCGTTTTTCCCACATCTGTGAACTCGATTGCCTAGCTTGTTTTTTATTAAGAATTTTGTTTTCAGGCGAAGGGAAAAACAGTAACAAGAAGAGAACAAACAGGTTTAAATCATGTCAAGCAGATCTCTTCCTCTTCTGGCTCCCCCCCAAGAAAGAAAAGGTCAAGATTTCCTTTTGGTTTTGTACCTGCCTTCCACACCTGTCCTCCACAACAGTTTTGTGACGCTGCTGAATGCAATTCAAGCAAACTCTCACATATACTTTTTTACTGCCATACAATACGTATGACTTAAAAATGCTCATCGTTTGTTTTTGTATGGCTTGATTCGCCTCCTGATTGCAATGTAATTATGGTGGAATTACTCACTTATCCTTGGAAGGTCATACTTTATTTCTAATCCTGCTCAGTAATTCTAGAGGGGTGCAAGACTTTATTACAAGAGCAACAGCCTCTCTGTCTTGGCGCTTCTGTAACTGTGACCTCTGGGCAATTGTTTCCAGAGCTAAGGGGGGTGGTGTGGATGCCTGGCTGTGCAAGGTGCTTCCACGTGGAGCATGAATTGCTGCCTGCATCACTGAATCCACGTGTAACAGCCCCGTACAGAGGTGAATGCAGTGCGAGTATCCACGCAGACCAAGTTTGGGAACCGTTGTGCTGGGTCAATGGTAGGAGATGGGCTAATGTAAACAGATAGGGGGAGTGACTGACAAAAAGTCAATTAAAATGGGATTTGGTCCAAACCTATGCTGGAGAGGAGGCGCACGTACTGGGAGTAAGGTGTCTGTGCACTTCAGTCATCTGCAGCAAGCATTTGAGTGGGGGTTTCTTTAAGTCACAGGATCCTGTTTTCATTAGGGCCAAGGCAAGCTGCCCTCGTTAGGAAAACTCTGGCAGCTGTGATGGGAATTTCTCTTCTTGCATGGGCCAAGCAATTGTTGCTAGCCCAATAGGGGGCTGACCAACAGTTCCACACCTCCTACACTGCAGCTTTCTGACTTCGCTTTGTGTTTCGTATGTTTAACTGAGGTAAATATACTGGAAAAAAACCAACAACCCTCTATTGCATTATCACTCCGGGCTTGCCCAAAATTGCTAATGGAAATACTTCAAAACAAAAAGCAGTACGGTGAAGTTGGATGCCGTAACGGGAGAGGTTTCTCACTCACTTCATTAACAGCTTGGAGGCCTCCTGTTTGTTGTCACTTCTCTAAAATATTGCCAAGATGACAGAGAAAGCCTTTCCTCCTGGCACCTGCTACAACCTGCTTCATCCCTGCATCTTTACTGAGCTTGCTGTGTCTTCCTTTGGCCTTCTGGAGCACTCGGAGGAACAACAAATGTAGGGAATGGAATGGAGCAGTGGCCTCGCACTCCGCCCTGGGTCAGTTCCTACGCAGAGTGCCCAAGAAGGAAGCTGGAATTGTTTCTCCGTGTTTCTGCGTTGGAAAAGGTCTCTGGAAGCTGCTCCCCGGGCAGAGTGCTGCCAGCTGGGCGAGCCGTTTGTGCCCCTTGGCCTCTGCCTGCCTTCCCCTCCCTGTGCTCCCTGCGGACGCCCCACGCGTGCAGCACGGTCAGGGCAGCGGCAGTGAGAGCCCCTTCACGCTGCTGCTCTGAAGCGTGGTCAAATGAGCTGGAAAAATAAATATATGAGTGAGCATAAATTTCCAGTGAGCCAGCAGAGGTGATAAGGGAGGTGCCATTCCCTTGTGGTGCAAATTAGGGAATTATTTCCTGGCAGCACACAGGGCAGGGCCAGCCTTTGGGTCCCGGGGAGGCTGGTGGTGGTGGGAGCGGTGGTTAGCGCTGTTCTGCGCCGCTGCCCTGTTACGGCCGGCAGGTAGCGGGGGTCACTGCCGGGAAAGGCTGCGGACCGGAGAATTTGGTGCAATTAGGGCAAAGCGCAATTAAGAGCGGAGTTCTGCCTTTTGATACCGCGCGTTTGACGGATGCGTTTGCTGGGCTGGGATTGAAATGTCGCTCACCGTGACCTGAGAGCAACCCAACGACGTTAATCAAAAGGTTCTGGGCCAGGGCCTGGGGAGCGCTGGTCATTATTCACCCAGCGCTTCCCCCCCAGCAGCCAGCAAAAGGGCAGCGGCCTGGCGGGGGGGGGCCGCGGGGCTGCGGGGCTGCGGGGGGGGGGGGGCACGGTGCCGGTGCCTCCCGCGGGCCCCCCCCGAGCCCCGCGGCCCCAGGGGACCGGGAACGGGGCCGGGAACGGGGCTGGAAACTGGGCCGGGAACGGGGCCGGGAACGGGGCCAGGCCCAGCAGCGGGCCGGCACCGCTAGGGGGGGGCCGCGCTCCGCAGGCTGCCTGCAGCCGGCCGTGGTGGGGAGGGGGATGGAGGTGAGGGTGATGAAGGTGGGGGTGGTGGTGATGAAGGCGGTGATGGTGATGAAGGCGGTGAAAGTGACGGGTCTCTTGCTATCTGTGGATTTATTTGTGTGCTTCTGCCCTGCTCTGCATGGCCGGAGCGCCAGGCAGCACAGAAAATGCCTGCCATGGTGACGTTGGCCGTGCCTTCGTCCCAGAGCCTGGTACCAGCATGGAAAGGAGCCCAAGCTTTCGCCCAGAAAAGTGTGTGAAAAGAAATCTGTTTCCCTCAGGACCAAGCAGGGTCTATGGGTGGGCACAGGGCGTAGAGTGAAGGGGGAGCAGCCGGGTGCGGGGCAGCCCGGACCTCGCCTTTGTCCCCTGCTCCCCGTGCTGGCCCCTACCAGCCCGGTGTGCAGCGCTGCCCCTGCCTCCTGCGGGGCAAAGCCACAGATGTGACCTTGTCGCCTGCCCTTTGCCTTTGCAGGGCAAGTTGTGCATTCGAATAATTTCCTTGTGCGGGGCAAACCTGTCTTCTGGTATTGTAACACTTGCTAATGACTGGAGCAAAGCTTTTGCTGTCTTGCAATCCTACACCCCATTACGGAGTAGCTGCGTGACCTTTTCTGAGCTAAATTGCTGACCTCTTTCCTCCTGAAAGATGAGTGGTGTGCGTGTAGCAGTTCCTCTTTCTGATTGCCAAGCTATTTTTAAGTGACAATAAATGCCAAAGTATCGGTTACAAGGTTCCTTACTCCTTGAGGCATCAAAAATGAAAGACAATGGAAGGCGGGAGGAAACCCTTTCTACATCCCTGAGAGCCAGGCTGAAGGTTTTCCAAGGTCAATTCCTAAAATGAGGGGCCTTGCCTGAAAACGTGGGGATGAAGAACTCGGCCAGTTCTCCAGCAGAGCCCATCGTGGACTCTAGAAGTCTCGACTGGAGTCAGGCACCTCTACCATTGCCCACCACATCTGCACGTGCCACAGCAGCGCAAGCGATGGCAGCAGCACTGCCTGCTTCTGACTTCAGGGCTCTGTTCTCCAGAGCCGTCCTGAACCCGAAGTGCTGCGAGCCTGGCCTGTGCCGCTGCTGGGGCTGCACAGAGAAGTCTCCGAGGGGGCGACAAAAGCTGCTGGGGGTGCATTTGGGGCCCCCAGGGTGCGGGGCGAGTGGGCTGGGGCAGAGCCGGGTGGGTGCTGGACTACGAGCTGCGGCACATCCCGACCAGGCACAGGTCACGCGCCCGCAGATTATCGGCTGTTACGTGCTGAGGGCAGGGGAACGAAGGATTTAATAGGATCAGGCCTTGCGCTTGGAGCCGACAGAATAATTCGCCAGCTGTGCCAGAAAGCCAGGTGACCTGCCCGTGCCGACGCCAAGCTTCATTAAGGCAGGTAGTAAGGCATTTAACGTGTAAAATTGCAGCTCCAGATGAGCTGTTAAAATATTGCTTGTTTCTAGTCGTGACAGTCTGAGCTCTAACCCTCCCAGATGAGGGGAGATTTGCGGTGCTCCAGCACTGTTTTTGTGTGGTCTGAACACACGGCAGCACCGGGTGGCCATGTCTCCCACCCGCTTGTGTACACACATGCAAACATTTCGCCTTTGAATAATTTTCCTACAGACCTGCTCTCTTTATTCCCATTTTGAACCATGGAATATTCCAGAAAGCTGTACCTGCTCAGAGCTGAGTACGAGGCAGTCTCATCACTTGGCACTTAGATCAAGGCAAAAGCCTGCTTTGCATCACCTGGATTAGGAAAGCTTTCATTTGGGTAACTGCTGGCTGTCCTGGAGGGGCAGGGCTTGGTGCTGCTGGTGCTGCGAGCCGCGCGGGGCTGCGTTCTGCACCCTCGGTTCCTACTGTCTGTCCAGTTTTGTTTTCCAATGAGTGAACGAGTTTTTTATTTTTATTTTTTTAACCCCATAGGCTGGAGCAAAGTGCTGCCCGTGCTGCCCCATGGGAAGGGCATTGCTTTGGAGTTCGGCAGGTAATGACCCCACCGTGCCCACACGATCTGACCGCTGGGGCTGTGCTGAGGCACAGCACGCTGCCTGCGATGGATGCACAGCGTTGGCCCCACCATAGGAGAGCTCCTGGCCCTGGCCCTGTGTGCTCTCACCTGGTGCTAGAGCTGTGATGGAGCTCGGGGCCGGCCGCCCGCTGCCCAGCGGGGACGTGAGACCTGCCCGCGGCACGGCGGGGACACGGCCATGTCCCCGCTGCTTGGAGCCCCTGTGCCAGGAAGGATGCGCAGGGTCCCCGCTGGGACTCGGGCAGCTCGGCTGTCCTTGCTGCTGTCTCTGTGCTGCTGCTTGTATGCATATTGCAAGCTCATTCTGATGTGCGCTAATGCTATTATCCTCCAGAAATTGAAATCAAGTCTGAACCTATAATGTTTCACTGGGAGGGAATTGGGGTTATATATTCCTGTGTACAGCAGCATTCTATTTCAGTCATAGCATTTAATTATGATTGGTGTGTTAGTGCCCACCAGAGCATAACAAATTGTCATTATGTTATTCTGCTGAGTCTAATTTAATTGGCAAGTTGTCACAAAAGCAATTATCCATCATTTATTTTGTTGCCATAACCACATCTTGGAGAGCACCTGCTGTCTGAAGTGGAAAGGCTCTGCAGTCTCTTGGTCCTGGATTTCTTCCACTTGTCTGACACAAAGACACCATTTCCTCCCCTTATTTAAAAATATGTGCCTCATTTCCTGCTGCGCTCTCGTGCGCGAGGCTGGAGATGCTGGGGGAAATTCACCGTGTGGGCAGCGACCTGTCCGAGCTCCTCCATGTCCTGGGGGTCCACCTCTGAATGAGGACACCCAGCCTCTGCTGGGGACATGGGGACACAGGGACATGGGGTAGGGCTCAGGAGGATGGGGCAGGGGACATGTCCCCGCTGGGGTCTGGCTGGCGCTCGGCCTCGAGTTCAGCTCCCCTCGCCTCCCTCCTCACCTGGCTGTTAGCCAGGGCCAGAAACGCATAGGGTGCTTTCTGGGAGCTGCTTTGGTGGCTGATCGGAGATGAAAGCGTCTTGGTTGGGTTCAAAACGCCTCCAGGGCACACAGCGGTGCTGCGGGGCGCTGCCAGCCTGGTGCCAGCCCCAGCGCCTCGAGTCCTCGGCCAGCCCGCAGCACGGGCAGGGCTGCCTTTAATAAGCAAGTTTCTGATAACTTATCTGAGCTCCCATAAAGATTAGGAGGCTGGCAAGTGGAGATTAGTGGTTCCTTCTAATCTAGCAGGCAAAGCAATATAAGGCTTCCTGAGATCAGCCCCAAACTTCAGATTTTCTCCTGCCCGAGACAGTGCGTGGCTGCCACCTATTAACTTGTGAGGTTTTGGAGAGGGCACCCAAAATCCTGCAAGGCTAATGCAGACTTGAATGAACTTGAAGCCTGTGACTCACTGTGATAAATGAGTAAATAAATGAAAATCTGTTTTGATGTCTGTATTTCTCTCAGTTACTCCCCTCTCCGCCCTGTCTGTAATCTCTTCCCCTCTGGTAGTTCTGATTAGCTGCTAATGAGGAAAGATGATTTTGTAGTTAAAACACAGGGAGAGGGTTTTGTTCCCGGTTCTGCTGCAGGCACCAAGCCCTTCATTTTTCTGTGCCTTGATTTCCCCATCTGTAAACCAAGATACCATTTATGTAGGATGGGTGTTTTAAAATTAATGAATCAGTATTTGCAAAGTGATCTGCTTCAAAGGTGGTGTGCAGCAGCTTGAAAGGGAAGGCTGAACCTGAGAAATCTCAGCTGGAGCTTCCCCTGGAGCCCTCTGTGCCTGAAGCCTCGTGCCGGCAGCGTTTCCCTTCCCAAAGCTGGTGCCTCCCCTGGCATTTGTCAGGAGATCGGCTGAAGGGTGCCCTGATGCCATGCAGGTGCCACCACCGGCCTTTCCTCCCCCAACAGCAGAGGCTGAAGCTTTCACAGGGATGTGTGCCAGTGATGAGCAGGACCGTGGCCTGGGGGCCCCTTCCCCCTGGGAGCTGTGTCTGGGAGAACAAGGGCGCCTCTCGGCAGCACCGATGGCCCTCACCCAGCCCAGGCACCCAGCTTTGTGCGGGGCTCGAGGAGGCACCACCGCGTTTGCGCTCGGATCGCCTCCAGCCAGCCGCCTCGCTTGCAAGCTGTCCAATTCTCCAGTGCCTGTGCCAAATTCCCCTTCCCTGAATTGCTTCTCCCCTCTCTTTGGCTCCCTGTCAGCTCTGGATGCCTTCGCATCGCCTCCCTCGTGCCGGATCCGCATCGGCCGGATCCGTGGTGCGTGCTCGGAGCCTCCCGCCAGCCTCCGCCTGCTCCCGGGGTTCCTGCCAGCGGGGGACGGATCAGAGGTGGCTGCTCGAGGATTTAACGAACGTGATCAGATTCCCTCACGTCTGCCTGGGGAACGTGGGAGAACTTCCCTGGTGCAGGGCAGCGGCAGCTCGCGCAGGTGCTGGGCGCCAGGCGATGCTGGGCTGATTTATTGGTGACGCTCCTCGGGGCCACGGAGCTGCTGGGTGCGATAAATAATGCGCTGTAATGTATTCTTTAGCAAATTATAATGAAAAGCAGAAAATGTACAGAGGGGAGCAGACAAATACATTCCCAATTGGCAAGTTAGTGGCTGCTGGCAGCCAGGAAGCGGATATTTAGGAGGGTTTGGGAATTTCTGAGGCTTCCCCTGCAGATAAATAACCTCTCTGCAGGTGGTCTCAGTGGGTGCCCTGCTGCTGCGTGTGATCCAGAATGAAAAAAACCCCTCTGGGGAGGCTGGGGGGGTTTGGGTGCAGCCCCCGAGGTGCCCCAGCAGGGAGGTGGGAGCTGAGTGCTCGCAGGTGAGGAGATTCGAAGAGTCCTCGCGTGGCACTGGGGAGGTTTCCCACCCTGCTAATTACCAACTGCCGGGGATGAGGCCAGTTTTTCTCTCAGCATCTCTGCCGTTTGGGGCTGGGATGAAAGATGAGAGCTGGGATCCACCAGACCATGGAGGAGCCGCCTGGGTTTCTGTCCCCTGCTGTGGGATGGGGACCATGGGGACAGGAATGGGCACAGCACGGTGTGCTCTCCGCTCAGAGCTGGGCGGGCAGGATTTACACACAGCTCATACATCCGTGAGCTTGTACCTCTGAAACACAGGTGTAGCATGGTCCTGTGCAAGAAAATAGCTTCGATATGTCTTATGGCTCAGTGAAATTTTACAAAACAAGCACCCAGTTTGCCGCCTACTTTTCCAGTCTCATCCAGCACCTTTCTGGAGCACCCTGTCCATCCGTGGCACCCTGACTTGCGCTGCGAGCAGCATCCCCGAGCAGAGGCGGTGGCACCAGGGGGTGCTGCGTGCTCGCAGCTTGGACCGCAGACGCTGCTGCTGCGAAATGGCAACAAGAAGAAGGTGACTTTATTTTACCTGCTTGTTTTTTATTGTTACTGTTTTCATTGGATTGCTCCCAACTCACGCCCGGGACGGTGAAGCCGTTATTAGGACATTTCTCACCGAAGCGCTGGATGCTCTCCCTGCTCCTCGCTGTTGAGATATTTTAACTTCTGGGGTCTGGAGGAGGGACACCAATCCCTGTGCTGGTGAGCAGCAGCTTGGGGCCAGGAGGGCCCCACAGCCCGGGACGGCCCCATGGAGATGCCAGCCCCCCGTGCCCCTCTCCCAGCCCCACAGCTCGGTGCTGCCCCTCTGCACTTCCAGGGGTCCAGAGCCTGCATCGGGGTCCCCGATGTGTGCCCAATCCCTTGGTCAGTCCCCCACATTGCTGCTCGGTGGTGGGCTGGGGTCACCTGGGATCTCATCAGCTCATTCCTCCTCTCTTTCCCCAGGCCTCTGACAATTTTGGCCACAAAATGTTGCTTCTGCACTTCTGCAGCCTCCGACGTATCGAAATGCAGGTGCAGTCAGGTAAGAGCTGTGTGACTAACTGATGTGCTTTGGCAAAACGGGGAACGGCCTTCTTTATGGGGAGGTTCCCGCAAGGTGCAGGATGTGCAGCGGTGCACAACGGGATCGTCCTTGTGCCCTGCTGCCCTCTGCCATCTCCTGCCCACAGACTTGGGCATTTGCTTGATCTCTGCAGGCTGCATCGGTCTGTGGGCAAGGGGAGCTGTAGGAAAGCTGAGAATGATTCAGTATAATAGCATTTAAAGAAAAATAAAGTAAATTTAGCATTTAACTGAGGCGACTGGATGTCTCCAGCGCTGATGGGACTGGAATGGGACACGGTGCCTCTGGGCAGCCAGTGGGACTCAAGCCATGGGGGCGGTGGCAGTGACCCATGGGGGTGCTGCCCCGATGTTGGGGGACCGGTCACCCCCCCCGGCTGCTGGCATGGCTGTGCCCCAGGCGGGGGCACCGCGGCGGAGCCGTGACACCCCCGTGTGCGGGGCTGCGCCATCGGTGAGCGGCGCATCACAGCCGGCCGGGTTTATCGCAGCAAAGATAACGCCGGTGTTTGCAGTCGTACAGAGGGAAAGATAAGGGGGAGGAAGAGCTGGGGAGAGCTGGGCGACAAAGATAAATTTACTGTACTGCAGGAAATCGAAATGTGAAACGGAGATCTCAAAGAACTGAAATATTTAAAAAGGTGCAGAGGCTGGGCACACGTGCGAGGTCCGGGCAGAGCCTGGCTTTGCACACACATCCTTCCGTGTGGGTCTTGTGCCCGCTGTGCTCCCAGGGGCATTTCTGGTCCTCACCTTGGGAAGGTTTCCCTGCTGCTGCCCCTGCTTCCTGGGGCACTTCTTGCATGGCTTTGCGGTGGGGCCCATCAAAAAAGCAGCTTTAAAAAAAAAACTGTATGCGTCTGCAATTTCTTGGTATAGCAAAGTCACCTGGGCTCCATCTCCTGCTGCCGATGGCTCTATTTTTTCTCATCACAGGACCTCAAAAGCCGCAGCCAAGAGCAGCAGCCCCCTGCTCTGTGGGCCATCGGAGGCGAGCTGGGCAGTGAGTGGCAGCGCCGCAGCTCCCTCCACTGCTGGGGCTGTGCGCCGGTGCCGCCTGTTCTTTGTCATTCAGGTAAACTGGGAAATCCTCGCTAACCTCAGCTGCACCTGGGTCGTGTCCCATGTCTTTAAAATGCCCTTCAAAATCTAAACGCCCAAGTGAGAACATCTTAGAGTGTTTTCCTTCTGGCCCATTTAATTTTGAAACAGTGTTGGGAGCACTGTTAGTAGTGCTAAACCCAATATTTAGGATTGTGGGATTGCAATATAAATAAATAGGAGTCTGTGAAACAAGTTCAGTTGCAGTGAGAATAGAGCTGCTGGATTTAAATGCTGGGAGCTGAGGAGCTGTGCGTACACCTGACAGTGAAATTGTCTAGCAGGAATAATGAAACCTGTGAGTGGAAGGGAAGAGCAAACTACTGGTCTACGATGTCGGGAAGGAAATCAACATAACTTGATTGTGTTTAGTGATCTGAGACACATAATTAATAGCATGAGGACATTTGAAACAAGAGATATTATGCTTGTTTTGAAACTGGCCATCTCTGCGTGTGCTGGACGTAACGCGAGCCCTGGCGCCGGGGAGAGGTCGCCTGCTGCTGCTGCTGGTCGCCTGCAGCTCGCCCCTGGGGCTCTGCTGCCTGCCTTGAGACTGAGGCGCCCTGGGGCCTTCGGGTGGGTTGACTAGGGAGGGGATGAGCCTGTCCCAAAATCAAAGTCACCAGGGCATCAGCCGAACAGTGCAATGAGTGTTGTTTGAGAGAAACCCGCCTGAGTGCTGGCGTCCAGCGGTCATCATGCAAAGTGCTTAAATCGGTTCGTTCCTGAGAGGAGACATCCTAAAAACGCCCAGGGTGGAGGGGATTGATACATCATTGTTTCTTGTCATCTTCATCACTAAAATCGCCCTCTGTGCTGGAGCCCGGGTTAGGCCTGACGTGGCTGTGCAAGCGCACCAAGGGAGCTGGAGCCTTCCAGGCCGTGCTGCTGAGCTGCCTGACAGCCTTTACACTTCAGAAGTGAGGCAAACGGAGCTGGCGTGCCGATCCGATGTGTTAATTGTTTGTTAACCTTTGCGTAACCTTTAGAAAATCCCTGGCGGGGTGATTTCCCAGCCTGGAGCACGCAGCGGCTGCGGGTGCGAAGCAGCGAGGGATGCGCGCCAAGTGGGCTGGCGCGTGTGGCCCCCACGCAACTGTCCCCTTCCCCCGGCTCGGTGGGGGCAGACCCCCCGTTGCATGGGGCTGGGGGACCTGACCTGCTGATCTTGTGTCCGTACACATCCCTGTGGGGCTGCGGGGTAGGACCTTGTGCTCCCCGAGCTGGTTCTGAAGTCAGGAACGGCCCCATCCAACAGGTGCTGTGCAGCAGCGTGGCTCCATGACCGGTGGTGTAAAGGAAAACCTGCTAAAGCAAACCCATTTCTTGCTCCCAGCCCCTCAGTCCTCTTCCCTGCCCCTGCCCCTCTCTGTGTCTGGGCTCCCCCAGCAGCACAGGTCCCCAGACCACAGCAAGCAGTCGGCAAGTGCTCTGTCCCGGTGCTGGTGGCTGTGCTGAGCCCCCAGGATGGGGCCGGATCCAGCCCAGCATGTTCCCCACCGCCACGCTGCAAGCAATCCTCACACCGTGCGGCCGCCGGATTGCCTTGTCCCTTCCAATGATCGTTAACGCTGTTTTTTTCCCAGGCAATCAGAAGCACTTTCCCCTCGTCTGGGTGGTCTTCTCCCATTTTGCTCCTTCCAGCCCTGGCACCCGGGGCAGTCACATCCCATCACGCCGGTTCTCGAGCCATTTGCGCAGCCTGCTCTTTCTGTTGCCACCGATTTAGTCACAGCCCCCTTCTCTCCCTCTCTCCCTCCCTTGTCCCACTCCCTCCTGTGCTCCTGTGGGGTGCTTGGGACTGGAGCTCGGCCCCTGCAGCCCCCGGGGTGCTGATGTGGATCCCTTGTGAACCCCGTGCCCGTCGGCTTGAAGCAAGCGGCCGTCACCTGGTAGGAAGAGGGGCTGCGGGGATCTCCCCTGCCCTGTGCTCGGGCCCTGTGTATGACGGAGGGTGGTGTTTTTCAGGGAGGAGCGATCCTTTTAAAAAGTGTCCCCCCCACATGTACAGTCATGAAGCTGATAGAAACGTGGATTTTTGTAGGAGTGACCAAATGGCTGCTGGGTCAGTGGAGGCTGAACCCCCCAACACGTAGCAACAGTACGCTCCCAAAGGCTGCATTTATTAGTGCTGTTATTTATTTTTATAAGAGGCAGCGTCCTTTGGGCATTCGACCTTTCTTATGTGTCCTGTTCTGCGCCTGCTTACCCCCAGACGGGTGTCCCCTTGTGTCCCCGTGCCCTGCAGGACTGGGTGGTCTGTCTTGCTGCTCCCCGTGTGTCCGTCCCCGCTGCTGTGTCCCCGAGCCCACCGAGCTCCGTCCCTCCCCAGGCTGCCCTGTTTCAAGCGGTCATTAACACCAGAGCCGTGTCCGCAGCTTATGCAGGCGGCAGCCTGGAGAGCAGCCACTCAGCAGCGAACTGCAAAAGACAGAGAAGTCTGCACTGGGTATCAATATATGCATCATATTTTTGTATTTTTATATATATATGGAAATAAAAGATCACCTCGTAAAAGCCCATCCTGTTCCTGGTGCTCTAAGCACCAGTTCAGCAAAACACTTTAACGGGGTGGCTAAGTGTAAGCTCGCACTTAAGTCTGTTGCTGTTCAGCGAAGTGGTTTGGCATGTGCTGAAGTGCTCTGCTGAGCCGGGGTTTCGCTGTAGCTCTGTTTTTCCTTGGGCAGAAGAATTAAACTCGGGTTGGTATCGCCTATTAATAAGGCAGCAAGTATCTGAGGCAGTACTTGTGCAGAGCAACAGAGCTCATCATTTTTCTATATGTGAGCAATTAAGCTGCACCAGGAGGCCTATGTCTTTATATCATCACCTAATGACAGTGCAAAAGTATTCAGGGGAAGGAGAGGAAAAAAAAAATCACATCCATATTTAATTGGCAAAGTTATCACCTTCATTTCAGAGCCCTAACTTACAGCATTTCTGGCCAATTTCCAAGTCAGATCTATTTCCCCAGACTGGAGAGTAAGTAAAACGTCCTTACATCATACTTCTGCAACAAAATGCCATTTCAAAGCTCACAAACATGCTCACGACTGCAGTAAGTAACAAAGAGTCTCTTTTCTTCACAGCAAACAGGAGTACCTTTGAGCTGTTAGATTCCTTTCATTTTTTTTTTTTAAGGAAATTATTTGTGTTATTGTTATTATCCAGCCCCACACTTGCCTGTCAGATTACATTTTTCATCGCGCTAAAACAAAAAGCCATCTGGAGCTCCTCGCATTCTGCTATCAGGATCGGAGAGCGGCAGCGTGTCCCTTCTTCAAGCCTGGTGTTTTTATTGCTCCCAAGGTCTTTTTTTTTTTTTTTTCTCTTTTTCTTTTTAATTCTCCAGTCCATAGTTTTCATCTCTGTGTCCCCTAAGTCCCTCTAATTCTTGATTGTCTTCCTCGGGTCTCGGTGTCGTTGCGCAGGTCCCCCGTCCCTCGGCCACGCGTTTCTCGGGTGGCAGCGGAGCTGGGAAGTGGAGAACAATATGGGCTGTCAGCTTTCATTAAGCGTTTGGGGAAATCCACGGCTATTTCAGGTGGCTGTGTCTGCTCAGTCAAATACCTCATTTTCCAAGTTCTTCGTGTTGTTCTGTGCTTTGCTCAGGCCCCGGGTTTGATGGAGCTATCCGCCTTGACTCCTTCTCTCTCCCAGCTCTCCGCTGGGAGCTGCACCGGAGGCACGCAGAGCTCCGAGGTGCCCATGCCAGCACTGCCCTGCCGTCAGCATACACCTCCTGCTGTCTCTCCAGTGCTAGCAGGCAGCAGAGCCAGCAGGTGCGTGCTGTAGGTGGGGACCACGCAGGGATGCGGTGGTGTGGGCGCATGGCAGTGCCCGGCTGCCCCCGAGGTGCTCCAGCCGTGCTCCGTGGTGCCCAACGCCCCCAGCCCAGGCTGTCCCGGTGGCTGCATGTGGTGGAGCAAGGCACGGGCACCCCAGGGTGCTCCAGGCACCTCCAGGGGCCCCGACCCCCTCGTGGTCCTGGTGAGGAGCCCAGGGGAACCCTGCGGGGAGCGGTGGCCCCAACACCTTCCCCCTGCTAGCTTTGTCCTGCTCCATCACAGGGCTTTTTTACTTCACCGTCTGTATTCTGAAGAGATGGGGAAAGGAGAAAAGCGAGAAAAAGGAAAGGAGAAATATCAATAACTTCCATCTCCTAAAACCCGGTAACTAGCCTTTGACACTTCTCTGCCACTTCATCTTCACAAAGCCCTGGCTGTCTGAAGATTAATTGATGTAGGCCACTCAACCCATTTTCAAATCCCTTTCGGTTACCATTTAAAACCTTCTGATTTATTTTTTTTGATAAAGTCACCGAGGCTTTTTATGGATTCTCAAATGATTGTCCAGCTTGACAAATTGGATTCTTAAAGCTGATTCTTTAAAGAAAAGGATGTGGTTTGACAAGACAAGAAACAGCTCATCTTGGAGACAGGAGGATAAATAAAAAAAAAAAAAGACCCCATTCTTCCACTGGGGTGCGACTCAATGGGTGTCGCGCTCGTCACTGATAATCTTATCTGCCTGTGACAGGTAGGGTAGGATGGGACAAAGGGCCTGGCCGGGCTGGGGGCTGGTGGCCGCTGATGGATAGGAGCATCCTAGGAGATGGATGTCCCTGCCCTCTGGACGTGATGGATGTCCCTGCCCTTGGGACCTGGCTGTGCAAAGAGCTGGATGCGGCTGGTGAAGGGACGGGGCAGGGAGGCCTGCACCTGGTTATGGAGCCTAGGCAGGGCCTTCCGGATCCATCTGAACCCAAATGAGGACACTCCTGTAAGATCTGCTCCCGTGCCCGTTGGCAACCACTCGTCTGCACGTACAAATGGCAAGCAGCAAAACCTGCGTGTGGAAACGTGGCCAAGGCTGGCGCTCAGAGCCGCTGCGCTGAAGCGAGGAGTGCTGGGAGAGCGGCTGGGGAAACGTCATTAACGTGGCTGCTTAATGGGGAAACGTCATTAACGTGGCTGCTTAACGAGAGCTCTGCTGCTCCTCTGCCCCAAGGTCGAGCTTGGTGCAGCCTGGAGGCAGCAGGGGTGGGCGCGAGGGGATGCTGAGCTCTGGGGACATCGAGGTGTCCGGTGCTGGGTCCGTGCCCCGCCGCGGGGGCTCTGTGCCGCAGCCTCCGTGCTGTGCTCGGGAGCCAGAGCACTCGGTCCTCCCAGGCGAGGCAAGATGTAATCTCCTTCTGTTTAAATAATATTTTAATTGCGGGCTTCTGCTTTCCATTTTTTAATTGACTGCCTTTACTTTGAAAATTTCACACCTAGCAGTTGCTCCGAGTAATGGAAATGCATCATAACTCCTACCTGCTCTCTGTGTTGTATGACTCCAGGTGATACTTTACATCTTATTATGATTATTTATTATGATGTCCAGTTTAGTTCTGTAGCAGAGGGAGATCATTAACCTCTCCTGCAGTAAAGAGAACTCTCCATGTTGTTTTCAAAGCCATTAAAGCTTTGAAAACTCCTCTGATTTTTTTTTTTTTTTTAGCTAAAAAACCTACAGGGCTGCGGAATAAAATGCTGACACAGGTCAGCTAATGCAGAAGGAGCACAAACTCTCCTGCTGTGTCCTACTGAATCGCAGACGGAACTCCAGAACAGGGAAGAAGTAATTTACTTGCTAGAAAACGAGCTCACGGTGCCGGGGACCTGGAGGCAGATGCTGGGGATGCTAAGCCCTGGCTCTGGCCTGGGTTTTCCCACAGCCCACTCGTCCACCAGGCGAGGTGCTCGAGTGCTTAGAGAAAGAGTTAAATAGGTGGGGTGTTGGCTCCAAATGGTGTCTGCAGGTGCTGATCGTGGCTGCTGGGCCTGCATGCCGTGGAAATGGGGAGAAGTCTCCATTTTCCCCACCTGGCTGAGGTTTCAGGCCAAGTATGTCTCGTGGCTGGGCACACAGACGAGCCCTCTGGAGATTTAATTGCTAGCACAGGGATTTATCTGCAGGGAAGCAGATGCTCCGTCTCCACCCGGGCAGGTAGCTCCTGGGGATGTGCATCCACACCGTACTGATTAAAATCCTGTCTGCAGTAAAAGGGACATGCTCTTCCCACAAGGTCACCTTGCTTCCAAGCCCAAACCCGCTTCCTTTACACCCAAAAGAGTCTGAAATGAGGTGTTCCCGGTCTCCAGAAAAACTTGGGCTGCTCTACCGTGGTGGCTGATGGAAATAAAGCCTTTGTCAATGTCCCTGCTTTGTGGAAGCATACCGTGCTGACCATATGGCTGGGGAATACGGAGGCTACGTTCGTGATGGGATGCTAATGAATTGGTAACTTTATCTGGCCTGTCTGAACTTCTCGAAAGCAAGAAAGTGCTGTTCATTAAGCTCTTGTTAAAGTGTCAGCGTAAGGAGAAAAGCATTTCTCTAAAAAAAAAAGAAAGGCTAGAATTCCTTCTTCTCCTTCCAGGTCTTCCAGACTAAACTTGCTCGGTTTGATCACCGGGAGCTGTTTCTCCCGATGGCTTTAAGGGCATTGCTCGTGCCCTGGCGGCACGTGCTGGCTCCTATGGCTGTGGTACCCCGGGAGGAGGCAGGTGTCTGCTTTTCTGTAAGCAGGCACGGTGACCTGTTTGTGGCGGGTGCCTTGAGTTTGGGGTCCCTAAAGCTGTCACGCTGGCAGTGTGGAAGCAGAGCGAGCCCTGGTCGCACCCTTGGGTCCCTGAGCTCCAGAGGAGCGGCAGAGGCGGGTGCTCGCCTGGTTTTGTGGCAGCAAGCACAGGAGTGTGAAGCCTGGGAGGAAACCAGGCCAGAAGCGGCTGCGCTGCCTTGCAGACACGGCGCTGGAGCAGCTCTGTCAGCGCCGGGCTGTGACAAAGGACGCCGGGGGAAAGCCACGGGGCTGCAGCGCGCTGCCGCAGCTGCAACACCTCGGAAATTACACAGGTACCGCCGCCGTGCTGCGCCTCGGGGTCCTGCGTCGGCCTCCATTAATCACGGGGAAGAAGGGTTGTCCTTGCCGCTGCCTCTGCTCTCCTTGTTACAGCACGGTTGGGGCAGAGGGGGGACGGGGACTGCAGCCCGTGGGCACACCTGGGCACGACACCCCCAGCCGTGGCTGCTGCCTCGTGTCCGGCAGGGCCAGGAGCTGCTGGGGTGCTCAAGAGTCAGGTCAAGGCTTCAGGGGAAATTGCTGTCACGGCTGTCATTGTAAGTACTCTGTGAAAACGAACTAAATGCCCCCAAATGCCCCATCCCCTGCTCCAGGACCCCTGCATGCAGCACCCCCGGCTCCGGGTGATGCAGGGAGCTGGGGATCTCAGCAAGGTCCGAAGCAGGGAGCGCCATCAAAACTCCTCCAGTGCCCGGCTCGTGTGGTGAGGAGAAGCTTCTGTGGTGGTCGCGGTCCCTTGGGACTGGGTCCGGGCTCAGCGGCTGCTGCTCGAGATCCGCTCAGCTCCGCTGAACGCGCGGCGCTAAGCTTCTCCGGGGCTGATCAATATTTAATGTGGAATTTACAAAGATTGACTCGAGGATGCGTTTAAAATTGGAACATTAGCCGTAGGTGGCAATTTCTGAGACGCAGCAGTGGAGTTTGATTATTTAGAGAGACGGCATTTTGTACATTTAAAGTAATGCTTAGGACAGAGGGGCCTGCTGCAGCGCTCTCTTCCCCCGAACTGTTGACTTTCCAGTTGTTTTGTTTGTGTAGGTCCAGCATCAAACACCGCCGCCTGCTCACCCATCACCCGGCTGCCGATGGGGGCTGGCCGCGGTGGGGATGGGGACACCGCGCGGCTGCGTTTGGGGGCTTGGTGCTGGGGGGAGAAGCTGACAAGGGAACGGGGCTGAGCTAAGGGTTGGGGGCAGACAGGCAGGGTGAGGAGGGAAGACCACACCTCCCAAAATTCTCACTGCCTGCTACTGATCTCTCCCAGCGCAGCGAGGCTGGGGTGGGGCGTTACGCACGCACAAAATACACACGTAGGCTAATGAAGTTGCTGCTTTATCTTGGTTTGCTCGTGCTGCGAGCTACATTAATAAGAGCTGACAGACCTGAAACAGCCGATCTGAGCCGATTTGGGCTGGGAACGCAGCCGCTACAGGAGTGACGGGGGCACGGGGCTGTGTGTGGGGACGCCCCGGGCTGGGGCTGGAGCACTTTACCTGGGGGTGCAGTGGAAGCACCTCCAAAACCTGAATTGCCATCGCTGTGCCCAGAGGCACACAGCCAGGGCTGCCCCTGCATCACTCTACCGAACATCAATTCAGGCACCAAGGGGAAACAGAAACCACGCGGCTGGGAAGGTGGAACAACTGGCCCCATCCCTGCAGTCCTCGCGAGGGGAAGGAACCCCCATAACTGCTTGTCTTATGGGGAGAAGTTATTTCCCTTCCTCCCCTCTGTCTAATTGTTCTGCTAAGACTTTGCTCAATTTTGTATAATTAAAAAGCTTGAAAACAGCTTGTTTCATATATGGAAAAGGAGCACAGCATATGGTAGTGACAGAGTTGTTGATAAATATGAATGTTTTTATATTGTTTTTATATATGTTTTTATATTTACCCCCCAAAAAAAGTTGAAATGCCTCTGAAACCATAGCTGCCCTGTTGGGGCACAGGACCCCAGAAGGACCCCAGAAGGAAAGGGCTGGGGCAGCACGAGGGATGCAGGATGGGCCCCCCCCAGCTCAGCCTCAGCCCTGCCACTTCTCTCCGCCGTGTCTGGCAAATGTCCCGGGGGTGTTCAGAAGCAGGGGGGCCCCCTCGGTGTGCTCCCACAGCTGGGGAGTGCTGGCGAGGGGTGCAGGGACCTCTCCCCAAGCCAGCTCTGAGCCATGGTGCCCGCAGGTGGCCGAGGCCCCCCGGGATCTGACCGCTCATGGGGAGGGGAAGGGCTCGTGGCCACCTGCAGCGCTTGCCCTGCTTGGCTCTGGGGCGTGCGTGGCACCTCCTCGTTCAAGGTGCTCTCACAGCTGCCCCGCTCTAACGAGCAGGAGGCTGCTCGCCTCTGTCGGGTTTTTAATCTCACTTAGTTCGCTGCTTGTTCTGTAAGAAGATTGAAATAGCAGCGGGATGCAGCGGGCCACGTCACGGCGTGCATTGCAAAGCTGCGGTGATGGAAATAGTTTCAGAGCAAAGACATTATTAACGAAGAATGTAACCAGGGGCCGGACGCCAGGCTCGTGTACCTGACGCTCACCCGGGTTGTACTTGACCAGCACATCAATCTGCTGCCTGCATGCATTCATTTTTTAAAGCATCTTCGCTGCTGCTGCCCGCCTGCCTGGGAGCTTTGTGCCACTTCAGAGAACCAGAGCCGATGAGCCCTTACGGCTCCATGTCGGGACGGAGAGCTGCCGCGTCCCGTGCCCGTGCTCTGGGCTGTCCCAGGGCATGGCAGCCCCTTGCTCACCCGCAGGATGACCACGGGCCCCCAGGGCCCCGCTCCTGGCTGGGAGAGCAGCCCCTGCCCCGGGCTGTGGGCGCGCGTGGAAGCACTCGGCCAAGGAAAATGCAAATCCAGGACAATCAGCCTGAGCGGCAGCGAGGTAAGAGGTGATGAAACCCAATCAGTTAATAACACTTCACGGCAGCAAAAGAATTGCAGATGATCATGTTTTTAAATATCTTTTTCTTTTTTTTTCCCCCTCCTCGACAGAGCTATTCCCCTGGAGGCCTCCTGGGAGAAATCTCACATCAGTAAGCCCCAAGGGCTGCTGCTTCCCAAGCCCAGGAACGGGAGCCTCAGTGAAGCTCTGGCACAGCATCCTGTGTACCACTGTGGTTCCTTCAAATGCGTTTTTGGGATGTGCCAGCCCTGATGCCTCACAGAGCCCCTCTGCCCATGCAGGCAGGTTTGGTGCTGGGTGCTGCGCCCTGTGCCCCCCGGCTGGGCCCTGCCATGCTGCCAGGGGGTCCCTGGGGCCTGGGGGCATGGGGGGACCAAACGGCTCAACAGCCACCACTGACGAGCTTGAGAAAAATAAGGGTTTGAGACCCGGATAGTAACCAAGGCTAATTTGTTGATTTGCCATCCAGAATCATCTCTGGTGTTGTATTTTTCCCTGCACAGTTTGCTGTCTGTGCTGGGGGGAGGCGGCCTCGAGCAGGCCGTGCTGCCCGGTGAGGGGACGGAGGGGAGAAGGTGAGGTCCCCATGGGTGGCTGCTCGGCCTGGTGGCTGGGCACAACCTGGCTGGCCACCGCTTCCTCCACAGGCACTGGCGAGTTCCCAGCCTGGACGACGCAGCGTTGGGCTGCAGCAGGTAAAACAGGCTGCCGGGTCCCAGAGCTGGCATGAAAATAAAATAATTGCACTTTGCTAGCAGTAACGGCATAATTTTTGTGGCTCAGCATGGAGCTCCTTAAGACATCTTTCCCCCTCCTGCAGTAATTTGCATTTCACTGCGGGGTTCGTTTTGTGGAGCCAACATTGCTGCTGGGTGCAGGTCCTCAGTGGCGCTCAGGCACTGGGTCACATCCTGCGCCCGTCCCCCAGACGTGGGGCAGTGGTGAAACGCTGGGGGCAGGCGGTTGTTTGCTTCTGAACATCTCCTCGGCAAAGGCTGCACGTCGCCACCGCGATGTTTGCAGCAGGCGCATTCCTCGCCTTGGTGCTTGAGCCCGTCCAGCATCCTTGCAGTCATGTTTTGGGGCAAGGCTGGCTTTTAACACTGCCATACTTTGTGGTCTCCTGTTCTCCAAAGGACACAAAAAGCGGTGGTGATGGCCGAGCCCCCTGAGGCACAGTGCACTGCTCCCCCTCCACGTGCCAGCGGCGCAGGGGCCAGGAGCCAGCTGTGCCAGTGCTGAGCCCGTGCCAGCAGAGCCCTAAAAGCATGTAAGAGGGAAAAAAACATACAGCCAGAGGTAGTTTTATAATAAATACATGTTTTTTCAACTTTTTCTGGTGCTCGGGCAGATCCTGTGCCCTCCCGGAGTGCAAAGAGCAGGGGAAGGGAGCGTGGCACCTGCCCTAGGGAGCACCACAAGCAGCTGGGCCAGCGCGCTGTTCAGCAGCTATGGATTGAAATGTGCTGGTCAGGAGGAGGCAGGAGAAACCCCAACAACCCCAGCCGGTCAGCCAGGGTCCCCTCAGCCTGAGGGAGTGGGGACGAGGCCCCTGGGGAGCTGCGTGCCCGGTTCCTCACTGCTTGGAGGTGGTGAGGGCACCAGCGCGCCGCGGCAGCACGGGCAGGACGCGCTGCGCCGAGGACAGATCTTCCTTAAGTCTCTGCAAAGCCAGGGATAATGCACTGCGAGAGTGAACAACCGGGATGAAAAATAATTGCACTCCTATTTTTCTCCAGCTTTTCTTATCAATGACTTTATCACCTTTGGTTTTATTTTACACCTTATTTAGACTTTACTGTAATCCCAGCTATTTCGCCATTGACACCTCCTTAATACCTTGTCTAACACCTCTGACACCTCTGGCTAATGCCCAGGCCCTTCTGCAACGCAGAGCAGCTCCAGCAACAACAGAAAAGAGCTGCAACGGAGAGAGAAAAATTATTTACTGCTCAGGCACTGTGAATAATAGCCTGTGAGGAGGAAGTGTGGGGGCGAGCCCCCACCCGTGCCGCTGAACTCTGGTGTCTGCCCACATCGGTCTGCACGGGGATGTTTCTCGCCGTTAGGAGACTGTGCAGCAAGTGCTCTGCAGAAAGGAGAGGCAAGGGTTTATAGTCTGAGAGAAACTGCACACCGTAAAGGCTCAGTGTGGTGAGCTGAAGCAAATTAATTCCCCTCACTTAGGCACACAGCGCCCAGCCCGGCACGAGTCCTTGTGCTCCCTGTGGGTGCCACAGCTCCAACGCCAGACCATCACCCACCGCCCATCTCCCATTTTCTGTATCCCACTGCCCATTTTCTATCTCCCTTTGCCCATTTCCTATCTCCCATTGCCCACCACCCACCTCCCACCACCCCGCCGAGGGCTTTGCCACCCGTCCCAGTGCCCTGGCTCCCGCCCCCCACCCTTCACCCACCCTTCAGGGGGGATTTTTGCCTGGTTTTACCCCTGACTGCCAGCCCACCTGTGCCCTTGTTGGGGTTATTCCTCTTTATGTGGCTGGGGAAGGTCTGTCCACCTGGAGGGGGCACACCGAGGGCGGCTGGGGTCAGCCTCATGGCCAGGTTTTTGGCAGCCCCACCGGGAAGGAGCCGCTCTGCGGCCTGGGCACTGGAGGTAACAGCAGAGTGGTGGTTTTGTGTTTGTTTCTTTTTTTTTTTTTCCTCTCTCTGATCTCTGAGCCTAAAGACTATTGCTACATTACCTAGATTTAACTACCCATTACACAAACTATATCTCTAAAGCGAGGGATATGGCAGCTTTATTATAAGTTTATTACATGCTAATTCAAGCAAATAAATTTGCTCCAGCTGTGGAGCAAAGGAGATTAATAACCTCGAAGATCACTTCGCTGCTTTGATGAGTTTCTTGAACAGAGTAGAGTATATTTAGGAAGAGCAACTAGATTAGTCAAAAAACCCCTTTAATTATTAGTGACACTGTGCAAACTGCTTCATACGAGTGGAATACCAACTACTTAACTCCCTGACCTTATTATTCAAATAAACACTTCTTATTATAGCAACATGACTTGCTCGTCAACACATCAAATCAGCTGCCTCGGTGGTGGTTTGGCATGTCCCCGCTGTGTCAGCAGAGAGCATACGGCCTTCATTAGGGCCGTAATGGCCTTGGAGGTGCCGGCGCTCCTGCACGGGGATAACTCGAAGACCCCTGGGCAGCAAGCAGGGGAACGCGCCTTGCTGGAACGGGCTCAGCACTCGCCCCTTCCCAAGCCCGGGGTGCTTCATACACATCTTTATTCTGCAGTCAGTTTGGATTTGCTGGAAATGCATTACAGCAGAGTGCTGGAGGCAGGACTCTCTGAATTTACGTGTTGTTGATGTTTTAGTGCCTTCTCCAGTAACTGTGTGTTTGTTTTGTAAAAGGGTCTCGGCTATGGGACCATCGGGGCTGTTCTTGTTGCTGGGCCTCTCCTGATGCTTTATTGCCATCCCATTTGCCTGTCACACAGGGAAATTTTGCACTTGCTTGTACATCTCAGTGCTCAAAGGTGGGGTGAGTGAAATGCTGGGGCAGAGGGGCTTACAGACAGGTTTCAAACATCACAAGCACGTATTTGAGAAGCAGGTAAAGGTCAGAGACACATCCCAGCACCGAGCCCAGCCCTGGGGAGCAGATCTGCTGGGGGATATGGGACCACCCCGGGCAGTGCCCACCCCGCTGTGCCGGGCACCCGCGTCCCTGAGCCGCCAGGGCAGGAGCCGCGTCCTTCTGCTCGTCACCGCTTGCTTACCAGAGGAGCTTGGGGGTGGCCCCAGGTCAGGGCAGGTAAGGCAGGGATCAGAGGGCACCTCCTGCCTGCTCACAAGGGGAAACGTCCCCGGTGCTGCACCGTGCTCTTAAACCACAGCCACTGCCCTTGATCTTGATGGATGGGACCAGCAGCAGCTCTGATGGAGCAGAGTGGACACAGTGCAGATCTGCACTGCCGGCTGCTTCTCTTTGGGACCTCTGCTGTGATCCTGGCTGGGCTTGGCTGAGTGGGGCGGGGGGTGGCCAGGAGCCTCAGCACCTAGGGGGTGTCATCACTGCCTGAGGGTCCAGCAGGTCTTCAGAAAGCAGCAAGTCTTCAAAATGCAGCAGAGCACCCCGCTGTGGTGCATGAGGGCAGAGGGTGCTGCCGGAGCGGGCAGCAGCTCTGCCCTGTCCCCAGCATCCTCCTGCCCACTTGCTTCATGCCCCCGGCTGTCTCTCTGCCCCAAAAGGCAGCCCTTCTGCCTTCAAACAGTTTCTATTATATGTAGAGCAAGCAAAAACGATGTGTTAAATACAGCCCAGGCTGAAGCTCTGAATCAAATCAATTCTTTTTTGATTCCCCGAGCTTTTGAATTTTCAGCCCTGCTGAAGAATTGTTAGCAAAAGAATAGGGCTGAAGGAGCAATCCTTTCGTATCGCTATTGACTCAATTATTTTGCCTCTTGATTTTCTATGAAGCGGGCCGCAATGCCGCGCCGATATGCTGATTGCTAATGGCAGAGCATTGTGAAGCGTCGTATCCGAGGCTCGGGGTGGAATACCTTCATCTCTGGGCTCACCGAGGGCTGCATTTGGGACCCGGTTTTATTTTGATTGATGCAAACTGCAGTGCACAGGGGGATGTACAGTGCGCAGAGCGGGCCTTTAAGCAGGAGCTGTGCCGCTGACCTTCCCCTGCCCGAGCGCCGCCGGCTGCGCGCGATATTCCCGGCGCTGCCGGATCGATGCAGCAGAAAGCGGAGAGGTTGCATTTACACAGTGTCACGACTATCAATATTGACAGCTTGTGCGCGTGCCCTTCAGACCGGCGAGCTGTCGTGGGTTGTTAATGCCCCGTCCTCGCAGCCTCCTGGTGCCGCAGGGGTCACCAGTGGGGCCAAGCCCCGGGTGCCGTGCGAGCGCTGCCTCTCCCCAGCCACCATCAGGGCAGGGGACAGGGAAGGTGACGGGGAAGGGGCTGGGGCTGGGGACGTGGCTCCCACAAGGGCAGCAGAGAGGGGTTTAGAGCCGGCAGCCCCGTTCAGGTTCACTCTTTCACGATAAAAGAGAGGTATTCCCCACCTATCAAAAGGTGGTGACATAATGGTAGAAAGCGCTTGGATCTTTGGATGAAAGGGGCTGAGGAGGAACAAAATGCTGCCTCCCTTTGAAGATGCAAAATCCTGTACAAATCCTAAGCATTTTTATTAGTGGCTAAAGTGCACCGCAGGCGTAAAAAGACAAAGGTACATGCTGTTTCATGCTTATTATTCTTGCTGCTGTTTACGTTGCACCAGTGCCCCACTTTACCAGCTGCTCTTTACACACAAGCAGTGCCCCAGCCCTGCTCTGGCATGCTCAGAAAAGCCAGGTGCGAAGGAGCAGGAGGAGCCCGGCAGGAGCAGCGCCCGGCCCTCAGTGCGGGCTGCGTTGTGGTGTGAAAGCTTCAGACCCAAGGTGATGGCCCAGTCCCGTCCCATCCCATCCCATCCCATCCCATCCCATCCCATCCCATCCCATCCCATCCCATCCCATCCCATCCCACCCCAGCACCACAGCACCTTCCCAGGGTGCGGTCCCCAGCCACCTGTGAAAAAATCAGCCCTTGCACAAAGGAGCCTGTGTACTGGGGAGTGGAAAATCGGAATGGGATCGGGCTCAGTGGCGCAGCAGCTGGCCCCAGGCTCTGACCCCGGCAGCGGGGTGCGGGGATACCCGGAGCAGATGAGCAAGAGAGCGCCGGAGCAGCCTGCCGAAAAGGCAGGCTTTAAGGCGAAATTTAGCTTTCTATTTCAGTAACACTCGAAAACACCTTCAGTGCAAAGCTGTCAAGGGAGGGAAGAAAAAAAAAATAAAATCAATATGAAATGATGATTTCAATTGGAGCCATTTTCAAAGCTGTCAGGAACTGCGAGTGAAGTGCAGTAACCGGAAAGGAAAAACACTTTTATTCAGACTCCTTTTGGAAAACAGGGCCCTTACGAAGCAGCTCGTGGTGCCGGTTCTCAGGCAGGGCTGGGGTGGAAAGAGTTTTCTCTCCAAGCAGAAGAACTGGCCGGGGGGGGGGGGGGGGGGGGGGGGGCCTCCCTGTGCTCCCCATCCCCAATTCTCTGTGCTCCTCCAGGTGCATAGCCAGAGCCCGGCCCTGTTTAGGAAATCATGCCATTAAAACTGTAACTGAACAAAGGGTAAAAGCAGCCGTGGTCCTTCTGGCTCTGCAGCCCACATTCCCCCCATGAGTCCCTGAGAGTAAATGGGATTTCGGAGCATGGGGAGAGCTTCAGCAGAGCTGTACAATAAAGCTGGGGGAACTCAAGCCACCCTTCCTGTTTGGGGATGCTTTAAGCGATGGTTTTGTAATCGCTGCCGTCTCTCCGCGGCTGGCTCGAGACGGGGGTCGTTCGGTTAATGCACGTCTCGGTCTTCATTGCCTTTTTAACTAGTTTTTAATCAGTAATTATTACTGAGCAGGAGCGATGTGTGGGCTCCTCTCGCTCGCTCCCCAGGCGAGTGCCACTCAATATGTCACGGCAATTAGCTCGCGGTGGCAACGGGGCGAGGGATGGCCACCGCTGCGGCCACCGCCACTGCCACCACCTTGGCTCCTGGAGAAAGCCCAGGAGTGGAGGAGGATGCGGCTGAGCGTCAGAACCCCTCTGGTTCTGTTTTCACAGCCCGTAACGAAAACACGGCAGGACTCCGATACAAAGGGACGGAGCGGGTCAGGCCGAGGTGGGGCAGCTTCTCGGCTCTGGGGTAGGGGCAGAGCCTACAGAGCCCCAGAACTGCTGTTTGTTCCCCTGCAGCCAAGCGATTCCTGAGCTGTGGAACCCAGCAGCAGGCACCAGCCCGTGGGAGCCTGCCCTGCTGTTAATTCCAGCCGCTGCCGCGCAGGTAAACAGCAGGAAACCTGGCTACATGGCCCTGGGGAGGAAGGCAGCATTCGTGCCCTCCGCAAGAGAGCTGAGGGTCACGAGCATCTCTCCTGACAGCACCTTGCGGCCAGCCGAGAGCTGCAGCCCCAGCACGCTTGCAAAAAGGAGCCTGGCGTAACTGTTGACGCCTCACGACAGCTCACGTAGTCGGGAGCAGAATGGCACGGGGGATTTGGGGGGGGGTCTGTCCCCATAACCACAGTCCCAGCCCTCCTGGGGCACGCTGCGGTGCTCCCAGCTGGCAGCTGATCAGCGTCCCGCGGAACAAATGAGCTTTAAAAGCCCTCTCCTTTGTATTATTCCCTACTAATAACGAGGCGGCCCTCGTAAATAGCCATGAAGGGAAGTGCTTAAGCTCATAATTAATAAGCGCTGCCTTGGCTTCAGCTGCTGAGCCGCAGCCCGCAGGGAGCGGTGGCAGCGCCCCCGGAGCTGCCCGCGCCCAGCAGCGGTGGGGGGGTCCCTGTGCCGGGGGTCCCGCGGCTGGGACAGCACCGGGACGGGCACGGTGACACCGCACAGCTCCAGAGCCCGGCTGCCACGCAGACCCCAGCGCTACGGGCTGTAAACGTTTACGGCGGGAGGAAAAGGACGTAAATCATGTTTATGTCCCCTGTTTTCTTTATCGGGGCACTAATTTGACAGGGAAGGGAAATTTTTGCTTATTTTACAACTTTGATTTTGGCTGCAATTTGATTTCAGTAGCTGGGAGGCGAACACGAAATCTTATTTTTATTCTGGAGTTGGTATAAAAATTTACATTTTGACAGAGACCCCCACTAACATTTTAGTGCAGCTATAGCGGGCCTCCGGGCATTTTGCAAAACACATAACCCAACGCATAATACACTCATAATTCACTAATGTTTGCTGAATGACAGGGTTAAGTGGCTGCTATTCCCGGCCTCCCACCACACTAATGTACTCCAGACCTGCGCTCCCTTTCTTCTGGATGGAAGTCAAATCGTTTCCTGCAGCCCTCGCCGTGGAAGCTCCTTCCACCACACATAAACAGTACTTCCTAAATTATTTTTCATTTGTTCTTCTAATCTAATTTTTCCCTTGGAGCTCCACTAACCACCGGGCCCGTGGCGGGGCCGATGTGCTGACCGCTCCCCCGGGACCAGCCCGCCCCGTGCCCACCTCCACGGCCCATGCTGGTGCAGCCTTGGCGCTGCAGACCCTCCACAATTTGCAGGTGCAGGCACTCAGCGGGAGGGTTTGGGTGTTCTCCTGGTGCCACAGGGGGAGGACAGGGAGGTGTCACCGCATCACCTGCGCAGCTGAGCCATTCGCCCTCGCTAACGAAGTTGGCTGACGCTGCCCTCGTCGCGTTACTCTCACCAGACGCGTGCGCACAGGCTGCGCCGTGCCCGCGGCATCGGCAGCACGGGAAAATGCTGCAGAAATGCTGCAATCAGCCCTCGATGCAGACTGATCGGAGGGAAGGACAAGGTCACTGGAGCCCTGGATGGGCACCCCGAGGACAGGGGCGATGGGGCCATATGCTGGTCTCCCCCCAGGAACAAACGCTTCCCCCCGCTTCAAATAAAAGGGACTCACAGGTCTGTTCAAAACAGTTTATTGTATTTTTTTGTCAGACAAACACATTGATTTCTGGACCACAGTAGAGGATGGAAACCTTTCACAAACTTATTTATTTGAAAATACAAATATAAAATTATACTTTCCACATCTGTGATGTGAGAGACCCCCATCCACATAGTATTTTACAACAGGGCTTTAGAAAGCCATACACAGAGACCTGAAAGATGCTTGATATATATAGATACATATATATATGTATATATATAAAAAAAAAGTCACTACCAAAGTTCTCATCAGTTCATACTAAAGTATAAAAGGAAGGGCTAGGCTTGCCACTGTGCCATAGTTTATTTAGGTACATTTATGACCACCTGAAATGCTTAGACTTGCATTCTAGTACTGATGGAGTTCAGACCTTGTACAACAGAGAATGACTTAATTTGCTACCCACTACGGTCAACGCGACACACAGATCCCACGCTTGGTGTTACAAGTATGTACAGAATACAGAGCTGTATAGCACGGGTGAGTCCTGCTTCTCCGCCAGGCTGCTTGGATTTTTACACTGATCTGAAATGAAATTCTCTCGAGACGATACATTCGGATTGTTTGGTAACTGAGAACCGATCACGTAGATTTACTCTCTCAAACTACTTATTTTTTATTATTTTTGGTAATTTTTATTACAGTATTAAAGTATTGCTTAGCTTACAGAATCTCCTCACGTAGTGTTCACACACAGAAATGGGTTTGAATTCGATTCTGTACGTATGAAACTCTACAGTGTATGTGCGCAGACCCCAGGATCTGCCGGTGTGTCTTCAATGCATCCTGTCTCTTAAACTTACACTAACTTCAGTTTTCTGTTTAAACTATTTTGCTTAAAAAAACAAACAAACAAACAAAACTAAACTAAAAAAAAAAAATTCAAAAAATTCCACCCAAGAGACATATCCATAGCATAAAAGACAGCTATGAGTTAGTGTTTTTTTTTTTGTAAACAGTTTCATATGCAATATCATACATAACCATGGCTGGCCTTCAGTAAAAATGTAGTAAACTATATTGCTTTATTATTGATTATGTTGCATTGAGTGAATGGCAAAAACGAAACAGGAAGGTAACTGTGGCTGGAGTCACTAGCCCTCATTCACACTAAAGATGAAAACAGCATCAGAGGTTTCAGAGCAGGGGAGGGAAGAAAAGAAATCTGAACACCTTTCAGGTCGTTATTACCAACAATTACCCAATGGTTTAACTAGTCTAGCAAGATGTGTAACATTCACCAGCTGAATGCTGCTGTACAATGAAAAAAAAAACCAACAAAAAACAAAAAACTTACAGCAAGAGAGCCATGCTACCTTAAAGTCCAAGCTACAAATTCAACTCAAAATGAACATTTATGAAGTGTAAGAAACAAAAACAGGGACAGATCAGGCTTCATTTTAATCAAGCCAATCACAAATGACTTTTTTTCTTTTTTTTTTTTTTCTTTTTGGTGGGGGAGGGTAACTGAATTCTTTTGGATTTCTGCAATTCCTTTCAAAATTGGCATTGTGTTTGGTAAGAAAAATTGTCCCACGGCACGGCCAGCACAGCACCCAGCGCTGCGGGAGGCGTGCGACGGGGGAAAACCTGCTTCCCCGCCACTGACCGCTCTCGGGGAGAGGTATTTTCGGTGCCCATTTTGCACAGCTAGATAGAAATCTCTCTTTTTGGTCACTCTGGGGGTAGCAGTTCTGTACGAGCTGTTCGGAAAGAAAAGGGCAATATCCGCCGTAACTGCGCGTTCGCTCCCTGTGCTTGACTAAAATAAAGATGTAGCTGAGCCTTTGTGCAGAAAATTTACAGAAAACCCCCAAACAAACGAACGAACAAAAACCCCTTTGAAATGGACTTCTAGATGAGTGGGGGACTAATGTGAACCTTAGTCTAGGTAGCCACATCAAAACATATCGGATTCCACGACATTTGTGCTATGGGCCACTGGGACTTTTCAAAAGGTATATAAACATCTAAAACATATTCACACAGATTAGCAATTTCTTCTGAGCATTCTTAAAAAAATATTTTTTTCTCTTAGTAAAATCGTTTTAATATACCGTGCCTCCCTCTTTTAAAAAATAAATTAAAAAAATCCAGTTTTGCATATCTAGCATTAGCATTTAAGGTAGTATGGCACATCCCCTTTTCAAAGTCAAGGGTGGGGATCTACAAAATGCCTTAAGAGTTTGCCAGCATTTTTAACATTGTGAGACCTTTGGTTAGTTGAAACCGCATCAGATCAGCAAAAGAAAAGAAAAAAGAAAGAAAGAAAAAAAAACAGGAAAAGAAAAAAAAAAAAGGAAAACCTTCCCAAAATTATTAGCATTTTTTTTTTCTTAAATAAGAGAAAGTTCTATCCTTACTGGTCCTAAATCTGAATAACTACATCTAAATTTTTAACCTTAATTACGATACACCTACCAATATGTACTAGAAGAGGAAGAGAGAAAGAGGGGGGGAAAAATTCACTACACTAGCATCAGGACAGCACTCTTACAAGATAGCCATTTTATACACTATTAACATACAACAATGATCAACAAAGGATATTCTATGAGGTGATAGGGAATGGAGAGGAAAACCAACTGGTAGTACAGTACATCATCAACATTGACAAAATATCAATAAAAAATTCCCTGATTATACATTGAATTTCAGGGAATTTGGTTTGTTGTTTTTTTTAGTTTTTATTTTTTAAAGAATTGTTTTATTTACTTTATTACTTGATCAAGTCTCAATATTTAAAAAGCGTCCAGCATTTTGCTTAAACCTGGTTGTTCTGAAATAAGAAAAAAACCTAAAATATTACACAAAAAAGCATGATTCTTTCTTTAAAAATAAGAAAAACAAGGTTTTCTCCTTTCGGTTAGCAGTATGGTGCCTTGTTTTTGTTAAAGATGCCTTGCTCTACCTTGTCTATTGAACGTCTACATTAGTCTACTTGTTAGTAAAATTTACAAAAATAGGAGTGCAGCAGCTCTTTTTAACAAATGTCGCATTCAGTGTCTTATACTGGCTGTACCTAAAGTACCAAATTTATAAACGTAACAATTTAAAAAAATATTAATAAAACTTGTCAATATTACGTTAAAAAAAGAAGAAATATATCCACACTACAGTATGTTCTTAATGCCACCTACCATGTTGTACTTCTAGTTTGCTGTTGCAGGCCTATTTACCAATATTAAAAAAATTAAATTAAAAAATATCCTTCATAAGTTTCCTCCCCCAACAGAGGACCATATATATAACAGCCAAATATTAAACATGTGCAAATAGGAAACTGTCAGTTTTTCCCCTACCAGTCACAGTGCAATGATGTTTTATACTTTATTTTTTTAAAATTCTGTTTACAACTACAATAAATTAAAATCTTCCGTTGCTTCTAGGGTGAAACTTGTAGCACTGAGGTATTCCCAAAAAACAAAGTCGCTTTCCTAATTCGTTAATACAGAAAAGTAATGGATAAAAAAGGTAACGATGCAAGCTCTACCACCGCTCCGCCTGCAGCTCCCTGGGGCGGGGAGCCCTCTCCTCCCCGGGCTTCGCAGGGCGCTCGGAGCAGCTGAAATGACTGGACAGCAAGTGGATCTAATTCGAAACAACAACTAAGAACAGGTGTGCTTTGAACCTTAAATGCGTTAAATAGTAAAACCGTAGCTTCTTTTTCAGTCTTGGGAAAAGCAGTTTTTAAATTAAAAATACAACGAGACTGTTACTTGGTAAGCTGTGCACGTATGACTAGATAGTATGCTGGTATGACGCTAGGACAGTTCGAAGGTCTACCACACCTACAGAGCAAGCGAAACAGTGTTAGTCTAACGCTGGTGGGCCAGCTCTGGCAGTTGGTCTACACGGTTAAAACTTTACTTTTTTTTTTTCTTCCATTTTAATAGAGAAACTGCCTCAGACTGACTCCATCACAAAAATAGTTTGTATTTCTCTTTCTTAATAGTTTATATGTAGTTAATGGAATTGTATTTACAGTATTTTTTTTCAGAATTCACAATTTCAAAAAACCTTATATCACCTCTTTCAACAAAAAAAAGCACTTATAGAAAAAGGACGCGCCAAAGTCTGCCGTCCTTGCCTTATTGCCGAAAATAGATAGAATCAGGTTAACGAAGACGTCACAAACGAAAAGAAGGGCTAGGGAACCCGCTGCCGGAGCGCGTGCCCGCGCCCGCCGTGCCCCGGCAGCGCCCAGCCCGTCGCCGCCGCCGCGGCGCTGCCACCCGCCCAGGTCTACGGTGCCAGAACTGGTGCCACCCGCTGAGACCCGCGGCGCCGCCTCAGCGTCCTGTAAGCAACAACGACTACGGAGAACGAGAGGAACACGGAGGGTGGGGGGGAAAGGAAACGAAAGAAAACCCTTAATATAAACAGCTAGGCTATGGTTAGGCTCCTACGAGATACACAAAGAATTAGGTCTACGTGGCTACGAGACTATGTCAAAACGCTACGAAAAAACGTGGGTTTGAATAGGTTTAAAAAGGGGGGGGAACCCATCGAGAAAATAAAACGAACAAGAAATGGATTTTATATACATACTTTTAAAAGCTGTTGTTTTTATAGTACAGCAGATTCATGAGATGATGAGAGAGATTTTAAACAACCTAAGTCCGTCGAGTGCCACCTCCAGTTTGTTTGTTATTGGTGATGATGTAGTGCTCAAAGTCTGATGATATCACCTAAACATGGGACCACTCAGAAACTTCGCCCTGTCTTGCCCGGACATCCAGATAGGCTCTGAAAGGAGAGGAGCACACACAGGACACAGAGGAGAGGAGGGTCAGTGGAGGTTTTGAAACCCGACCACGCGCGTGTGGCCGCCCGCGGTGCTCAGGCGCTGCCGCGCGGCCTGACCTGGCGCTGCCCTGCTCGGCGCTGTCCTGGCCACGCTGCAGGTGCAGGCCGCGGCTCCAGAGCGGCGGAGCACAACGCCATTTCTCCTTCCTACCCTGTACCTCCCGGCCCCCGACCCCGTGCTCCTGTGGCTGGGCTCTGTTGGCACCAGCCGGGCTTCGTGGCGATCAAACGCGACTCAATGCACTGGAAGAACACAAGGTGTTCCTCGGGCATTGCGCCCCAAATTTACAAGGCTCCTGTAAAATGAGAGTTATATTTTTTTTCTATTTTATTGTATTTGTGTGGGCACGCTGCAGCTGTAAGGTTGGAAATAAATACTAAGGGCTTCAGGCAGCTGCAGCGAGGTGCCCGTGCTGGCCGTGTCCCCGGGATCACTGCCCAAAGCCACCCCAACGCTGTGCCAGCGGTGCAACGCCGAGCACGGCACCGCGGCCGGTCCTGGCCACGGGCACCGCGGGGGCTCTGCCGTGGTGGGAGGGGATGCGTGCCCCAGGATGTGCCGCGGCGGTAACTTCAAACCCGGTGGTCCTGGAGGAATTAATAACAAGGCTCATTTCCTCCACTCAAAATCTATTTTAATTAGTAATGAGCAACATTAAAAGCACTTTCTGTTTTTAAGTCATTAATGGCTTGAGTTTTAATACTGGCCAGTAAATGATGGTTACAATTTGATGTGTTGTGGTAAGTGTAAAATGATTACAACATATTAATCTGATGAGCACTGCCTTCACTGCAGCATTATTAGTTTGAATTATGATGTTCTGCTCAAACCTCTAGCATGCTTTGTGCACCACCTTGTTATTACACAGGCTGGCGGCCCAGAAAACGTGAAGGATTCTGACAAATCGACCTGAGAATGCACACTGATATGTACAAATAATAACCGGGATTAAAGCAAGAGTGCTTGTGCATTTTTTTTGCTTTCCCATAAAAAATGCTACTTGGTGGACCGAATCAATTCATGAAACAATTTCAGGTAATCTTGTGTGTTTATGAGTAGACGAAGAGTAAATAGCAAACCCCTTTATTCACTAGTATTTAACTATACATCTATTTTTACATCTATTTTTGTATTATTTAAAGCCTCTGAACATTTTCCACAGATCCCAGACCTTTGACTAACTACAGTCCTAATTCATACACTGATTTTGAATGTGAAACCTGAAATTGATCAGATAGTGCTGGGCTAAAGACAGAGAAATTAAGGTTGTCACAGATACTACATTTGTGTGTCTGCAGCAAGAGCTCTAATGGTGAACTTGCGTGGTTTCATGGGCATACCTTCTAGTTTTCATTGACTGACTTTTCTAATCTACGCTATTCTCTGTGTAAGACTATTTGTTTGCAAAGATGAATATACCAAAGGCCAAAAAATAATAAAAAAATTAAACATTTAATTAACTCGAGCTTAGTTCAAAGGGTAGGAAACTGGCAGCGATCCAAGGATGCATTACTCAGGTAATGTCTTTAATTTAATTTGCTTAGCTTTAATTTTTTTTTAATCTTGATAATTGCTCTATGGTTACTAGTTACAATGTTATCTTTTAGCTGTAATATTTGGTACAGCACTTAATTAAGAATGATGGCTTCTCTGTAATAAAGCAGTGGGGCTCGTCTATTTTTAGATGAGTGCATTCATAGCGAATCTATAACCCTGACCATGATGCTGTCAACTGGCACTTGATCGCTTCCCCAAAGGTTTTTTGGGATCACCGTTCATTTCTGTGGGGTTTTGAAGTCTCCAAATTATTGCACGAAGCGTCATGAATATGAAGACGTGTCTTCGCTGGGTTCTAGCTCCCGATCTGCCTTCCAGTTTCCAACCCATGAGATTGATTTAAATAAAATAAATCACAGAAAGGAATGATTAAAGGCCAAGGAAAGACGAAATGAAGATAAAAGAATTGTTCACTTAAAGTAAATATAAGGGAAATGGTAGTTTAGCACAAAGTACAAATGGTATATACTGTAATACCTCCAAGTGAGATGGCAACCAACCATGTGTAACGTTTCAATGGTATCCATTTGTAAAAGCCGTTGCAATCAAAGGTCCCTAAAATTGTACAATTGTTAAGTTCATCAGTGCTCTATACATGGGAACAGATGATTATTAATTTTTGGCAAGAAATTATCAAAGGACTTGAAAGACTGTGTTGCCAGCATGAATATGTATTTCCAAAAGTTGTTCTGGTCACTAATGACTCCATGTTCTGAACACTCGTTACCTTTCCAAGACCATCATCTTCTCATTCCCCCGGTTACAAAAATAAGCTTAGGGTTTTCCCTTTTTTGTTTTTAAACCAGGGTTAGTAAATGGAGAGTGTTAAATAAATATGTATGTAAAAAAGGGCTACTGGACTCTTTGCAGTTATTGGGGGATAGGAGAAATTAAGAGGCTGCCAATCTGCAAGTCAAATACAAAATCAGTCTTTGAAGAAGTATTAGTGCAGACAAATCAGGATATCACGGCTTTTATTGTGCATCTCATTACTTGAAAGATTGGGATGTCACTGAGGTCAAAGTGACCAAGTTCTCCAGAACAAACAGGTCTTTTTTGTCAAGTGAAAAATGGAAATAAGGGTCTCGGAAGTGGCAGTTTAAATTGGTGTAGCTCTTAGTAGAATAATAATATTCTACATTTTGTATTAGAATGGATCCAAGGGGGCTGTCAGGTCCCTTGTGTGTCCATGTGAGGAGCAGGACCAGGGCAGGAATGCAGAGCACAAGGGCACAAGTGGAGGGCAGCAGGCTGTTTTGGCTTTTTGGGTACCAGCAGTTTATGCAATAAAAATAACACAGTTTCAGGAATTTTGTCTGCACTATGCTCCCACTCCCCCATTTCATCCAATTTGGTCAAAGAACAAAATTCTCCGTTTAGTTAGAGGAATCTCGGGGGAGTTCTCTGTACTTTGACATGTTTACCTTACAAGAGGAAAAAAAATCTCAGCATTTTACCAGGAAAAAGTAAAACAACTTAATTTGCTGGTATTCTGTTTCAGAGACTGACAGCCACTAAAGCGGATCAACCACATTCATGCTAACACACACAGGTAAAACAGTGCAATCTGAAAAACAGCATGCAGCTTTGTTAAGCAAATTTCCATCGCCCGTAATTAGTGAGCCGTCAGAACCACGCAGCATTACAGAAATACGTTTCCAATGACTTGACAACACAACACAAGTGACTTACTTGTAACCTGCGAATTTTAAGGACTGTTAGTGACACCGTAACTGGTCTGAAGATGCCTGGGGGTGAGCCAGCGCCTACCTCCCACGCTAACGTGCCCCCAGCTCCACACTGAGGCCGCAATGGGCAGAGGCTGGAAGCTCCAAGCCCGGACAGTCCCGTGCCACCAGCGGGACACTGTGACCCCTGTGGGAGGGACGTGGGCAGGACTGGTGTCCCAGAGAGCTTCTTTGTCCCCCTCTGTGTGAGCAGAGGCTTGGTACACTGCCTGCAAGCAGGCACATCAGCCTCAGCAGGCCATTGGACTGATGTAAAGACCATCTGGACAAGCAGAAGCTTGGAAGGCTATATTTATTAAGCAGGTCCTTTTAAAATACGCCACGTCAGGACCTCAGAAGGCGTCAGACGAGCGTTACCAATCCGGTTTGCAACTCCAGCGGCTCTGGGGCAACAGTGTGCAGCTCCGCACGAAGCCTGTCAGCAACCGCAGCAGGTTAAGCACAGCGGCAGAGGCTATGGGAGTGATGTGCTACCCACTCCATCATTTAATAGTTTAAAAAAAAAAAAAAAACACAAAAAAACCTTAATGTCACTAAATAATGACCCCCCCCCCCCCCCGGCTGGCACGCAGGGGCCGCGGCGCGTGGTACTTACGGCGATCCCGTGGCCGAAGCCGGAGCCCGGCTGTGGGCTGGCAGCGCTTATGTAGTTGCCGACGCCGGAGTCCTGGCTGGCCGTGCCGTAGAGGTCTGCGACGGGCCCGGGGCTGTTGGCCCCGGGGAAGCCTCCGGGCCGGGCTGGGTTGGAGCCTGCCGGGGAAGCGGGTGCGCCAAAATTCGGTTGAGCACTGTAGCTATTCAAGACTGGTGTGCAGAGAATAAAGCTGGGTATGAGGCCAGACGCCGGGCATGCACCGTTATTACAAAGCCAAACACCAGAATAAACAGCCTAGGCCCAACTTCTAACACTTAACCAAGGCCATGCGATAGGAGAGCAAGTACTGAATAATAGTCAGCCCGTACTACTACGAAGCTTAGAGCTCCAAAATATATATATGAATATATATAAAAAAAAAAAGAACAATCATTCAACACACTACTGCAACCAGAGACTGGAGGTGCTCATTTTCACCAAATTATCACAAAATATAATAGATATTTTTCAACATCTGACTTGATGCTCATGCAGTAGTAACAAGTTCTCTAGGTCTGGGCACGCCGAGACAGCATTCACATCCCATGCAAACTACAAAGGAACTAATTTGAGACTACACATTGTGGTAATATTGATATTAAAACGTTGACAGCAAATAACTTCAATCACTTCTAGTAAAATCGTTTTTGGATCCATTCGATACTTTTGAAAAAAAACCCGCCCTTTTAAATTGGTAAGCTGTAGAAATAGTTCAATAGTTTTTTGTTGTTGTTGTTTGTTTTTTAATGGTATGGAATGGAACAGTTTGGATTTTTTTTTAAGTATGAGCAAGGAGAGTGTTGTTTTATTTATTTATTTTTTTTCCTTTTGATTTGGAGAGCGAAGACCTACCTTCGTCTCCAAAACCATGCTTGGGACATCAACCAAAATTAAACAAATAAATAAAGATCAAAAGCAAAAAAGAATTCCAGAGGGTGTATGACAACTCACCTCCTAACGTGGAAGTAAAAGAAAATTTTATTTTTTTCCTCCCTTTGTATTTTTTTTTTGAGACAGAAAAACAATGTAAATAAGAATGATACTAAAGAATAAATTTAGGTATTAAAGCATGTTAGATGATCGGGCTTCTGGCATTTCTCACGGTTGCTCTTGGATGTAAAATTTATGAGTAAGAGGTTTCAATGCAAAAGAAAAGTCAGCGGGCTGGGGAGAGCTGATGGGGATGGCTGCTGGAAGCTGGAGCTACCCCCGCGCCGTGCTGGCGGCCCCTCGGCAAGCGCCAGCCTCGCCCGCCCGCACCCACCATCGCCTCGTGGCACGGCCGGCCCGCGGCCTGCACCCTGCACCCCGCACCCTGCGCCCCGCACCCTGCACCCCACACCCTGCACCCCGCCACTACCAGCTGGCCCCAGGGCCCCTCAGCTCCCCCGGCCACACAAGGTGCTGCAGGTACACGGGGGGGAGGCCCGGTCGCACCGGCAGCGCTGCTGCAGCCTGCCCAGGCTCTGGCCACGTCCTCACAGCCGAGCACGACTACCGGGGCACCTAACACCACTCTGAACACAGCACAAATAGGTCTGCCGCCGCTGGCAGGACACAGCCGGCCCGACCACGCAGCCACCGTGTCCCTGTGAGCTTGCCCGAGCTGTGCTCGTGGGTGTAAGCAGGCATGGGACTGCTCCCGACCCGCAGCAGCTTCCACCACCCTCACCTCCATGCTCGAGCCTGCGCCAGGACTTGCTCAGCCTTCTCCCCCGGCTGCAGCTCCCTGCCTATCTCCATTAGGCACTAAAAGGGTTTATAAAGTTTGATAGCCCGCAATAACCCCCTGCCCCTGGCTCAGCACCGAGCCGATCAACTGCTGGGGTTTACTGGGGCTGAACACCAGCCCGGGGACAAGTCCTGCTCACCCAGCAGGAGCAGCGTGAGGGAAGACGGTGCTCCTGACGAGCTCTTTCCAAGACACAAAGTGGGCTTGGGAACAGACCTGCCTCACCAACTGCAGAACGTGAACGAGAACTGGGGGCCAGCGGCCAGCCCAGCGCTGAGCTGAGGCCGGCACCTCGCCGGGGCCAAGCCGCCACCAGCCCTCCGACCGTCCCCGCCGCGCTGCCCACGCAGGAGGCACGCATTTCTCAAATGAATGGATTAACTACTCGAAAACCCATCAAAATGGCAACTGTTGGCTCTGCAGCAACAGGAAAGTAAATTTTGCAAAATAAATGATTTTCTGTGGCTCTAAAGTGGTAGCAGGGGAAAGTATGTAGGTCATCTAAGCTAGCAAGTTAAATGAAATAAGGCATGAGAGAGTAAACAGATTATTTTGGAATTCACTGGCAAACAAAGTACCATATTTTTATTATTAAAGATTAAATGTCAAGATAACATTTGGCCTTCTCACTCATGAAGAAAAATATCCAGCTGAGATGTTCAAAAGCCCTTTATTACTATAAGCTAGCACTTTTTTTTCCCCTTTTCTTCCTTCTGTTTCTACAAAATGGATGCGGGTTTCACTGCCCAGTCACACAGAAAGCCTCACTCGGCCGCCTGTGCGAAGCCACGAGTCTCCAGGAGAGACACAGCCGCTGTGGGGAAGGATGTGCCCAGCACCTCGGGCAAGAAGGATGTAAGGACATACGTTTTTTAGAGACCAAGGATACCAGAAGGTAGAGGGCAAGAACAGCTGGGGACAGCCGTGGTCTGGAACGTCAACAGAAGCACCAAACGTTACAAAAGCAGCCCCAAATCGCAGGGTGCAGCTAACGGGGCACAGGGTGCACCAAGGCTGGCATGGGTGCTTGTGTAACACGTGGCAGCAGCAACACCGGTGGCTGCATTGCCAATTCACGACCTGCTTTCAATTGTCATACAGCAACACGTGCGCCAGTAGGAGGTGCAAGGGGCGACAAGGGTGTTGTTACTGCCGGGGGAGGCAATGCCAGCCCCCAGCCCAGGACAGCGGTGGGACAGCGATGCCCTGCCAGCACGGCTGCCGTCCTGCGCGAGCGGCTGCCTCCCCACGACTCGCAATGGATTTCACAGCATGGTTTGCTGGGAAGAAGTCCAAATCGTGACAGTAATGTGAAGTCCCCAAAACACACGGCTCTCATCTAGAGGTGCACAGAAGATTTAATTAAAAATCAAAGTTGGGGTGCAAGGCCAAATTTCTCTCTGCAGCAGCCCGCTAACAGCAACAGCACGTTGGGGCTGGCACAAACATGCCTGTATAATGCTTTAAGATTCAATTTCAAGATACAGTGATCAAATACAGCGTTTCAAAATGGTACTGAAATGAGGGCAGGGCTGGTGAGCTGGGCATCCCACAGCAGACGTGTGACGCGAAGGCTGCCCTTGGGTTTGGCGGCGAGCGGGGATGTGGGGTGCTGCGGCCAGCCCCACCGGAGATGCTTGCGGCAAGACTGCGGGGATGCTGTGAGTGAACACCCCTGTGAACACTGCTGCAGCCCGGGACCAGGAGCGGGACGCAGCCAGGGCCAGTGCCCATGCGATGCCGGGGGCCGCCCGACGCCGCGCTGCTGCGGGCAGGAGCAGCGATCCGCGTGGGGACGAGCCGCGGCGATGCTGGGGCTCATCAGACATCCATACGCTGCGGCATCTCTGCATCATTAACTCACCAACTGCAAAACTGTGCACAGCTGACAAGGAGACATGCTCTGCCGTGTCCTGAAACCTCACTGAAGGGAAAGAGCAAACAGACCAGCAAGGAGCCAGAGAGATGCTCCGTCCCTCCGAATCAGCCCAGCCACCATCATTTACATCTCCAAGAACATCGGAGTACCGGCTGTCACACATGCAGAATGAGTTGGCGACTGTTTATTCAAACGTCCTTCTGATTGCGGGTATGTAATGTAAGGAAAAGGCAATTTTCTATACACTGAGCATCAATTTAATACTACACACTGATGATCACAGAAGTGACTGCAGAAGAACGCGCGGCACAAACGCACGCCCAACGCCCCGCTCTCTGCAAGCGGCTCCGCGGGGGCGCGGGATGCCCGCTTTGGGCACCGCCTGCTAAACAGCTGTTTGCAAAACTTTACAGGAAGGGCTGGAAGCTTTCACAGAGCTGACACTTTGCTTCAGACCTGATACATGAAATAGAAAAGCTCTCATAATTACCAGGAGACTAAACACTCCGCAGAAAGCCTTATTTTAACGATTCACTCAGCCATGGCGAGTTGCTAAATATTTGTCTTCTTGCAATAGCTGCACTGAAGCGCACCTCGAGCTGGAGGCACTTTTACGATCGCTTTGAAACAACAGCAAAGGGACCTTGAACGACTTTCCCAACATACAAAATGCGATGCGTTTGGGTAAGAAATGCCTGAAAAGAAATTTGTTGTACACAAACCTGTGAATAATCTGAGACTAACATAAAGCAGAAAACAAAACAAAAATCCTCCAGACTCTGGATACCATTTCAGTCCTCTAAGGAAAATGAAGACGCTGTGGAGACACAGACCTGCAGGACCAAGCTCCTGCTGTCAGCTCTGTCGCAGCAGGAGCTGTCCAAGAGCCGCGTGCACCTGCACACGGGAGCTCTTCTCTGGGATGCGTTCGGTGCAACCCTGCACGTTCACTGCACCCGCTCCTCGAGCCCTGCTGGGGCTTCTCTGCCCAGGCAGAGAACCTACTGCACGTCTTCCTGCCAAGCTGAATAGGAATTTGGAGAGAGTTTTAAAATGCATCCATAACCTCAAGACAGTGCTTCAATGAGCAAGGCTATTTTATTACTAACTCCTCTCGGCGCCCTTTAGCAGAGCTAGAGCTGTCTTTATCCACGTCTAACACGCGTGTAAGGTACTTCTCACCGCACCACTCAGACAAGTGAGTTATGTGAAGGAGCCAACAGCTGGAGCCCAAAGCGAAGCTGCCAGCTCAGGCTGATGGAGAGGCAGGAGGCTCGGTGCTCCAAACACTGCTGGGAGCAGGGACGGATCTCGTGTGAGCTCGCTTATCGAGCACCTTATCCTACAAACCGCCGTGTTAGCACAGTCCTTGCTCGTACATTAATCCGCATTCAACAAGAAAGGTCATTATTGGAAGATAAACTCTCTTTCGATGAACTCTTGAGAAATTTCTAAGTCAGGATTCATTATGACATTTGCCTTTGCAAGTGGTGTATTGCACTAAACAGGATCCAAATGCCTCTCTGGGAGGGGAGGGAGCACATGGGTAAAGCACAACAAGTTGCATGCTGAAATCCCACCCAGAGAAACTCAATTCAGCTATAAATGATGAAGGTAATGAGGGAGGGGAAGGAAGAAAAAAATACAAGGATTTTGATATTACTGGCCTACAAAGAAACCTTGCATGGTCCTGGGCTTATGATCAATCCTCTCAGGGCTTAGTAAATTAGCCATGGCAACGAAGCAACACTCTTAAGCACCCCTCAATTATGCTGTGTTTCAAAAGCAAGCCAGGAAATACACGCAGGGCTGTAAGGCAGGCACTGCCTGGGGACCACTGCTCTGGCACACAGCCACGTGCAGCACTGGGTTACCACACTTCTCCCTCTCCAACGGCACCAGAACCTAGACCTAAATATACACTCAAAGCAAGAGGAGCTTCCCAAAGTGATTAAAACCCTTAACATTTAACGTCCTCAGGACAGATTAACGTCCTCAGGACAGATTAACTCAGGAGTTGATCCAAAGCCACAACACATCCTCTGTTTGTGCACCAAGCCAGCAGCCACACCTGGACCTGGGCAGCTGGAGCACAGACCAGGCGTCCACCGAGCCCGGGAAGAGGGCTCAGCCCCTGGGCAAAGTCAGTCCAAGGTGGCAGCAGTGGGAAAAGAGGTCAGTAGAGCAGTCTTTTCTATAGTAAATACCATGCTTGTGCTTTTTTTTTTTTTTTGCACTTAACATACAAACATTTCACAAGTTAGAAAAAAAGAAATGTGATGAGCAGTGCAAAATCCACGGCTGCCTTCCCCGCCACTGCACACAGGCAAGGGAAGTCTCAAGTTTGAAAGAAACCACCAGATGATTTACTGGCTTTCCTCCTTGAGAAGAGGCAGAATACTTCAGGATGAAATATAGTGCCCCGTTATCGCAGCCAGAAATGCATCTCGTAGCTGAGAGCGCAGCTGAGTGCCGAAGCGAGCCGGCTGGAGCCGCCGCAGCTTCTCCTCGCCCGCAGATGTCCCCATCCCCTCCCGCAGGTGTCCCCATCCCCTCCCGCAGACGTCCCTGTCCCCGTCCCCTTCTGCAGACACTGGGGTGTAAATCTGGGCCCGTGCCACCGCCCGCGCTCACCCCAGCCACACATCTGTAAGCACTACAGCAGCGCTCCCAGGGAACCGCCTAATGACAATCAATCACCTCCTGGGGAGGGCTCATTATCCCTGGGCAGCAATTAACACTGGTGAGCTAATTTACTACTGGCATTGCTACAGCAGAGTCCAACCACAGAGGCTGGTGGAGGTGTTACTCCGAGAGCAGGTGCTGATGTGGAGCACGGCATGGAGACCAGAGCGACACATGTAAAGAACAAGAGAAGAACGAAGCACCCCCCCGTAAACATATTCTAATTTTAAAAGTGTGTACCTGTTTATTTTTTCAAGCGGAGCGAATGCAAGAGGCTCTGTGAAAAAAACATTTTAAAAACCAAACCAAGTGGAAGGGATTGTTCAGTCCTAGCAGTGCGGAGCTGCCGCCGGGAGGAGACGTCCCAGCACCTGCGAGCCTCCTGCTTCCCCCACAGCCGCCGTCGGAGGGAAGCCTGGGCCAGCCCCAGCCCACGGCAGCGGGGCGAGACACCGCGGGGAGCGGCATTGCCCTGGGACCAGGCAGGGGAGCACAGCCCCGTGCCCTGCCTGGGAAGGGGCTGTCCTCTCCCCCATCCCTCAGTTTCTTCAGAAGCGGCTCCTCGTCAGAAATTTGCTGCTAATTTCACACCAAGCGTTTTCTACAGTTCTTCCTACACCCAGCGCTGGTCACCTACGGCACGCTGTTCCTCCCAGCCCTCCTTGCTCTGCTTCATCCCGCCAGCCCCGGCGGTGCCCTTCCACACAAACAGGCTTTTTGACAACTTGTTGATCCAGTGCTCTAATTTCTGGATGACTCTCTCATCTACCATAAACAGCCACGCACAATTTGGCAGGCATTTCTACCATCAATGTTTATGATAATAACGACACGTGCTTGAAAGCAGCAGGAAATTTTCAATATAACTATCATTAAGACAAAATGCTTTAAATCAAAGCCATTACCCACTACCAAGACTCAAAGCTCACAAGATTAGGCTGTTTTTTATCTTTATGAAAAATTCATATAACATTCCACAAACAACATCTTCTAGCTCGAAGGAGGAAACAATCTAATAACAGTTAACGCCGGCGAAGGAGATGGAAAGGGGATTGAGGTGGGGGATGTACGGCCCGGGGTGGGGGCAGACAGGTCAGGGAGGTGACTTCTGGCCAGCAGCAGGGCACACACGGGAGACGAGGGCGAGCAGGCTCCTGGCACCAATGGCACAGGGATGGTACTTGCCCGAGCGCGCTGCGGCCCTGTCCTCCACACACAACCAACCGCAGGGCCCGGGTAGCCCAGCTGGGACAGGAGCTATACCAGTGCTCGGGGACATGTAACTTAACTCACTTGAGATTTACTGCTGGATTTAAGAGGAGTTGCCCACTTTTTTGCAGAAGGAATATCATCCGTAGCTAAAGAGTAACTAGATCTCATTCCCTGAGTTGGTAAGTTGGCCACAGGCAGCCAAGTAGGGGAGAGGACGCTTTTACTGCCTTCCTCAAACCTCTGTGGTATTGTGCTGCAGTGTCTGGAAACTGGGAATTTCCCCAGGAGTTACCCAAGCATTCAAGCCTGCTGCACTGTCTTTGCAAGAACCCGAGTATCAATACCGCAGAGGACATTACAGTAGAACCGGGGCTACTGGTGCGGGGCAGATTGCTCCCCTCCTGATTTCCTGAGCATCCTGTGTGTCCTGAAGCATCAGCACCAATGGCCACATCTTCGTGCATGACTAATGGAGCAGCAGTCACAGTGCGGTGCTGATACTTTAAATAACCACCACAGTACGGACTGTGGAGAAACTCCAGCACTGCGTGCAGAGCTTAAATTGTTGGTGCTTAGAGCCTTACAAATATTGTGTCGTTAGCTAGCACTGCACTCGTCTTACAGACAGCTTGGCCAAAGCTAATTCTTTGTGCACTCACAGCTGAAGTTAATGGGCGCGTGTACCTTGCTTTTCAGAGATGCTAACTACCCAGATGTGATTTATTTGAGACTCAACATATGAATTAATGCCAGTGTGAAATAAGATGTCGGTGCTTGTGACTCTTGTTTGCCATTCAGACTGCGAGAGTGCAGAGACACAGCACTGAGAATTAAATGTTCACGTTTAGGCTCTTCTGTTATATACCAATCACTGCACACAGCTCCTGCCAGAGGCACAAACACATTTGTTTGTGGTCAGGATGAACTATCAGAAGCATTGCTGTCCTGTATCTGCTGTATTTACATACAGCACCATTTCATGTCTGAGACTAACCGCACCCGGCACACCTCCAATTCAGATCAATGCTCGAACTAAAAAATGTCTCGGAAATAATGAGCCGGAAAGACACAGACGTTCTGGAGAGCAGCAATGTACAAACAGCTCACAACTAGCTGAAACGGAAAGTGGGAGACAAACCAGAAAAGCAAATAACCCCGGAGTTACAATTAGAGGTGCCGTTTAGCACGGCTCCTGCGGAGACCTGCGCGGTGCCGCGCTTCGTTTGCGCTCTTTCCAAGCAGACTTGAAAAGCAAACACCTCTCTGTAAGAACCTGTGGCAGACAGAGATCCTCTGTCAGTACTGAAAGCCAGAGACATTTTTCTTAGGACAGCCAGGTCAGTCCTGCCTCTGGAAACCCCAAGTGCTGGCTCTGTGCCTTCTCAGTGCGGCTCTGCAAGGGGGCACAGCCGCAGGCAGCGGCGGGCAGCCCTCCCTGCCTGCAGCCCTCCCGGCCCTGCAGGAACAAACAAAATAAAACAACTGTTGGGCTCATCAGCAAAGTAAGTGGTGATGAGGCCAAGAGACACTGAGAGCTGCTATCTGCCTTAACAAGGTACTATTTGTACGTTATTTTCTATCTGCAGTCACACTTTAAAAGGTTGTTCTGTCTCTGCAGCCCCTTTGGAAATGGCTTCACACATCAAAATATCGCAAGGATAACGACAAAAAGCAGTGGGTGGTGAACAGGTTCCCAAGCTCGGCAATTACAGCTGGAACTGAGCAGAGCATGGGAGGGGGGCCCCGCCTGACCCTCCTCGCGGCAGCCGCCTCCCAGACCGCGCGGTGTTGGTGACAATTATTAACACTTCCCAGGCCCGCAGCTAGCAGCAATCCAAGCTGCTATGAACCAAGCTGGACACGTCGGTGTGATAATGACAATTGTGAACTTGTGGCGACTGTTCCTGCCTCCGTTCTGGTGCTCTCCTGCCAGCACGGCACGGGGGCTTCTCCTGCTCCGCCGCCGTACGGAGGCCGAGCACTCGGCATGGACACAAACAGCGAATTCTGAGTGATGGTGGACGAGCAGAGAGCCAGAGCCGCACAGTTTGAACAGACTTGTGTAAGCTAAAAATTCAAGCGGTGCAGGTGTTTAAAAACCAAGCACCGTCCCCTTGGTGCACGCTGCAGGCACGTGAGCAGCACCTGTTCTGCTAAAGACTGCACTTAACTCCTCTGAAGCATCAGCCATAGCTGCTGATGCGCACTGATTTGCCAAAAAAAAAGACACAAAATCCAACGTATTCAAGCCCAGCTTTTCTAAGTCGTACACTTACGTAGCAGGACAAAGAAATGCACTTTCCAGCTTGGCTGTGATTTTTTGCGAACAATCAATATTTACTGCCTAATCATATTCTCCATATTGCAAGTTAGCGGTGTCACTCGCGCGCCGGGCCGAGCGCTACACGGAGGCCACACAAAGCTGCACTTGTAGAAGCTGCAATCAGGGAGCCAGCTCTTGTCACAGCCTTACAAAAGGATTTCCTCTCGAGCAGCTCATCTTTAATCATTATAAAAGCACAGAAGTTTAATCCATTTTTGATGTAAGCGCTAATAGCTTTGTGTCCTTGAAGTTCAAAGTGGTCTTCGTGCATGTCGCTAATTAGCCGAGCAAGCAGCCATTCAGCTCCCTCTCATGTTTCTAATTAGATCCTTAACAACAAACAAATGTCGACCTTACAAAGGCTGTGCTACGTTTCCCTCCATTAGTTAAACAGTTTGGGAGGGAGGCGGTTTCCATTTTTCTGCAGTCGCTCCCCCCGAGAACATCACTCGAGGGTGCCGGGCCAGGGCACTGGGGTGCCTGCGCTGCCCCACACCGACCGCCTCTCGCTCAGGTGCCGAGCACCGAGGGTCTCGGGCGGGCAGGGACCACCCCGGCCCCACGCTGCGGCCTGGGATGCTCCCCAGCTGTGTGGAGACCAGCACGTGAAATAGAGGTAGAGACGCTCCGTCCTGTCAGCCATCTTCCCAACAGGTTTCTCTGCCAATTTAGCTGGTTTTACAGTTAATTTAAAATCTGGTGTGGTTTAATTTTTACGTACTTCATGTGAAATGGTTGGGATTGTTTCCTCTTGCTCTCTTTTGGCGCTGGATGTCTGTACGGCTGCCTCAGAGCCGTTTCGGCAGCAGTACCCCCACCACGAAGTGTTCGGGTTTTCAGGCGAGCTCCCTGCTCCAGTGCCCGGCTGGGGCGATCGAGGAGGCCCCTGTCCCGAGCACGGTGGCCGCTGCCCCCTCTCCGTGCCCTGGGCTGCGGGTGCTCACCGCGCCGTGGGACCCGGCCCCAGCGCTGCACACGCTGCCAGTGCCCGCACATGAAGCTTTAACACTTATTACCATCCATCCAGCTGGCAAATGAGGGCTAAAGCTTGTGATTCTGTGCTAATGCAGCCCTCTCTCTAATAATTTTTCTATTTAAAATGAACAAGAGCCAAGCTAAGAGAAGCTGGCGCCGTCACCTCTCGCTGCGTAACATGAAATCTGTTGCTACTTTTACCATGGGCAACCACGTCTGCATTAATTGTTTACCACAGCCCGGACAGGTCTTTTATTAATATTAATGAGTAACAGGGAACAAAAGGCCCCTTTATTTTTAGCCTACTCTAATTGCGTAGTAATTACTCATCTACAAAACAAATGAACCAAACTCCATTGCCATAGCAACAGAAACTCCGGCCTCCCACTGTAACACATTAACTGGCTATCACTCCTGTTAATTTTAAATTGAAGCCTTTTGTACAATAACAGACAATACAGGAGGAAAATTAAAACAAAACCCGGTCTTTGTTCCGCTGCCCGACGCGGCCGCAGAGGAGGGCAGTGCGGCGGGGGCACCCTCCCGCGGGGCGGGCGCCTGTGGGGACAGCAGCCCTGGGCCAGCCGGGCAGCAGGCGAGGTGTGCGGCCACGTTGAACCCCGGTGTTCCCATGCCACGATCCTCTTGTGCCATGGAGTTTGCACCAGGAGCCTGCACAGAGGTTTCCACCAGACTCTGTCGGTCAGACGGGTGCCCCTGGGTGGCCCTGTACGCCTGCACTGCTTTGCATGCCTCCCTTGGAGTGGGCAAGGGCAAGACCCTCCCCATCACTGCTGTGTTTGTTTAGCTCGGAATTGTTTTGTTGATCCTGCTCCCTTACACACAGGCCCAGCACTGGGAGGAAGGAGAAAGTGGCACTGCTCTGCCTGCCGAGTCCCACCAAAATGAGATCTTGGACTTGAGTGTCAGCAACCATGTGCCCTCCCAGCCTTCACGCCCCGGGCAGGACCTCCCCGACCCCTGCCACTGCTGCCAGCAAACACAAGCTACAGGCACCAACAGGGATAAGGCTGCCTGACACGGGTTTTCAGTCATTTGCAAAGGAAAATGTGAGCTCACGGATAAGGAAACTGCGAGATGCTGTGCCTACCACGCGGTGTCTCGAAGAGCCAAGGGCACCGGTTCATCTGTCAGCAGCGAATACTCGTGGCTCCTTCGCAGGCGCCTGGGAGCCCTCCATGGCACACAGCTCTGGGCTCTCGCTATAACTACCAGGAAATGCCTCTAAAAAGACCCAGATGTATGAATTGATTATTTTTAAAAAGCTCGAGTTTATATACCTGAAGACCAATTTCGCCTTCTCCAGCAATTACTGATCCACACTCCTCATGCTAATCCAGAGCCAGATGCATGCTAGCATCTGCTGCAAGGAAAAATGCCACTGCTTCTTTTTCACTTTTTTATCTCAGAAAGGAGAGAGGGAAAAATATAACTGTAATTATGTATTTACTTCTAAAACGTTTGGGGAGAGAATCAGCATGAAAATACTCACAATAGTGTGTCTGTAAAATGCGCACCGTGTCACATTTAGCTGTTGTTCCACTAATGGGTAACAGCCTGCGCCTGCTGCCAGACAGGCGAGTTACTCCTCAGCTCAGCGAGTACTTTACGCTTTTGGTGATTAAAATGCACGAGACGTGCTCGTGTGCTTAAGTATCTCATTGCACCAGCCAGCTCACGCCGAAGGCCCCGCTTTCAAACTTCACAATGGCTCGTCTGCATCTTGCGTGGAACAAAGTTTAATTAAGAGGCCAAGAGCTCTGTCCCTCCGCTCCCACTGGGGAAGACGCAGCCAAACGGCGTCACTCGGCCACCGCAGCGCTCGGCGGGGCTGCAGCACAGCCTGCCCGGCCAGGGGGCTGCACGGGGCACGACGTGCGTCCTGCACGAGCTCTGCTGAGGAGCCTTTTCCCATTGAAAATAATTCTCCTGATTGAAAAGACTATTAAAAGTTAGCCACTAAATTCATTAAAAATTAACTTACACTGTACTTAAGTCTGCACTTCAGAGGTGGTCACTAATTGCACTGGAGATGATTTATCAAGTGCGCGAGATTTTCTATTACAAAATTATTGATTAAAGCTGATGTATTTAAACCACAATAGACTTCAGCCAGGAGCCCTGTAAAACAATCGCCGCTGTGGTCAAGGCCTAATAACAGCAGCACAAAATTGTTTTAAATCTACTGAATTTACCACTTTGTCCTTTAGAAAGCTCAGTCCCATGAGGATTTAAAAATTCAGAAAATGGCATCCTAGAGTAAAAGAAGACAAACAAGGCTTGTGGGTAGCCTGAGTTCTGGAAAGAACAGGTGTGGGGGCTCAAACAGCCTGGAACAACACAGGACTTCCCAACTGACACAGAAAGACTCTGCTTTCATTATTTTTAGTTTGGGGTAATCTGAAAAGTAACTGTAGCACTCACTAAAGAGAAGGAAGGATATTGTCTGTGACACCTGCAAAAAGCACCCACGGAAACGCCGACTGCCCTTCTCACGTAGCCATGCTACACAGGCTGGAGGAGAATGGCGTATTCACCGTTCAGACGGGTCTCGGTGCAGTCTGGCTTCTTCTCTGTTTAACACGAGACATTTGTCTTTGTGCTCACCCGTTACAGGAGCACAAAGCTGTGCGTGGTCCTTTGTCTTACCCCTCCCTTCCTGACCGCTTGCAATGCTCTCAAATGCTGACTGCCTCTGTTAGGAAGATAAGCAAAAGATAAAATCTGATGCAGCCATTAATTTTTCGATGCATCAGCCGTGCTGAGCTCCAGTTGCCAGCCTCTGTCACATAATTACAGGCTGTTCCAATGGAGTGAGAAATTTCAGCCTGCTTGCTGCTCCCAAGTGGTCCACTTGTTAGGTTCTGGCTTTTGAGATTACATAGCTTGGATTAAATTTTATGTACTTTTATATAGCAAAATAAAAGAAGGAGAGTACTTCCATCTGAGCTGCCGTGCCACAAGGGAGTCCTCTCAATGGGCCGTATAAATCCCAGACTGGCTCATCGCTGGATCTCCAAAACGCTCCTCCTCCTGACATTTCTGTGTGCCGGCATCGGCTCCGCTCCTTCCACACACAGACCAACTGCGGTCCCACTTTTTTATGGCTGTAATTTGCTAACACTATGGGTGCCTAACGACAAGATTAAATTTTTAGAGCACCTTCTTTAAGTGTAAGACCAGGATTCCTAAACCCCATGCAATTTGTCGCTCTGCTAACTTTTAGATACACTCCTCACTTCATCATATGCCTTGCGCATTAAACAGTGGGTCCTCCTGTCTCCTTGGCAGATTGAGATCGAAGGGGGAAATTATTCTCCCCCTTGATGCAGGAGTGGTTCAGCTCCTCAGGGGCAATAAGGGAAGTAATCTGGGTGGCTCAGATTGCCTTGCATGGGCTTGCATTGTGTCAGCTCCATCCAAGCAGTTGTTTGGTTGATTTACTTCATGTTCTATTAGAGGTAAGGAGCAGATACAAACTCTTAATTACATTTTGAAAGCCCATTCTGGATATTTTATTTCCTTTTAAAGCACTTGCTGAAATAAGTGCCCTAAGATTGCCTGTACCCAGCGGAGCAGGAACACGCTCAAAGCGCACTCGGTTTGCAGGGCATCGCCCGAGTGCCCGGGGAGGAGGGAGGCTGCGGAGGGGGTGGGACGGTGCCATACAGAATCTGTCTGCTCCCAGCAGGGTACTTTCTGACAACCAACAAACTAAACAAATAAGCAAAGCCTAATTCAGGATCTCAATTACCATCTGTGAAACTTACTGACTACAACTTCATTTGTGAAAGAATTAAAAAAGTTTAGTGCATAAACCGGGGCATGAGAAGCAAAGACGCTTGCTGGCTCAATGGCAAAGATGATGAACTTGTCTCAAACTCCTAATGCCGATATTTATGAAATGTTAAATCTTAATAGAAAAATATTCCCTTAAGCTCAGTGACATGGCAATGAATACAAACCGCCACTAGCTTAGAGTCTCTGTTGCATAACAAGATTTAAGGTTTATGACCTAAAAACAATTGCTTTACAGCTCAGGACAGTCTGCAGGAAGCTGCTTCACACACATGGTATTATACAGACACCCAAATGGAGTGATTTGCATTTGGCACATCTGGTCTACAACTGCTAACGAATGATTCTATGGGCTAATATGGGCGAATAACAGGCTGATGAAGAAACCATGATTGTAAAATGATTTAAAAAATATCTTAAATTCTTTTAAATACAAAATAAAAATAGGAGAATATAGTTATACTCAGCATTTTAATTCCTAGGGACTTTAATTTGAAAAAATATAGCAAATTTACTATCAACATAACAGCATGTGCGGGTTCTTGTACAGAAGGGTGTAGGTTGCCTACAGCCATGTTCAATTTAAACTTCCAGATAATGGGATTTAACAAATACGGTACTATGGATCCAAGCCTTTAGCAGCTCTCCGCTTTATTGATAGCCCTACACTTTCAATCAGACCAAGGCTATGCTTTTAACTGCCGCGCTATTTCACGTTGATGGTACCTATAATATCAACTCAACAATGCATGTTCTACAACTACATCTACTGCTACCAGTACGACTACTACAGTGCATGCATTTAGTTCAGTCCCACAGATACATACACTCTAAGAACAGGCAAGGGGAGATGTGAAATGTTTTACGGGGGACAACAAGTGTTTTGTTTTTTAAGTAAGGGAAATTAATAAAAACATCAAAAGAAAGAAAGTGTACAAAAAAATAGAGACATTTCTCAAGAGTTGATATGAGTCGTTTCTTGAACCGTTTCATCTGAACAAGCAAAAAACATGCAACCAGCTGCTACTAACAAGAAGCTGGACACTGAGAGAGGATTAATAGGTGTGGACAAACCTTCCCGCTGAGAGCGCTCAGAAGAGTGTTTGAGAGGAGGTGTGCACGTCCGAGTGTAAGAGAGGCCGGAAAGTATGCCTCAGAGACACCCTCTCTCACAGCAGCCCCAACCAAGCAAGAGAGAAAACAACAAAACATAACTGCTCACACTCACCATCAAGGTCAGTAGCTCGCGTTACTAGATTCGTTATACTGGCAAGTATAAAGTACAGTAAGGGGTTGTCGGGGCACGGGGCTCAAAGCCGGGACTGGCGCCCGAAATCCAGATGTGCTGGAGCCGGGGGCCGGGAGTGGGGCAGCTCCTTGCGCCGTGCCCCCGTGCTGTCCCACCGCGCTGGGCACCGCCGGCCATCTCGGCGGGCCGAAGCGTGCCCGTCGGACCCGCCGCACCGGCACGGCTCACCTGGGACAGGCGTGCGCGGCTGCCGCTGGTGCCGAGCAGCGGGGATCGGACTGAGATTACGGCCTTAGCGTTTTTGTCTCCAGTCATCAGGGAGGAATAGTTGGTGGCAACAGGTTGGAAACTGGAAAAATCTCAGACTTGTCAATGAACCAAAAAGGAAGGAACAAAAATCCTCTCCTGCCAATTTTTTGCTGTCTCACTTTCCTTCCAAATTAATCCCCCCCATGTCAAATGCAAGATAAAAATGTCCCCCCCAACATGATTTTATTTTAAAAAAAGCATTTACAAGACAAAAATGTTTTACACTTAAAATATGTCAGGTGGATTTAAAAAGAAATGTGACATTGATAGTGAAGTTGTCTAGGAGGAGTTTGCAGCACTCAAACTTTTAAGTTTGCTCATTTTCCATGGCTCAGGTCCCAATTCATTAAAAAAAATTACAAGAATGGATGAGGTTGTCAAAAGCAGCCGAGGGATCCGGCAGCACAGCCCCACCTGACGTGAACGGATGTGGCCAAACCCCCTCATCAGCTCAAGAGACCTCAGCTATCGCCTCCTCACAGGGATGTGGACCGGGCATGTGATTTACTGTGAGAGGCATCACTGCATTCACCCTGCCCGCACGTGAACGGCTAAGCTGAGCCTGAATTTATGACTGACACTGAGCACGAGTAGAGGGAAATGTCCCTTTTTGCTGATTGTAGGAGATAGCTGCTGTGACAGATAAGAGAACTTGTTTGATCTAGTGTGGTAAACTGGTGGCTGTGTCCTCACAAGCTGCAATAGAAAAAGAAGGGGAGAGGGAAGCGAAGACCGGATAGCGCAGGGGACGGGGCCAGGAGTTGCCCACAGCCACCGCGGCCCTGCCGCAGCCCCCATGCGGTTAACTGCCCCCGGCGGGCTGCTCCCGCTGTTAAGCAAACATGCAGGTTTCCTCCACGGACACAGGACCACCACCCCACGAGCAATGGAGGTCATTAGTGCCCACACACCAGAGCCGAGGGGGTTTGGAAATGAGAAGGCCGCAGTCTCCTTGGGAGACCAAGACGCAGGCCCAGGCGCCAGGCTGAGTGCCGGCGCTGCAGAGCCACTGTGCTCGGGGGTGAGGGCAGGACCTGGGGCCAGGTCACCGTGGAGGTGGCCAGAGGGGACACAACGCCATGCTGCCCGCAGCGGGGCTGCGGAAGGGGCAGCAGCCATAGGGCCCGGCCTGCAGCCTGGGGCACGGCAGGCCAGCAGCGAGTGGGGCAGGGGCCCTGCCTGGGCACTTTCTGGCTCCGTCCTGGCTGAAGATGGAACTGGGCCAGCGTGGGGCAACGGTGCTGTGCTCTGGGCTTTGGGCTGGGGCACGTGCAAAGGAGGGCTGTGCAAATTTGTAAAGGGAAAAAAGAAAAACCAACCGAAAAGAAGAAAAACCCCAACCATTTTTCTTGTAATGAATCGGGCCCATACACTGTATCACAAGATCATACTCTACTGCTCCTGAATACAATTCACTACCATGGCTGGATGGAAGTGGCGAACCCAGGATGTCCCTTCCGAAAACTGTCTTTGGATGGAGATGACGCTACATGAAACACACTGTGCCCAGAGCAGGGCTCACTGCACGTGCAAGTGGCAGCGGGGCCGGGGCTGCAACAAACCCACCTTCCTCCTTGAGATCTTGGGGCTGGGAGGGGTTCTTTTGATTCAGTTTTGGGGTTTTGCCAGTTTTGTGCAAAGAGGCAATTTCGAGGCTTGAAAGACATTTCCAAACACCATACTGCTCTTTAAACTTGCCAGAAAGGGTGTTGTTAATTTAGGATTAGTTTTAGTTTCGTATTGCAAGTTCAAATAAAAAACGAAAGAAACAAAACAAAACAGAAAACCCAACAGAAGGAAAACCAAAAAACACTCAAATTAAAGACAAATGATTTTCAGGCACAGAATTGATCAATGCTCAGTTCAGTTGTAATGGGCACCAAAAGCACTCCGATTAAAAAAATAATCAGGGAAGCAACGTTAATCCAGCCAAACCCTCTGTGCCTTGCTAAGGGGCAACTCACCAGGTCTGTTTGTACGTAAAACAAAACCTGAAGGGCAAAACATGAGGAAGAGGCAGAAACAATGAAGTCTTTTTTTTCTCCTGAAATCATATGCAAAAATCAACCCCTTTTTTTCCTCTTTGTTTCTTTTGTTTACTTTTTTGTTTCCCTCTGTGAAGGGGCAGTGGGAAGAGCAGGGAGATTGGGGATCCCCACAACCAGTCTGGCAAGTCACCCCTTAGGCGCTCTCTACATGCCACAAAATGGAACTGGTACAGATAATCCTTTGTAGCCTGCAAGCAGTGCCAGTTTGCATGGAACGGAGTTCTCCTGGTGTCTTGCTTTGGCCTCCACGGCATTAGGCTCACACTCGAGACACATAAGGGCCTGCGCCCTCCTTCTGACCCGTTGCGTAGCGGTTTAGTCGGTTCTTTTCTGGAAGAGCCCAGTTCACGCACTGGGACTGCCAGAAAAGTCACCAAGAAACCCCCACATCAGGACTGTGTCATGAGTGAGCTGGGAAACAGCTGCCAACGCCGCGTCCTCCGCCTGGGCACAGGCCTCTGCCCGGCACAGCGGTGGGGGGCCGGTGGCTCCGACCCCCGGGAGCAGCCCCTGAGCCGAGGAGGCCACAGCCAGCTTCTCCCTTGGCTGGGCTCGGCGGCTCGGAGCCACCAGCACGCATGGGGACAGGCCAGGGCCAGGGCAGAGGAGGGCGCTGACAAACGAGCAGCTCACTTATGACTGCACTGAACACTCAATTCCCTATGAAAAGCACTAATTCGTATGTTTATCTGAATTTAAAACCAAAGGTAATAACGGTAATTGGCAATGATTTATTTATTTCCCTTAAGGGGAAAAAAATACAAGTTTTCAGAAGGACAGGAAGAAAAGCTTTGGCATTTCTCATGGGAAGCAGGCCGGAGTTTGCAGCAGGGGATGGAGGTGGTTGCCCGAGAAAGGGGCAAATTGCCATCAGTGCTGGGTTGCCAGCACTGCAATGCATGTCCCTGGCCCCGCAGCACCGGCGTGCACTCCTCCTGCTCACCCACGGCCACCCCTGCACAGGAAGAAAACACCATCCCAGTAAGGGATGTGTCCAGACTGGTTTGAAGCGGGGAGCACAGCTCTGAGCACAGCAGGAGCCCATGCTGCTGCATTACCTCAGCACAAACTTTCCATGAGAAATGAAAACTTTTTTTCAAAAAAACCCACATTTTTTCTTTGTTTTGGTGTCCTTTATAATCTCAATTTTAAACCAAAGAAACAAAGAAACCAACATAATAAAAGAATAAATAAAGAAACAAATTAGAATATCTACCCAGGTTTTGGCAGTTCTTACGCCAATCTCCTGCAAGGTGCTCCAGGCCCCGTGGCCTCTGCTTGTAGTTTGGGTTTGGGTTTGATTTTTTTTTTTTTGATTTTTTTTTTGGTGATTGATTGTTTTCAGGTCCCCAGGATAAGTGTGAGGAAAATCAGAGAAATGATGGAGAGCTGCAGCCACACAGAATACCGACAGAGCTTTTACCTGACCCTGCACTCTGAGGGTTTGCTCTTCCACGGGCCCCCCTACCTGATCCTCTTGCTGCTGCCACGGCTGCCGCTGCTACTGGTCCATAAGCCGCTGCCGGAAAACCTGGCCGTGGAGAAAAGGAGAAGGGTAAAGAAAGAAGCCAGCGGGCACCACGCGTCTCTGCGGGGCGCAGGCGGCCGTGGCCTGCTAAGGGCAAGGCGTCTCCGAAGGGCAGCATGAGGCTGTGGTCCCAGCTCCCCGTGCCATCGGGCACTGTGTTTGGGATGAGACGAGCCCTGCCCGCGTGCCTGCTGCAGGCAGTCTTTGCTGGTACGCAGGTGGCCCAAATCTCCTTGCAGAAGATGCAAACAGCAGCGTGTGCCGCTGACGGCGTTTCGTCCCGCGCATCTGGCCATGGACGCTGCAGAAGCCAAGGTGGATAAACTCAGAGGGGCGCCTGCAGCACTCAGCTTACATCTCCTTACTTTCAGATGGTTAGGGTCGGACCGCTCGCACAAAACAATGGGTGCGTTTTGTTCCGTGCTTATTTGCAAGTGATAATAATGTGCTGATCTATAGACATAACAGTAATGGAAAATACGAGAAGGTCTTCATGTCAAGATCACAGATTTGCTGGGATCAAGCAGAAAAAAACTCACTGGGATGTAATTTAAAAAAGAGAGAAAGAAAAAAGCTTTTGAAAGCAAAACAGCCACAGATCAAGGATCTCTAAGACATACACCCTGCTACAGGGGGGCTGAGACGTTACAAATGAATGAAATGCTACTAGCAAGATTTCAGATTCGGTTTCTTTACTTAATTAATATTAAAAAGATCTGCCAGAGGCTCTGACTTTAAATACGTATTTTAAGAGGGCAATGGCAAGGTCCAGGCTATCAGCAGGAACCCCAAATACCCTTGCTGCAAAGTCAACAAAGCAGTCACAGCACTCCTGGTCTTTGGGAGCTCCGGCTGCTTCTGGTGCCAGCCAGGACACCCTCTGGGGTGCCACGGCACCTGCCCCTCAAGCATGCTCCAGGACTTTGATCACAGCTGCTTTGCAATGCTGAAGAACCACACAAAAACAACTGAGACAACAGAAAAGAGAACAGCAAACTAGGGAGATGGAGAGAGCGAGATCCAGAAGAACCAGCAGACTACGAGCCCGCTACCTCTAGCGCTACATCTGAGCTACAGGGAATCTACCGGGGGCATGAACAGAGAGCAGCTAGGCTAGAGTGACTTGAGGCTACTTAAAACATTAATTAAAAAAAGACATACTTGCATTTAAATATGGTAATAGGGCTGTTGAGGGAAAAGAAAAAGTCTAGGTAAATGTATGCAGAGCTACCCCAGGCTGCTGCCTGCTGCTGCTCCCCGCCCACAGAGCCCATGCGTGCAGCAAATCCTGTTACTTAATGCCGCTGTGAACTGTTTGTTTTCATTATGTTGATGATCTGCTATGATCTCCAAGGAGCGGGATGCAGTGGGAAGCACATCCATACTGGGGGATGTTGTAACCAAAGTGTACTCTTGCTGGTGATGGACACATTAACCCTGGTTGGCTCCCTCCTGACATATGGGTAGCGGATCTACAATATCCTGGAGTGAGAAGACTTCAGTATTAGAAAGTCAAACCAACCTTCGAACAGCAGGGAAAACACCTGCAGGACAAGTGCACAGGCTCTGGGCTTCGTTTTTGTGCAGAGCCGTGCCTAGGCCAAACCCCAAGCTGGTGCTGTGGGTGATGCAGGAGCAGAGCTGGCACTGTCCTTAAAGCCTCTCCTCCGCCACGGCACACATCCTGCTAACGCGTCCTGAGAACAGCCTCCTCGGCGTTCCCGTGTCACATTCGGGACCAGCCGTCCACCAGCAAATCTGCCACTTGGAGGCTCTGGGGGCTCGCTAAACCATCCGTAAGGGATCAGAGGAGCTGTGGATTTCCCATGGAATAAAACGCCTCTGCCAAAACCAATCTAATACCCTTCAAATCACCAAGCATCCCCTGAAAGCAGCATAAAGAACAGGGCTGGAAAGTTTGTTTCTCTTGTTCAACTGCCAGGGACTCTCAGTATCTATTTGAAATGCAGGACAAAAAGTTTTGCCATGCAAAAGAATGAAATAACAAGGGTGGAGAAAGCACTCCACAGAAAGAGCCTGAACAAAGCATTTATTATGGCATTCCAGAGTTCACTGCAGACAGATGTGTGAGAAATTAATCCCTCCTCCCCCAAAGAAAGCCATTCTCCTGGTTCTGAGATGAAAGCATCTGCGCGACACGGCACTCCGGACAGCTCAAGTGCGGTCAGGCCTGCTCACGCGCTGCCCAGGACGGCCGCATGGTGCAGCAGGATGGCGCGGCCGCTGCACCAGTGGGAGATGGAAGCAGTGATGGATTATCCCCACTGGCAAAACCTGCTTACCAGTACAGACTCGCAGACTGGCTCCATCACTGGAGGATCCCTAAATCAATCCAACACACTGAAAGTAATCAGTCCCACACACTGAAATTACATTTGCCAGGCACTGCATTAATCAGCTCCTTCATCTGAAAACAAATTTCCCAGTCATCACACTATTGAGCACGTTAATGCTGTGTGGTGTCTAAGAACTGTGCCAACTTGTGTCTTATACTGATGGAGTTCTTTGTCCCTGAGTCTCTCAGGAATGATCGGCAGCTGACACTGCCTCCATTTCACAGATGGGATAAAACGAGGCACAAAGAAGCAAAGTGACTCCAGAAAGTTATCTGCAGAGAGCAAAGGATGCAGCCCGGCTCTCACCCATTCTGGTCTCAAGCTCCACCACAAAACATCTGTAATTCCCTTCACACCGATCCTATAGCATTCCTGGAACACTTTTGGTCATGCTGTATTATTACCTCCCATCATTTACACATTTTTAAATCAGTGAGGACTTTAAGCAATGTGACTACAGTGACAGTGAAATTAACGCTGAACCCTTTCTGTGTCCTGCAATAAACTTCTGCCTTAATTGTCCTTCTGTGTTCCCGCACCATTGTATTAAAATTTGAGAGCTGGGGTACCTGGAGCTATTTACGGAAGCAGAAAAGCATTAGCAAGCACTTGTGCTAGTTTCTGTGCCCCAGAAGCAATCTGCTCGTCCACAGAGCCTCTTGCTGGCCCTGCAGATCAGACCAGCACTTCGGCGAGGACGCCTGCCTGCGTTCCAGCAGTGACAGCCCCTTGCCCTGGGCCTGGGTTTAAACCAGCTCCCCCGAGTCCCCGAGGCACCTTGCAGAGCGCTGCTCCCCAGGCAGTGGCGGGGGTGGATCCACTTCGTCCTGCCTGCCCGACGGCCGTGGGGCTGCCTCAGGAGCTTGCCTTGGCAGAGCCGTGCACTGAGCCTCTGCCGCCTGCACGCTCCCAGGGCATGATTAACAGGCTTGGAGGGAACTGGGCACCCAGTCCAGGGCACTGGGAAGCCGCTGGGAGGCACTGGCCGCAGCATGCTCTAGATCCAGCCCCCAGCGGCGATCCCACCGTCTGTCTGAGATGCAGGGGCCCAGGCTGCCTTCCTCCAAGCCCGCTGCGCTCTGAAGTCAACTGGGAAATCAGGAAGGGCTGGCGGGTGAGATCGACTCGTTCACCGTGTTTGTGTGAGGGGCTCCAACTCTCGCAGAAACAACCCCTGTCCTTCTTTGTGTATCCTCTGCATATAATTGCCTAGAGAAAACAAGATACCAAAGCTGTTCCAAAGGAGCAAAGTGCCCACTTTAGGCGTTGCAATTAGAAGATATTTTACAGTAAACGTTTTGCAGTGGGCTTGCACACTGACCAGGAAAGCCCTGAGGATTCACAGCAATTTCATGCTCTCTTATTGCTCAGAATGAGCCAAAGCCAGTATTTGGAGGTCAATTCTTCACAGATAAATTTTTCTGCTTCCTGCATCAATAGTTTCACTTTAAATACTGAAGCAGCCTCATGCGAGGGAAGACGGATATATCTGTTTTTAAATGCTGTGCCCTGAGGTCACATATCGAGTCAGGGGCTGTCTGCAAGCAACTGCTTTCTCCAACCGATAAACAAGTTTGGGAGCAGGGGATCGAAAGGGTGGCACGCGACCGAGAGCAGCAGGACTGGAGTTCAGCAGGCAGCACGTAGCCCCACTGGCTCATACTTGGCATTACCAAGCAGAAAAAAAAACTAAGATCTGGGGATTTAGCAGATCTTTCGGGAGATTTGGGAACAAATCTGGCAAGAGCAATGCTGCATGAGGAGGGCCAGTCCTTGCACGGGGCTCAGGGGCTCCGTGGGGGGCACACACCATTGCAGGTCTCTGCAGGACCAGGACTGGGCCCCAGGGCTGCCCAGGAGCACCTCCAGCAGCAGGGGACCGGGGCCGCTGGTGCTTCCCGCGAGCCACAGCCCCTGCCCCATGCACCACGGCAGTGCTCCGGGCCGGAGTGACGCTGCCTGCAAAGCCACCCGTGTCTTCACTCTGCTCGCTTCCATTTAAAACACATTTCTCCTCTACCCCAGCATGAAGGTAGCTGAAAGATGACTAAAAACAAGTGAAAAACAATAAGCATTATATACCCCCTTCCTCTCTGCTGCCAGGAAGCTATAAAACATCTCCCATTGCAGCAAAGCGAATTACACCCATTTGCTTTCAAGGGTCTGCACCTCACCCTGAGACAGGCACAGCATGTGCATCGCCCGAGCATCCCTTGCTGGGGTCTGGAAACCCCCTGCAGCGCCAGTAACGAAGGCATGGTTTGAACACAGAGCCCTTTTCATGTCGCTCAAGCTTTTGAAAGAAAACATCTCAGCAACGGGGCAGGAGAAGCCAGCACACACTTGCCAACTCCCTGAGAGGGGAAAGAAGAACGCAGCGGCTGTGCAGGTCTGTTGTGCTGGGGGTCTCGCTGCGGACACGGCCGGCACTTCGCTTCCAGTCTGTGCTACCGGGGCAGAACTGAGGAGGGAGGAGTCTTTGTTTGCACTTGCAGGTGATGGCAAGGAACCGCAAGGCTCAGGCAAAGGGAGGGGAAGCGGCCTCTGCTGAAGCGTGCTGCAGCTGCGGCCACGTCCCGCTGGCTGGGGGTGCTGCGGGGAGCTGGGGATGCTCGGCAGCGGGGCCGGGAGGACCCAAAACTTCACCTGCAAGTGCTGCCCCGCTGCCAGCCGGGCCACCGCTGTCACAGCCGTGGCCAGGCCGTCACCAGCCCTCCCCTGCTGTCCTGGCCCAGATGGGCAACACCAAGTGCTTCAGGCTCGGCTCTGCTCAGCCCCTGCAGACCCAGGAGGACACGATGCCGCACTCTGCAAGCAGCCAGACAGCAGCAGCCAAACAACAAAACCAAAAAGTCACAAAGACCAAGATATCAGCTTTTCCATCAAAAAAGACTACGCAAAGGATTTTCTCTGCTTCCTACCAGCCAAAGCACGTAGGGCAGAAGAGGTCGTACGTTTAGACTTTGGCAATAAGCACGTGGATTTAAAGCAACAATAAAAATGCAAGCCGAGAGTCTCAAATCATCATCTGCCTTCAGCACCAGACTTCAGAAAAACAACAGAAATTATGAGATGCGCATGGAGAATAAAAGCCGCCATAAAACAAGCAGAATACTTCCTCCCAGTTAACCGACTATTTGCATGCGTTGGCGTCACAGCTGAGCGCCGGGGCTCAGCCTCCCGAGCACCGCTCCGAGCGGGGCGTTTCGGAGGCCGGGCGGCCGAGCTCCGGGTTTACGTTCCGCCCCATCTTACAGCGCTTTGTCTTTTAGGCTGACCTGGCTCACGCAGCGTGCCGATCTACATCAGTCGTTTGGGAGTTCACTTGATCTCCCAGAAAAAAAAAGTGTGAAGTCGAGAATGTAAAATCGTCTGCAGGTTGAGTGGAAAAGGCGAGGGGAAACTGATCCCCTCCTTTCAAGCAGCGTTACCAGCGGCTTTGATCAGCACAGAAAAGCGTTGCGAGGCTCACAGCTGTCATTTCAAATGGGTTCTCGCTTGCATTATTCTTTCCATTAGGCAGTGTTATCCTCTTTGTAGGATCTTTAGGCTTCATTTCAAAAGTATCAGAGACTCACAAGCATGAAGCAGAAGAGCCCAGTAGCCTTTTTTTGGGAGGCGGGCAGGCGTGGGTCCAATTTACTGGACACAAATGCAGTCTTTAATGGTGAGCATGCACAAGGGAAAGCTCCATCCCCAAACAATCCCTTTATGTTTAAAACCTTCATCTTTCAGTCCTCTGTCTCCCCCTCTCCTTTTCTATAAGAAACAAGAATGAGAAAGGAAAACCAGCTGCCATTTCAAGCTTCAGATTAACAACTAACCGCTCACCATACAGAGGGGAACATACACAGAGAAACTGAATTTTATCTGGGCTTGGTGAAAGACAAGGATTCTACCAAACCACTCACATGCTATCATGGTTTAGTAGCAATTAACACTTCTGGATTTCACCGAAGACCCTGTGAAGCCCTCCCCACGCCCACAGGCTGTGACTGTCCGCAGTGCCTGGCGCTTCCAGCAGCGAACCCGCCGTGTCCCCGCGGACGTAGGGCAGTGCCGCCTGCCCGACGGCCAGAGGGGAACAAGGCACGAGGTCCACGGAAATGGAGAATTTGTTTCCTAAGCTTTCGATCAATTCTATTAATACTTTTAGCTTCTCCAGGCCTGCTCAGAGTTCTTTATTGTGACAGCCCCATTAACTGTTTCCCTTTGTCTTTATATGCTGTGTTACATCAAGCTTATTAAAATCTATTTCACCAGGTCAGAAAATTAGCGAACTTCAGATACTGCACATCATGCATAATGGAAACCTCATTAAACAGCCCACTGTGTTATTCAAGGCACAGTCATCTGCTGCTTAAAATGTACGATGCGTAGCAAGATTTTGTAGGAAAATTCCCAACGTCAGACACCCGTAATGCGCTTCACACCGGATGCGTGTTTGCAGATGGATGTTATTATGAACAAATATTTCTGCTTTGGAATTTCAACAAAACAATAAAAGCCAAATATAGTTAATTTAAAATTTGGCACTTCCACATTATGTACAGTGAACAACCCATTTTTCAGCTGTTTACCGCTCTCAGGCCACGGTTTTTAAAATGAGAATGATGCACTTTTGCCTAGTAATTACTTTATGCATCAGTGAGACAAAGCCTTGTTTGTCTCCAAATTATCATTCTGTGTCATTTCAAGTGTAATAACCCTTTTGCAGTTATTTCAACATACAGAAAACTGGGAAAGTTCTCAAAGGCAAATGGTTCACTCTAAGAAAAATATTTATTCAAAAAAAAAAAAAACACAACAAAACCAAAACCAAAAAAACCACAATCCAAACCAAAACAATCCAAACCAAGAAGCAAAAGCTGGTAGCTGTTTTAGCTTATTTACTCTACTTAAAAGCTACTCCAACCCTATAGCAGCTTTAAGGCATTCACTACGCTTCTGAAATGCGTCCTATGAAAACTATACCTCCCACCACCCACCACTCTAACTCAGTATGTAATTCTCCCTAATTTAGTATCTGGTGAAATACAGGGAATTATGAGCTTCAAGTGAAAGCAGCTGATGTGCATGAAAGAGAATCTCAACTAAATCGCTTCCTAAAAGCAAGTAATTCTGTTTAGTACTAAGCTGATCGCCCGATGAAAGCATTTCTCATTTTAAAGCCCAAAGCCAAACACTTACCATTGATTTTTAATAAACAAGGTATGTATAAATGAAATGATCATTGCAGGGGGAGGAATCCTTGTGAATTCACTGAACCCACACCTGACACACAGCACAGCAGCGCGGAATTTCAGTCACCTGCTGCTGAACGAACAAGGGCAGGTTAGGTGGAACAGCATCAAGGCATAGATTTAAAGTTCAGCAAAGTGGCACTGATTTGCTTCAAGCCTCATTTCAGTTGCTTTGATGGTAGAGAAAATGAGCTATTTTGTTTAAACAGCTTGTTTAAATTTTTATGAATGATCTAAACTATCTGGGTAAGTATTATTAAAAGACAGATCCCAGACTATGAACGAACGCATAAAAAGAACTCACGCCTGGAAGCTGAAGCTGGCAAAATTCAACACAGATGAGAGGCACCTACATAAAGGAGGAGGTAATTAATCAGAGGACAAGGTTATCGGAGGGCAGGAAATTCTCCACAACTTGCAGGTTTCCAAGTCAGGAGCGAGTGCCTCGCCAGAAGACACGCTACAGCTCCCCGCAGCTTATGGAGCGCAACAGCAGTGGCTGGCAGGGACAGGGAACTTCACGCTTCCTTGGTGGAGGAACTGCCGCTGTGCATTTCATAATCCACATTATGAAAAAGGTCAGAGGAGAGGATTGTGGTGCTGAGCCTAAAAACCCTCAGGGCATCACTGCAGGGACTATGTATTACTGCTTCTGGGCAAAGGAGAACTTGGAAGCTACTTAAAACTTAATTATGAGCTTGAAACCCTACTATTAAATGTGACTGAAGAATGTTTTTGTGCTTTAAGGAGAATAATCTTTTCAATTCTTTTTCAACCCCCAGCTCCCAGTTTTTAACAGCTTTACAGTTAAAAATTGTATCTACAGAGGCCAAAGGCCTACGCAGGTGAGCTGCTGTGCTCCAGCCGATTTGGACAGGCAGAACTTCCTACAGCAGAACTGCCGTTACCACATCATGTTATGCTTTCCATAGGGTAACCTGCGTTTGCTTCCATACGTATGGGCCTGCGTTATGACTCCTCACTCCTGTGGCTAAGTATTCTCATTAAGTTCCCCAGCTGCCGCAGCTGCGGCCTGCTCCCCACACAACGACCACTCGGGGACTCTTTCGCTGCAGAACTGCCCGAAACACAAAGAGCTCATGAGAGACCTGGATGGACTGGCAGGTTTGTTTGGTTTTTCTTTGCTTTCCTCCCTGTCCCTTTAGGATCGCTCATTTTCAGGGCATTAACATTTAAACGTGAACATTTAAAGCCCATCGCAAATTTCATGCACAGATCAGTGAGCAGCTGGGAACAGGACAACCAAGTTCAATGTTCAAGATGTCCTTACTGATCAAGTAGGTGTTCAAGGCATCAGCATAGGGCCTGGCAAAGTTTGCCAGACAAGCGGTATGGGGAAGCCTTACCAGAACCTTGCTCGCAGCACAAAGCCTCTGGACCTGGACAGAAGTGGGGGCAGCACTTGTACTAGCCACCTGCTGCTGTTCCAGTTGGAAGCTGGACCACTGGCTGAGATCAGCAGCTTCTCCCCTGAAAAACTCCCCTTAAATTCAATAGCCAGGATATTACTTCAAGGAGCGGGGCAAAGGGCAGGTGAAAAGGAATTTTACAAAGCACTTCTCTGCAACATGGGAAAAAAAAACCACAACACAACTCTTCTCAGAAAACAAATGCACCTAAAAGCTGCTTAAGCTCTGCTTGGATTTGGGGAACAGCTCTAGATAACATTTTTCTTGCATCAAACCAAAAGCTATTGCCATCTAAGCAGAACTTGAAGGAGTACCTTCTGGCTTTATGGGCTTTGCTATATTAACTTCTCAGTTTGTTTTCCACAGCTTCAGCTGCTCCTTGCTCCAGGGACGTGACTGCAACAAGAACGGCCCCTCCTCAGCCTGCCCTCCGCCAGCAAAGGAAACCCAAACTCTTAATTTTAAACCAGGTCAAGTCCACAGCCATTGTTTTCATTGATGAAGACAGAAACTGAAAGTTCTGAAGAGTGACAATTAAGGTGATTCTAGCAGATTTCAAATGCATTTTGTAAACCACTTTATGCCATGCAGATGCAGTGATGTGTTTTAGGTGAACAAAAGCATGCAGTGCAGGGATGATTACGGCAGATTTTAAGCAGTTAAGAGAGGGTTAGACAAAGAAGTCAGAACGGTTCCTCTTACTGTTACAAGGCTTAACTGAGCTGCACCTCCCGAGTACTTCCACTGCTTTATACCACGTCTCGCTACATACAAAATGGTCTGCTTGGCAGTATGGTGACACTACAAACATACCCTTTTCCTCTCGCTCCCACTGCATCTCCTTTAGGAGATTACTTATAAAGGAGTGGGAAACCAAGAGTGAGAGACCTGCAGAAGAGCAAAATAAGCTTGCAGCTTTGTAATATTCCTGAATGTCCTCAAAACCAGATACAGCAACTTAATTCCTTACCTCCTTCTTTCAGGCACAATGAAAAAGAAGCCTGAAGCTTGTCATTATTATAGCAATTACTCTTGTCTTTGGTACCAGCTCCTTTTCTTGACCCAGAAAATAACTATCAGACTCACTAGGCAAGCATCACAAATAACTTCTATGTAAGAACAGCTTCCTTCCCAGAACTGATGGACTACAAGTGAACAGTTTGCTACTGCTATCAGAAAAGAAACTAAATTAAGCTTCATACATTAACAGAAAGTTGGTTTGGTCTTAAATGCTCTCATAATAATAAAAAAATACAGTTTAAACTTTTAACTGATCTTGCATTGCATTTTCACAGCACCAGGCACTGCAAGAGCATGACCCAAGACTGGGCTTTGCAGACTACGGAGTATCATTATTAATAAGCAAGTGTATTTCCAGGAGCTCAGAAAAGTTTGTGAAAAATATTTGTTTTTCCCACCTCTCCCCATACACAAAGGCTTTAATAAGTTTTAAACATTCAAGCAAACAAACCCTTAATTAAAAAGAAATTTAAATTCCTGAGCTGAAGGCTTCTAAGTAACTTTGACAATCCCCAGACATGCAGATAATGATGGAAGAAAGTATAACAGAGGGAAACAAAGCGATGGCAACTTCCGTGCTCTCCCAGGCACAGGCAGCAGCACCAGTCCCACTGTGGGGTCTGGGGACAACGTTTGCCATCCCAGCGAGGGACCTTCTCTAAAGCAACAAGAGTTACCTGGTTTTCCTTTCCATTTCCAAACAGAAGAAAGAGACTCCTGCACATCAGTGCTGGAGAGTTTGCAACAAGGCTTTCTAACAAACACGCTTGTGGGTTTGATGCTTAAACCCACCTCGGTCAGCATGATGGAAGATCAGAGTGTTGGGAATACTGCAATTTTTACATGTAGACATTGCTCTCCCCCCTGTTACAAGTGCGTTGTCATATTTTCTTGTTTTAATTTTTGCTGTCAACACACCTCGTATGTAACCATTCATCTGCAGGTTCTTCAAATACTGGGTCACACGCTTGGAGTGATGGTTGTTTTATTCTTTTATTAAATTGTCATTGGTACTGGTTATTTGGTGCATCCAAACCAAAATATTAAAACTGCAAGCTAAGAGAGCAGCAACACAGCATATCCATTGTAAACAATTTATTATTATTTTCTACCTTAGTTACTTACAGGAAAAAAGTCATAAAAAAGAAAAAAAGAAAAGCACAGATGGACTATTTACAAAAAATGAGAAAATTCACAATAGCCGAAATGTTTGCAAATCATGCACACTAAGACAAGTTCACAAAAGCAAAGCAATTCATAGCAAAAAAACCCAAACAAAATAATAAGAAGCCATACAGATTAAAAAAAGCTATTGCCTGCAGAAAAGTAAAAAGAAAACTAACCAATTATTACATCAAGCATCTTTAATGAAATGAACAGCATAGCCGTGTATTGTAGAGCCTTTGACACTGACATTTTAACAAGTGGATTAACAAACATTAAAATGCATTACAGTTCTACTGTAAGCATGCAATTTACTTCTCACAAACTTATAAAATGGGTAGAAACACTTAAAGAAAAACAGGATTCAAATACAATGTGTGTTTTCTACCCAAAACACCAGAACCTGGTCTTGTTAAAAGGGAAGCCAATGGATAGAGGCATATCACAGAGCTTTGAGGTTCTTCTGGCATTCGGGTGAAGATTAAGAGGCGCAATACAGCTCAAGCTAGCGAGGTGAAAGCTTGCCCCTCTTGCCAAAATTTAAGCAATTTGCCCATGATTTGCAAGCAAAGTCTGGAAGTAAGAGCAGCTGCAGGGAGTACGTGAAAGCGTTGCCTGCTGCAAGAGGAGGGGGCAGCTAGCGGTGCAGAGCTCGAGCGGGGGCTGCTGCAGCACAGCGCTCCAGCCCCCAGCCTGGCGGCCACGCGGGGGCTCGCCAGCCACCGACCCCGGCACCGCTGCATCGGGGCACAGCTCCGTGACTGCGGCAGCTCTGGGCAGAGCCCCCACGACAAAGCAAATCAAGAGAACACAACACAAGTGGGTCAGCTGCACCCACAGCCACTGGCGGCACAGGTTCACACCTGCCCGCACGGGGTGTGCTCGTTTGGAGGAATTAAACCCCGCTTTGTCGATAACCCCAGCAGGAGGAGAGCCTAGTCTCACTCCGCTGTAACTATGATTTGTGCTACTGCTGAACGTCTCTGTGTAAAAAAGCGCCACCATCTCTCTTTGGGGCTGCTGTGTAAGAACCAATCATCATTTTTCCTTCCTTGATAAAATTATTTCTAAGAAGTTTGTGAGAAGTCATGCCTTCATAACGCCCCTATCCCCAGTCCTTGTGAGTTACATTCCAAGTGGGCATTAAAAACTCATAACAAAGCAGAGGAAAAAAATTTAAAAAAGAAAAAAATAAAAAGCAAACTCAAAGCAGTGAGGATATGGAGCCTTTAAAAAAATAAAAAATAAAATAAAAGTCCAGTCAATCAAACCAGCCAGTAAGAGCAGCAATTTTTCAGTGGACATTGATATTAAACATGGACCACCCAGGCTTTTTCTGTCTCTCTCTCTCTCATTAGCACTGTAGTAAACCCCGATTAATTTGTTATGCATCTTTAAGAACTAGTTGATAAAAATTATGTCTTGTGAAATCGGCAAATAGTCTGCAAAGTGAAATAAGAACAGAAATTAATAGATTAAACTGAAAAGATAAGTCCCAGAAATTAAAAAAAAAATGTCACAGAAAGGGAGTGATTGTAATTAAAAGAAAAAGGCTATGTACTGAGTTACAAATGCATAGAGGAAAAAAATAACGTGATGGAAGAAGATAGAGCAGTCGCCAACCTGACTACGTGTGCCTCGCTGCGGGGCCGGGCGTCGCAAGGGCGCGCTGCCGACAGCGCAGGAATGACAATGCAAGCAGGTGGAGCGTGACATCTGTAGCATTGCTTCACTTCCACAATGGTAAATATCAGTGGTACAGTTCAATTTCGGTGGGCACTCTTTTCTTTTTAATTAAAAAAGTCAGTAGGTTATGTAACCCGAGAAGTAACGGGCACGATGCCCGCGGCCAGCCCTGCCAGGCTGACCTGCGGCAGCGCAGGCACCCGTGTGGGAGAGCCTTCACACGCCTGCACTCTAGCAGAACTCACTGCCACTTCCCTGTAGCGAACTGCAGCTGGGTATTTAGACCTACATTTGCACAGACGTGGGGCTGCGGCACTGCTGCTAAGAACCAGGTTGTTGCGAGGGTGCCGAAGCTCTCCGACACACCGCCCGGGGTGCTCCTTCAGAAGTGGCCACGTCACTTTTTTTTTCCCCACACCACGGCACTGAGCGCTTGGACATGACAGCTTATTAAAAAAGTATTTCAGATTCCTCTCCACCAGGCTCGCGCCTATCTCACGCTCCATGCCGCAGCACTTACTGCCCCAGACACGCTCTCCTCGGACAGCCGGCTCCCAAGGGGACTCCACGTCTGCTCAGGGCTGTCCCCTGCCGCGAGCGCCACCGCAGCCTGCCCGAGCCGCCCCCACGGCACCATCCCCGCTGCGCCCCCGCCACGCAGCACCCACGAGGAGCAGTGCTCCTGTGCCGCCCCTGCCGGGGTCTAATTGCTGTAAGGAACTTACGACCTGCAGGGAGAGCAACGCGGGCACGGCCCTAGCCCCGACACAGCCACGCCAGCCGAGGTGGCCGCTGCGCAGCTCCCCTTCCCCCCTTCCGAGCCCAATTTTCGAGCCGGCCCCTGGTGCAGAAGGCACCACTGGGGCCTGCAGTTAAGCGCACCTGCTTTCTAGAGGTGACAATTTGCTTTGATTTTCTTCTGCGTTCGCAATCTCTGCAAGAGATTGAAAATAACTAGCAACTAACTGGAAGGCCTGTTTTGAAAAACCTGGCCCTTAATAGAAGTATCTATAATGAGGGCTGGAGTCAAACGGCATCTCTGCTTTCAGCCAGCCGACACGTTCGTTTTAGACATGTTTATAATTAAAGTCATCTCTGCCGATTTTCATCATTTAACATATCAAAGCTGTCTCTCATTTAGCTGTCTTCATACAAATGAGCTGGTGCAGGAGTCACGAGAACCCGGGAGGACAGCGAGAGACAGGCGAGCGCCTTCTGAAGCCTCCTCCAGCGTTCAAGCACACATCAGTGCCCGCCTGGAGAGTGCGTGCGTGCATTTGGGCGACCTTCCTGTGTTAGGGAGCAGCGCCTGGCCGAGCCCAGCACCCTGCTCCTGGCTGGAGGAGCTGCCAGCATGGGGCCGCTGCAGCTGGCGGCGGTACCAGCACCTGCCCTGTCCTGCCGCCCCGGCACTGCCCGCGGGGCACCAGCCCCTGCCAGCCTCTTGGACCCCCAGCGCCCTGCCAAGGCAGCTGTCGTTTTATCCATGTCTTCCAAAGAACCTGACTCAGTTTGAGAGGGCTGAAGCACAGGTGGGAAACAGGCAGTTGAGTTTAAAATAGAGCCTTAGCATTTGTGAATTTCAGCAATGGAAAAGAAAATCTAACGAGTTTCCCTTGGTGCTATTCATCCTGCAGAAACCAGTTCTGCAGAAACTACCGTGCAAGGACATTATTCATCTTACGGATGTTAATAATGCGTATCCTTTCAAAGTAATGCTTCATCCTATTGACCCAGGGTTGAACACACGGACTTATCCTTGCCCCATTGTGCCCCCGGCAGAGCCAAGCACCGCTCTATGTTCTCTGACCCACCTATGGGTCCGTCCGGGAGGGTGCTCGGTGTCCTCACCACTGCGCCTGCAGCGACTTCACCACGGGCAGGGTTTCACTCGGTTTCTCAACTGACCTGAGCAAAGCTGTGCTTCCACCATTCCCTTCCTAAGCCATTAGAGAGCACGGCACAGGGCGGTGGGACCACTCGCATGGGACCTCAGCGCCGAGTGCGCTTGTGAACTGACCGTGCAACACAGAGGTTGCCGTGCCACAGTGTCCAGGTGGGCTTTAGCTACTAGTGGCGATAAACACAGCGGCCTGCTAGATCTCCCTCAGAAACGCTGAGGTGAAGTAAAAAGAAATTCTCAGTCCCATGCAGTTTCAGTCCCAGCGGCAGCCTCGAGGCCTCACGGTGCTGCGCAGGGGGAGCAGCGCCCGCAGCCCGCAGCCCTTGGAGGGGAGCGCACTGCACGGCCCAGGGAGGGAGCGAGAACAGCACAGAGCACACCCAACGAGCACACGCCGTGAGGAACTAACTGCTAGGAAGGACACCGAAGGTATCTGCGAACATACAGGAATGCTGGACTTTACTCCAAACTGCACTTCTAATGAATATGAACTTACCACAGAACATGTGTACGTGTGTGAGTCTGTGTGTGTGCCTGTACATTTATCTGTAATATATATATGAAAGAAAAAAACCATCAAAGGGAGGCTAATAGCTCTTAAATTATCTCTGTTGCTTTATGTTTTAATTTAAGAAGTTTGTTTTCAAATAACCAGTACCAATTTACACATTAATAAAAATGTCTTTAAAATATGTATATGTATATATATATAAATATTTTTAATAGTAAAAAAAAATTGTTATGTGAGATGCTCCCTGCAGACTTGCCTGTCTCAACTTGCAGCTATGGATTTAAAAAAAAAAAAAAAAAGGAAAAAAAGGAAAAACTAAAGAAGGAAAGAAGGGAAAAAAAGCAAATCTGCAAATGAAATGTACATACCTGGGAATTGATAGCTGTAACTTGGGGCAAATCCAGGATATCCTCGGCCATACGTTGCAACAAAATTCGGGTAGCCTTGATCACAGAAATATAAAAAAATAAAAATAAAAATAAATTAAAAAGGAGAGAGAGAAAAAAAAGTTTCAAGATTAATAAAGGTCTTTTAATTTATAAATATAATGCAAAATAACATGGAAGAAACTTGATTTTACTAGGGGGTACTCAAAAATGAGATTTATTCTGCTCATGCAAAACTGCAGAAAGGTTTCATTATTATCTTGAATAGAAACATCTAGAGATATATGACTGCTGATCACTTGCCTGCCTTGCTTTGTGCGTGAGACCTGTCACTCACGTAATTAACATGCACTCTGGTATCTGAAGTCCAAGGACTGTGCATACTTGTTAGCTGGAAGAGTAAATGCCAAATGCTAAGGCTAAACACATAACACAGGTTTGCTCTGACATTTGGAGAGCTTACAATGAATGTACTTTGCTTCAGAGCTATTGACAGTTGGAGATTAAGGTAGTAGTAATTCTTTATCCCAGGAGTGTGAAGGACAACAGTTAACACATCAAAGAGTTAGAGGCAGCAACGGCAATGAGCCAGAGTCAAAGAGCTTTTAATTTTTCAGGAAAGTAAAACCCAGATATGAGAACCGCTTCCTAAAGCAATTGCTAAGATACACACATCCAACCTCAGGCAGCTTTTGAAGTTTTATTATGAAAAAAATGCCACTCAAGACCATTTTGCTAATAAAAATGCCTACGTAAATGCATTAAGGCGCAATTGTGCCCTCTTCCACGCAGGGGATGGAAGCGAGCAGTCACGCTGCGGGCAGGGCAGGGCCGCTCATACAGCTGCGGGTGCCGAAGCGAGGCAGGGCCGTGAGCACAGCCGGCCTCAGCCCCGTCCCCTCCCGCAGCCGTGTGGGACCGTGTGGGACCAGGCCGCGCGGACAGAGGCAGCAGCGCCCGCTGGGCCGCCCCACAGCCGCTTGCCCAAGGGTCTCGCCACGGCTGCCAGCCAGGCCAGGGCAGAGAGGTTGTGCTGGTCAGGCACCAGAGGTTTGCAACCTGTCAGACGTCAAGGCCCGAAACCGCGCGCGGGGCGGCAGCAGCCGAGGGGCCGCACCCTGCGGCCTCCCAGCCCTCACGCAGAGCCACGGCCGCCTCTGCCCCAGCCGGCGCTGCGGGTGCTGCATGCGGTCCTTTATGCTACAGAGGTTTCCTAAAACTGCATCCTCACTTCTGACCCTTCTGCTTGCTCAAATTCCTTGAAAACAGGAATTCTCCTTTGCAATTCCAACACTACTTAAAGCTCCCCTTGGCTACCAGTGTTAACCGGTCTGCCCAGACTCCTCCAGTCTCCAGGAAAGGCCTCTCAAGACCAAGGAATCATCTTAAGAAGTTTGTTCTCTCTCCACCTGAAGCCAACAGACATCCTGCAGTGGTGACAGCAGCAGCTGGGACAGACCTCAAGAACATGGGGAGCTGCTGAGCGGTTCCTCCGGAGGTCCTGTATCTCCGTGTTTGTTTCTTCTTTAAAATACTAATACATTGTACAGTAATTTTGCTGCCGCACCAAGTCTCTCCATTTATGATTAGATTTATACATAGATATAATATGCTATTAATCATAATCTAAAACAGGAAGATAAAAATGCTTGGATGAATTTTGATTATGGGATTAGGCAATGCCAGGGGAAAGCAGCCCTGCAATTGCAGGACAGCGCATGGCAGCTTTCAGCAGATATGTACACACTGCTTAGCCCCTGCCTATTTATTTCACAGCTCAACAGCTGGATTCCCTTAGAAATTAATCACCTCTGTCGTTAAATCAGATCTTTCAGAGTTAAGCTTTACAAACCCTTTTTCCTTTTTTTTTTTTAAACCTACGATATTGATAAATGGATTGTTTGCTAAGTAACTAGCGCCATTAACACCACTGCGAGCTCCACAATGAAAAATCGCTCTGCGGCACCGACCACAGCCACTCTCCTCGCCAAGAAGAAAACATTTGCTCCCATTCAGACCCAGATGACTCCGAGGCAGGCTCTGGCTGGTGACCTAGGGGGCCGTGCGGCTCCGTGTGCCGAGGAGCACCCAGGTCTGCCCCGGGGTGCGGATGCTGCGGGTGCATTTCATCGGCTGCCCCACAGGGTCGGGGCTGCGCCTGCCCCCATGCGTGTCCCAGACCCCGGGCAGCGTGCGGCAGCCCCGCTCTGCCCGGCCAAAGCCGCTGTGTCCAATGCCGGCAGTGTGGTTGCCCGGGTGGGGGTCTCGGCTGCATCCGCGGCACTCAGCACTCTCTAGGTCAGGCAGATGAAATCATAAATTTATAATACAACATTACTTCAATTTTCCTCTTCATTTACTGCTGCAGTGCCCAGCTCTGCTCTAACAAGTCAAAACCCGATCCGTGCAGGGGAAATTGGCTGCCTGAATATCAATATCACATTAACACCATGCCCATGTGGCTGCTTCATCAAGCCAAATTATGGCCATGCTGACCTATCCACCATTTCCATTAGATGCCATTCTCACCCTGCACTGGGTACCGAACAGTTTATTTGCTTCAGTAGCCCTAGTGAATGACCAAACTCTTTCATCATCCCTTGTTGCTAAACCAAAAATCCAAGTTTTGCCTGGATTGCCTCCTCTGAAGCGAGACCCTGCTGCCCATGGGAGCGCAAACTGAAACCAACACCCAAAACCACGTTCACAGCACCTTCGCCCAGCTCCCTGCCTCTGCTGTCACCGGCAGCGGGCCCTGCACGCCCGCCCCGCAGGCTGGCCGAGCCAGCAGCCCACGCCTGGCCGCCTCGCAGAGCCCCATCCTGGCCGCAGGATGGATCCTTGCCCGCGCTGGACGCTCCCCGGCCCGTGCATAGCACTGCTGTACCCAAGGTGACGGTGGTGGCTGCGGTATCGCCACGCTGACCACACGATGGTCACGGTCACGCTCCCGCGGGAGGGAACACCCGGTGCTGCCGCCAAGTCCGCTACTGCTGCAGCGTGCGGTCAGTGCTGCCGTACGGGGAAGGTCTCCCGGAGGAAAGCAAAGGCTCTGCTTCCAGGACAAAAACAACTGCAAGCAGGTAACACTGACCTTCTTACTTGCAGTTTACCTAAGGGTACCACAACGTTACTAGTGTTAAAGCCCATCATGGTGGACCCCCATTAAAGCCCAAGCATTACAGGCTATTTTACAGACGGGGAAACTGGGCAGAGTGCCCCCCTTCCTCTATACACATGGCAACCTGGGGCCCTGGGCACTGAGCACCTCGCCAAGCGTGCACACAAGGTCACTGGGAAGGCAGGACACCCAAGCCGGACCCTCAGCTCCCTGATGTCCCAGCGCAGCGCCAGAGGGAGAAACAGTTTGTCTCCTCCACAGGAGGAAGCGTCCACAACCACTGAACCACCCTGTGGAAACATCTTTTAATTTTTAAATGTGGTGATCCGGGATAGACAAACCTCACGGTTAGTATACGGACACACTGCGTGAGCACTTTGGGGCCTGGGGACTCCTGCTTTTAAAATTAATTCAAGTACTTCAGCCGATGCATGAAAATTATGAGCTATATTATTATTATTAGTGCGGCTCAGAGTAAGGAACTCCAGGTTGTTTGCAAGGAAAGGTGCTGTCCTCCTGCCAAAGCGTCGCCCCACACTACAACAAGAATGCTCAGGCTCTTGCTTAAAAAAGCCTTGTCTGTGACCTTGACGTAAGCACCCACTGCACCTGGGAACGTAGAATAAAAACCAGCTCCTACAGGCACATGGGGGTGACTGTGTACCAGGGAGCAGCTATGAAGAGAAACAGACCTGCTGTAAAAGTTGTCCCGTTGGTCCAAAAAAGTCTCCTACTGATCTGTCTCCTACTTCAAGGACAGGGAAAAGCTAAGCCCGAGCTGAGCGCAGCTGTGCTAACCGGGGTGAACACCGCACCTGGAGCTGCTGCAGGAGCCCAGCGGCTCCTGGAAGCCCTGCCCGCCTGCTGGGAAGTGTGTGTCCAACACAGGGTTCCCTTTCCTTAATTCTGCCTCAGAAGCGGCTACTGCTCTATTAAAGAGTCTGATGGAAGAAAGGAATGACTTTCTTTGAAGGGCACAAGCTTCTTTTATGCATGACTTCAGCCTACCTCGACTGAACGTGTGCAGTAATGCAGAGCCCCGGTCTGCCTGGTGCAATGATATAAGCAGCCTGGTAGGGATTTTCTGAAATTTGGTGTTCATATCAGACATTATTTCAGCAGTCTCAGGGCAAAAGCTTTATGGGCCGTGCTCTCCTATCTCTGGAGGGGTTTGCAAGTTAAAAAGGGCTCAACTTTAATATTAAACACCTGCAAGCCTAAGATGCCCATCACCAAATGAAACGAGTGCTGTAGGGTCCTACCTCAGATCAAGCACTGCAGTAGCCACCCCCAGAGCCCGGCGTCCCTGCCGGGACCCCCACACCGGCAGCTGCCCCGACCCAGCCAGAGCTGCTGCAGGTGGGAGGGAAGGAGAGATGGAGACAACCTGCTGTTGATGTTTCCCCTCTTTGCTTTTCTCTTTTCTCTGTTTTTTTTTTTCAGGTTTTCAGGTATGGACCTGAACAGAGAGCAGAAAGCAGGGGTAACACAGCAGCACCTACGTGGCCCCTGGCGAAGGGGCTCCACGGGTGATGGGTTTGTACCGGGAGCAGCTGGCAGGGGTGGGCTTCTGGGCGCTGTGCGAGCTTTCGGGCCCCGGCAGTCCTCACCCAGCTGAAGACGTGCGCTGCCTGCTGGTGCCTGCTCACCACGGAGCGTGTGAGAGCCTTGCCATCCTCCTGCCAGGTGGGCTGCCAGAGAGAAAGAGGTCACGGGAGCTGAAACCATTCCAGCCCGCTCTTTATGCAGAGTGGCTAATTAATGTTCCTGGTCTCCCCCGAGGATGCGCGCTTCCCATCAGCAGACAGAGACTGAGACAGCCCAGGAGCAGTCCTGGCAGAAGGCACAGCCTGCCTGCACTCTCGCAGTCAAAAAATCCTTTCAGAAGAACACTTTAATTTTGTTCCAATCAACCAAATCATCACAGAAGCGGCTGCCTGTGCACCTTTAGACCCCGGCTGCTGCAGGCTCCTCAGGGAGGCTATGATTAATGAAAAAGACCAACTTCCTTAATAGCTTTGGAGGGAGTCACTCTCCACTCTTTCCTTTGGGTTGTCTTGTGCATTTGTTCCTTTGATTTCCTCCTCTGCCTGTGAACAGCATCTGGAGAAGGTGACCTTGGACAAGGGCTCCTGGAAAAAGGTATAAAAACCTTTCAAGAGCAGCTCCAATCCACTCGTTTTCAGTCCGGCCAAACGCCTAAAACGAGGAGCGGAGTAAATCTGACACAGGCCTTTTGGGATCTGCCCCCGTCAGCACACGACGCTGGGTCCTCGCTGTGCGACGGGTTAATTACACCCCCCGCTCCCCTCCGCAGCTGGCAGCGGGCAGGAGATGTGGGCTCCCCGCTGAGCCTCCTCCTGGTGCTCCCTGACCAGCCTTGAGGCCAACTCCTCCGGGCAGCCTTTGGGAAGGGGCTTGTAACGGCCGACCAGCCAGCCTCCGACTCTTGTGCTGCAGTTTTGTTGTTCAGCACTTAATTATTTAACACGGTGCCACCGTAGCAAGCAGGAACTTGGAAGATAAAAAAAACACACAGTGCGAGCTGATAACGAAGCATCTGGCCTTCACCACAAATCAATCGTTAATTCTGAGCAAGCCACTCTGATCTGAAATCTAGTAAGAGCACGCTAAAGGCCGCCCTGCGAGAAGCAGGGGAGCAGCACCAGTCCGGATGGCCCGCACCTCTACAGCGGGAGGTAAACTTGTCAGCAGGCGTCCCACCGCGGCTGTCTGCAGGAGCCGATCTGCTCACCGAGGGCTTCTTTGTTCCTTCTTAAAGCCTGAAGCGATCTTTTTCCACAGAGGCAGCCCCAGCAGCAATTAGTCACACCGCACCTGAGGGCTCGATCTTCCTTTCAGGTCCCCGGGGCAGGCACCAGCTCCAGGAACTCCTCTCAGCTTTTTCTCCTTGCCAGGCTGCGAGGAGCACGGCGGAGCCGATGCCGTCCCCGCTCCCTGTGCCCAGCACCCAGCAGCCGGGCTGTGCCGTGCCACCGCGCACCCACCTCCGGGCCGCTGGGCACCGCGGCGCGGAAGCGGGAGAAGCAGAGCGGTACGTATGCACAGGCACACTGCGAACTCACAGGTAACGAAATCACAGACTGACTAGAGCAAGATAAATATTTTAACCATAAAATGTAATTTCCAAACACTTTGGGCGAGGGTGGCGGTGGAATGTGGGGACAGAAGAACAGATGATCGGCTGAAATAACCAAATTACACATCCCCAGAATGGATCGTTCCGGCCACCTGAAGAGAAGTGCTATTAATTCTGAGATACAACATGGCAGGGAAGTTTCTCCCATGACATCGAGCAGTGCCTGAAGTCAGACATCTCAGCAGAACACAGGAACCAAAGCCCCCGCCCTGACGCCCGCTCCAGGAGCCTTTGGGTCCTGCAGGGCCCCAGACCACGCTGCCCGTGGGCCCGCCCCGTGGAGCTTGGGAGCACTGAGCACCAGTTTTCAAGGCTCGTTTTCATGCTCAGGATCAACTAGGATTTTTCCTAGATTTTCAAATCTATGATCAACTAAACTTCAGAAAAATTCATCTCGAAAAGCTGAAGAGTGTCTTGTTTATGAAGCACTAGATGGACAGGTCTGCTGGGACAGTGGAGTTTCTACTCCTGCCACTGATGGAGAACATGGCACTCCTGAGATCAAAACCCACCACCCTCTTTGTGGGCCAGTCCCGCGGGGAACTGCCCGGTTCCACTTAAATAAAGCCTGGAAAAATTCCTAAGGGCGCCCTGCCTCTCCCCCCTCAGGCTGAAGGCAGAAAGTGCTGGTGCCAGGACCGCGGACACCCGGGGCCCCGCGCCCGCTGCAGCTGACGGGTGCCTTCGGGTGAGCGGCGCTGGGGGGTGACGGGCGAGGAGAACGGCCGCAGGGCTGCAGCTCCGGACAGAGCCCAGAGAGCACCCAGGAAAGGCTGCGGAGCAGGGAGGTGGCAGGGAAGGGTCACTTCTGCCTGGGGACACCACCAGCCCCCCCACCCCTCACGTACACTTTACAGACCCAGCAGATGACAACCGAGGGAAGGTCCGGCAATACGAAGGGAGCAGAAAGTGGAAAATACACGGGTTTTACAAAAAGACACTGGCAATGCGTTAGCAGGATTTTGGCTTAGTAAATCTGAGGACAGAATATCAAGAGGTTGGTTGTCAGACTATATAGAAAGAACAACTATCTAGGCAGAAACAAATGAGAACCAATTATAACTAAATAGACCTCGTGCACAAATAGAATTTTGCCATTAAATATCATTTATCCCGTTTAATTAGTATTTTCTGGACACAATACACTGGACTAAAATACCGTTCCATCTCCTTGAAACTCGTAATTATTGTTGCGACCTATACTGTTACACATCTCCCTGCTTTCTCCATCTTGCATGCCATTTAAGAACCGGCAAGATTTTCAATTATCTATGCTGAACTGTCAAAGATACCTTTAAAAGAAGGGGAATAATGTGTGACTCAATTCCTCTAAAAAGGGGGAGAGATCATTTTTAGTCAGAATGAACACACTGCATCTTTCATCATTCTATTTTTTGCGAGTAAGAGTAAAACAGGCTATTTAAAACATCCATTTAAATGCAAATTTTTATATTCCAGGAAGGGGGGGAGTTAATCATTTACCACAGACAGGATTATTTTCCCCACTCCACCCCTGCTGAAGTTTTAGGCTCGCACTCACACAAGTGCCGAGATGTGCTCACCCCTACGCCTCACGCGTTCACAAATCAGGGAGACAACACAGGGGAGGCTCGCTCTGGAAGACGTTTGGTGGCTATTGCACACTTACCCAACATTCCCATCCCTAGCATAAAAGCGTCCATGGTATACGGTAATCCACGTGCCCTTCCTCTCGTCCCTGGTGGAAACATCACTTCTTTAGGTTGTGCTTTCTTACATTCTACCTATTGAGCAGAAACATGTACAAATGAGATGCAAATGAATTCCATGTAAATGTCAAATGCAGAACTGATCTACTTAAGGGGGGAGATTTATTTTTAGCATTTTCCTCCCCACACCGCCTCCCCCTCAAAGGTGAACTTTCAGAGTAGTGTAAACGGATTTAAAAGAGCAAACGTGTATGTCTCTTTAAACACATAGCAAACCAACGCCGTAAAGATGACAGAAATGCTGATTGAAGAAGTTGCCGTGGTCCTGAAAGGAAAACCTGCGCTGCGTTTACTCTCAATGACACTTGCGGGCGTGGAATGGATGGAGGAAAGTCTTCAGCACAGCTCTATTACAATCGATAGCAGAAAATGACTCTCGGTGATCATTACAAAAAGCTCCTTTTAAAACAGGAATAAAGAATCGATATTTCCACCCAGCAGAAAATTTCTGTAAACCCTATTAATAAACGATCTGCATTCTTTCACTTCCAGTTACTCCTGCTGCCCTTTGAAGTCACTTAATGCCGCGTTAATCACGTCGCCAGCCTCCGCTAACTCCTCTGCGGCCAGGCAGAGCCCCGGGGCTGGGACCCGCTCCAGGGAAGGGCCCTGAGGGGCCCGGGTGCACCTTCAGGGGCTGCTTCTGTGCCTCTGGACGGGACGGGGAGAAGCGAGCAGATGGCCCGGTGGCCGTGCTGTTGCTGCCTACCGGGGGCTTGCCCCGAGCAGCATCGTGTCCCCGTCACCTCCGGCACTCGTACCGGCAGGCAGAGGCGGGCGGGCGCCCAGGGGCAAGCAGCGACCACAGCAGACAAGCCCAGGGATGTCGCATAACGTGGCTAAATGCTTCTGTTCCTAATAGCCCTATCAGTGACAGTGTATTCATTGTCTTATGAAAACCAACCGCCTGTTCCTAGGCAACCTGATCAGTGAAAATTTCAGGTTTATACAGATTTCATTTAGGTAACATAAAGGTTAACTGACTGTAATGGGAGTATTTTAAACAAAACCACCTACTCCTCCCCTTTCTGCTGCAAACCTCGTGCAGATCCTATTTACTTTGCTTGCAACACATCCCAATGCTACAACGCTCACATCCCGCCAATGTTGTCAAAACACGCACTTCTTGAAAGCAAACTGCCCCAATCTGGCTAAGTTTGGAGGAATATTCTTCCGGAGTTGTGCCCTGGTACTCCCCTGCTAGCAGATGTCTGTGCCCTTGCAGGAGGCCTCGGGAGCAGCGCTGCGCGGGACGGGACACGGAGCGGGATGGCGCGTGTGCATGCTGCAGGCACACGATGGGATGGAAAGCCCCGCGGTGCCCCACAGGCTTTCCGTGCCCTGACATTAAGATAAAGAGAGAAGGAAAAGGAAGGAAGCAGAACACTCCGCCAGCCAACTCACTGGCCAGCAGCTCACAGCCTGCGGTGCCGCGGGCACAGCAGGGCAGGGAAGGCAGTGGCCAGGACCCCCGGTGGGTCTCAGCCTGCGGGGGTGCCTGCCGCACTGTTTCCATCCACCCTAAAACCTCAGTGCCCCCAGGACCCTCCCAACCCAAGGGCAGCAACCTGCTGCGTGTGACTCCCCATCACTGCCTCCAAGAGCCCAGGGCTCTTCATGTGCTCGAAATGCCAAGCACAAGCGCCAGCCTCCCCGATGCCTCACGTGCCAGCAAAGCAGCTCGGCAATATCCCCTGAAACTTTCCTCTGCTTATTTTTAATCAGAGAGACATTTAACAGGAGTGTGCCAATCTAATTTCTCCAGCCAAATTGCAGCAGGGTGATCGCCAGAAGTGTATCATCTCATTTCTCAGCCATATTCCTCGGGTTCGCCACCACTCAAAATGTCACGGAGGCATTGGTTACACCTCATAGCTGCTTTCGCTGCAAATATTCAGGATGATAAAAACAATCTAGCCTGGCTCGACGGACAATTAACAGGAAAATGAAGTTTGGATTAGCACCGTTAGAAACAATAACCCAGTAATTAGCTTTTGCAACCACAAAACAGCCTACCGCTGCTCTCTGAAAGACTAGCTTAATTTATGATTTTCACAGCACACGAGGATATAAAGGGAATGGTAGCGAGCTGCAAAGGAGTTTTAACTCAGATTTAAAGGAAAAGAAAAAGCCACCAGTAGGAAAGAGAAATAATTCCTAAGCCTTGTAAACAAATACGCCCCATACGGAGGGCAGAAATATTTGCCATTATCCAGCAGAGACGTCTCTGCTCCGGGCCGCGTGATGTGCGGGTACAGATCCGTGAGCACACTCAGTGTGCAGAGGCAGCAGCGCCTGACGTGCTCGCGGAAGCTGCCCGAGCCCCATCCCACCGGCAAACGGGGACAGTGAAGCAGGAGGTGAGGGGCCAGGCTGCTCGGGACCGGGACGGCTGTCACCACCCGCAGCAATGGTGACCACAGGGCAGAACCCCAGGGGACCACGGGGCAGGCTGTCCCAGCGGGGCCCGCAGTCGGGCTCCCGCCTGGGGGGAGCATCTGATGGGAAGGCGGCTCAGCTCCGCACCGCGTCGCCCCCAGGAGCCTGCCTGATGCGGGCACGTTATGCGTAAACCTGGATCCTACACTCACTTCCAGTTCAGCATTTCTGCACTCCTTGATCATTGCCAGATTGTCTTCCGCCTCCCCTGCACGAAAGATGTGCTTTAGTTTCAGCAGCCTAACAAAGAAAGTTTTAACTCTAAATCAAGAAAAAAAAAAAAAGGACAGGGAAACTAAAATTTGCTATTTTTGTTTAGTCTAGTTTGGAGAATTAACATTACACTGGGGTGCTCCTGGGTCAAGACAAGCAGTCAAAGCCACTAGAACCCAGGACGGCTGAGATGGGGAGTGAAAAGCCTCTTATACCCAGAGCAACAGAACAGGCTGTCAGCTCGCAGCACCAGGATGTTTCAAAAAATATGGCTAACAGCTTTCCAGGGAAACCAGAGCTATTTTGAGGAGAGCGGAGTGCTCCCATGTTCACAATGCACAAAAAATCTATTTTACCGCCCAAAGACAAGGCAACTCTGTCTTGCCAGCAAAGTGCACTTCACAGTTAGTTGAGATGGGATTACCTCGGGGACCCCCTGCCACTCATGCCATGGCAAGCCAAACTCTCTCTCCTCTAACAGCAACCTGTGTTCACCAACAATGCTGCGAAGGTAGCACTACACCAGGAGCAGAAGAAAGGTTTTTAAGCACATTTAAAAACAGCATTACGTCACTGACCAAGGTGGGATGGGGACACTGGGCTCAGAAGTTGCTTGGCACATCCTCAGGCTGCAGGAGATGCTGGAGAAGTGCAGTCTGAAAGTTTCTTGCAATTTTCTTGTCCCCCAAAGCCCCCGATAGCCCCCAGCACCAGGCAGCTCCCTGCTGTCCTGCGCAGGCTGCTGAACCTGGCCACGCCAGGGGAACGCGACAAGGGCAGCGTCACCACCCGTCTCACCAGCTACGTCACTCACAGGCACATCCGAGACCGACGTTAGAGGAATGCATCCAGGCTGCAGGCGGCCTGCAGTGTCCTTCAGCTGACAGGAGGGGTTTCCAGCGCTGCCGCACCTTGCCGGCTTCAGGCTTCTCCTGAGCATCGTGATCGCCAGCGACCCTCTGCAGAGCTGTCCCGCGCGGGCCCTGCCTCCCTCGCGGCAGCACAGCCATCGCCACAACCCTCATCCTCCTTGCGTGACCTGACAGCAGTGCCACAACCAGCAGCACGTCAGGCTCCAGCTCCAGGAGCAGGGAGAGCAGCCCTGCAGCGGGACACGAGGAGCAGCAGCGCAGCCCCGTGACGGCCCACAAGCACGGCCTGGAGCCGGGCTCCGTGCGTGGTGGCAGCTCCTTGGGGCAAGTCCTGCAGACCCGTAAAATGGGTGACCCCAGCTCCAGGGAGCCTGCTGGCATGGCAGCAGAGCCCTGCTCCCTGCCTCCTGCACGTGGGCACGGCTCGGCCTCTCCAGGAACGGGGTGCCTTGCGTGAAGACCCAAAGGCAGAGGCGCATGGTGCACACCACATCCACAGCCCCAGCACGCAGTGAAGGCTGCCAGTGCTGGGAGAAGCCCGAGCAGTGCTGATACATTAAAAACGAGCCACAGACAAACCAGGCCACCGAATCCACCGGGCAGGAGAAAGAAAGCTACAGGTGCCTGGCAATGCGAGCCTGTTTTCGAACAGCTGACCGGAGGTGGCGACTTGCAGCCCAGCGGGGGCAGCCCAGCTCCCCGCACGTGTCACCCCGTCCCTAGGATGTGAACAACTTTATCGCAGCCAAATCGCAAAGAAAATCAATGACTCCATCACATTTCTTTTCTGGCTACTTTTGCACCCCCCTAGAAAACCATTTTTTGGGGCAAAGCAGCCTGCTTGTGCGAGAAGAACAATGTTCTGGGGACATTTTGCTGTGGTTATTTATTCTGTCCCCCTCCCCTCGGAGTTTGGAGAGAATCCGTGGCCTCCCACGTAAATTCCAGGTTTCATTTATTAAACACCTCGCTGGCATTTTCTTTTCACTTGCACACTGCTCGTTTAATATTACACTTGACATTCTAAGCTTTATGGATGGCAACAGAAGCAGAATGGGAGGGCTAAAAATAGCCTGCACGGAAAGGGAGGCTGCAAATGGGCTCAGGAACAGCAGCCACCCGCTGCCCCTGCTCGGGGGCGATGGCAGTGAGTGCAGCGCACGGTGCCTGCGCACCTCGGGACCAGGATGGCCGGCACCTGCTCCCCGTGCAGCGCAGCACTCGGGGGGGACATGTTAAAAACAAAGCAGGAGTGGTCAGTCCCCAAGGGGGCCGCAGGAAGTGTGTCCGTGTCCGGCCCTGATCCGCGTGTCACTGCCGGCCATCTGCACCAGCTCGCTGTCACACATGCGTGCACGGGCTCTCCCGCTCCTGCCTGGGCTTGGTAATTAATCTGCAGACACATCAGCAACACGATGAGTCAGTCCCAAGACAGGATCATGTCTCATCTCCTCCCTCGTGGGCCGCTTTTAAAATTAGTGCTGTAGAAGAAGTGACAAGGAGAGCATGCTCAAGGCACCGTGGCACCTGGATCACGCACCAAGCAGGCACAGAGTGCCGGGAAGAATGTACTTTAATTATCCGCGACAACAAAACACCAACAGCCTACACTGCTTCTTTTGCTCCTTGTGACGTTCCTCAAGCGTTTTCGCCCTGTCCCATCCTGCAGGCTGCCGGCGCTGCTGTTCCCTTACCACGCAGCCTCTCAGCGGAGAAGAAACCCTCCAGCAGCAACCCCAGCTCTGCCCCAGTAGGGGCATGCCAGCAGCAAACAGCGCGGGATTTTAACAGCAGAGCAAAGCCCAACCCGAGATTCGTGGCAAAGGAAGGGAAGCAGCCCTGGACCTTGCGCTCACTCGTGCCTCCAGGTACCCGTCCCGCGGACGCACAGCTTCAGCTGGAAGCTGCACGTGCCGTGCTCCTGCGGGGAACCCGTCTGGGTGGCCGCAGACACGTCTCCCCCTCCCCACAGGAGGCACCCAGCGCCGTGCTCTGCCCTGCTGCGTGCTCCCCGGGGCTGGGGCTCGGCGTCACGCTGCTGCTCTGCCTCCCAGCACCCCGCCAGGCGACCCGGGCCGCCCCGGTTTGCACCAGGCGAAGGCTGAGTCGTGCTCCAAAGGGAAACGTCTTGTGTGAAGGAAGTACACCCATGGAGCGTTACGCTACAGGCACCCGCCCTCGAATTACGCAGCAGGAGAGTCACGGAGCACAGCACTGTAGTTCTGCCTTCCCAGCTGACAAGTCTTACCTAAATTTACATCTAAAGTGTTTCTGATTTGTGGCTGGGTCTGTTGTTCCTGGGCTGGGGTGGGGGCGTTTGGTGTTACTTCTTGTTTTGTTTTAAGGCAGATTAATCAGCATTTAGTGACTAGACGGGAATGAAACCTCCCCCACAGCCCACATTTATCTCACGCAACACAGCACTGATGGCAGGAGGAAACTCCCGAAGGAGCGCTGGCACCAAGGGATGCAGGGAGAGCAGCAAGAGGCCGGGCCGGGCCGGAGGCAAAGCCCACGGCACGCATCGGGGCTGGGGCAGGGGGCTGGCATAGGGCACGGCGGGTTGCCCCGGCCCTGCCTCAGTACCTCACCACCACAGTCGCCAAAGGGGTTGTTACTTTTATTTCCGATGCATATTGCAGTCGGGAACAATATGAAGAATATTATTTCAGTGCCCTGGGAAAAATTAGCAAGTCAAATATTGAATCAGGCCTCCAGCATATGCCAAGGAGATTGCTTTGATCTTATCCACACTAAAAGCTCTATTATTGAATTTAAAGTCTGTGAACACATATCAGACCAATATACAATGCATATCTGAATACACATTTGAGAAGCAAAGGATGTTTTGACAAAGGGAGAAAGAATATTTTAGCCAAAAATATCAAAGTTTTTGCATCGATTGAAATACAAATGCCCTTTTTCATCTGGCTCAGTGGCTTTACTGACAGGGCAACCCGCAACCTGGGACTCGATGTCATTTAGGAAAAACTTCACGAGGGGCCTGGCTGCCGGGCTGGGCCTGGCCGGGGAACGCCGGCGCTCGATGGCAGGGCCACAGCAGCCGCAGCACCAGAGCAAGGCTCCGCACCCCGACCCCGCAGCACCGTGTGCCTGGGACACCGCAACCGGCTCCTGGGATGGCACGGCCCCGGGCACGTCTGTGACCGCTGGGGAGACCTCGCTGGCACCGACCCGCGCGTCAGAAAGAGCACTTACCATTTTATTATTGATTTCGTGGAAGTGAATTTCACAGACTTTTTCCACCACGTCTTCATTTTCAAAAGTAACGAACCCAAAACCTGTTCGATAAAGGAATAAAAAGGGGAGGAGGAAAGGAAAATGTTAGTGAAGTCAAACAGCTTTCATTCTAATAAAGCATTACTTGGCCTTCTGGATTTCGGAAAACTTTCACAGAAATACGCACATGTAAATATACCTGCTTTCTACAGGGCTGCTGCCGAGCTCATTACAGGCTAATGGAGGGAAGGAGCATCATCTCAGAGAAAATTAATACGGTTCTGTTACAGCTCTTCCATAGGACTTAATGGAGAATTAAAACCTCCTTATGGATTTTTTGATCCACCCTGAAGAATTTAATGGATAGTTACACCCTGGTTACAAGACGGCTCAGAAACTACAATAAGGCTATATTTTCTTTTACACCTTACGGTTTTTAAGAGCAACCTCTACAAAACCCAATTATATGTCTACGGAACCATATTGATTTTATCTCCTGTTTAATTCCATGGGACTTCTCCATTAGGGCTGACTCATTACATGACCAAAAAAAACCCAAAACCCGTGAGGACAGAAGATGATTCCTCGGTTACCCCTCGCTGCCCCGGCGATGAGGCAGCCACTAACGGTTGCACAGGCACGTGGCAGAGCTTTGTGCCTGGGCCGGCCGAGCGCCGGAGGTGCTCATTTATCCCCTTCTTCCTGAATGACTTCCTCTACTGCCTCGTCAGGACATCCTGAGGCCGCTAAGAAGCCGCTACGTTTGAGGCCTCTGATCTAATCACTCCTCTCCTCTGCGCTGCCGCTTCAAAGGAGCTGCGGATTTGGGCTGGTTTAGGGTTGTTTGAAGCCTGCTGCCCGCCTGTAGCTGTACACGGTTTGCTCTGCTGGCTCCACGCGGCTGCAGATACGCTGCACGGAGGAATCTGGCAGCCCACCACAGCTCTACGCATTAATTCTCCCTGCTCATTTCTTTTTTTTAAAAAGAAATATCAAGCTAACAGAAAAATCTAATGTACTACATTCCTGGCAATGACTTGATGAATAAACATCATCAGTGATTAACCTAATGAAACCTTACAAATGTACCAACAGAATGAGCTTCACCCCCTGACCCGGCCCGGGAGCGGTGCTGGCCCTGCGTGCCGGCAGAGCAGCGTCGCGCCGTGCCACCACCAGCGGAGCCGGGTGCCACCAGCATCCCCGTCACACCATGGCACGGGGCAGGGGTGACCCCAGACCTCGTGCCTGTCCCCACTGCGAGCTGGGCCACCTCGTGCCACCAGCCCCGCTGCTCGGGAGCACAGCGATGGCACCTCATCCCAAACCCGTGCCACAGCGCCGCAGGGTGTGCTCCTGGCCCTGTGTGAAGCCACGAGGCCGAGTCTCTGGACCCTCTCCTTGGGGGAAAAAACCACTAGAAATGGTTTGTAGCTCTCCCCCGAGGTGTACCACGTCGTCTAATGGTGCAACCCGGCTCCCAGAGCTCCGCACTACTTTGCTTTGTGCTGCACGTAGCAGCTCTAAGTGTTTTACCTGACCTAGGTCTTTTATTTGCCTTCCAAGTTACTCCATTTAAATCCACCTTAAGCAGAGCTGCAGTCAGAACTGGAATTTTTGTGGTTAACTGGCTGAGCACAGCACCCCAGGCCGCCCGGCAGCACCTTGTGCTGGCAGGGACCGGGGCTGCGGGCGGCGCGGCCGGACCCGGCTCTGCCCAGCACAGCGAGCGTCCAGCCGGGTCCGCACGTCGTCATTAGCAGCCTCAGCACCACGAGCGTCTTCATCATTAGTAACTCATTAGCGAATTCTGCACTTGAGGATTTCTCCTTCGTCTTCTGTCAGGTCTCGCTGCCAGAATGGAGCCGGGAAGGGGAATTTAGAGGAGATTAGCACTAATATGCAGAGCACCGCCAGAAAGCCCACCGCGGGCATTAGGCGCTCGGACCAGGAAAGAAGTTTCCCATCCTCATCCCACTCCATCTGGCTGAAACACAGGTTTATCAAGAAATTATTTCTCTGATTATATCAGATAGCCTCTCAGCTTTCTTTATTTACAGATTTTATAACAAGAATAAAATAACAGTCCATAGGTGTCAACGCTCATTTGCAGGGTTTTAAACATCCACGCCACTCACACAGGCAAGTAAAAAACAGACTTGAGAGGGTCTGTAAGAAAACCCAGCGGTATCTTTCGTTTGTTCCTCTCCGGACAAGCACAGGAGTAGTGAAAAACACTGATCACCTCCCAGTGCCGCGGTGTGGCCGTGCAATCCCTGCACTTGCTGGACGGGGAAGTAACCAGAGGATTTTAATCTGCACATATACAGGCACTTCAATCCATAGGATGCTGTTCAAGAGATCCTACTGCTCCTTAAATGAGCAACCCCCAAGAGACCATATACCCCAGAGCTAAAAACTTCATAAAACTGACTGGTAACGGGTCCTTCTTTGTTTCACTTTTTAAATATTAGATTACAACTTTCAGTAATTGCACATATAAAAAATATTACTGTATGCATGCCTTATTAGTTAGTGTAATGAATACATGCTCATTTTTAAATTACCAAAACTCTTAGAAACCTTCCTGGACTAAATAGACAATTATTTCTTATGAGAGGTACTAGGAGTCAACAAAAAATGGTCCTTGGAAAGTGTATGAAAAAGATTAACACAAAACAAAGAAGGCTGTTTAAAATGGTGACATAAATAGGATTCCGGTTGTCAAGGAGCACACATTTTAAAATGAAATTATACTGCATCCTTCTGAATGAAGCTATTATTGGAAGCTAACAAGCTCTATTTAAGAGATAAGCATTTAACAGAGTCAAACGGTTTGGTTTTTTTATTCAAATGAATAAAACTGAATATTCATTTGAATAATCTTTTCTGTAAAAGAAAAGACAAAGAAGAGGGGGGAAAAAATAAAATACGAGGCAAACTGATGCCCCCAAATGAGAGGCACCAAGCCAAGAGTGAGCACTAAAGGAAGCTGAGACACGTATTCATGACCTTCAGGTGAAAAAACCCTCCTTTAGCATCTGCTCAAAAAAAAGGAGTCATTTCACTCTATTCAAACGCCAGTTACTGGGCGATGACAGGCGCCGCCAGGATGCGGATCTGCCGGGGAGCCGGCTACTGCGAGCAAGCCTCGCGCGAAGAGCAGGCGCGGGTCGGATCCTGCCTGTGTGCAGAGCTCCTGCTGCCCGCGGAAGCGAAGCTGGGCAGGGAGGGGGCTGCCCGACTGGTCATTTTCACGGGGAAACAGGTACAAGTGTGCGGTGCACAGGGGAGGGCAAAACCTGGGGGAATACGTCTTAGCGCAAAGCGAGACGGTCACAAGCATCCACACAGCCCTGTTCCCCTGCAAACATTTGCAATGTGCCTGCCAACACCAGCCCAGAGGGTTCGTGTCCAGCCACGTGGGACACGTCCCCAGCATGCCTTCGCTACTCCAAAAACCCCCTTTTGGTCCAGAGCCTTGTTCAGCCCGGGAAGATGCCCAGGTCCGTGGGTGGGAGGCTCTGGGCAGAGGAGCCCTGCTGCAGCACTTCCTGCCACAGCACTCCAGAAATGAGAGAAACGCTGCTCAGAGAAAGTGACTGAAACCATAAAAAGATTAAAGCAACTTAAAAAAAATCGGTGGGAGCCATAAATAATATTAAGAAGCAGTACTGAAGATACCAAATGTCAGTGCTCCTGTGTTCTGCATTTTGTTTTTTTCACGCTCGAATCAACTATATTTCACACCTTTGTCGTCACTTGAGAAGTTTTATGTCAACCTCAGTAAAATATAGCTGAGATGACGACACCATTGCTATGAAATATATCTACTTTCTCTTGCTAGTTGGCAGCAGCTTTTCCACAGCCAGGCTTTTATCTGGTGTACAGCAATATATATTACAGCTGCGATTGTACATACTGAGGACGTCACTCAGCAGCAGAATTGCGCGAAAGCAGCTTACCGGTGAAAGGTCTTGCTCTTTCAAGCCCGCACGTACGTTAAAGCGAGCAAAACAAGGTGATCGCATCCTGCGCCAAAAAGGTTAAACCCGGGCTAATGCTGGGGTTGGCCACAGAGGCTGTGACAGACAGACCGGGACCCTGGCCTCAACAGCGTGCCCTGCCCTGGCCTGGGGGCTAGCACCCCTAGCAGCCACCCAACCCAACCCAACCCAACCCAACCCAACCCAACCCAACCCAACCCAACCCAAGCTCCATCACCGCCTGCCAGCCCCATGCCTTTCCCTGAGGCAGGGTGAAGAGAAGAGGTGCACGGACACCTCTGCTTCACGAAGAGACTCCTCAGCCACAGAGACCGGTGCTCTGGTGGACGAACACACTGCAGTGAGCGCTGGAGGAGCCTGTTCCAATTCCCAGGCTGTCTCAGGGTCACCCCGCAATGTGGAGGAGGTCACTTCATCTCATCTGCATCTGCAGGGCTCCCTTTCACCCAAGTTGGGTCTGTATTGTCTCGTTAGACTGCGCGGTCTTCGCAGCTGGGACTGCCTCTTACTGTATTTATAGCATGCCAAAGTATGAGATAGCTCCTTAAAGGGCTCTGGGAAATAAGTAATCACCGAGGCTCTTTTGTGCCTACACAATAATCCGCAAAACCAAGGGAAGTAGACAAGAGCAAGGAGAGGAGAAGGGAAGAGATTTACATGGTTCACATCATACCAATAAGCGACGCTTAAATCTTACTCCTGCTGCTAGGCAAGAATAACCTGGCAGCCGCCTGCTGGCGCGCTCATTACCGCGGGACCAGGCTCCTCTAACGCTCGCAGGACGCCGCCGCGGCCACCTCCTTCTCCAGGCCCCCGGCACCCGGCACGGTGCGAGCACAGCACGGCCCCAGCCCCGGGGCTTGCAGCGGCTGTGCTGAGGGATGTGGATCCCCCGACAGCCCTGCGGAAGCACAGCACTATAATGAGGAAATGTTAGTTCAGGCTGCATTCCCCTTCTGTGTACCTCAGTACCTGATCTTCTCGTTTGTTTCCTTTACGCCTCTCCTTTTCTCCCCTTACTTAAGTGACTTAAGCTTCGAAGCACAGAAACGTCCGGGCCTGCTGAGGCATTATTTATGCACCTGCTTTCTTGTTTATACCAATAGTTTTGGCAGCTGGTCCCGTAAACTGTAATAAAATGCTTTTCAAAAAGAAAAAGGAAAAAAAAAAAAAGAAATGTGACCAGACAAGCCAGGCATAATAATATTAAATCCCATGTCAATTAATTTTTCCTCCTCTTGATAAATGAGCCCCATTCCATCCATTAATAATGAGGGAAGAAACAAGAAAAGTTGACACTAGTTTAATTTATTTTCTCAACTTGCCTGGTCATATTTCTCCCTGTTGCAAAGCTTTCTGGTGCTGCTGGGAATTGCAAGTGGCTCCCACACAGTCGATGCATAGATTGGTGTGAATCAATACAGTTCTGCTTTATTCACACATCCCTTGTAATCAGAAGGGAAAAAGTTACTTAGTAAGCTATCTCGCACCCGGCTGCCAGGCCGCCTCATAATAATAATAACGAACCTGCACAGGAGGGGAGGGGGGCCGGGGAACCCAGGCTGCTAATCACTGCCACCGGAGCCCGTGTTTACAGACAGGCAGAGCAAAGTGAGCAGAGAGGCCGGGACTTTTTAATTGCTCAGACAGGGAAGCAGGGATGGTTCCAGCTTCGTGCTGTCTGGAAGGCAATTCGCAGCCTGGATCAGGGCCCCCCAGGGACAGCCGCTGCTCTGCTCCAAGAGCCAGAACCCAGCCGTCAGGACTCCCAAAACCCGGCCCCGACTTTGCCACCTTCCTACTTTGTGTCCCTGGACAAGTCGCTGGACTCTTCCTTGTGTTCCAGGTCCCGTGTAGCTTCACCTCTGCTTCCGAGTCCCTTCCAGGACGCCTCCATCTGCCATACCGCAGCTCAGCTCGTCACAGCTCACAGCTGTCAGACCAGAGCTGTGGTTCCTCCTTAGCCCTGCTTCCTGCGCCGCACGCACGAAAAGGGGGTTCCTGCTTCCTAGGAAGCAAGTGCCCACGTCCGCAGAGCACAACCACGGCACGCCTCTCTCCTTTCACCTCCTGCTCTCCAGGGAGCCACCGCCAGACCCGAGGCACCGCGCGGAGGCAGCCCCGCTCCCCGCAGAACGAGGCCTCAACCCCAGCATCCCGGGCCCGCACCGGGCAGGGGTGTGCCAGGAGCCAGGAGGGGAAAGAGAAGGTTAACGCCTGCCATCCGGGGCCGCGGCATCAGCCTCATTTCACTGTGAAGTGTGCTCTCTGGCAGCGCTTCTGTGAATGACGCTCATCAAGACAGATGATTAGCCTGCGCACCCAGCCGCTGCTGCTGCGCATCTCGGGGCGGGTGCAGGAAATAGCCAGGTTCTCCCGGCAGACCCAGGCAGGTATTACTGCTGCTTAAAGTGTCAATATATACTCCATGACATGAGAGTAAATTCTCAAAATTAAATCAGCAGACAACCGCCTTAGATCAAAACCTCCACGCAAGGTGCTACCGTTTCAATACCGGCGCGGCAGGAGAGCGAAGAGCTGAGGTCAGCCGCGCAGCTGGATAAAGGGCACCAGCAAGATACTCCTCTGCTTTTGTTCTGGGAAGCTGCAGCGCTCAGGTTCCTCGCTGTCCTCCCACGGCTGCGTGGCATTTGCAAAGGGAGCATCGTTCAAAAAAATAAAAAAAGGAAAAAAGGGGGAAAAAAAAAAAAGAGGGCATCTTAGAACGAGAAGCCACTGCACCACATCGCAGCCTGCCTGTTTGAACAGGCAAAAATCCACCCACACGATTTTGGCAGCGATTATCCCTGAAAGAAGGAAGGAAGAAGGGCAGCCAGAGGGATTTGTCCCGCTCTCCAGCACCCTGCTCTGACCCACGCAGCCCAAGCAGGGCAGCAGGAGACGGGGGGCGGCAGCAGGGATCCGGGGGGGACCCAGGCTGGTGGTGGCTGTGGGCAGCGCCTCGGGGCTGGCTGCGGGCAGGGAACCCCCCTTCCCTTACAGACCGTGCTAATGCAAGCAGTACCTGAACTTCTCGTAATAAATTTTTCATAACAACAAATCTTCATTAAAATTTTATTCTATTAACATTCTGAAATCAAACCAAAGTGCTGAGTACATAATGACTAAAATGCACACTACACAGCAACTTACTAAATGCCAGCTTTATCATATTGTTAATTAACAGAAACCATTAATGCATTCACAGATCATTTAGAAGCATTAACGGTGACCTAAGAAAAATTGCATGTACGTGTGATACACTTATGTCTGTATTTTTTGCATCTGAATTTCCTACGCAGGAGGCCCCAAAGTTTGCTCCCGATTCAGCTTCTCTGTGCTGGAGACACCGCGCCTCAACGGCTGGGTTGAGAATTAGCTCAGGCTCGAGAATTAACGCACCGGGCCGGAAGAGGAGCTACTGCAGGAGGAAGCAATCCCAGGCAACGTTTGCTTTTTTGCCTGTACATAACTCCAGCTCCTCAGCAGCGTCCTGGAGCAGACCCACTCCTGCTCATCACAGCTCCTCACTGCTCCTTTCGTTCCAGGTAAGGATTTTCCAGCTCTCTCACAAGCTGGTGGTATACAAAAATGATGGGAGCGCAGCCGGGCAGGGGAAGCGTGATATAAACTAATGGATTTCTTTTTGCTATCAAAGAAGAAAACCCCAAATACTTGTAAAATCCAATTAATCTGTCTACCGCCAGAACGCCAACCTCATGCTTCAAGGGAACGCTTGCGCCTGTTCCTCAGCCACAGCACCCAGAGCCAGTGACAAACCTGGCGGACTATAACGCAGTTTTCCACCGCGGCAGGGAGCAGCGGGGAGGGCAGCAGGAAGGGCTGCGAGGCCACGGCCGACCCGGCGCCGCTGCCCAGGCCGGGCTCCCCACCGACAGCAGCAGCCACTGCCCGCTGCCTGCCAATTTCATCTGCCTGCCTACGGGCGTCAAATACTCTCTGCCTGTCAATTCTTCCACAGTTTATTACCAAATTTCTAAAATATTACATTTTTTATTATATCCAAATTCACTTTATTGCATTTGACAATACAGATAATCACATACCATATGCTCTAATGTTTTGAAACCAATGCATGTTGACAGCAGTTTTTATTCATGATGCATAATTCTATCTGGGGCTAACAAAGGCGATGCAGCACCGAGCCTGGCGTTGAGGTTTTGTTGTTGGGGGGATTTCTTTTTTCCATTTCCTTTTCTTCATTTTAACAACACATTTACATTACTGGGAGAAAAGATGTTTTGCTTTTGGTTGAATAGGAAATTGGCTGAAAAGATGGGCTTATCAAAGAGATGTCCTCAAAATATTAATAACTGGCGGGGGTTGGTTATTACAATTACTTGCATTTGAAGCTTGTTGCTAATGGGGTTAGGGAAGCATGACAGCTCATCTCTGAGCGAGGACAGGGCTGCCGTGGTATGGCAGGTCCCAGGCTGGTGTCTCTGCTCCCGCACAACTGCTGCTCATCTATCAGCCCTGCTCAGGAGAGGGTGGGAAGGTACACGCACAGCTCAGGTGTGCTCACTTTCTACTGCTCCTGCGAGGTGCTCGGGTACCCCATCACGCAAGGAGAGGAGCAGGGGAAAGGAAGCACCAGGGGAAACTTCCCCGGTGCTGCCTGCATGGCTCCATGTCCCCAGCACCCGGATTAGGGGCTGTGCCAGGGCTGGCAGTGAGCAGCGCCGTGGCTGCCCTGCCTCCCGCCAAGCCATGATGTGGCTTTGAAAATGGCTCCATCCTTTAATCCCCTGCCCTCGCCAAGCAGCCTGTACATGAATCACACAGAAGGGTTCAGCTGAGACGCTCCTTAAACGGCTGGGACCGGCTCTGACGTGCTGACCCAGGGGATTCACCAGGGCAGGGACAAGAAGCGAGCCGCAGCCGAGGTGGAGCAGCAGCTCCTGTCACACCGCAGCACGAAGAGGTGGCACGAGTCCTGCCTGCAGCTCTGCTCCCCGGCAGGCCGCTACAGACCAGGCACAAGTGGTGGCCTCCCTGGTGCTGAGGAGCCCTGGAGCTGTCAAGGGCAGCGAGCTCACTGCAGAAAGCAGCGGTGTTTCCTCCGCGCTCGAGCGCTGAGCACCGCCATCGGCCAGCCCAAAATGCCACTGCGTCCGCAGCTACAGGCACAGTTGTCCTCAGGCACTCTATTTATTGTGGCACAAAAACTGCTTCCATTTAAAGCAACTTTGCTACTGAGACAGAAAGCGGCCATGTGCACACGTTGGGCACACGTGTATTCGTCCCTGAGGAGCAGAGGCAGACGCTGCTTCCCCTGCCTCGTCCCGCTGCACCGACACGCTGCGCGACGCGGAGCAGTGTTACGGGCAGCAGCCTCCCACGGTGCTCAGCCATTACGAATGAGTGACATGGCAATATCATACCCGATTAACTCTTTTCAAGGTAAAAAGACCTAAAATCACTTGAAGATAGCAGGCACCAAGAGCAGAGCTGAAACGCAGCCGCATCAAGCACAGGAGCTGCCCACTGCGCTCACCGGCAGCCGCCCATGACAAGTTTTTGAAGCCTCTCGCCCCCCCGGTCTCCACGGTGTCTCGTGGCAATAAGCGCCACAGTTTACCCGTGTCTTACATGACAAAAAGACGCCCTTGAGCTTGTGCTAAACTTGTGGCCTGGTAATTCTGCTTGGTGTCCTTAGCTCATGCGCACTGAGACAGGACGATCCATCCCATATGCCTTTCTCACGCCATTCATGACTCACACAGTTCTATCACAAAAATCATGTTTATGAAGTGCTCTGAAAAGGAACAACAGAAGCACAAAGTACGATTAACAGGAAGCAATAAGCTCTTGTAATCTTTTTGTCAGAGAACCACAGTTAGGCTCGAACACCAGCCCAGCACCGTACAAAATCCCTGTTTGACTCCAAGGCGGACGTCAAGCGAAGAGCGTTTCCCGCACACCTGCGTTTCTACACGTGCTCACGCCTCCGTGGCCTCCGTTCCTATCGTTTCTTTCTTCTCTTCCTTGAGTCGATGCTGAGGAAGAGCACGACAGGCTAGGAAAGTCACTCGTCCCCTTCCCTGCCCGCACACATCCCCGCCTCCGCGAGCGGCCACCGAGAGCGAACGCTCGGCTCCTCGCCAGGCTGCTCAACAGCTGCGAGCGAAAGCCCAGGCAAACCCCAACTCCCAGCCACAGCGCTCGGGCGATGGATTCAACAACTTGAAAGATGGCAACGCTGCGCAAACCAAACAGGATGCTATGTCTAAATTAAGCTGTAATGACCTGCTCTGAGGTCTTTATTAGTCAGGTAATGATCATTTAAGAGGAGGTTACTATCTTGAGCCAAGGGCACCTAATACCATTACTGAACTTGTTAAAACCTGCCAAGCAAGTCATTATTTCTAACATTATTTCTTCTTCTCTTAACACAGCTTTCTACCTTTATCCTTGTGGTGCTCGGCTGTAAATCACAGGCGGCGGCGATCGCGCAGCCACCTCCTTCCCGAGGAGGCTGAATTCAGCTCCTGCTGGCCACAAGCAGGCTGAACACGAGACAAACAGCCCGTAAGGGTAACGGGCATGCCTTGAGAAACCCCAGCCGACTTCAGAAGGCCCACGGGGACACATGGCTGCACAGAGCCAACAATTCACTGAATGCTTTCCAGAGCCAAGAGCTATCCGGTAGCAAGGCTGCGGCGAGGCCGGGGCAGACCCGCTCGTGACTTTGACAAGGAGAAGGTTTCACCCTACAGGGAGAAGAAGAAGGGGCTGAGATGGCTCCACCGGGGGCTGCCCCATCCAGAGCCTGCAGGAGAGCCTGGGGGAAGGCCCATGGGCAGGGCAGAGGCAAATGGGAGAGCTGAGACCTCACAGCCTGCCACAGGAGGACCGGGGATGAGAAAGGACGAATGGCTCGAGGTGAGCTGGCAGCCGAAGGAAGGAGGCAGAGCTCTGGCAGGTCTCCTGACACGTCATGCTGCTCCTCTGCAAGACTGTGCGAGTGCCTTACCGTCATTACGAACCGCCACAAAACGCGCCCCAGGGCCAGTTGTCACCGCTTATGAGCCAACACCGCGAGCCTCCCGCGCCTCCCACGCCTCCCGCAGAGCAAACACGTCCCTGCCAGGAGCGCAGGCTGTACCCGGCCGCGCCACCACCTGGGTTCCCCCAGAAAACCTCGTGCCCCCGGCCCTCAGACCACCGGGACGGCCGCTCCCAGAGACTCAAACCAACGCGGACGGATTCGGGCAGCAGTGTCACCGCATTTGTGACGCTGCTCGATGCAAACCCAGCCCAGACGCACCCAGCAGGCCCAAGGGAAGCGAAGGCATCAGCTGCGGCTCCTCGTGCTGTGCCTTGCTTTCACGTAACTCAGGCCTGCTTCTCTTCAGCAGGGATTTAGTCATTTACTTAAAGCAGCAATTTTGCATTCCACCTTGACGGGGGATACTTCTGGCCACCATCTAAGCATTTTCCTACTTGCCCCAGTAATGTCCTCCAGGAAAACAGTAGTTAATCCCCTACAGCCCCCTCACCATCCTTTAGTCTTACAGAGGCTCATGTAAGGGGAAGAAAGAAAATGGGGAGGTGGGGGTGAATAAAACAGAGCAAGCGTGCAGCTACTCGGCACTGTTAGCAAAAAACGTGACGGTGGGAGAAGCCCTTCTGCCAGCCGGGCACAGGGCAGGGTCCTGCAGGGCGAGCCCTGCGCCCAGCGGCACCGCAGAGCCCCCGAGGATGCCCCGGGAAGGTTTGGGCGGGCAGGGACGAGGTCCCCCCTCCCCAGGGCCGTCACAGCGGGTGCGGCGCACGGATGCCGGTGACCCCGTCCGTGAAGGAATGAAGGCAGCTGCATCTTACAGTAACCCGGCGTGGACAATATTATGAATGACACGAGCAAGCTGCCAGCTCAGGAACTCATTACTGTCAAGGTACAACATGGCTGTCTGCCAGGCCCCCAGCTTTCACACTCGCTATGCCAGAACATCCACACACAATTTAATTGCATTATAATTTCAAAAGTGCTTTTCAAACTGGAAAAAGGCATTCACTGATTAACCAGCGAAGAGCAAAATTGTTTATGAAATTGAATACAAAAAGCTACAGAAATGTAATTGGGTCGTTCTAGCACCTAATTTTCAAGCCATTTTCCCACTTATTTAATCACGAGATACAAAAGGAACTAGTGAATTGACTTCATACTAATTAGATTACTCCCCGCGATACTCCAGGCCCATATTCCAACTGGTTGATAGTGCTGTTTGAAAATGAAACAAAAAATGTAGCAACAGCTTGTCGGGGGCCATAACGCATTTGTTTCCCATCAACCCTGTCTTACAGGAGGGCCATAAAACCCAGGCCAAATTCCCCCTAATCTGCCATAGCCAGTCACCCAGAAACCTCTAACTTTCCTGTAAAGGAATGAGAAACGATTGCCAGACTATTACGGCTGCTCCCTCACGCGCGGCCACGTCGGGTCGGTGAGTCCCGGCGCGCCGTGCTCGCGGCAGGCCCAAGAGCAGAGTCGTGCCCTCGGCCGGCACCGGGAGGCAGCGAGGGCACCACGGGTGCTGGAGCAGAACAGGTCACCCAAGCCTGGACACGAGGATTTGGCCTGCAGCTGGTCCCCCCGTTGCCGCAGTCCCGTGCACATCGCCCAGGAGGGCAGGAGCTGACGGACGCACAGGGTCCGCTGAATGAACCCCACTGCACCCGGGGCGCCGGCCACCGATTCGGGATATCCACGCACCCGGGAATTCCCAACAAGCTAGCAGGAACTGCAGCTGGTTTATTTCATTTTAAACCAGGTCACTAAGTTAAGCAGCAGCGCTTCGCTGAGCTGCCCCCTTCAGCTTACTGAAGGGCGGCACTTCTGGAACAGGCAGCAGCACACACACGCGCCCTCTCCCAGCTTATGGCAGCAGAAGTTTTCTTCAAGCTGCCCAAGACCCACTCGGTACCCGATACAATCTGCTCTCAGCTTTTTCACTAATTTTAGATTTTATTAGGTGCAACATAATTGATTATATAATCAAATGTAGAACGTACATTATCAAGATATTGTAGCACTTCACAGGCCATTTAATCAGCATATCTGGGGCTGTGCCAAAATGAATTAGCTTGCATTAAATTTCAAGTACATATTATTGGTTGTATTTGTCTCCATGTTTAAGCAGGCACTTGCTCTTACAAAAGAAATCTGAAATCCTTCAGTTGTAGAAACAGATTATTAAAAATAAAAAGAGAAGTACGCATTCCTAGAGTTGTTATCTTCTGCAACAGAGACCAAAAAAGCTCGCGCAATCCCAGAAAATCACCATGATTGACCAGGGGATTGTGAGTCTTTAGTATTTATCAGCACCTACACGCATGCACAACAGCCGGTTGCTTTGCAAAAACCTTGCACAGAACTGTGAATGAGCTGAACCTGGGGCACGACGAGGAGAGCACGTGGCCAAGCGCGCACCTCTCACCTCCCCCCGGCCGGCTGCTCACGGAGCCGCACAACGGGACAACGGCAGTGGCCAGCCCCGCACTCCACCACTCTCCATCCACCAATTGGTCCGTTTTCAGGCACTTTCACCCAGAAAAGCTGCCACCAAAACACACTAAAAAAAAAAAACAAACAGGAAAACCTGACCTGTACTTCTCAGCCCAGCCCAGTGATGCCTACTGGTTTTTCATAGCTGTGGTTCGCTTGCTGTATTTGCACCTCACTTCCAGGTCAGACGCTGCTGCATGCAAAAACTGTGAGACAGTCAATGGCACGTTTCTTACGGGTGTGTGTTCTGCACGGGCTTGTTACCTGTCCCGGGCTGCACCCCGAACTGCTGCAAGCCTCAGCTGGGAAGGGGAGCGTGGCCTCTCGTTGCCCTGCTGCCTACATACCGTCATGCAAAGGAAGAGAGAATTAGGCACCAAACAACAGAATGCTATTCAAGGAATTGAAATAAACGCTGAGGAGAGTAGAGGGAAATACCAGCAAAAATGAGCAGCTTGGCCTCGGGTTAAAATAATACCTTTGAATTGTGCCGTGTGACCCCTTCGGGCTGCAGCTCCAGGCAACACATAACTTTCTTGGACATTTTAATATCCTGGCCAAGGCTCCCTCCCCGCTGCTCATACACCGCATCAGCATTTGCCTAGGCAAACAACATATACTTCTGTGAGAAAGTGCCTGGCCATGACAGATGCTTTGAATATATGCACCATTTGTTCCTCTGGATACACAAGTAAAGAGCAAACTATTTGCTGAGCTATTCCTGGAAACCAGATCCCACCACCGAGGAGACGGCAGCGCTGCGCAGGCCACCGAGGCCTCCCCTGAAAAATCCGAGTGCGAGACACGGCACGAAGCCCCCCGCAAACACCTCCCCTGTGCACGTGGGTTAACACCAAAAAACAAAGTTCTGACCCCTCTGGAGTTTGTTCCCAGGAACGCTCTGATCAGAAATAGAGGAGGGGGGGAAATCACCCTTCTTTAGTATAAGCTCCAAGATTGCTTTCTTGTTGGAGCCCACAGGCAGAGAGATAACATCAGTTCCTTCAGTACATAAATGCTTATCAGAGCGAGTTCAGGTTTAGCACGCGCTTCAAGCAAATAATGAATTACATTGAGATAATCACTTTCTTGCACATATATTTAGAATAGATGTGGGGAAAAGCCCTCATCTGTTACATTAGCACCGTCTAGAAATTCACGTCAGCTCTCCCTTGACAACTTGAGAACGGCCTGTCGGTGTGGCTGATAGGGACTTGTCCCAGAGGCACCTTTAATGTATATTAAAGCATAAAGCGGCTGTGCGGGGAGGTGGATTTCCTCCCCAGCTGTCAGCGAGCACGCGGAGTGACGTTTCATTACTCTGCCACGCCGAAAGCACCAGCGTCTCTGTGGGGCGACAATCTGGTGAGAGCTGCAATGTTCGTAAATACAACGGAACCAGACACATCAGCACCGTCTGCAGAGCAGGCAGGATTGCTCTTCAGGACTTACATTAACAATGCTCACCTGTTTACTCCTGTGAGCACAGGCAACCCTGTTTTTCCCTTTTCTTTTCCCCCAGCCACGTCTGTATCAAAAGGAGACAGACTTTTCTGAAAGACCCTGCGGTCAATTTGCAGGGCCCTTTATCGCAGAAAGCCGGGCTTTCATTTCAATGGTACTACGCTTTTTTTTAAGGTGCTATATAAAGAAGAAATCTTCAGTCACTGTACATAGCCTCTTTTCTTCCCCAGTAAGCCAGATGCAACCTGCTGTGGAAATGCACAGGTTTAGAAGTGGAAGGCAGGCAAGCGATGGATTGTAACAAGCACCTTGCATCTGAAGGAAAACAAAGGCCACATAATAAAGCGCTCCGAAAGAACGGACAGATAAATCAAAATACTACACGGGATGTGCACTCACGGAATTAAAACCCTGTATGCTCCTTCAGGCTGGAAAAAGTACTCTTCTGCCAAGTCAGTGCAGTCTAAATGCGACTTCACTCTCACGGGTTTGGGTGTTGTTTTTTTCTTTCTAAAGAATGTTACGAAACAAGGGATCCTTACGGAAGCAGCTGCAGCAGCTCGCTCTCCGGACTCCTCTCAGGCTCCTCCAAGCAGAGGCTGAGCCCTGCAAGGGTCTTTACCCTCACCACAACGTGTGGATGCGATACACCCACCAGCGCCCGCTCCACAGCTCCATCCAAAGCTCCGCACACCTCTCCTTTTGCGACACAGGCCAACAGCCTGGCTTCTACAGTAACAGCTCCAGACAGCCAGGAGACGTCAGATTTTATGTATGTCCAAGGGGCAATGGCTGACAGATGCCATTTATATACACATGGATTTTTAATATGGCACATGTTTTAACAGGGCAGACTTACACGTGCCCTGACATCTGCTCACACGGGAAATTCAGAGCCCGTACCTAGCTGCTCCAAAAAGCTAAGCTCGCACACGCAGCAGAACTGGTTTTAAGCCTCTGCTGATCCTCTTCTGTCTTCTCTGCTTCCCATCTCTGCACGGACGGGAAATTGCCTCTCAGAGGAAGCGAGCGTGAGCTCAGGGCCGCAGCGGGTGCAGTCACTGTATGAACAGCGACCGCGCACGTCCGACCAGCTTGCAATCACTCCAGTGACCTGACACATGCCTGATGCCATCATCTCTGCCTAACCCGATCCGCGCTCTATTAAATCGTGGCTGCGTTCTGCTTTTTCAGCTGTCTGTCTCGCAGAAAGAGCACGGACAGGGCAACTACACATCGCTCCGGCCTTGCTGGGGAAGAGGAGCTAATCCATTTGCTGGAATCGTTTGTTGATATTACCAATCTCCTGTTGAAGTGACCAGAGTAAACCTAACATATCTTAATCATTTTTTCCACTGTTGGAAGCCAGGCATAAAAAAAGCCAAGAGTGTATTTTGGGAGCACTGCTGGAGAGAGCCCATTGTTCTTTGCTGCATCAATAAAAGCAGTTTTGCTGTTTGATTGTATAAAGCGTTCAAGAACCAGATGCAACAAAGGAGCAGAATCACCCTGGGAAAGAAAACTTTTAATAGGGACCACACAGGGCTGACCGGCTTTATGACACAGATCTGCGGTAATGGAAAAGGAAAACAAGGCTCTGAGATAGGCACATTGCAGGCACGAAATCCAGACCCCTTTGCTACAATCACTTCTAGAATTTCAGTGTGCTTTCTACGTTCCTCAGATACAAGAGGATGCCTTACTTCTGCAGCCCTTCCTGACCGTGCACTGTCAGACGAGGCAGGAGAGAGGCTCTTCGCTGAGCATCGTACCTCAGGTAACCGCGATTTTGTCATCACTGGATGCCACAACACCATCGTCTGATCTCCCCGGGAGCCCACTCAGGACACCTCAGCCAAGCTGCTCCCTGCTGTGGATGGTTTCCTCGCCGTTTGTTCCCCTCCACCCCCTCTGCCCTGACCCAAGCACAAGCACCAACCTATGGGGGCTGCACATGGGGCCTGCCAGGGAGCTACAGGCTGGCGGCGGGGCTGCCCAAGCACCTGCAGACTGACGGGTTTCTGCCGAAGCTCCCCAAGAAGAGCTGGCCACGCTGCTCTTTCATCTGCTGCCTGCAGAGGTGACCTTCTCCGCCAGCTTCTCCCCAGTCCAAATTAATCCAAACCCAACTCCCAGGCACAAATGCCAAGCAGTGCTTTATTAAAAGCCTTCTTTTCCTCCTATGCATTTTTGGTGACATTGTTCTGTGGATCTCCCCACACACTCAACCTTTCTTCAAACCACTGGGGAGAACTCTGAAATCTTTACACTTAAAAACAAAACCGCCGCGAGCAGCAGTCACAGGCGAAGGGAACGGCGAACTAATTACACACGCCGGAGCGTTCCCTGAAGCATTTTCACAGCCTGGGTGCTGCTGGCCCAGACCTCGAGCTACCGCCCACTGCAGTTCCCGTCCCTCGCCCCCTCGCAGCCCACCGGCCTCCACTCGTGTCCGCTGCAGGCACTCGTTGCCTCTCAGCAGCCAAAGCCCGCGGATCGGGTGCACCGCTCCAGCGCGAGGCTGTTGACCTGGAGACTTCTGAGGGTGGCAAGGCGTGGGGGAGGCACTCCCAATTCAGCCTCAGTAGCAGAGCAGTTCAAATTAGAATACCCTTTGCTTCCCGGCTTTCACATCAGACAAAGAGATCGCCTCGGAGAAGCGGTGTTTATGCGATGACCTTTTCCTATTGTGTCTGCAGGTGCTCGGAACAAAGCTGTGGCAGGATCTCACCGCAACTTCTGGGCGATTCAAAACGCAGCTACGTAATCACCGGTGGGAAAGTTGGGGACCTGCTGCAGGGTTTGGGGTTTCTTTGTTGGCGTTATTGCACCCGGACGTTCAGCCCGTTCTGACGACTGCACAAGCACAGCAGCAGCTCCAGCCCGGCACCACGCAGGAGTCCCACGATGCTGCCTGAAGCAACCAGCTCAGAGCGCTGGTGGTACTCAGCTCCTGGGTGCTGCTCCAGGACTTCGTGGCCAGTTCAAATCAAACTCTCTTGTGAGTAAAGCAGTCTACAGGGTGAGGTATCTGTGCACCCAGGTAGCAGGAACTACCTGAGCACAGAGAAAACGCACCGGGCCAGGTTTCGCGCTGATCCTCGGGAGCGCCCCACGGAGCAGGGGCACGCCAGTCTGCTTCGGGGCCCTGGGCGACAGGCTGAGACTTGCAGTGTCTGTGGGTCTGAACCCAGCCCGTGCATAAAGCAGTCCATCCCAGAGCCATAAAAAAAAGAAATGTGAAGTCCCTGGTATTTTACAGCGTTTTTGTGAAAAACGTTATCCCTGCCAGATGCAGAAATGGAATAATTAGCTACAGTACGTAAAGTCAGCCGTGTCTGTGGAGAGTTGTAATGAGCTGTGGTCATCGCACGCTGAGTTTTCAGCAGTTACTGATGTTCACCTTAGGTACGAATCAAATTACACAGTCTCCAGACAAGAGTGTCGATAGCAAAGCTTTTTGTCCCCTCCCTTCCTCTCTGCAGATGCTCACTTGCTCCAGGATTTCCTCCGTCAGCGCACGGCCCCGCTCGGACAGGGGCTCCCCCAGACCTCGTCCCCGTCGCTTCCGACGCCTGGGCTGCAGCTGAGACACGCAGCCCCTGCGGGTGCCGCAGCAATGGCAGCCTCTGAGCTCAGCCTCCCAAATTCTCCTCCACTAACCTACATACTTATTTCAACTTGAAAGATAATGAGCAAACTTTTGGGGCACTGCATATGCCAAAGCTGCCTTACTAATGAGGCAGGGGCCAGACGTTCCCAGAAGACTACCCAGTGGCACTGGAAAGGTACAGGGATGCCAGAGGAGCCCGTCCCTGTCCCATCCCCATGGGAGGAGGAGGAGGAAGGTTGAATGACCAGAGGACAAAGCTGCCAGGCCCCCAGCTTCCTCACCCATTAGCCCCTATGTGACCTTGGACAAAGTCCTGCTCTGTAGGACCTTCATTTCCCGATCCAGAAAGGGGGGTGGGGGTTGGGTACTATTTGTAAGTGATCTGGATGAAAGGACCTACAGTACATATGGAGGAAAAAAAAAACAAACTAAGAAAAGCCTTGCAGCTCTGTGAGGCACAGCACAAAAGCCTTATTGCCAGTCAATGGGAACAGACTATTTATAGCTGAGGATCATTAACTGTATTAAAAAAGTTTGATGTTCTCTAACAATCTATGTCATTTTAAAACGCTGGCCTTCCCCTGACGGCCAGCTGATAACTGGAGCGGCAGTGCTGAATAGAGGTAATTATACGCTAGTTCAATAGGCTGAGCCCGCAACCGCGCGGAGCCCTCCTCTGAATGCAAGCGTGTCCTTTCCCCAGGGCTCTTATTTAAATATTATGCCAGCTCCCACAGCCTACCGCGGGAAGAATACTGCTATGTATACCCTCATAAAACTGCATAATTATGAATAATGCCTTGGTTTTTAACAAAATAAATCGCCACACACCAAAAAAAGTGGTGATTCCAACCTACTGCTGGAAGATATTGAAATGCCAAGTGAAGTGAAGCATCCCTCTCCTCAAACACCGACACTCACCACTGATTTCTGTATCACTGCTGGCCGCGGCAGCTGCGTGGCTGTGGAGCCTGGGGCAGGGCTGGCAGGGAGCACATGCGAGGAGCACGCACGCGAGGAGCAGCGCAGCCGTGGGCCTTTCCTTCATGCTCCTGGTTTTTTCTCCGTGCTTCACTAGGCCTTTCCACCTGGGCTGCTGCCTTTTGGGGCAGGCGTTCTCTGTTACTGGGGGGCTGCACCAGGACCCCACGCTACAGAAGCGCCCGGCGTCCAGCGCTGCCAGCAGGGAGCCGTAGCAGAGGTGCTTGGCCTCACCCACCGGGGGGCTGCGCCGTCACCCAGCCGCGCTCTTCCAAGTCTGATCAAGACATTAACGACAAGGTGTGCCTGATTCCCATCCAGCTCAAAGTTTATCAGCTTGTAAGAAATGTACAGGCGAGAAACCACAGATAACGCGTTGCTGATTGTTATCACCAGGAATATAAAGCTCTTGTGATATGACACATCGAACATATGGTTTTAAAGACTTAATGTTTTGATCCACTACATGATGCCATTGTCATTTCAGTCTGGTAGGACTGACACCGCCTGACACCAGGTTTCCATCAATCATACGATGCACACTTTATCTTTCGCCAGAGCGCCGGACGTACAAATAACACGGCCGCCACGGCCGTTTCTGCATGGTTACTCCCCAGACAGGCGTGCTCCAGGCGAGCAGCTAAAATCATTTCCTTCGATGGACTGTGCGACCAAGGGAACCGGCACAAAGCAAGCTATCGATTGCCATGATTATTTCAGCATCAACCGAGCCCAGCTGATGCTATCTCTGCCCTGGCAGGCCCCACTAGCTGCCCCAGCCCCTCAGCGCCGAGCTGGAGACTGAGCGGAGCAGGCCGAGGAGCAGAAAGCCAGCCTTGCTGCAGCCGGGCTGCCCTCTGCTCTGCAGGCAGGGCAGGTCGCAGCAAAGGCTGCCCGCGGCTGGAGGCTTCTGCCTCGCCGTGCTGGGAGACAAAAAGAGGTCTTTGGTCGCTTGGCTGTCAGCTAACATCCGCCCCCAGCACTGGCTGTACTGCACCATTTTGGAAGATGAAAGCAGAGGCCAACGGTTCTTTGCTTTGGATAGAAGTCGTCACTTCCACCTGAGCATCACATTGCTTCTCCTCTTTTAATAAAGTCTGACACCTGCAAACCGTTAAAATCACTTAAGGAGCTCAAGGCAGTGGACGAAAGGCAAGCGCACTGCTATTCACACCTAGCACAGACAGGCAAACTGAGGCATGGAGCTAGGAGGAGAGTCGCCACCAGCACGCAGGGAACCAGCAGCAGAGCCGAAGCCAGACCCTCAGCCCGTTCCCCCTGGGGTGCTGAAACAGGGGAGCAGCTCAGCAGAGGTGAGGACACGAGGGACTTCATGTGAACCAGCACATAGTGACTCATTAGCTGGTTGCATTTTGACTTCAAACGTCAAAAACTCGGCCACCAGAACTCACCGCTTACATACCAGTGGGCCACGGGATAATCTGGAAGCCACCGGCAGTGCACAGCTCGGACACAGACTCAGCTCCTCCTGCCCAGGACCTGTCTAACGATGCTCCCAGAGCTGCAGGCAGTTCTCAGGCTGTGACCCGCACCTGATCTGGGGCTGAGGAGCACAAGCCTCCTGCTCCCAGGCAGCCCAGACGGTGTAACGCCATGCCGGCGGGCAGGCCGCGAGGGCCGGGACTGACAGAATAAGAGCACAAACCAGGGCCTCGGTGGCAGAACACCCACTCGTGTCGGCACGATCTCCGCCCGGGTTTGATGTGCTGTTGTGCTGAGTGTCTCTGTATTTTCTCAGCGAGGCCAGACGCTCTGGTAACGCTTCATGAGACTACGCATTTGCTCTGAGAGCACCAAGTCTAATTACCCTGCCAAGCCTCTCCGCGTTTTTAAGAACCTTCCCTTTAAACTCTCGATAATAAGGGCTCTCCTCCGAAATACTCCACGCAGCTCTTGTTTCCCGAGTTGCCATAGCTACAAAGCAGTGTTTACTTGTCCTTTCAGCCTGGTACAGCTTTATTAGTGCCCGGCTCCCAGGAGGAGGGGAGGCCGGGTTTAGCGCCGCTAATCCCCGTAAGCCCTGGCTGCCCACGGGGTGGGAAGGGGCAGGCGGCTGCGGCCACCGGCTGGGCCTGCCACAGCCCCTGGAACGTCCCCGGCAATGTCACCGAGCCCCCGGCCAGCATCAGGCTGCTCTCATAATGCCTCGTCTTGCACCCAGAGCTCGAGACCCATCAGCCACGGCTGGCCTGGGGCTGCCGCCTCCCCGGCACTCCGACCGCGCTGCTCTCTCGAGATAAACAGGGTGCTTTTTAAAATTATCTTTTGCCCACAAGCAACACGCACACAAAAGCAGCCTTTCTGCCAGTCAATAATGGAAACTTTCAATAGATCAGGAACAGAGATATTTCCAGCGCGTTTCAAATCAAGTTCAGAAAGACAGCTGGGGAAAGGGGAAAACAGCCACATACTTGGGAGGTTTCCTGGCGTTTTTAGCAAGCAGAGGTAATTTTTCCATGGTCAGTGCAAGAATAAAAGAACAGTTTTTAAATAACTTGCAGCTTTAAATTCCGTATTTTTTTTACTCCCCCAAAAACTTTCCCCACAGAAGGACTAAATTTGACTAGAGAAGGTAAAGAAGCGGCTACCTGGTATCTGAAGGCCAGCATTTCCTTCGTTTCCACACAGGTACCAAATATATATATATATTTATATTGGCTACCCAAGTCCTTCAGCTGGAAAGAACTCAAAACTATCAGGAAAAAAGAAACAGAGGTGTGCAAATGAACACAGGAGCACAAAGTGCATTAGGCCACGAGCCACGCTGCTGCACCGCGAGGGAAGGAGCAGTGGCCATGGGGCCAAGGGCTTCTGGCTGGCACGGAGCAAGTGTCCTGTCCTGTCCTGTCCCGTCCCTGTCCCATCCCTGCAGGTCAGCAGAGCCCAAGGCAGCCCCACAGCTGCCCAGCTCTGCACTGCCTGTCCCGGGCATTCAGGGGATAATTTGATGCTCAAGGCCAGCATTAGCAATGCCTGTCTGTCAGCTAATCAGCAGGCAATTAGCTGGAAGAATTCGGGATGGAGCTTCAGACAAAGAGTAAACCTTCAGCCACTAAATTCCATCCTCAAATAATGAGGCTTTATTTTAATTTCACAATGATAATATTGCACTGCATCCCCTCCCCTTATTTACCTCCAGGAAGTAACATTAGCATTAAAAAATAAAAATGAAATAAAAAATCCAGGAACCAGCTTCCACCTACTCCTATATATCATTCATCATTTAATTTGAGAATTAAGCTCTGTTAATGGACACAAAACATCATTTTGAGCATGCAGGCAGTGTTAATATTTGAATAAGCTAACAACAACAAGAAAACATAGAGGCCTAATACATGCACGGTCATTCTTCCTAACATGAAGGATTCAGTTTTAATTTTCAAAGAATATTAAAACAAATTTTAATTATACTAGTGCCTCCCTAGCAAGTGCTTGCAAGAGGAACTCCATTGTGCAGAAATACGCGCCGCAGTGGAAAAGAAAAACTTCCCAGTTAAGTAGCTTAATCATTGAACTGCTTTGAGATGGCTTTTTTTTTTTTCTCCATTGTAGCCTTCTCACACTTTGCGAAGAGGTTGTCAGAGATGTTTAGTCATAATCATTTCTCTGGAAAATGAAAAGTGAGTTTGACAAACAGGAGTGAGATCAGAAAAGAAAAGAGAAGAAACAAATCTGTCAATATGTGAAAGACGTCTTGTTCCTTCCCACTGACCCAAAACACCAAGGTTTGCTACTTTAAAAAATAAAAAGAGAACAATCTCCAAGGAACAGCTTGTACACAGTTGAGACCAGTGCTGCCTCCGTTGTGTTTTTCTTTAACAGCTAATGAAATCTCTTTTGCACTTCTGCTATGAAGAATTTAAAATCAAAACCAAAACAAGCCAAGAAGGTTAAATATGTACATACAGCATCACCCTTACGTAAGCCCACATCTGTCATGAAGGTCAGAGCTCCAACAGCAGCGATGATCAGCTCTGCACAAGATGCAGCAGCTCAGTTGCACAGAACACTGCTCCGAGCCATCCCCTCCTTGTTTTACCAGGCTGAACATACGGATACTGCTCGCTCACCCCTCTCCCTCTTCTCCAGGGTGTCCTGAAGCTTTTGCTGAAGTCAGAGACCTGTGGACAGCTCAGCACATCCCAAACCCTGACCCTGCCTCCAACCACTCAATTTCTAACTGCCCTGAATGAGGTGCACCTGGGTACCGCCCCGCCACGCTCTCCACCTGCAGCCCCCAGGCTCCCACCCCAAACAGGACCAAGCCCAGCGCTGCTTCGGGGGCGTCAGGCCCTGCAGCACCGTCACTGGGCACAGCTGGCAGGAAGAGGAGGAAAACCGAGGTGCCATCCAGCCCCTTCCGACATCACACAGGACAATCGGGATAACGGTTTAAAAATTCTCGCTATTTTTAAGTGTTCTAATTCTAATTAATGAAATCTCACCAGGACTGAGAGGGGGGAAGCAATTACACACCCCCCGTGCTGACGCAGGGATTCCAGGTGGAGCTGCCGAACACACGCAGCGACCAGGAATCTCTCCTCTCCTGCACATCTCCCTCCAGAGCAAGACCTTGGAATGATGTAACGCTGAGGAGTGAGGTAGGGTAAGAAATAAAAATTATTTTGCCAACTAGATGCACACAACTCCTCCTCTAATTGTGCCTCTCCTGACCAAAAGCTGATGAAGGACAACCCAAGCAGCACAAGGCGCTCCCCACCTCCAAAACCAGCCTGCACCACGAGTTCCGAGAGGAACCCCTCTGCTCACAGGGATTTACTTAGCAGGCAGGGGACGGGATATGCATTTAAGTTGTTTTTCTATGTCTCTGTGGCGTAAAGGAAAATTTTCCACAGGAATATCCTAAAGCGCACGTTTCGGCATCGCAGTGCAGTTGCCCATTCCCTTCCCAGGCTTGGACAGGCGATGCCCTGTACACAGGGCACAAAGGTGGAGGAAGCAGAAGGCTGGTCATGTGGTGGGCAACAGGATAACGACTACACAGACATGCACCAGGGAGGACGGAAATTCAGGATGCAGAGCTCCAGCTCCAAAGAGCGCTTTTTGAGACACACGGAGCAAGAGGGTCCTTGCTCCGGGGTCGGTGCAGGCTGGCCTAAATAAAGTGCATCACTTCCCCCACCAGGACGTGTGCTGCTGTACTTATGACAAGTGGCCTTTTTAGTGTTTTTTTCCTTCATTTTTAATTTTTTTCCCCACTTTTTACTCAATCAGCCCCAGTGTTTACAGCTCACTACACCACAAATCCTTATTTCATGTCACCCACTGGCCCAAGCTGTCCCCACTCACTGTTTCTCCTAGACAAGTTAATAAGATGGAAGGCTCCCCGGAGGCCTCGAGCCAGCGAACATTATCACTTGGAAGCAAGGCAGAAATACTGACACATCGGAAATGACTTCAAGCCTATTAATTACCCTTTCTTCTCTGGCAGATCTTTGAGAGAGAGCCTGACAAATTGAAAGGCAGCAGAGAGCATCCTTCCCTGCCCCAGAGAAGCCCCCACCCACGTCAACAAAAGCAAAACCCCCACTCAAAACCAACAACAACCTTCTTTGTTTTATTTATCAATTAATTCATCAAAAATTAGCTGAAGCCGAGGCAGCCCGCTAGTGACAGCTCTGCCCTTTTCCTTTGTCCCCCCATTTCCCGGGGCACAGAGCAGGCAGGAGGGCGCCCGCTGGCACAGCGCCCACCGACCGGGGACCCGCGCCGTCACCTGCGGTGGCTTCGTCTGGAGCTTCCCAGCAGCCAGCGTCAGCAGCCTCCGGCAGGACGACCAAAACGGGTACCCTAGCTGCACTTTAAAGCCGTACTGAACACCCCTCAGCACATTTTTGCCCTCCCTCAAAACATCTTTTAAAATTCTGGCTGGCATAATTGATCCTAATTATTCTAAGCATTAGACGTTAAATGCATTCCTCCATGCAATGTGGCTTCAACTACAGGCTTTTAGCAAAGTCTATTGTATAAATAAATGATTGGATTTTGTATTCAAGAGCTTCATATTTGACAGCATTAATTTTGATGCAAAGTAGCCACACGAGTCTAGATAAAGTCACTACCTTCCACTATGGCTTTATTTTTAAGGTGATTTTCGTAATTTCTGGTTTTAAAAAAAGCCTTCAAAATAACTTGAACAAAATCTTTAAGCCATTACCTAGAAAACTATCATTAAATCATTTGTTCATTCTTATTAGTATCATTGTAATTAAAGAGAATCATATTTCAAAAATACATCTTCAGCAGCACTTATCAAAACCCATCCCTGCAGCCTATCAATTAGTATTACAATAACCTCACTCCCTTGTTGCCTTTGCTATTAGCATTTTGATTGAATGTCTGTTGAAAAGTGACTGGTAACAGAAGATTGTGTTCAGAAAGTAATGTTTCTTTATTCGCTTTCATTGAAGCTTGTCTAGTTGTCTCCAGTTCCTACTCAAAAGAGACAAGACAGTTCCAAAAGCAGTAATTTTGATGCAGGATTATTTTTTTTCTTCTCTGCGAGGTGAGATAGATTGGGTTAGGCTGGACACAAATGCTATTAAATCACTTGACAGCAGATTTGGGGGCTTCTGTTGGCTGCGACCCAAACACTCGAGCACGCACGAGCTAGCGGCAAGGTGTCACTGCGCGAGCAGCCCAGATCCAGCCCCGGTAAGCTGGCAAAACACAGCACAGGTCTTCACAAACGACCTTTCAGGAGCTTCAATAATAATAATAATTAATAATGCATGAAGTACTCGGGGAAGTTTTTGGCTATGTTTATCGCTAATAGTTTTGAACGTAAAAGGCAACAATCTATTACACAATCCTTCGCGCTGGGGACGCATCGCCACAACTCACAGAGAGTTAAGGTCTCCAGCCGTAATAAAGCCCTCTAACAAAGGACAGATCTGTAACTAACGTCATTAAGGAGGGGAAATGGATGCATTCTGCAAGTACCATGAATTATAAAGACAAGAGTTCATTAAATCCACTATATTAAAATAAAAATGACCTGCCATGTCAGACAGTTCTATTTACTGATATTCCCACTGCTGATGCCTTTCCACTGATAAATTACATTCAGCAGGCACAACGAACAGTTATCCAAAAACATTTCAATTACATGAACGTGCTGGAAACTCGCAGGCAACGTTGTGCTGCCAGATAAAGGCAACCTGAGCCCCAGGTTTGCTTTTACGGCTTTGTGGGGAAAACGAAGCAGCCCCGCTGCCATGCCAAGCGCCGCTGACGGGCCAGCTCACGGCACCAACGCTTCAGCAGGGAGGGGAGAGAGAAATGCCCGGACTCGGTGCCATCACCTGGACACGGCCGGTGTTACCCCTGTGGGGCTGCGGGGCAAGGAGCGGGCGGCAGAGGCCGTGCTCGGGTCCTGCAGTGCTCTCGGCCCCGCTCCTCGCCCTCCTTCGCCCGGTACCTGCACCCAGCGCCACTCCGGGCGCTCTGCGCGCTGCTGGCTGCGGCTCTGGAAGTCTCTCGTCTCTCCTGCCTCCGCCTGGGTAATGCCTTCTCCTCTGGCAGGCAGCCAACAGTTGATAATGGTGTCAGGTAGCAATTTCATTTTTAAAATGCTCTTATCAAAGATTTAAGGTGAAAGATAAGAGGAGCATACTAAATCATCATAAAGGAAACATTGTATAAGGCATAGTATTTTACAAATCAAAACAGTTATCAAAATGAAAAGGTATGAATATAAAAACAAATGCAGCCAGTGCTCAGGGTGGGAGCCTCCAGATGCGGGAGGCATTGATCAGATTTCAGGTTTGCTTGGCAAGTCTCAAAGTCTGCGTTGAACTTTCACTGTCACCTTAAAAGAGAGATGAAATGCCAGGTACATTTACATGTAAGCATGTACACACACATCTCTGCGCAAGCACACGTTTATTTATAGGCCTTTTCATATAGATAGACCTATAAATATAGATATATATTTTTCATACCATTACCCACGGTTGTTGGGTGCTTTTATCAAAGTCATCTGACCTGGAAAGCATCTGTTGTTAATACCACTGTTTTATTATTTATCAAATCCATTTCTTCATAGAATGACTAATTTCATACCCACAGCTGCTCTCATCTCCCCTCCGCAGCTGCTCCTTCCCAGAGCAGCCAGGCACGTTATTAGCCTACCGCCGTCTCCCCCCACCCAACCCACACGCCGCTTCTGAAGCCTCCAAAACCCCAAACGTGGGGACAAAACCAGCACAGGCTCCTGCCCTGCGAGGGACAAACCAAAACCCACTCAAACAGTCACACGAAAACCCAGGCAGGGGGGAAACAGGCAGCTGATCTGCAAGAAAACAAATCCCACACTTCTGCCATCTGATTTGTTTTCCTGCAATTACGGGGAACGTCCAGAAGCTGGAGGAAAACAAATGTCCTCACTCCTTTGTTAGTCGGCTGAGTGGGTGCGGAGGAGCAGAGCTGACAGAAGAGACCCGCACAACTTCCCCAGGGGTGTTCGCGCCGGGTGCTCGCTGCCTGAAGTCGAGGACGCTGCTCCCCAGTGACTCACGCTGGGGCCAGCGATAGTCCCACCAAGAGTAAATACGGCAAGACGGTGCCATGGTGGAAGCACCCGCCCAGGAGCCCGCCCTGGCTCCGCTCTCAGCTCTGACAAGAGCGCCGGCAAGCCAATTCACCTCGCCGTGCCCCGAGCTCCCTACAACCTACTGCTTTCACGGGGACGCTGCGGGCTTCATTCCCTACACGTGTGCAAAGGGCTTCGAAATCGCTCCGTGGAGGGCTGTGCAGGTACCTGCTATAGATCTGCTCGCTCCTGGTCTTCTACCAAAGCAGGAAAATGAGGAAAAGTGGTTAGTGTTCACGGGAGTTTTTAAATGGAGAATAATCTCCAAATCATCACATTAGTTTAAGGTACTCTTTCTGGTCCAGAAAACGCTCAATAAATTAACAAAAAAAAAAAACAAAAACAAGCACAAACCCCACCAAATCCGCTGACCTGTGTTTTTTTGCAAGAAGCTGTTTTTCAACTTATTTATTCTATCAGATCCAGCAAAAAAAAAGTGCCAGATGTTCTTACATCAGCTTATAGGTTAAAAAAAAATACTAAAAAAAAACAAACAAACATGCAGAATAAGCAAAATCACTCCTTGCCAGAACATATTAATCAACCTAATTAAAGAAATCTGAAGTCCAAACTTAACGGTTTAGGAAAACCAGCCTCAAGTACAGGTGAGAGGGCACCGAGAAGGAACGGTGCAAGCCACACGAGCCCCCTCCTGCTCAGCCTGTGAGGAGCTGTCTGCCGTCCCTCCGTGCCACCCAACCCAAAATCTGCGCCGCGAGACACCTGGGGAGCGAGCACAAAGGGTCTCACCTGAAGGGGGAAAGAGGGGAAGATGAAATCATGGCAGGATTACTCTGTTTGGAGACCTCTCTGCCTTCCCTTGTTGCTAACTGCGGGCTGGCTGGGAGGAGAACTCTGAGCTGGAGGGTTTCATGAAGTCAGCGCTTTCCCCGTTGGCCTTTCTGGGCCCACCTCCCACAGCAGCCTGAGCTGCGGGGTCCCGTGCAGGCCGGCGGGGTGGCAGCGAGGAGCCAGGCCAGAGCCGGGACGGCAGCAGCATCGCGGCGCAGGCACAGGCGTTGCTGCTGCGGTACGCCTTTTACATATCTAAGCTGGTAATTTTAACAGCTTCTAATTTGCTAATACAAGGGGATTGATTAGGTAGAATGTATCCCTGCAAGAGCCGTAAACCGTTAATTGTAGGGTAGCGTTGTTTCCATCTACACGCCCCGCTCCCAAGCCCTCTGCCAGCAGCGGAGCCTCCGGAGGCTCGCGCCGAGCAGCCCAGGGGCAGCAGCTCGCACCCCCCCACGGGGTGACCCCCGCCCAGCCCGGCCGCCCCTCGCCTCGCCCCCCACCAGAACTGCCCAGGGAACCAGAGCGGCCAGGGGCAGCCTGGCAGAGCTTCCCCTGCGCTGCCAGCATATTTGTGCAACCGCATTTCTGCTGAATCTCCAGGTTTTGGGATAGGGGATGTTATCTGTTCGTGGAAACAGGTCACCAGGAGGCTGTACGTATGGCAGTGACCTTGGAAAATTAAAGGCTTCAGCAGCATCCGGGCACCGGCCGCGACGGGGTGGCAGCGGACAGAGGGGACTGACGCCGGCACGCGGAGGGACGCCAAGCGCTCCCGGTGACACCGCTGACTACGGCTCGCCCTCCCTCGGCCTTGCCAGGCTGCTGAGAACGCCCTCTCCACGTTCGGTAGAAGTGCTCTAAAAGCTTTATTATCAAAAGCAGCAGATACAGAGCACAGATAGGAAAAATAAAATCCCCACCCATGCGGTGTATTTAAAAAGCTTCACCCAATACACTTTGAGCGATCCACTGGGAAAAGAAAACAATGCATTAGGGAGGGAAACTGCAGGATGTTTCGATATTTTCACATCATATTTTTGGGCACAGGCACGTTGCAAGTAGCTGCCTATTTTCTCAAGGTCACTCTGCTGATTTTAATTCTGCTCATTGTATTAAGACTGCCCATCTATGTAAATGTTGCATTTTGTTCTCCTCCTGTTTCTGGCCTTTCCTCAATTAACATTTTCAAATAGTCCCACAAGACTTGAAGCACTACCTGCTAATCACTTCGTTCTTGCATTCTGGGAGGCAAAAGGTTTTTGGTTTCATCAGCTGAGTAGATTCATAAGCAAGAACTTATTCACGGCATTTAGGGTTTCCTTCCATTCACAGATCATCAGGATTTTTGCTAATTTATCTGTCGCTCAAACTGGCTGCTCAGCAGTGACAATAAAGATGGCAAACTGAAGGCATATTAAAATGACCTCACTGTCTTCTCAATGCAGCTTCGGCTGTGAAGATTACATTGTCTGCTTCTAATGCAAACACTCATCCCAGCCGAGCCCCTGCGTACTGACTTTCCATACATGCAACAGAACCGTTATCATAGTTAAAAAAATATATCTTGAATGTTTGCACAATTCTTGCTTTAAGGTTCCTGAAGAACCTTTCAGAGATGAGAAAGGTTCCATTGATTTACTTTGCACTCTCCAATACTACCGTAGTCTAATTACATTAAGTTATTGATACTGTTCAGTACTAGGTGAATGGGAAGACTTCTCTTTTTGAGACAGTGACTATTAACTGAAGTTCTGTGGGAGGGAAATGCCCAGCTTGCTGCTGGTGGCTCTGCCTCCTAGCCCTGGGTGCCACACCGACACCTTCTACAAGACCAGCACTGCCAGCTCCCCCCTTCCTGTGTCTCTGCTTTCCCCTCCGAGGCACCTGGCTATCAGCCTCTGGTGATCTGCGAGGCCATCATTTAGAGCATCCCAGTGATTTCAGAAGGCTTATCTGAAAAGCTATTTAATACCTTCTGTATACAGGTGCCACAGTAAACGCTGACCTTCCTCCTGCACGCCTCTCCCTTCCTGCAGGCTCCGTTCCGGGTCCTGTTCAGCACAGGGTGTCGGGGCCGCCGGCCCTCGCCTCGCCTCGTGCAAGGAGGGTGCGGAGCAGCCTGCACGTTTCCGTCAATGTCTCCTCTTCTCACTGCCTGTATTAAAGCTAATTGAAAGGAGGCTAGATAAATTAAGAAGGTCAAAAAGGTCTGGCTACACGAGGCTCCCTCTGGGAAGAGGGAATTAAATAATTTGTTTTTAAGTTAGCTATAAAGACAAGATACAAATGAGCATTACAAATCCACTGTCCTTTACAATGTACTTTTAAGTTGGCATTTACCTTAAAGTCTGGTTGTGTAACTGGAGACTTTCAAACTAATTGCTGCGCTATGTTTGCAACCTTTACTGGAGGTTGGTGGGATTTTTTTTCCTTATTATTATTGCATTTGTTTGTTAAACAAGAAAATAAAAATGTCAAGCCATCTCCCGAGTGCTGCTGGCAAGCCGAGTCTCTCCCCTTCTTTAGAGAAAGCATTTGCACACATCTATTCCTTAGGTGCGTCCTGGCCAGTGCAGCTGTTCGCTCTTTCTCCTCCTCTGGATGTAATTTTCATTACTGGTATAAAATTAAGCAATAAGGTATGACAGACAGTACATAGCCGGGCAATTATTCCAAGCCTCAGGTGGCGTTATACAGCATGAGGCTGGGGGCAGAATGACTGTAACCACCCGAGACGTTCAATAATCGCCTTGAAAAGCGTGGCCAGGAGCCTTATTTGCTATTCTGAAACGGGGTCTGCTGGGACGCAGGGCTCATACCGGCGTGAATGCATTTATCCTTACACCTCACGTAAGGTGCCCTGTTGCAGCAGCAATAGCCGCTGGCCAGGAAATTAGAAGACAGGGGAGACGGATCCAAGATTTGGCAGCTTTTCCTTTTTGCTTTGTGTTCACTGACACACAACCGGTGAGCAGCGCCAAGCGCATCAAGCCTGGGGGGCTGGTGTGGGGCCTGCCGAAGGGTGCAGCCACCCCTGCCCGGGGCATGGAGAGCTCGCAGTGTCCCCGATGGGCTCCGCGGTGAAGGGAGGGAGATCGAAGGGGGAGAGATCTAAGCCAGATGGGAACAGGCGGGACGCGGCCCCACCGTTCCTCGCGCGCCACCTCGCCAGCCGCAGCCACCGCGGCGCCTCCTCCTGCCCACCTGGGATGGGTTTGAACTCAGGATACAAAGCAGAGAGCTGTGAATATCATTCTTCAGCCTTGCAGCCATTAATGTGTTTTACGACATGAATATTTATAAGTGAGGATGTAATATTAAAAGCACACACACATGAAATATTAATATGGCACATGTCATAACTGCAATCTAAACAGATAGGTGTGAACGATGGCACTGTAGCTCAGCCATCACTACTTTCACTGATAGGTCTGTAAATGGTAAATAATACTAACTAATTAATCTTCACAGCCCTCCTCTGAAGTTTGGAAGCAAATATTTGCTTTAAAGTCGCTATAAAAAGCCCTGTCTGCAGCTACTCTTCCCTCCAGCCCTCCGTGCCTCCTGCAGGAGACAAACGCGCGGTGTCTCCGTGCACCAGGGGTTAAAATCGGGCTCGGTGCTGCAAGACGCAGGTCCCCAGGATGAATTCCACCGGCTAGGGAACATGCGTACGGACGAGCCGAAGCAGGGCGAGCGCTTCTCTCCAAACAACTGCACTCTCTGGAGTCCCACTTATGGAGTGATAAAATTGACAAGGGAATAAAAGCCAGTCTCATCTAGGAGAGCAATAATAATAATAATACCACCTCCATTTATGTCCTACGTCACACTTTTCATCCAAAGCTCTTAAAGCACTTTATGCGCTAAAAACACCACCACCATCATTGTGGATGCTTTTCCAAAATCCTGCGGGTCAAACCCGGCCAAGCAGGAGCTCTCCCTTCAGCCCCATCCTTCTAAAAGCAAAGCTCCGTGAGCAGACAAAAGGTTTCCTCCCGCGCTTCCCTCCGAGCGCACGGTACTACTGGCACACCGCTGCCAAGAAAAGCTACGCTGAAAATGACCAAATTAGGCAATTACTTCCATGTATCTTAAACACTGTCTGCTCAAAACTGCTTGGAGATGTATTTTTAAATGCACATGACCTTGCTTTATTTGAGGGAGACAGCGATAAACAAATAACTGCAGTGACTCTTAATTATATTTATATCTCATCTATAAAAATGTCAATTATAACTTCAGAGGTCAACTACGAAACGGAGGCTTTGGCAGTCGGACAACACAAAAGGCTATTTTTCTCCTAAGAAAAGCATCATCCTTTGCTGCGGCACAGACAATATCTCACTAACAACATCACTCCTGTCTCTTCCAATAAATACAGCGATTATGCCAACCGCCTCCACCTGGACAATTACCTTTACGCGCTGCGATCTGCCGGATCGGCACGGCACGAGCACGGGGCTCAACCCTCCCCTCTGCCTCGAGAGGAGGACGTGGCAAGGAAGTGGCGGAGCTGAGTGCGTGCGTGGAGCAGCACGGGCAGCCACGCCACGCTGGCGAGCAGCCGGGAGAAGGCAAGCACGAATCTTTTGGTTTGGATTCTGCAGTTTTAGGTCAGCCCCCAGGGCTCTCCTCTCACGGGCACGCTGATCTCTGCACCGGAGACACCAGGAGCCCGGCAGAGGCACGGCACCGCCAGCGGGCCCGCAGCAGGCCGAGTCACTGAAAGGTCTGCCACGATAAACGCCCGTCTGCTGGAGACGGGTTAAGCCCAAACACGTAGGATATTGTTTGCATCGCACCGACAGCCTGTCTTTCGTTAATTTTGTTTAGTTTTAAGATTAAAGAAGCCCAAATCACATGCTGTCACTTCTCTCCTCTCTCCCCTGCCATTCCCAACCACGTGAGAGAGCTAATTGATATGAAAATAACTCTGGGGGCTGTATGGCTCGGAAAAACATATAGCATTACATTTAATACCAGCAATTACAACTTGGGGGATTCAATCAGTCAAAATCTTTATTTTTCTTCCTGCACACTCAAGACGTGGGACTGACGTGGCAGACGCTGCCGATGGCTTCCGAGGCAGCAGATGGGCAAGGCAAGCACAGCCCAAAGCAGGCACATGCCCGTGGAGAGCATTTAAGGATCAAGAGCATCCCATCGCATTAACTAACCGCTATCTCACCTCCTCTTGACTCTTCTCTACCTACGTGCTTAACAGCCACAGGAAGAAAGGGGAGAAGGGGGAGTTGCCAAGCGAATTTATCAATCAGGAGCCACTCCACTCCACTGCACTTTCCTTTCCGCTAAATTGGAACAGCCAGGGGAGCGCCGAGCCCGCTCCTGCACCCCTCGGTTCAGACACCTTTCATCTGACACGTCCTCCCTCCCTCCTCCGAGCAGCCCCGCTGGCTGCAGCATTTCTGCTCAGCTTTGATGGCTACAACAAACGAGGCTCCCACTGCTGGGATCTGCGGGTCACCCGGCGCGGGGAAACGCACAAGGGCGAGGAGGCCAGCCCTCCTGCCCCTCCGGCCCCTCCTGCCCCTCCGGCCCCCTCTGCCTGCTCGCAGCAGGTCGCTACGCTTGCTGGAGCTCTGCTACATAATGAAGTTAGAAGGACATCATCATCTTGCAAGGCTCCCTCTAACCCCAAAGATCAATAACTAATGTTGAACTCCAGATTTTATCTGCACTTTGCAAGGGTAACAAAATAACACCACCCTCTTTTTTTTTTTTTCCTTCTTTCCAATTACTAAATCCTTTCAAGATTGACCCAGTAATTTTCAGCTCTATGAAATTTTAGGCAGTGAAGAAAGTGATGAAAGTGATTTTCCAGGGTGTTTACGGAACTTTTGTGTTTTATAATCCCTGTACAGAAATGCACAAGTACAGCACAAGGTGCAGAAATACAAAATTACCCTTTCTAAAAAGAAATGTCACCTTAACAAAGCCGACTCAGAGCCACTAAGTGCTAGTTCTTTGCATCCCCACTATCAAAATTAAATGACCAAGCTAGGAAGAGAAGCCTCGCAAGATGACACTGTCTCCCAGTGAAGCCAGAGATTGTTTTACCTACAATACTCCAAGAAGTAACCACCTCTCCCATTAAATGCGCACAGAATTTGGAGCCTCCCATTAATATGGCTAGACAGATGAGCACAGAATGCAGTAATGCTCTTATTTTCTTTAGAGAACTTCCAGGAATGGTTGGACACTGGAAAAGAAAAATACATCAACAGAGGAAACAAAATGGTTACCTTGATGACATTTAAAATGTTCTAAGAGTTGTGTTCCACTGGCAAGGCCAATGTTTTATTTGGGGTGAGGCTTTCAAGCCGTCCCGAGGCATTAATAAAAATGTTCAATGATGAGCAGTTTTGAAAAGGCTTCTGGCTATGTCTGGTTAAGTCTGCACATTAATTCTACCGAGTACTGATGTGGATCCCGTGCCAGGCTTGCAGACAAGTTACACGCTATCAGGATACACACACGAGTAGCACACACGTGCCAGCAGTACGTCAACAAACATTCTCAATTTGCTTGCAAGGAAATTTACCTCCTTTCTAGCAGTAGGGAGCGAATTTTAATACTTTTCCTTTCCCTTGCCTACGTTGATTATTCCAGGCATACACTAACTACAGTAAACCACAGTGGATATTTTATCTGCCATTTCTCCTTCCCTCGGCTAATTTGAAGATACAGATTGCAACCCGCAAGTGGCTTTAAGAATTGCCATTAACACCGCTGCTTGCATGCTACTGCATTTTAAACATGTTTTCAACACAATCAGAATGTCACAATTTGTAAAATCTGGGGTGATTTTATAAACGATCGATGCAGCAGAACTCGCTTCATGATGACAGCCTGCTAGCCAGTTCATTAGCCTGATTAGTGGCAGCTACCTGCACGGAGAAGGAAAAAACGTCTGAGAAGACTGGCGAAATTCAAACACGAGCATAAAGACGACTCTCTACCTTTCGCTTTGTTACTCTTGCTTCTTCCTTCCACCGTTCACTGGCAGAGGTGAAGACCCAGAGCCCGGTCTCTGGTGCCTGTGGGGCAGCTGCTTCAGCTGCAGCGGTGCCACTCGGCACCGTGCCGGGCTTGGTGCCGGCAGGAATTTTGGCTAATGCCAGCAATTAGCAGCAGTCGCCACCGGTCGCCCAGCAGAAGCGTAAGCCTGCTCCCTGGAAAAGAGCCCCGCAGACGGATCTGACCCTCCCCTGCTGGTCTCTCTTATTTTTGGTGTCCCTGCGTGGCCTCCTGCCCGCCCTGGCAGCACAGCCCTATTACATTGGGCAGAAGCTTTTCAGGAGGCCACAGAGAGCTGAGCGGCAGCAGCAGGGCTCGCTGCTGGCACAGCCACGACTCTGCCCCGGGACTCGGGACACCGCAGCAGAGAGGGACTTTCTCACCCTGTCCCCACAGGGACGCAGGGCATGCCAGTGCCGTGCAGAGCCACCCGTGCCTGCAGCCTCCCCTCCGGTGGGGATGGCTCCGCGGTAACAGCGGCAGCTCCGCAGCACTGTCCCCAGTGAATGGTCTTTATGGCTTGTTTAAGGGTGGTCGCAAAGAGGATGGGAAACTCCCCGGATATAAAAGGAAGCTGTCAGGGGTTGAACTTCCCAAACTGTGCAACGGTTTTGGCTCCCATTACCAAATGATGGGTACTGGCTGTTCAAAGGCCTCCCCTGGCTCTCAGAGATCAGCTTTCCAAGCAAGCCTTTTGCTCAGTGCTGCTGAATTTTCCTGGGTACTGTGATCCTGGACTTGAGAGAGGGATCAGTGCCTGGGAGGGAATTGCTGGAGGGAGGAAATGTTATCTTGGAGGTTTGCCTGACTCTCCCACCGCTCGCGCTAGGTTGCTTGTTAGGGCGAATACCAGACCGGTGAACAAACGAGGCAGCGCCGGGGGCCTGGGTCTCCCGATGCTGCTGCCGAGATGAAGACGAGGCATGAGGGCAGCGGCTGAGCACTCTGGGCTGCTCCCCTCTCCGCTCCCCGGGCTCCCAGCACTGCCTGACCTGATGCAGGCTACTTCACACCTTTTGGCAGGCTCCCTAAATAAAGGGGCCACATGCATGATTGCGTGATCCCAAGAAGCTAAAACAAACGTGGTAAAGACAGTAAGTTATCACTCAGACGAGCCCCCTCAATGAGTCCGCACGAGAACGTGTAAGAGGCTGAAGCGCGAGGGGCAGAGCCCAACCCCTGGGCTACGCGTCCCTGCGGTCGCATGGGGGCAGGAGCCACGCTGCCTCGCTGCGCGGCCTCACAACACACGCTTTGGTAAGGTGGGGAGGGCGGCAGCGTAAAACCAACCTCGTTCAGAGAGCAGGGTCGCAGAGCCCGTCCGCAGCACCGCTCCTTGTGCCAGGTACCCCCCGCAGCTCGGCGGTGCCGCTGCCGGACTGCTCTGCCTGGGAGCTCCGTGCCCCGCAGCCATGGCGTGAGCCATCACCTGCTCACCCCGAGACAGAGCAGCATCATTTATTTCCCCTGAAAGGCACGGCCGTAACACTGCAAATAACCCTCGGCTCATTTTCACAGAACCGTACAAGCAATGATGAAACCTTGTCTGTCTTGTGAAATATGTGGAGGGAAATTCTTCTCCTGGAGATCCTGCTCTGAGTTAACACCGGAGGATGAGCAGCCCTGAGCTTCAAACCTCCAGCACGCCGGAAGCCCTGACAGAGGGCTTTAACACCTTAATACCCTGGTGTCTCAACCCGACTGGCCTTACGCCCAGCTTGCTCTAATGCCAGCCACCTTGCTACAACCCCTGTGGATCCTGCGGATGTGGGTGGACCCAGATCCAGTGCACCCCATTTGGATGCACGTCCCATAGGACCAACAGCAGATACCCAGAGGGATTTTTTCCCCTGTTCCAACTCATGCCCCTTCCCTGCAGCCTCACCACAGGGCTCCTTGAGCTTTACCGTCAGCAGGGACACTGCAGAGCCTGACGATGATCCTCCCAAAGAGAATTCGTTAGACTGACCAGGAAAGTCACCTCCAAAAAGAAAACCCACACGAGATTTGGCCTTACGCGCCGAGCAACCCTTCCTCTGTACACCTGCAGGACAGAGGGAGCCATCTCGCACGCAAAGAGCTCTGCTGATTTAGCACCGCTGAATTTAGCCACATGGGTCATCGTGCTGACACTGATTTTTGGCTGTGCTCACCACGCAGAAGCTGTCACAAAATGGGACGTCTGAGCTCCCGTTCCCTCTTACCTCTATGCCTGTTGGTCGTCTTGTCAAACATAAGCATGGCGTCCTCTACCTGCAAGACACAAGAGGGGAGAGGCGTGCTTTAACACACCGGCTGCACAGTTCACAAAGCACAAACAAACTGGGAAGGGGAGGCAAAGACAGGAGCAGCCTCAATTCAGGTAGACAGAAACAATGCATCAGATCTCCTTCCTCGTGCTCAGGGTCAGCTCTGCCTTTTGGAAATCCGCTGCTTTCAACACATGCTAGCTGACATTTGATCCTAACACAGAAAAGTGAACATTAAAAGTTCTGTTGCCCTGGAAAGCCAAACTTCTAAGCAGCTCTTCCACCTCTCATCGGTCCCTAGCCATGCCTCTCCTCAGCCTTTTTCCCTTTCTTAGAGAGATGAAGAAGGACCAAGAGAGGAATTGAGGATGCAAATCACACCCACGACTTCTCCAAATTAGAGTCGCTGTCTTGGCTGAGAATTAGGAGGTTTCAAGGAGCATGAGCAGGGTAAAATCTGGTCAGCCAAAAAAAGGTATTCAGAGGTTTTCAAAAGGCCTTTTGAAAAGCTAGAGGAAAGAGGGGAGAGGGAGGAGGGACAAAGTTTAATTCGCATCAGGCTTGGCATTTCCACTTCAGAAGAGAGATGACTGATGAAACGTACTGAAGTGCAACCAAATTGCTTTCAACTTTCATTACTATTTGCATGATTTATTCCACCTCCATTTAATCCGTGCAGCCACACCTAAAATTTTACACTTATTTTAGAAGACTGTTGTGCTGGGATTTATTTTCCAGCACTATCACATTTTAAACTGTTGCTCAGAGTCTTCAGGGGCTGGTGCAGGTCAGTCCTGCACGCTGCAGGAAAGGTCCCGTGCAGCCTTTCTGAAAAAACTTCTGAAAAAACTTACAGCCTTCCTATTCCTTGTTTTAAACCAGGGGTTGACAAGAACCTGCATCACTGTTTGAGGAAGACATTGGGGGAAGGTCATCTTTTAAAGTTTTGTGCTTTTTTCTTCTTTCCCCCTCAGTAATTTCTATGAGATTTTCACACTTTTATATTCTGGCTTTCTATAAATCATTTATCTCAGGAAAAGTGACTTACAATGCAGTTACACTCTCTCTTCACCTTGCACAGTGCCACCAACGGGTCTACCTTTCATCCCAGCAGCTTGTGCTCCCTTCTGTGCTGACCTCTTCCTTCCTGCCAATGTGTTCGTGTAGCACACCACGCCGGGGGGGCAGCCCCGGCTACGCGGAGCCGCAGCTTCTCCTCCAGGTTAGCTGCAAGTCCCATCAGTGTCCCTGCACTGACGGGCTGCTGCAGGCGGCAGAGGAGCAGCACTCCATGCCAAGGTGGGATCGCTTTTGGTGCCCGTGCCAGATTCTGCTGCCTTAACACGATCTTGGAATTAGAGCAGGATTTGAAAGCTCCCACCTGGTGAAAATTCCTGGCTCGGGGAGTCCAGGCTGACTGGAGTGCTCCTATGCAGGGGAGCAGGCGTTCAGCCTGCTTCTGTGCTAAATTACGGGCTCAGCCTTGGCTGAGCAGAGACATGCCTGGGGAAGGTGGTAAAAACACAGCTTGAGCCTCTCTTAACTACTGTATTAAAACACATTCCACGATATAATAAAAATGCAGTGCAGCAAAACCTTGCGCTATACCTGGACGTTATTAAAACCTGTCGGTGGTTAACTTGTTCTTAACTTTTTCAGAGGAGTTTGCAGAATGTGATAGCAACACCCTGAGATGGCGGGGAACGGCATGCCTCCTGAACACCCATCGTGCACGAGACCTAAAGATGCTGAGGCACTGAAAACTCCAAACCGCATTAAGCACAAAGCCATTTGTCCTGCTGTCTTTCTTCACTTCGAAGAAGAAAACTCACAGGTCTGAGTAATATCGGAAGGCAGATAAGGACAGGGCTCCCCTTCACCCTACCAAAACCACTTATCTCTGCTCTGAGGTTACGCTGGTGCAGCAATCTTTATTTTTCATTCCCACAGGCCCTGGCCTCGCTGGGAAGCAGAATTACACCCTGCACCTCACGCTGCTTCCTACAGCTCTGTGGCTTCCTCAGCCTCAGGCCAGACGAGCCCGCCGGCCACCCTTTTACCCCACGCAAACCACTCCGTTCCGCGAGCTCCACCACCTCTCCCACCACCAAGTCTTTGCTTCGAGTCCCACCCCGGAGCCCCGAGGAGCCCTCCGAGGCCTTCGCAGGTCCCACCCGCGGCGTGCCGGGCGTCTCCCCCTGCAGCAGAACAGAGTTTGTGCCATGTGTACCGAGGCCCCGCTCCACCGGCACGATGGTCTTGGCAGAGATCTTTTTTATGCAAATAAACCCTTATTAGCAGTAAGGAGCCAAGGTGGCGTGGGCTAAGCCAGGAGACTTCCGCTGTGCCGGCCGGGACCCCGAGGAGCGCGGCTCCCCCTGCACCCGCTGCTGGGGCCGGAGCCGGGCGCGCGGCTGCGTGGGGAAGGATCAGACCCGCAGGCTCAAACCCAGAACCTGGAAGGGGGGAGCTGGCTCCCTGCAGCTGAGCTTCAGATCTGGACCAAGCACGCCTTCAAGAAAAAATAATCAGGGGGGTGTTCGTCAGGCCAGCTGGTGCCCTTTCAACAATGTCTAATTGGTTATCTTTTCTGTCTCCTAAGGTCAGAACATTTTATCTCCGTCTCTGCCCTTTTTGAGTTTACCCCACCCTGCGTTATTTTTTAGGGCAGCCATTGTAACAGAAGAATAGCCTCTTTCCTCTATAGTCCAGTGACACAATGAGACTTCTTGAAACCTCCTGAATAGATAGAGTGCAATGGCAAAAGAAAAATTCTATTAACGCTTTGCAAAATAAAACATCTAAGAGCTGGTTAGACAAGCAGGAGAAGAAAATCAATACGGAGAGGGCAGCGCGCTTAGAAAAACTTTTCACCAGTTGCAAAAAGGTGGTGAGGGTATGGGAGGGAGGGGGAGAAAGAAACTTATTAATGCAGAAAACCCATCAATGGTATGGAAATCTGGCAGAACAGCAAGAACTGAAACTAGAAGAATTTGAATATACAAAGGGCTGAATAGAATGAGAAAACCACACTGCCTCACACACACAGCCCGTTTCTCACGGTTCTCTGTGAATCAAACACAAGCGGCTTGTTCAAGTTTTCATCAAGGAGAAATAAGGGACACAGTCAAGGTAACCGGCAGTAAACCCTGTAGTAAGCAAATTGATCCCTATTTCAAGGGAAGAAAAACAACATAGATGCAACTCAATGAAACCTGAGCAGGCTCAGGAGCTGTGGCTGCCCAGAAGTTAACCCCCTCTGCCACGACGAGGTTCCTTTGCTTGCCCAGTATGTCACAGCTGCTCGAACAGCGCGTTTTCCAGACCTCAACTCAAAACACGCAGCTCACGCCTTGCTTACAGAAAAGAAGGATTTTTTCTGCAGGGGCAGAAACAGGACTGGAGACAATCCCCCCTCCGAGGCCTGGCTGGGATGCACCCAGGACCAACCACCTGCCTACCACAGACCCACGGGACCGACCGGCAGACCCCAAGGGCCAGGGGGGACACAGCCTCCGTACCACGGGCAGGGGAGCTGGAGCGGAGAGCTTCACCCCGAAGCAGGATCATCCACCTGCAGCAACATGCAGGGTTTCACAAGGCCCCGGCAGCGCTTCAAGGCCACCTGGGCCAGCACCCAGTGCTACTGGAAGCCAGGGGAACTTCGGCCCCACGCGCCTGAGCAGCAGCCCCGGCTCCCCCCCAGGTGCAGAGGACAGCCGGTTGCAGCGCTGCCCTCCCCATCCCCACCCCCAGGCGCGTCTTCAGCCCCGTGGCCTCACCCCCAGCCCGCAGTCGGAGCCCGTGAGGGGCTGCCTGTGCAGGCGGCCCCCTGGAGCCAGCTCCCAGGCAGCCTGCGCAGGACCACGAGGATGTCCCGCGGCACGGAGCCAGCGGCCAGGAACACCGGGCAACCCCAAAACGGGTGCCCGTCTTCTGATGCGCTCTGGCTCAATATGGAGGCTGAAAGGAGCTGATTAATCCTAAGTAATAATGAGCATCACATGGGAGCGCTACAAAATAAACACAAGAGTCTTCGCACTTAGGGCAAAGAAAAGGCAGACGGACTTGCCGGATAATGCCAGGAGCAAACGGACACTTCCTAAGTCCGGAAGACTTCTCCCCTGTCCCAGCACGCCCCACACACATCCAATTTAGACCCAGTTTCTTACATGAAGCCTAAGTAATGGGTTTTAGTTTATTTAACCTTTTTTTTCTGATCCACTTGGGGCTCTAAGGAAAGGAAGGGCTATACCACTTCTTTAATCACTGCCTGGAAGGAGGAATAGGGAATAAGAGGAGGAAAGAAAAAAAAATATTGGAGGAGCCAAAGGCTTTAATAATCCTAACAGTTCCCTGGGTTATTTAAAATATGCCCAACCAGTTCACAAAAGGATTCACAGAGATAAATGTATTTGATTTTCTTCCACCTTAATGGCGACATATATTTAAAGCAACAAAACCAGGATGACCTAAATAAAATGACTATTAATTGTGCTCAGAAAGGCTCTGAATTTAATGCAACTGATCCAGCCAGAACTGGAATACACAATATTCTCTATTCATTCCTCCCACTTTCCTCTGAGGGATTTTCAACTCCTCTCGTTTTCTGCAGGGCAGTCCTGAGCGGTCAGAGATGATCAAACCTGGTGCCAGCCCATCGCCGCTCACACCTTAATGAACAGGCTGAATCTTCTACAAAGATAAGCAGCAATTCGGCACCTCTCCGGAGGACGGTAATTTGAATCAGCCACCGCAGCTGCTGCCACCGAAATCAGTGAAAACCTAGCTGGAAAGCAGGAATGACTGAAGCTGGACATTTTCTGGAAAACTTCCTTTCTGGTCTTGTTCTACAACCCGGATTTGTATGCTGAGCCAAGGCATTTGAAAGCAGACCAAAAATGTAACCGGTTCCCCAGGAGCCAGTGGAGACCCCGCAGTGCCTCTTCGCCGTGGGACCACCACGAAGTGCCACTGGGAAAGCTCTGGGATCGGGAACGGGACCCAAGATAGAGGGCAACCCCCCGGAAAGGGAGCAGTTTGGGGAGGAGAGGAAGCACCATCAGCGTGCGCCCCTGCGGAGCCGCCCGCACGGCCGGGCAGGGCACAGCTCCGAGGCGCTGCCGCTGCTCTGCACCCGCACGGGGCGGCCGGCCCAGGGGCAGCTCCTGTAAAGGCGGCTTGTAAAGCTGGCGGTTATTTACAGGGTGTCTGCATGCTGCAGGGGAGGAACAGCAGCCCCTATTTCATATTCCAAGTTCTTTTTTTTTCCCTTTGAATCAAGTTTGCTCATTCAAGTAAAACCTCCATGGGGAAACCACCGACTTTCACAGCTATAACTCATGACCACGCAGCGGCCTTTATTCCTCCGCCAGCCCAGCAAAGGCTGTCCTGATCCAAAACCCGAGTTCCCGACACATCCAGAGCAGGTGGGGTCCCTCCTGCCTGCCCCCCAGCACCCCACGGCAGAGCTGTGACGGATTTGGCAGGGGCTGCTCACTTCCAGCACTCTCAAGCCACCTTTTCCATCCCTTCGAGGTAAAGCAGAATGAGGCCAGGGAGGCAAAATAACGCACCGCAACCCAACACTGTGGCAATCCAGATAAGGTCCTCCGAGAAAAGAAATTACATTCAGCTACATGTCTGTGCTGCGTTTCTACCCCTCTGCCCCAGGTCTGCAAACTTTACAGGTCTATCACGTCTTCTGCTCTTCCAGAGAAGTGTGCTGGATATTCTGGCCTAATTCCTCAAATTATTTATACAAACTGCACAACTCTTGCAATATTTTGCTTTCTGAAGCAGAAAAACCTCTTAGCTCCTAGTAAACTGTCAGGTGCTATTATTTTAAATACGCATGTGAAATCTAAGCGCCAGCACTGCGCTTCTGCAGATTTACAACCTCCCCCCACATAAATTAAGACAAATGCATATCGCATGCCAGACAGTTAGAAAAAATTGTTCCCCCACACCAGGCCTCTGGGTTTGATTACAATGGAATTAAACAAAGAAACAAATACTTCAACCTTTTCCTCTCTCTCCATCACGAGCACCCTCCCTCCCCGCAGCTCAGCCCCTTCCCTCCTGAGCTCTCCTCGGGCTCAGCGGTGCCCGTTCAGGATCCAGAGCCCAGCCGAGGGGAGGCGACCACCGGGAGGTGGCGGGTCCCCATCCCGCTGCACCCGACAGCTCGGCCCCGATGGCCACCACCTCGGCTGGGGACTGCCAGGGCCGAAAGCACCAACCGTGACAGCTCCACTTGCAGCCACGGGTGCATGGCACCAGGCCGGCAACCTCTGCGGATCCGTCACGAGTCGTGCAGCGCTCCCCAGGGGCTGGGGACGCACGGTGGGGTCCCTCGCTGGGCGCGTCCCAGCGTTGCACTGTGACGACTTACCAACCAAGGGCTAGCACATTATGCGCCGCGATAATAATCAATGCCATACTGTGCAAGAACAAATTCCAGTGCTAGCAATCTTTCCCCCCAGCAGTCAAGTCTTTAAAAAGTCTTCTTCAGCAATTATAGCTAATAAAACTACAATTTTATTCAACACACACATATCATTGTAACTAATTTTGCTCCATCAGGGCTGAAATTAAAACAGTCGTTCAATCACGTTAATCTCGGGGCTTGCTCACCAGCCGTGACATGGCAAAGAGCATCCCAATTGCTTGCCAAAAATCACAGTGGCTACTCCCGGACTTGAAAACGCTCCCGTGAAAAGCCAAGACGTTACTCAACACTTACTCTACCAAGGGCGATGCTGGAATGACTAATGCTCTCCAGAAAAGAAAAAAAAAAGCTTTCCACAGCAGGACAAATTAAACATGACTCCATACACAATTTCTCATGAATTCCTTAATGCTAATTCCTTAATAATATGAAGTATTGATGAAAGCGAGGTAGTTTGTCACTCTCCGACCAGGTTATAAACTCAGTGAGGACTCTTGGGAGTTTCCCTTTGGCCTGCCACACATTACCTAACACCACCGAGTGGGAAGTCAAGGTTCTTGCAAAAAGCACTTGGAAACATCAAGGCAGCTCTCTGGCAACAGGGACTGCTGGGCACTACACGACCAGCTGTGGAAAAGTCAGTGAAAACAGGAAGGAAGAAAGCAAACAGGGCCAGTGCCAGTAAGCCAGCGTAACGTCAGCTTGAGTTGATGACCCCCTCCATCCAGCAGAAGGGAAGGCACTGTATAAACTCCTGGGACAATTCTCCAAAGGTCTGAAATACCCAGGCAGCTGGGAGCACCACCAGGGAGGTGCACAGGTCACTGCAAAGAAGGGGGACGCAGAAGGAGCCTCTCTAGGAGACAGCTTCACAGCTCCTAACGGCATCCAGGCACTGGCAGTGCCCGAGGTGGCCCTGGTGTCCCCAGCGCCTGTCACACCGGTGCTTCAGGGACGCCTTTCGCGATAGAAATCAAGCTGCAGACAAGAGCAGCACAGGGAGCAGAGCAGGGCCATCACAGCGTTGCCCCCTCATCGGCTTCAGGGCACGAACGTGTTTGTTGTGCTTTTATGGAGACAGAATAGCCTGCCTCGGTCGGAGCAAAGCCTTGGGCCTGCTCTGATCTCCACAATCAAGTCCTGCAGCCAGGTCTAATTGCCCAGAACAATTTATGCCCGCCAGCGTGCGGGCAGCCGTCCCCTGGGTCTGCTTAGCTTGACGGGGAAATAGGGTCCAGCGCTGCATTTCTGAAGCGGAGTAACAGAGGCGGCCGAGCCGACACGGAGGCCGTGACTCGGGAGGCCACAGGACGCCCGGCTGCTCCTGCCCACGGGGCAGCAGCGCTGTGGGTAGCCAGCACCCAGCCGCAGGCCCCTGCCGCGAGACCCCGACGGAGAAGGGTGCCAAGGGAGCACGCGGCCCTCACGGCAGGCACAGGGGGCTGCACGCTGTCACTATGAGCACGAACCCCCAGAGCCAGGGCAGGGCCAGCCGGCTGCGTGCTGTGCTACTTACAGCCCTGCACCCACGGAGACTGGTACCAATGAACTAAAATTTTCACCACAAAGAGCAGTGCCTTGTCCTGAGGGTGGTGCCTGAATGCCTGTGGCTTCCGTCACCTCAGGGCCGGCCTCAGGGCCAGGAGCGGTGCCACTCGGGGACGATGCACTTGAAACACGTCCAGATGGCAACACAGATGACAAATGCCTTATAAATAAAGCAAAAGCTTCCAGGATGACCCTTTTTTTGTCCACCAGCGTAACACAGGCACGAACGCGGCCACAGAAGGCAGCATCTGAGCACCACGGCATCTCTGTGTTAATTACCCTCAGGAGACACCGGCGAGGCAGGACACACCATTACCTCTGCAGCTCGACAGGGAGACAAATACGCCGCTGCTGCAGCATTAAGTCACCCACAGCCGGCAGGTCCTGAGGTGGCCAGCACCGGTATGGCCGTGGCTCAGCACTGGTACGGGCCGTCAGGTGCCAGGCCAGGGGGAGCCATTGCCACGTGGTGGCTTCTGCCCGCGGGCGGCATCCACCGCAGGGGCAGCCCAAGCGGCAGTCGGAGCCAGCCCCACAGCGAGGGTCAGCCCCATGAGCACCGCCGAGGGCAGACCCCGCACTACAGTGGGCACGGCAGGACATGGAGCCGCTCGCCTCCTCCCTCTCCAGCGTTTCAGGCGTCCCCGCCACACGCAGGGACAAGCGCAGCGGCAGGCCTCATCACCCCCCTTCCTAAAGCTGCTTGCTTTAAAACAGCACAAGCCAATGAAACAGAGGACAAAAAGCAGACGTCCGTACCCGTTTCTTGAAGCAGACCGATCCGATGCCACACGATACGCATGTTTACACGAAGCTGTAGCACTCGGTTAACAAAACGTACTTGTGAATTAGAGCAGCGACTCCAATCCATATTTCTGTCAGAAATCAGTGCCACGGGAATTTCTTCTGTGATCAAACTTGGTCCGTGCTACAGTATGAGACAGGGAGCAACTGATAACTTTAAAACACACGTCAACAACTAGAAACACTCCCGTACGCGTTACAACGCAGGACAAGGAGCGTATCCTGACCCCGCTCCCTCTCAGGCCTCCCGCCGCCGCCCTGCACCAGAGAGGCCGGGACACATCTCATTAAAAACGTCTGCTGGAGAGCCTCCAAACTCGCTGACAGACATCCAGCTCACCCTGCCTCAAAACATCCTTGTGTTTTACCCACCTCATAGACGAGGAAGAGGGTGGGACTCAAAGGGAACTCGGGCTACAGCCATTTTAAGTGACCCGTGTGTGGTCCCAGAGCCAACACAACCCTTGAAATCTCGACCTCTGTTTCCCTGCCAGAATCAGATTTCTCACTTCTCACATGCGTCCTCTTCTATCTATCGAAGGCATCCTGCCTCCCTGTATGCAGACACATGCATACGCATGCATTATGCATTATTTTCTACAGAGTTACTTCTCACAAGTGCTTTCCCCCTTTTCTTGTGAGTTCTGCTCTGCTCCCAGCCCTTTGCCCTCTCTTCCTGCCTACAGGAGTTATCACCAGACAAAAACACAAGACAAATGCATGCAATACTTTTCAATGCACACAATAATTTTTAAATATTCTTTCTGTTTCTGGCACTCACACATGAGGGTTTACATTTTTAAGCTTCTCCAGGTGAAACGTAGGAGCACTTTGCTCTTTAGAAAGTGAATGCAGAGATCTCCGTATCACATCGCTCTGAACTGAAGCTTAAATCTATCAAGCAGCACGAGAGCGAAGGCACAGCCACAAGAGCTGGCAACACTGAAGTTCATCCCAGCTCCTTTACTCTGAGAGCCAGGGGCTCTCAGATGGAGTCGCACCAGCCCCACGTCCCCACCAGCGTTCGGGAGTCCCCCCGGCCACCCAAGCGCCCTGACAGGAGCCAGGGGCAGGAACGGGCCCGACCTCTCCTGCTCACACGGCTCTGCAGCGCTGCGGCCGCAGAGCACCGGGTGGAACATTGCTCCTTCAGCATTTCAGCAAGCCAGGTGCGAGGCAGTTTGTGATTTTACTTTCACGGCACATTAGCTGCCGTCAGCAGAAATAATTCTTCCTCCCTTCACAGTGCTCGTTTGCATATTAGCACTGCAAAGTTGCAATCTGTTTTCTTTTCCAAACAATACTTGAGCCATGCTGCCTGCCCTGCACAGATCTGGGAAGCTCCAAAGCTCCAAATCGGGAAAGATCCAAATCTCCGGCAGCTCCAGGCCTCGGATGTTCCTCCAGCCCTGCCACCGGCCTCCCCGGGCTCCAGGCGGGCAGCACAACGCCCAGAACAAACGAGGCGCCAGCCTCCCTCGGTGGCAAAGGGAGCTTCAAATATTTGCGGAGCACTTGCAGGTCCTTGGATGACGTGCGCTACGTACAGCGTGCAGTCTTTTCTTTCCAAACCCAGCATTTTCCCTACTGATGCAACGCTAAAACGCGAGCAGCTGTTTTGTTTACTACAAACAAACACGCCAAATAACTAGATGCAGAGAGACCATTAAAAGCCACATGCCAGAAAGAGCATCAGAACTCATCTCCCTGAGCACCAGATGAAGTGGAATACACTGGACTCCGAATCAGGCATTGACTATTTTGGGAACAATCCCTAACACATGAAAATTCCTGTTAAGTGTGGCTCAATTTTAAGTGCAGTTAAGTCCAGTTAAGCCCAAGATGTGTTGTTTGAAGAGAACAATTTCATTTTCACATTTTCCTTTTAAGCACTTTCTGGAATCAAGGGACCAGCACCCCACAACTCGCGTGGCAATACCAGGGCCGCGTCCTGCATCGCTGCGTTACCCTGAGCTCCTCCTCACCAGCTCACGAAACCTGCAGAGGAATAAAGCAACCACGTGCCCCTGCACCATATTTGAGAGTACAAACAAAAACCACTAAAGCACAGGTTTCCTTACCCACTAAATGAGCAGCAATAAGCTACAGCTTTCGTTCAGCGCCCCCGAGCCACGCAGTAAAGCCTTGCTCAGAGCTTTGCCTGTTACAGAGCAGAGAGAAAAACCCTGCTCGCAGGAAACCAAGGTGTGGGTCTTCAAAGATGCCTCTGGAGCACAGCCCCAGTGTCGGACAGACACAGCTAAACAGATCTGATGAAGCGACATCCTGAGCAAAGTAACAGGATAGAGTTTAAAGAGCTTCCTACTGCCCTTCTGTAAATACCTGCTGAATAAGTGCGCAGATAAGACAAGTATTGCGTTACTATGCTTCCTGATGCATGAAGGGCTTTTTTTATTGCCCGGAGTTTAAAAAAAAAACAAGTATGAACAATTGCCACAGTCAGCTTCAGAAAAAGGCTCAGCTGCAAAATGAAACAGCGTAGTTTATTAGCAAAGAAAAACTCATCTAAGTTTTCCTTCACTGTAATGAAAAAAAGTTTCATTTTATTTCCTGCTAGATCCTTTTTCCTTTTATTGTTCTTTTCATTTACTGACTTGCATATTAAAGAATACTTTTCCCGGGCTATTTCTTCTAAGCAGAGCTCTCTCCTCGCTTGTCTCTCAACCCCAAATCAAACAGGGCTTACATTTAGTGGTGTTTTTTTAATCCATGGAAAACCAGCCCGGAGCCAGGCCCCCGCAGCAGGCGCTGCGGGCTGCGGCACAGGACCACGTCCTCAACTCCTGCCCTGGCTGCTAACGAGGTGGGAATTCGGAGAACCGTGCTCACACCAAACTCATCTCACTTCTGATTTATGGCTTTTTTTTAGGCTGCTCCTTGGACCAGAGCCCCGCCATCCCCAGCGCACGCAGTGAGACGCGCTGCCTGCTCCAGCAGCTCACGGTACCGACGCACAGGCAGCAGAAGTGATCGTCCTGTTGTCACCGATCAGTGACAAAAACGGGGCGGCCGAAGTTCCTGGATGTGCTTTCACAAGCCTCTTGAAAAGACAGAGCTCTGCCACGGCCCTTAGACGGCAGAGCTGGGAGCAGGCACTTCCCTGGAGCTGCAGCCCCACTGGCAGCCCCGCGCCGCTCGTGCTGCAGCACCGTCCCACCCTCAGCACAGGGGAGAAGTGTTACCAGTGAAGCAATAGCCCGGATTTCTGTTGTTTGGGGGAGGTTAGACTTGTCCTTTAGCTCTTTTAAAATATGCCGGAAGTCTTGATTAGAAGACAGAAGGCAAAAAACGTTGGTGGGAATGCATCTTTGAAATCTGTTCGCCACAGAAAACCATCATCACCAGCAACCTCCGGTGGCAATCACCACCACCCGTCGCCCATCAATCCCGGCACTCCCCGCCTGCGTTCTGCCCACGGGTTTTACAGGACGAGGAGCACTGGGCTCGAACTGCCATTTGGATCACTCCAGAGCTCGGGACGCTTGCTGCAGCCTGACCCCGCTTAATTTGAGCTCAATCACGGAGCTGAGGCTGGAACGCTAGCTGGGGCTGCCGGGATGGATTTGTAAAGCACCACCTTGATTTCAGCCCCCCTGCTCCACCCCTTCCCACTCCGGCCGGGCTCCTTGGTAATGGCAGTGCTGGGAAAGGCAATCTGCCGGAGAGCAGGCTGTTAAGGCGGAATACAAGATTAAAAAGCAAGCAATTAGCAGCCCTGGCTGAGGCACAGCACAGATCCTCTCACACCTAAACCTAACTGCGTGCCCCTCGGAGCTCCTCTAATGCCATCGCATCCTGCTGTGCCCGAGTGTCACGTCGTTGGGAGAGAGATTTAATGCCCACGAACTACGGCTATTGGTGGGTAAATTGAGTTTCACACGTGTCAGCACGGCAAGCGCTCATCGCTTTGACAGAGCCTTACCCAGCCATCTGAAACCAAGGTCCAGCTGTATTTTTTAATTACCCCTGGACAGCACGGGAATTACAGGCATCATCGTGATTCCCGGGTTTCTGAAACCGCGTTACTACTCTTTCAGACCCTAACGCAAAAAATAAAAAAAAAAAATTTCTCTTGTGAGATTTTTTTTGCTTAAAGCCACGCTGAAGCCATTCAACCTCCTGCAGCTACTTAAATCATCAAAACAATGTGTGTGAAAAAGAAATCATTTTCTTCAGTTTACAAATGAAAATTAAAGGATGCTCCTCCTCCACCCTCATTATCCACATAACGGGGATTTGAGGCACGGGCAGGGGGCTCGCTCGCAGCACCGACGCGGCTGAACGCGGCTCTGCGCGGCCAGCGGGGCTGCCGACGGGGCAGGAGCACGCAGGGGGCCGGGCACCACGGAGCAGGGGAGCCCGGTTGTCTGGGAAAGAACATTTCAGCCTTTAAAACACAAAACAGCATCTGGCTATGGATGCCGTCCTCTCTCGTCAGAAGCTGATGTAATTGTTATAATAAGGTGCGCTTTCTTGGCGCGTTTTCCCAGGGGACGCCGAGGTGCTCTGCAGGGGACCGATCACATCAGCCCAGCACACCAACCCTAAATGCAGCAAAACAACCCAGCCCCCTGCCAAACCCCCTTATTCCACCTGCAGATCAGGGCATCCCGTTCACTGGAACAGTATTACACACGGACTGAATGCAAACCTACAGAATTACTCATGTTTCACACTTTTTTTTTTAAAGGATGTCTTATTTTGTACTGCTGGCCAAAACAACGCACATTTGCAGAGTTTTCCGAAGCTGCTGTTTCCATCTGCTCCATACCTGTGTGTGGGTGTCTGCACAGGGGTGCACACCCACGTACTCCCGCCGTGCTCCCCTCGCTCCTGCTGAGCACCCCACGTCCCCGGGGCCAACACGCGGCGGGAGCAAAGCGCAGCCCCTCTGCTGAGGCAGGCAGCTCACCGGTCGGGTTGTGTCAACTCCCCGGCTTGGCAAAACAATTAAACCATTTAAGAGGTTAAAAGCATGGATGTGAAATAAAATCCGTACAGTAACGAGATAACGCTGGCACCGGCTGCTTCGACGCGGCTGCCCGTGGCCGCAGCAGTGGGGCCGGGGCCGGAGGCGATTCCCCCCAGCGCAGCGTGCAGCTCTCAAGGGGCAGCTCCCACCTTTCCGTCCCTTTTTCTCCTGGAAGCCCTGCAGAACAACAAAACCCTCCCCTTTCTTCCTCTGCAGGGCTCAACAGCTGCCTGTTAAAATTTTGTTGTAAACCCCTGGGCTTCAAACACTTCTCATTTCTTGCCCAAAAGCTATTTGAATGGATTATGGCCCAGTGATGAATCTCTCCTAGAACTGCTACAAGAGACTCTTGAATCATGGCAAACAGGCTCTGTAAATCAAGCAAACCGAAAAAATGGGCAAAGAGAGGATTTTGGTGTTAAGAATAAAGGTGACAGGTCCATGCATCAATCCCGGCTGACTGACAAGGTGTCCTTCTGAGAGGCGTATATATATTTTTAAACTTTGCTTCACTGGCTACACTTTATTATGCTGAAATAAGACAAGATACAATAACTAATCTCCCATCTCAGCGGATTGTTCACAATGATAATTCCACCTTTGTAATTCAGCTTCAAATAAACCCCCTTTGTTCTGTCTTATTACACAGATTCTGGTATCATTCAAGTATATTAACTGTAGCCTATTACTGTCACACAAAAATGCTCCCTGAGCCATAGCAAAAGGCTCCCCAGACAAAACTTTATGTCATGTTAATCCAAGCTTTAATAAGTATGAGGATATATAACTGTATTCTAATTGTGCTTTGTGTTTCTGCATACGAAAAACAGAAGATATCAAAAGTGACAGAGGCAGCCTTCTTCAAACAAAGCACCAACTCCTCAGCCTGGCTGGCTGGCTGGCTGCGGCACAAACGCGTTTCCCTTCAGAGCGCGGGGCTAAAACGAGGGCGACGTGCAATTCAGGCCAAATCGTGGCTCACACCAAAACCAAGTCTCAGGCACAGAGGGAAAACCGGGCTGGTGGTGCTAAGTGCTGCGGCTGCTACTGCAACAGAAATTAATACCCTCTAAAATAGCACTTAAACAGGGATAATCAGTATTATGGAAATTGTACATATTTAATTCTTGAGTGTCTGCTGAAAACATTACGTGATAAAGGACGGCAGTAAGCAGAGCATTCATTTTGTAACCAATGCTTAAAATAAGCAAGGGGAAAAAAGAGAAAAAGTACAAAAGAAAGAAAAATAATCTGGAAACAAACGATGAAAAGGTTCACAAATTTATTAATAGGGTGTTTTCAAATGCCAGCTGCACACTGGAAAACTTCTTAGGGAGAAGCGAAAGGATCTGTCCTCACCTCCAAGAGGTTGAGGCAAGAGAGCTCTCTGCTGTGTTTTGCTTGTGCTTCCGCTAACCCAGATTTCAGTGTCTTGAGAAATGAGATTCACACCCCTCCCGTAAGTAAGGCTACAGGGCTGATCTCACAACTAAATCCACAGTGGACCACAGGTAGCCAGATTTAACCTTGCTGTTCCAGCTGTAGGACACGGGCCCTTTTAACTCCTCCTTATTCTCACAATTTTCTACTTCAATCTTCCACATCTTATTCTTTCAAAATTGGATTTCAATACAGGAAATTTGCGCCCACTTGCTTTGCCTGTGCCTGGCAGACGTAGCCAGCTGCTTCGCTACTCCCTTCCTCAGAGGGGCTCGGGAAGACCCCAGGAAGCCTCTCTGGAGGAACTGTGTAATGACCAGCCAAAATACTACCAAAATTCAAAGAATCCTGATGGTTTTCCTTCACATACACACGCTGCGGCCCAAGAGCTTTGCCAGCACTTTTGTGCCAAGAGAACGTCACTAATGCAAACGAGCGTTTTACATTATTTACTTGTTGCTGACTCCTAACACCTAGCTACCATAAAGTATCGTTTTGCAATGTCATAAAAACAGACCCGTATCTTGCTGCCAACAACCTGGACGAGACCGTACGCTTCTCCACACGCGGCCCTGCAAAAAGCCGCGTGGAGGTAACCGGAGCTGCTGTCCGTCGGGACACGGCCCTTCCGCCTCCCCCCACCAAATCCTATGACATTATCTTCTGGGTTACTCTGGATTGACTTGTCTCTGCAGCGAATTATTGTGACAAAGCTGCTTCCCAGGGCCGCAGTAAGGAGGGCTGACTTCCAGCCCCAGAGCAGCTCGGCGCGTGCGCTGGGCCTTGCAGGCCGAGCCGGGGTTACCTGCGCCCGCTAACGCCTGGTCCCAGACCCAGCATCGTGCCGCATCCCATCACTGCGAACGTCGAAGCAACCTGAGAGGGGCAGAGCTGAGAATTACAGGCAGCTGTGGTCTCATCCTGGGGCAGCTGGCTCGCCAAGACCTTTCCTCAACAAGAGGAAAGAGAAAAGAGAGTGAAGCTCTCCCGGCCGCCACCGGTTTGCCACTGACCTCCTCCTCTTTGGTACAGCAGTTGCGGGCTTTCCAGATCTGCTCGCTGGGCCCCCCGGGAGACCACGAGGATCAAACCCACATCTGTCTCGAGTGTTAGAAACTCCAAGTCAGCTCCTCAAACTCCCCAGACTCTCATTAGGTGGCATCTTCCAAACATTTCCTGGAGTAAGCCCAAAAGGTATAAAGTGCTGTACGTCTCTGTGGCAGGTTTTGTTTATTGGTGTGAACCAACCTTAGACAAACTTGGAAAACTTTACTGGATGTGTGAAAAACAAAGATGAGCTCAGATTAGACTAAAGGCAACCGTGACAAAAGACTGCGTTTCCTCTGGAGGACACCTGCTCACTCACCACCACCACTTCCCCGTCCCTGCTTCACACCAGCTCTGAGGTTCCCCGAGCCAGGAGATGCACATAAAACGCTGCGAGACTTTAAATATAATGCAGTCGAGTGTCTTCCTAGCTCACTGACACTAGAGCTTCTCGGTTCCATATTTTGAGGCTTTTTTTCTACGACATGTTATAAAGATGAAAATGAACAGTCTTGTGTAAATCACAAGACTCCAGAAACTGGAGTATTCAGAAGAAAAAAATATCACTGAACAGCCTGAAACTCTTGATAAATTGTGAAATTTGGCAGCACCCATCTGACAATGTTTATTTTTTTCCCCAAAAAGTTGTACTATGCAGAACATTAGATCAAAACAGTTTTCTTTGGCAGACACAGGTTCTGCTCTGCATTCCCCTTCTCCCTGACACACCATATGGACCTTTCTTAATGAAATATATTTAGAGAGGGATATTAAGCTAGCTCAACACTGGTGTAAACACTGCTTCTCTGGAAGTCAGACCAAAAAACATCGTGCATTTTTGAACTATAATTTCTGACTTAAAAATCACTCTTGACTTTAAAAGTGCAGTCAGTTAGCTTTGATTAGAACACCAAATAAAGGTTTAGTAATATAAAACATTATAAATATACATATAAAATTCATATATATTATTAAAATCACTGCTATTCTTCAAAAATGCCTTTATTTAAGTAACATATGATAAAAAGAGCTAAGGGAAATCAGGAAAGCCGGCCTGGACAGCTTCAATACAAAAGAAGGAACTAGACAAGTAGAAATTTATTAAAAAGTGAGATGCTTTTTTTCTGCAGTAAGGACAAGAAGGGTATGTCCGAGGTTTCCAAGATGCTCAGAATATCAGGTACACTGCAGAGCATGCCAGGCTTTGAAGGACAGCTGTGCAGCTGCAGACAGCTCCCCAGAACCTGGAGCATTTGCTCGTGGCACCGCAGCAGCCCGCAGGCGCCAGAGATGCCCGGGGCCCCCGCACGTGGTGACGGCAGGAACGCACACGGGGCTCGCAGGGCTTTGGAAGAAAGGGGGAGAGCACCCTGCCACGGCTCTGTGCTTCTACGCAGCCCTTCGGCCACGACCCACGGCGGGTGCAAAGCAGCACCCACCCCACAAGCACCACCCGACCAAGTCTGCAGCTCTGAGCCCCGCCAGGGCTGCGGGGCCGGGCGGCACGGCCCGGGCTGCCTCCTGCTGCTGGCTGGAGGGGCCACGGCCATCCCGTCCCCAGGAAGGCCCCGCACACCCCAACGCAAACAGCCGAAGGAGAGTCTTTACTTAGAAGGGCCAAATTATCCGCCCACAAGCCCAGCAACTCCATTGGGATTTCCATCGACTTAAAGGAAACCTGCCAGCAATCCAATCAGATCAGATCTTTCAAAGAGCAGGTAGCTTTTATTTTGGGGAAAAGGCCCGTGTCAGGTTGCTTCAGTTGAGTTTTAGTTTTGCGTTTCCCCTCTCCCTCTTCTTTCCGGCTCCTGGAGCAAGAGGCAGGATGGACAGGCATTACCTAAAAAAAATCTTGCAGCGCAATGTCAAGATCGATATGTTGACCTAACAAGTAATGCCAGCTTTAGTAGTGTCTTAATGATGTGATCATTATCTTCTTACCTGAAGTGCAGCAGCAGCTAGCACGTGTGCCAGCAGGAAAACTTATTCAGTGCAAAAGACCACAAATACTTCCCCATATGCACAAAGATATTCTCTGTATTTGGTGTCTCAGGGAAAAAAATAGGTACACTTGCTCCCGAACACTCACGGTGGGCTCAATTAACCACGCACAGCAGAAGAAGTACCACTGCTGTGGAACAGTAGTTACTTCCCTCTGCGTAACGCAGCTCCACGGGCTTCTGGCCATTTGTCCCGAGTCTCCCCCATTTGCTTTGGAGCGCTCAGAGATGGCTGGGAGCTGGTACGGTGCTCACAGGCAGCAGGCAAGGAGGAGATGCTGGTCTGAGTCCCCTCTCTCTGAGGGAACGTGACTGCATTTTACGAGGATTTACGCTGGAGGATTCTGTGTCCTACGTCCCATTTATCTCACAAACCCTACAGACAGCTTTGTCCCTGCCCTGTCCCCATCGGGGACAGCACCTGCAAGCGCCCCCAGGGCTGAGCCTGGGAGGGTCCAGCAGGGATCCCGACACAGGACCCTTGCAGCCCCGCGGAAAGCAACGCGACCTAAGAGCCCCGCCAACATCTGTTAGAGAAAACACCGACCACTCGCTGTCCCCTGGCCACAGGAGCGTCTTCCCGGGGCAAATGCCTTCATTGCTTAAGCAGCAGCCGTTAAAAAACAACGCAACAATCAGCATTCGTAGAGATCTCTTCCTATTGCCACCCTACAAAACCACGCCAGTCCTGTTTTGCCTGCAAGTTTCACGTGGTTGGGAGCCTGACGTTTGTGCCTGGCGCTGCAGCCTCTGTTCTGCCCTTGGCACGAGAGCCACGGGCAGCAGCACTGCAGGGCACAGGGAGCGCAGCACGCCACCTGCAAACGGCTACGGATTAGCAAGAACACAGGAGTTTTTCTGCCAATTAGTAAGCCATAGCCAAAAAAAACCACCAACCAACAGTAAAGAATGTCCCCTGCTTCAAAACAGTAGTTAGAGGAAAGCTCGTGTCCCCGAGCAGCTCTTTGCTGGCCACCAGGAAGAGCAGAGTGAGCGGTAACGCGCGCATTAACGCGGCCCCGAAAGTTGGCTTTCAGACTGCTGTGATTTGTCTATCTCCAGAGACAGACCGAGAAGAGATGCCACTAAGACAATGCATACTTAAACAGATTTCAAGACTGAAATGTGCGATTTTTGGTCTAATTCCAAAAAATGTTAGCTAGTGTGAAACATCTCTTTCAGTTGTCTGCCTTGGATCTCCCAGGACAACGCCAGATAAAGAGGCAATTTATCATCGGGCTGAAGGTTGTGTGTAACGCGTTATCTGCCTTCCTTCCACAAAGATCCGCGTGGTCTGGGCGAGCCCCGCGTTTTGCAGCCCGACCTCCCTCCTCCATTTTGAGGCACCATAGCAACACGAAATTAGCACGCACAGAACTGTTAAATGAATAATTTACTGATTTCATAAGAACCTGCCTTGCAATTTATAGTTCTATTATCTTTTATATCCGCGTCTTAACTCCTTGTGCAAGGAGGCCGCAATCAAGCTAAATAACATTTGAAAACCTAATAAGCACGCGCAGGCCGCCCGCTCGGGGCCGAGGCCGTGCCGGCTGCGTCACCCCACGCCGGCTGGGTCATGGCAGGCCAGACCCCCCCGGTGCCCCCACCACGGCCACGGGAGGTGGCCCCGAGGAGCCTGCGCCCCCCCCTACCCACACGTTTCCCTCCCCAGCCATCCAGGCCCAATCAAGGAGGGAGCGAGCAGCATTCAGAGGCATCCCCGTCTTCAATCTACCGCTTGTCATTTTAAAATCTGCAGCAAGCGAAGGGGAATGCAGGCGGCCAAGATAAGTACAACTGCAATGACAATTGGGGTATAAAATATATTTGAAAAGGCTCCTCCAACACTATCAGAGATGATCTTCTAGTGACTCAACCGCGTCTTGTCACTCAGACTCAATTTAAAAGATATTTATAAAGACAATACAATGAGAGATTTATTTTCAGACTTATTTATTTGGGTGGAATAGGTTAGATTGTTTTTGTTATACGCTCTTCAGCAGAATGGATATCTCCATTCGATATACATCACGAGCCACAGATGAGTCGGAGGGACGCTGCAGGCTGCAACTTTCCAGCCTTTCACACCGAGGACAGCCGACAGTTTAGAGCGCTCGATGCGCGCCCCCTGAGATGCCGCTACCCAAACACGCCCGGAGAGGAGGACAGCCTGCCTTTGATTGCTTTGTTTTGCAGATGCTATTCCTACCGGAGAGCCACTCTCAGGGCTTAAAAATTATGGCCAGCACAGCTACTCAAACCAGTGCTCCTGAAGTAGGAGGAGACCTTCCCCGGGAGGTGGCTTCCCGCGAGGAGCAGGACGGAGCCCGGCCGGGGGGGACACAGCTGGGCGCCTGCCGAGCCCCGCGCCTGCATCTCCCACCAGCCCGCAGCTCGCCGAGAGGCAAAGTGCTTGGAGATTAAAAAAAAAGAACAGGGTATCACCGTGTTACCTGCTTCTTATTTATGATCTGAAACAAAAAGATAAAATTTCCTTTTATTGCACACGAGCCCTTGGTGGCTTTTCAGAAAGAGAGAGAATTAACGGGGCACGAACCAGCTGCTGCCACCCCGAGCTTTCCCTGGGGTGCCTCTCACCTGAGGATGCTCACAAGCACTCGGCGAAACTACGGCTTACATGGGGAGGGGTAAGCGGGGAAGATCGACCTCAGCGTGCCAACACGCAGGAGGCTCGTCCAACAACCCCAGCCAGCGCACGCTGCTCTGCCAGGCTCCTTCGTTTTCCGTTCAACAGCACAGCGCCACCGTGGTGCTGGGAAGGGGGCTGAGCAGAGACTCAGAAAACAGCCCACAAAAACATGAAAGACCAAGTGATAAAAACTAGGGTAAAAAAAAAAAAAAGTCAAAATGCTGACCTGAGGCCGTGAAGTTTTCTTCCGACATCCTTACAAACCACATTAAGGCACCAATATGCAAACCTTTCACACCGGCGTCACAGCTTTAACTAGTGGGAGCAGAAAGAAGTGAAGACTTTGGCACGTGCTGCATGACTTCAAGATAAGATTTTCAAAGAAACCTCTGACAGGGAGGTGCCCAGCTTCCCACAGAGCTGCAAGCGAACAAAGTGGGAATAAAACAGCCATGAATAAATCCAGGCGAGAAGTTCGGTGCGCTTCTAGCCACCATGGCAGAGAGGCGTCAAACAGGCTCTCTACAGTGATGGAGAAGGCAAGAAAAACTTCAGAGCCTTCAGGGCAGTGCTCCGCTGCGCTCCCAAAGGGTTGCCTGAGAAGGGCGAGGGTCCTGGTGCAGGATCCTCGTCCAGCCTCGTGCCCCCACGACCCAGGCTAAAGCACCGCGGCCCCAGGGAGCGGCTGCGGGGACAGTGCAGCGAACGCTGGGCCCTGAGGAGGGACAGTCACTGAACAGAGCCGCTGCCTTGTCAGCGCCTGCACAACACGCACGCACGGGCATAAATATACATGCACACAGATGGAGATATGTTAAAAAAAAAATTAAGTGACAGCCAAAACGACAACTGCTTTGAGCTGTACCGAATGCACCTCACTTTGTTATTCTTACCAACGTAGCTGGAGTGAAAAGCAGAATTTGTCATCTTCCAGGAACACAGGAATAGGAAGAAGAGACACGGGTCTGTTTACAAGCCCTACTTCCTTTCACTGTTTATTGCTCACCGTCTCTGTTGCTGTCTCAAGCACAGCTGGACAATAGCAAACAAAGGCCTGTTAAACCCTGCTCTTAGCGTTTTATTCCCCAAATACCCATCACCTACAGGAGAGCGGAGATAAAAGTGAGGAGTTTGACCTGACCACACTCACAATGCAACTGCCTCCCCGTCCTCCGAGCAACATAAAAAGGATGTCAGGAGAGCAGATGGATTTGAAGAGGAATTTGGAAAACAACACCAAAATGCAACCCAAGACCTAAAAGCTGTCTCCATTCGGATCCCAGCCCTCGCTCCGTCCCAATCCCCCGGGCAGCACGGCAGCAGCGCTCGTACTGGCACCAAGGGGCCAGGCTGGGGCTGAGTCGCCAACACAGCCCGGCGCCAGCAGAACACAAGCTGCAGGAATTCAGAGGTGTAAAGGGACCAGAGCATTCGGCACAGCCACTTCTGAGCACTTCACAACCGTTAATTACATTACCCTGTGCTCCTGCACCACTGGCAGCTCTCCAGGATGGTCTGCAGCCTCCCGCAGCCGTGCCAGCCCCGCGCCCCCAGGCACTGACCCAGGAACGGCCGGGGTTTTACAGGACTGAAGCAGCTCCTTTAGGCGTGGTTACCCCTCTTCCTAAGACCAAAGGCAAAATTAGTACTAAAACACCTGCCTCTTAAAGAGGGGCGTTTGGGGCTGCTGATTTCATTTAGTAACTGCTTTCACAAGGACAAAGCAGGGGTGGAAAGCACGGCGGCTCGTGAGCCCGTCCCCAGACCCATGGGCACAGGGAGGTCCCGAGGGGGGAGCAGCGCCTGGGGAAGCTGGAGCCGCTGGCACGGTGGTGGAGAGGGCTTAGGTCGAACCCTTCGTTACTCTGCCAGGAAGTTTTAATTATGTGCTATAAACCAGGAGAAGCTGAACTCACAGTGGGTGCCCCCTTTCCCCCGAATCAATAAGCAGCATTCAGACACCCGCTCTGGAAGAGTCGCTGCAGCTCCTCCGCCGTTAAAAGGTTGCTGTGCACTTCAATGAAACCAAAAGGACAGATCTCTGCTGTTACCAGCCAACCGAAAGGTTAAGACATGCTGGCGCATTGTTTGCGGTAAATGGCCAACCGCTCGGGCTTTACAGCTTCTTCCAGGAGCTGCTAACTGCCAGCCACCGAGCGCCGCGCCGCAGGACGCGCACAGGGGCACGGGGTGGCTGACGCCGCGCTGCGAATGGGGACACGCGAGGCTTTGGAGGCCAGGCGGACCACGGGGGGGCTGCCTGCGGGATCTGCGCGGCGCCAATTACCCAGGCACCGCTCCGCGCTGACAGCGCTGCTCTAATTAGGGGCCCGTAGCCCGGCCTGCCGCACGCCCCGCGTCTCGCTGACCGAAATGGAAAAGAAGTCCTGGGGACAAGGCAGTTACTCTGCAAAGCAGCAGCGCACGCTCGCTTGGAGGGAAGCAGGCTGCCAGGATGGGTGCTCACCCACAGCCCCTCTGCACCTTCCCCAGCTCTCCTGCGCCGCCGTCCCCGCTCGATGCTGCCCAGCGCACCCTGCCCGGCCTCGCCAGCCTCCTGTGCAGCCACGGTAATGCTGGTCCTGACCTGCAAGGAATTACAGCACTCCCCTCTCCTCCTGGCTTTTCCTAAATCATCAGCACAACAAAAGGGATTAGAACAAAAGGTTAAATTAGCAACTTGGCTGAGACGACCGCCCCGGTTTCTGATGGGTTTCAGCCAACGCTGACACCAAACGCTTCAGGTTGAGCAAGATTTGCACGACACCCCACGGCTGGCACTGGTACCATGACGGTGCTGCTCAGCCCGCGGGGCTCTCCAAGCACACGCCTTTCCCTTCGGTGGGGAGGACACAACGGGACAGCCCGTGCCACGGCGTCCTCCTGCCCCTCCAAGCGCTCGCTTGGCTCCCAGAGGAGAAGCCTCCCATCGCTGCGGCACGAGGCTCCTCCTGGGAACCGCACTTCTCGTGGGGACAGCAGCAGAGGTGGAGGAGCGTGCTCATTAGCTGCTCCTTTCACGCCAATGAAACTTGCTGCGCTATGTAATGGCTGGAAAGGAGATGCCAAACCTACGACATAGCTCTATATGTTTCTGAGAGGCAAACAATTCCAGCTTGTTTGACAACCGCTCCTTAAGATAAAGCTAAACTGCCCTTTTGTGCCAATTAAAGAGTCACCAGAACAGAGGCTGAACCTATCCTACTGTTTAATAAAAAGGGAAGCAACAATTTTGCTTCCCTCTTTAAGAACTACAAACCTCTTGCTAAGGATTCTTGTGACAGGATGTTTTTGGTCCATTAATACTCTCCAACAATAACCGTAATACAAGACAGTTGCTTCTCTAGGCAGTTCAGAAAATGATCCTCCTTCCAGGGGCCCAAAATCCCCCCTGCAAACATATCCTAAGACACAAGGCTTTCCAAAGGCAGCACTGCTACTAGGTCAGGTGCTAATAGACTGGAAATCCAAACAACCTGCGCCACCCAATTCTTCCAGCCATTCGGCGACGGGGGAAAAAGCTACCAAAAGCGAGGCAGGAGGTCTGTGTGGCGTTCGGGTTTTTGATCATCATGCCTTTCCACACAGCTCAGTTTCAGGGGCCGTATCAAAAGCCCGGCAGATTTAAAACAAGCTGCCGGAAAGAGCCCTGCAAGAAAACAAAACAAAAAACAAAATAAAACAAAACAAAACAAAAACAAAACCCAAGACCCAGATCACCAGAGCCTCTTTGTAAAACAACAGAAATGGATGCAGCGCAGCGCTGCCTCCACACAGGGGTTCTCAGATGAAGCAAATTTAAGTGTCTTTGACGCACTGAAATAGTGTATTCCTTGTCATGAGCACAGCTGATGATGCTGATAGTGTTTTTTTCTGCCACTTTACAGGAGGTTATTTCCATTCCTTTTATTTTTTTAAATTGTTTCATTATGTTTGTCTAAAGCGCGTTCATGGCTTTGGAAAAACAAAAGCAAGAACAAAAACAAATCAAATCCCTCAAGATGTTGTTCTGGAATTAAAAAAAAAAGAAAAAAAGAAAAAAAGAAAGGGGAGCAGGATGGGGACGGGAGCAAAGCAGCAGAAAGAAGCCGTCCAATGCCGAGCTTCTGGCAGACGTGCAACTCACACAGCAGGGGAGGTTCTCCTCCGCCTCCCCAGTGCTCCCCAGCCCTACAGCCGGCCCCGCGCGCAGCCGGCCTCCCCGCCGCAGGTCCCCGCTCTCTCGAGGGCCGCCACGCAGCCCGCCATGCTGCCAGGGGCAGATTGGGGCTGGTTTCTTCCCCCGGAGCACCTGCATTCGTTTGAGATCAGCAGGAGAAACCAACGTCTGGAGGACTACGCAAGGACTTCTTCGGCTCCCCCCGACCCTCCTCCAGAACAGGACGCCGTCAGCGAGGGCGCTGGTGACGGTGCCTGGAGAGAGGAGCGTGGAAGGGAAGATTGGGCATGGGAAGAGCTCGCTCCAAAGGGAGAAAAATGGAGAAGAAGAAAAAAAAACAGATTTGCATGAGAAGGACACTGCTACCCACGAGATTCCAGTTTGAGTTATGCTCCCTTGAGCTATGACAGTGAAAGAGAAAGAAAAAGAAAAAAGCGCCACCACTGCACGTCACCAGGAAGCGAACGAACAGCCCTGACAAACGGCCTCCCCAGCCCGCTCTGTGCCTCCGAGTGCGGCCAGCTCAGCAGCCTCCGTGACCAAAACTGTATCAGCTCCGGCAGAAAGGGGACCGTGCAGGCACAGCTCAAAGCCGGCTATCAAAACCAGAGGGGTTCTTTCCCTTCCCACGGCTGCAACTCCAGGTTACAAATATCGCACCCTCCTGCCCCCAAACAAAGGGACCTCCCCAGATCCCCACCACCCGCCTGGGCTCCCCGCGACCTCCCTGCCCCGTGCACCTCCAGGACGCTGCACCCCAAAACCCAGGGCTGGGTTCAGAGCTTCAGCTGCCCCCAGGCTGCCGAGCTCAGGCCCTGAATGCACGCATACATATCATTATTTTCCTTTAAAGACAATAATACCCACGGCCCATGGACAGAAGTGCCCCATCTCAGGGAATGTTTGTTTTTATTTCTTTTGCTGTCAATGAATTTTGCTCGTGGTGATGGTTTACAGCTGGACATATTCCATACAGAAGCTAACCAGAAGCATTTGTTTCTCAAATAAAAGCCTCAATTGGGAACAGGCTATATATAAAGTATTTTTAAAACAAAACTGAAAAAAAAAAGCCCTTTCTTAGTCATGCAAACCAAACACTATAGAAGAGGAATGAAATTCAAGTGTGAAAGTCAGGGGAGCTCAGCACTGGGAGGGACGCCCTGGATCTTAGTCCTTCACTGTCTTAAGCAACAGTATACCTTATCCCTTTCGCTTACTGATAGCATGAAACATTATTTCAGTTTCGGCACTAAATCTATCGCTCCTGCTTCCCGGCTGGCACTGCTCCTTGGTCAAACAATCCCTGCCCGGGGCTTAACCCCCCAGACCTACGCAGAGGCACCCGCACCGGGCCTTGCCAGACCCAAGAGCTCTTCTGTTCCCTCCCTCTTCCCTCAACCATCTCATTAGCCCTTTGCTGCAACTTCCCAATTAGGATTAATTTCTTTTACCGCCGGGTGACCAGGTTGTGGTCCTGTGAAAAGGCATCAACGCTGCCCTTTCTTCACCAGAAACACCTGGGCACTCGGTGGAGCCAGCTCCCCTTCACGCTGCAGTCCTCCTCATACGCTTCTTCTAAAGCTATTTGTTTTAAACGAGTCCCTTACGGTGCTTTATTCCTTTAATTTATCACACTTTGCTATTTCAGTCTGCACTGTTGCATCTAACTGGTCCTGCGAGACAGCCGGGTCCCTGCAGCAGCGCCGCTCGGCAGCTCAGCGCCGCCAGCGCGACTGCGCCGATCCCTCCCAGCTGCCCAGCAAGGCACGCGGGGGGCTACTGCCGCACCCTGCAGGGGGGCCCAAAATGCTGCTGTCCTAAAAAAAATTTTTTTTTTTTGAATTTTCAGAAAATAAAGCTAGAAAACTTGCAGCTTGAAAACTGCTCCCCAGCAGCGAGGCCTCAGAGCCGGAGAGCGAAATCTACCAGCGAGATGTGAATGAAATGCAAAATGTAAACAAACAGACTCAATGACATAAAATAAAATTATCAAGGTTTTGGATGGAATCCAAACTTAATAACACAGAAGGAAGTGAACGTTGAACTTGTGGATTTTTAACCTCAAGTGTCTGTTTAATTTTAAAAACAGCTGCTGGCTACACACTTGCGCGCTACGCTTTCACACAACACGCGAAGTCTGGTGCATTTGAATAAAAATCAGACGTAGCCGGCTACGGCGGGGAGCAGCGCCCGTTGTCCCAAGCACGGCTGTCCCCTGCCGCCCGGGAACACTCCCATGGGACCCCAATGTGCCCCCCACCCCTGTGGGGACAACCAAAGGCGGCAAGGCAAGGGCTGCCCTCACCCTCCGTGGCGCCCGGACGGACCTGGACCCGGCAGCACGCAGCGCCGGGCTGGGCTTCGCCACTTCCTTGCCCTCCTCTGCGGACACGGGCACGCAGAGCACTGCGTGGAGAAAAATATGCTCCAAAACGGGTCATCTATTCTGTACCCTTGTTATTTGCAGCTAAGTATAATGGAAAAAATTGACTGTTTGCTTGGTGCAATAGGGCATGACTCTGTTTACACAGAAATAATAGCTAAACAGTGATGGATTCTAAATCTCCATTACAGTGAAAGATTTGAAGGAGTAAAGCAGTTAGAAAAATAATTGGTTTTCTTGTTTAGTTTTAAAAAGCTTTTACACACTGCCAAACCGAGCAGGCTCCTCACCTTTCGGTTTTGCCTTGGGTGGGGGGGAGGTGAGCACCACATTGACAGCAGGAATAAAAAAACCCATCCCACCCGGGGAAAGAGGAAGGCCTGTGGCCCTCCCGTTAATCCAGAAGGTCGAGGGTTGCCGAAGCCGGGAGGTGAGGCCCAGAGCTCACAAACACCGCAGTGCAGCCTCGAGGCAGCAGCCGGGAGAAGGAACCCCCCGGGTACACAGAGAGGCTCCTGCTAGAGGGGGAAAACACGGTTTGCAAGGAAAAGAGGAGGGAGACTGAACTTTTCAGTAGATGCACTGAGGGAGGGAAAAGAAAGCCCTTCTTTCGCAGGCTGTGATCCATCCTCTCCCTCCCCCTGGGCTGTTTGCAGAACGAGAAGCTGAGGCGGTGAGAAGCAGGGCTCGGGGCAGCGGCCTGCGAGAGCATCCGCTCCTCTGGGCACGTCGAGCTTCGGAGGCTGCCGAAAGAAATCTCTCTTTCAGAGAAACCTCCCCACTGACGACTGACCTCGCCAAAGGCAGCTCGAAATGGAAGTGTCCCGAGGACAGGAGTTAGAGCTGCACCGTCGGGCCCAGCCTAAACACGAAGCGTCTGCGGCACCTTTCGTTTTAAACCTAGGCTTAAAAACAAGCACCAGCTAACTGGAAATAATGCGATAATAACAGTAATGAAACACACGCAGGACTTCTCCATAATGGAAAAAAGGCAGACGTTTATGAGTTCAGAGCCCTCTAGGATGCTACTGAATATTTCAAGCGCTATGATGAGAGGGGAGAGCCGCCAGTGTTTTCTGCAGGCAGAGACCTTTCCCCTACCCCCGAGTTCCTCTGAGGCAGCTCTTTAAATTATTTAGCAGCACGGCGATCACGCTCGGTGCTGGAGACCGAGACACCCGCGGAGCGGGACGGGGACAAACCTGCCGGTGACATTTGCGGGGTCGGCACGGGGCGTTTCACAGAGCCAGGGCTGGCCCCCCGAAATCCTGCTGTCCTGGCGCAAGGCGAGGAGCCCCGCTCGCCTCGGGCCCTATTTACATACAAAAGAGCAGCTGCTGTGCAGCCATTATGCTGGCAACTTTTCAGTTGTGACCCGTGGTGGGTTTGGGAGAGGGAGGTTAGCAGCAGATGTAAAGCACCTATTGAGGCCCCATTAATTTTTCAGGAATTCTCAGGCTTTGGCCTTTACAAACCCCGGCAGGAGGAGGAAAGAGGAAAAAGGCCGCAGCGAGGAGAGTCCCCCTCCACAATCCTCGCCCATCAAACGGCTTTGTCAAAACAGAGATGAATAGACGCTGATCTGAACTCATCGTGTTCCCTAATTAGAAGGAAAAAATCCAGGGCGCTGATTGAAGTGACAAGCAGCCCCTTTCCAGGGGAACGGACACAAGCACACACACACAAAAAGAAGTTTCTCTCCGCAATCCAATTTCTGGAAATTTATTCCAGTTGTAAACCATTAGGTGCCAATTTTTCAAATCAACCTCGCGATTCAATAGCACTGGCTGCCTAATAGACTCTGAAAATCTTTTGCTGGCTCGCAGCTGAGCAAACGTTATCTAAAAACATCTTAATAAGGCTCTTGCTATTCCCTCGCTCTCCGCACGTCCTGGAGGGTGGCGGAGGCTGGCACGGCGCAGGGGTGAGGGCAGAGCAGCTCCTTCTGGGCAGGAGGGGACGGCCCCCGCAAGCTGGACCCCAAGGGTGCTCCAGCCTCCGGGGCACCCCGGCCTCTCCGCACGCGTCCTCTGCAGCAAGGTGAGGACCTGGAAGGGCACAGTCCTAGGCCAAGAGCTTCGGGGCCTCCTGTTCCAAGTCTGGTCAGCCCCCAGAGCAGGAGAGACCTGGCCGGGGTTCAGAGGCACGCAGCACACTGACAATGAAGGAAGCTGGGACAAACTACCAGTCAGCCCTCCTGGCCTTTCCAGCAGCTAGGCTGCGTTGTCTTCTCTTACCCGACAGGTAGGCAGCACTGCAAACCCAACCTGAAGTCCTCGGTGCATCACGCAGAGCCCTGCGGACCCCACTGCCTCCAAGGCACTCATCCCCCAGACCCTGCTGTGTGTTTCAGAGGCCGCCCCCGTGCCCGTGCCTGGCTGCCAGCACGCTCACGCGGCAGCGGCACCGCCGGGCGCTGCCCAGCTCCCGTAAGCCGCAGCCCCGTGACTTAGGGAAATCGAAAATCACCTCGGTTTAATCTTAAGAAATCTGCCGGCTTCAGCAGCTGGGCTGCTCAAGGTCACCCGCGGAGGGAGCAGATCGGGACCAGGAACACCGGGCTCCTGGCGCGGGACGTCCCCTCCTCAGCCTCTCTTTGCGGGCAGCTTGGCCACAAGGCCCCAAAGCTTTCCCTGGGGCTGCTGCTCTTTAAGAACCACTACAATAAATACGTCACATTCTGCTGGCTATAAAGCTGGTGCACAATGACCCTGGTTAAGTCACAGGCCTATGCTCAGGATGGAGGAAAAAGACCTAACACCCCACCTTCGGCTACCTGGCAATTCAGACAATGTGATAACGAGCCTAATGCACCTCACGGTTTTTCTAGCAATCCCTGGAGCAATTCAATAACATGCATCTTCCCAATACTTCTTCAGTTTAAATAAAAGCAAATATTCTTATTGGATTCCTTTAATTCCAGCACAACTTAAGGAAATAAATGTCTCATTCCAAAACCCACCCCCGGGCTCAACCTCTGCTCCCCGCTTTGCATGCCACTTCCATTTAATTGCCTCTGAGAACAATACCAGGTGGTTCGGAGAAGGGGGTTGCTTTCTTTTGTAAGAAGTTCTCATGGCCTTACGAAACGGCACACACACAAAGCTGTAAAGGCCGACCCGCCAGCAGTTCCCAAATTTGTTCTTGTGTAAATGACATGGCCAAATGCTTCCTGAAGATCGATCGCCCGGGGAGAAGAAAGCGCGCTCACCATGCTTTAAGCTCCAAACCAAGTTTTACAACCAGAATCTAAAGTCCCAAAGGGGGTGGAAAAATTTAGGCTTATAACGTTAACGTGGACAGATCTCCCCTCCATTTGAAGAGAACATCTCAGTACCTCGAACGGAGCCGCACACAATAATCAACGCTTGCACAATATCCACTTGACTGCGTGAATATCCCCGCTCTGCTCGTGTGAGCAGCTTACAGGAATTACAAAGGCCGAGCTAGCAAGGAGAGAGAAAGGATTACTGAGGGCCACAGTTCATTCTACTTCTGCATAAACAAAATATGACCTTGATTAAAATAATAATCAAACTTAGCACTCCCATTAAACTGCTGCCGGAGAGCAGCGCCGGCCACAGCGATAACTGCTCGCGCTTCTCCAGCCCCGGTGGACAAATGGACACGGTCAGGCGTTCCGTCTCCAAAAAGCCCAAACAACCGCTTAGCGGGATTAATTTTTAATAACTCAGCACTTTGGTTTTATGTACTTATTAAAATTTAAGACACCGAGTCATTGACCCCTGTAATTTTTCAATTGTTCAAACCACGAAGTCTGGGCTGGCTAATTACGCCTGAACAGCTGTTGGAGACGACCTTGTGATCAGTGGGGAGAAGCGATGCAATACTATCAGTTTACGAAGATCCACAACAGTTCCTCTCCTCCTCCCCACCCTGTTATCATTTTAAATAAGTTCATGAGTTAATTACACAGAACAATTCAGAGGGTTATTTGGAAAAATCAAACCCTCTCGATAGTCTAATAAACGACAGCCACAGCTACGTGCACTGGGATACTTGCACGCTTCACCTTCACCAGCACCATGGAAAACGCGTGCTGGGGTGCCAGTCCCCTCCCCAAAAAAGCTGGAGCAGAAGAGCAGAGCCAGCAGCACCCAGACCTGAGCCTTCAGAGCAAACGCCGCAGCACCGTGCCTGCTGGCGCCTATTCGCAGCCCTGGGGAAATCTCGCAGCATTTTGTCAGGGTGAAAATAAAAGCCAGGCCTGTGCAGATGACCCAGCAGAAACTGAAGAACTCCTGCACCAGCAGCTGCAGTGATTGAAGTGTCTGGTAAACAGTCCCCAGTTCTCTAGAGATACCTCCCTCCAGCAGCTTCTGGACTGACTTTCAGGAAGGAGGGAGAAAACAACTCCTAGAAAAACAACTAGCAGAAGTTCTCATCTCCAGGCAAAGGGAACAAATCGTCAAACACCCTGCCGCTGGGCCTGGCAGAGGGTCCCTCACCCGCTGCAGGCGCCTCCTCTCCCTCACCCAACGCTCCCAGCCCTGCCAGGGGCAGCTGGGTACCCCCAGGGGTGACGATTGTTCCACCCAAAAAAGATCTTTCCGCTACTAGGTTTTGGTGAAGGTAACTTGCAGAGGCTGAGAGCACAGCCTGTCCTCCCAGCACTGCACCCACCAACACTCACACCAACACCAGACATCCCTAGCTTCCAGTTTAAACTACACATCTTCAGACCCACAGCAGCCATCAGGTTTCTTTGTGCTCCTGGGAGAGTACAAATGTCACTGAATCTGCCCAGAACAAACCTGCCCAGGCCACCGAGAAAGGCCAGAAACACGAGGTGGTTGGAAGAGGCAGCTGCGGACCTGACACCGCACAGCAATGCCCAGCGCCCGGCACCAAAGCACCCTGACATCAAAGTTTCCTGCCATCCACATAAAAACACAAACATCCCCCACCAAGAGCTTGAAAGCGATGGTTTCTAAAGCAATTAACAGCCGAGTTAGCATTCAGAAAGCTAGCGCTGGGGACCCAAGATCTGCGAAGAGCAGGGAGAAGGCGGACGGCTCTTGCCCGGGTTGAGGACACGAAAGCAAACAGGCTGCCACGTTTCTTACAAAAGCTCTCCGGCTGCTTGGCTTCCCAAAAAGGGCAGCAACCGACAAGAAAATAAACTGCATCTGTTAGAAATATGCACTGAACAATTAGAGGTAAATTGGGCTGCCTTCTGAAAGACCAAACAAAGCACTGCTCACACAATACAGCATGCATTCCTACATACATTCCAGGACTACTGTTTCACGGCAAAACTTTTGCTCAAGCAAGCATGCAAAAAACAGGGGGGTTCTCCGTCCAAATGATTCCCACGGCCCGGTATCTGCATACTCGGTAGCTAAATGCATTTAAAAGATGTGAAAACCAAAAAGGAACTTAATACACGATTGCTGCCATGGCTAGTCCAAACAATCAACTTTGAAGTTTTCCATTAAATCGGAGAGAAAAATTACTTACTGCCCCGAGATGCTGAGAAGCACATTTCCTCTTCTGCAGACAGCAGTGTTTATAAACACGCAGAAGCACTGAAAAGGCCTTAGGGTTTGTTTCCACCAAAAATAGCAATTGTCAACAGAGACACCATATTTCAGCATCGTGAGCTGTTACAGACTCCTATTAAAAATTAATATGCATTTTCTATTATTACATGCGATTTGTCGCTACACACAAGCTCACACGCGCAGTGCCACACGCGCACGTCAGGGTGCGACCAAGAGTGCTCTCAAAAGCCTGACGGTGCAGCAGCCGAGGTGCCCTTCGGGGAACTTTGCACCAAGTTCAGCTGCAATGAAGCGGGGGGGATTTCATTTCCCTTTTTTTGCCCCCTAAACTATGCATTAGCAGATTTTTTCTCCTTTTCTTGGGGTTGGTAACGAAGCAGCCCCAAGTACTTCCAAGTTGCGCCCACAGCAGCAGCTCTGCTCAGCTCATCGTGCTGCCTGCACATGTGCGCGTTGCTTCAGACCCGCAGCCTCCACATCTGCCGCCGAGGAACGCGTGTGTTTGTACTGGAGCAAATACGCACAAATGTTACTGTATTTTTTTCAAATGTGCCTTGTTTAAAAGACGATATCCTTCCAGGAGGGTGGATTCTTCTGTCTTCACTGTCCAGCATACAGATGCACAAGGGGAAAAAAAAAATGATCTGCATCCATCTGCTTTTGCCTGGTTTCTCACACCCTGAGGGAAGAGGCACGTGCGTGAGCCCGCGACTGCTGGGCCACAGGGAGCTGCGAGCACCCTCCAAGTCCTGGGCGCCTCCGGGCCCCCCAGCTAGCTCGGAAGCACACAGCTCACACCCCTGCAGGCCTGGGATCCCTCAGGAGCCTTCAGGCGCGACGGCGTGCACTGACATCCGCAGCGGCCGGGGGGGAGGTCAGGCCGTGGTCAGCCCGCTCTGCAAACCTGGGGGAGTCAGAGCGGCGACACCAGACGGAGCGCTATGGCCCCTGGTCACCTCTGCTGTCTCGGTCACATCAGCGCTGTCAGAGAACGGGCTCAGGCTGCAGCAAAGCTCCGACCGTTGATGAATGAGGCTAAATCCAAGCTACAAGATAAGCGAAAACACCTACAGGCACTTAAATCCAGTCTCCAGCAACCAGCCAAGCGACAGCAGGGCAGAGACTGAACTGCAATCAGGCTGCTCGATGCAAGGACAGAATGAGGAATCCACTGAAGTACACGAAACAGACAATTACTATTTCAAATACAGCTATAACGAGGAGAAAGGGCTGTATTTAAGAGATCTCACTTTGTCCCAGCCTGCATCATGGTTCTCCAATGCAAAATTTGATTCACGGTAGGATACTGTCCTAAACACTTTTCTTTTTTCTTTCGATCGTCCACCACTTGCCCAGCACACAAAATTCAAGCTCTTTGCTCGCACTGGGACCAGGTTTGACCATAGCAGGCACAGGGAAGCAGGGAACAGCCTGAACACAGCTCTCGGCTCTGCAGCGCCGAAGGCAGGCGAGCTTTCCTATTTGCTTTAGGAAGACCAGACAGATGTGACTCGGAGGAAACAGTAGCCAGATTTTGGCTGGTGGCTCACTCCACACACGCCAGCAAACCTGCAGCCAACAGCAGGAGCAGTCAGTAGCAAAGCAGCCTGCCCAGCCTCTGGCTGTCCTCCAGTGAAATTCAGGAAAAGACAGTTTTGCAGAGCCGTGCAGACAGGGGGCACGGGGACATCACGGCACGAGGCCTTGGGAAAGGAAGATGAGGTCGCGCCCTTCGCGCACCTGCATTGCCCAGCCAAGGCAGATCGCTTACGCCCCTGTAAGGGATAACTTGTGGGTCTGTACGGGGACAGCACCTGCGCAAAGGTGTGCTGACCTCAGCCAGCCTCTTCAGCCCCGCTTTTCTGAGCACAAGGCACCTGTGAAGATTCTGCACTTGTTAAAGGAGGGGGCAGGAAGGAACATGGGAAGCCAGAAAGCTTCGCTCGGCCCCTCCGCACAACTGAAAGCAGCTTAACGTGAGACGAAGAGCCCTCTTCTCAGCAGTCTAATACCCAAAAAGCAAAGGACACTGAGGTGACAAAAAAAAAAAAAGAACGCTACCCAGAAAAGAGAGTAGGGTTTCGTTGTCCAAAAATCCCAAAAGGCCTCTTTTCGGCTTGCAAATGCCACACCTTTGAGATAGATTTAAAAACAGTATTATACAAGAACACGGTGACATTCTTAACAAAAGCAAATTATATGGGGAGCTCTTCAGACACCTCTACGATGGATTTCATTTGTATATGCAAGATGCTGCTCGGTGCCCTGAGCAGGGAGGGCCTGAACGCGGCTGTCGGGAAGAGCAGAGTCCCAGCACCACACGCCTCTGGGAACCGGGCCTTCGTCAATCACACTCCCTACATCTAAGTCTCAGAACACACTGCAAGACTGTCTGACTGCAGTTAGTAATACTAATACTTTGCTACGATCAAGGCAGTGACCCTTCAACAAGATTTTACAGGTGCGAAACTGAGGCAGAAGTTAGTGACTTGCTCAAAGTCCCAAAGAAAATCTGTAACGATGCTGAGACTTGAGTCCAAATATATTTTCTAACTTCCAAGCTCTCAGGGAGCCCTTGGGACCATTCCTCTTACCATCCGCACAAGCGAGGACATACAAGCAAGCACCTTTTTCTTCTTTGCGGCCACCTAACAGTGATGCATTGCTCCCCAAAGAACGCTTCCCAACCTTGAAATGACCAAAAAGCTTCTTACAAGCTGCCTCACATACTTGTTCTTGCCTCCATTTATTCTGCAGAAAAGCTGTATTTAAAAGTTTTTTGTGTTTTTTTGGGAAAAAAATGCACTTGAAGACGACAGCTTAACTGTCAAAGGGATCAAGAGCAGAAGCTCCTGCACCTCCATTAAACTCTAACTGCTCAACGATTCTGGCAATCTGCTCGGAGGACTCCTGACAAGGGGGCACACATAAAACACTCAATCCCATATGCTTTTAAATCACCCAGAAGAAGCTTGTTTCCGTGACACTCCTCCTCCTCCACTAACTAGATTTAAGTGGTAATTCCATAGGAAGGGTGATTATCACTAAAGTTTTAATGAGTTGCCATCTGTAGCCTGCACTTCATAAATGGGGAGCGTTCCACTACCATGCTGTCCAGGAACATAAAATGTGGCAACAAAGCATTACAAGGTGATCTAAAGTAATACTTCCCTTCTCTCAGAATTAATGGTTTTAACTTGGCAAAGAGATACGCAGCAGAGAAAACGAGGGCTGCATTTTGAGTCCTCTCAAATGTATGAGAAGGCTTTATGTAGCGTTATCAAGACTTATGGCTCTTATTTGGCTGGATCTAAACTTCAAAATAAAATTATTAGGCATTAAGAAACATGATAAATCTCGCATGCCATCTGAGATGGAAACTGTGTACTGAGTTACCAAAATATGTTCAGCAAACTGGCTACAGAAAATGTAATAATTACAAGGATAAGAGCCTCTCTCGGTTTTATGGCCAAGAAAAGCGTACCCTTTTGTCCCTTGAAAGTTCACAAAGTCATACATCACCCCGGCTGGCATGTTTGCTCCTGAAGTATCTAAACTGTTGCAGCTGTCTCAAAGGATTTAGAAAACTAGGAGCCAACAAGGAATTTTTCATTAACGTGGAGAGCAGAAATCAATGGTCCCCTGGTGTCATGTCATTTCAATGGGGAAAGGGAGGAGATGGAGGAGGAAGAAATTCTAACAATACGCATACTGCAGGCAGGCTGCCAGCCTACAGCACACACCATCTTCTCCTGCTCATTTCAGCTCACAAATGCTCAGCAGAGTAATTGTTCCCAATAAATTACCTACCTGCATATGAAATATCACAACAGTTTTGTACGGTTTTGTACTTTCGCACATGCACACAGTTAGCAGGAGGCTGCAAGCGGAAGAAGACCAGCGGTGGTTTTCTTTTTCCGAGAGAGGTGCCGGAGCTGCTGAAGTTGGAGTTTGCCAAGAACCGACCGGACAAGGGCACATCCCGCCAGTGGGGAGGATCTTTTCTGTGCTGCTTCTCCTCCGGGCGCCAGCACCTGCTGGGGCCCACCAGCTGGAGAGCAGCCCTGCGGAGGGCTCGGAAGTGCTGGAGGACAACGAATTGGCCATGACCCAGCGGTGCACCCTTGTGGCAAGGAAAGCCAACGGCACCCTGGGCTGCAGCAGGCCGGGGGCCGGAGCATCGCCCCTCGGCAGGAAGGCCGGGAGAGCTGGGGGTGCTCAGCCTGGAGGAGGGGAGGCGCAGCGGCACCCCGTCTGTAGGAAGAACAGACAGGAGGGAGCGCAGATGAGGGAACCTGGCTGTTCCCGGTGGTGCCCGCTGACAGGACGGGGGGTAACGGCACAAACTGAAGCACAGGAAACTCTCTTTGAAGATAACAAAACGCTGCCCTAGGGGTGGTCAAACAGGCTGCCCAGAGGGGCTCCACGCCTGGAGACCCCCAGAGGTCCTCTTCAACCTCTGCCAGTCTGCCATCCTGTCGCTGACAATCAACAGAACGAGAATTCCCCACCCTCTGTCTGCAGGCAGGAAAAGCTGTTTCGTTACCTATTCAAACCAAAAGGAAGGCCCTCGTGCCCCGGGGCAGCCCTGGCACTGCAGCACTGCTGCTCCAGCCAGCCGGGTCCCCCCCGCGCCGCTGCTTCCCGGGGCTCCGGCCAAGCGGGGAACCTCGGCAGCCTGACGGGGCTGCGAGGGGCAGGATCCATGGGGAGGCCTAAAGCAGAGCTCCAGGTTCACCTCACCGTATCAGGGCAAACAAAACAGATACAGCACCTTCCCAAACCAGAAGGGTAGTTATTTTACATCCCCTTTGCACAGAAGCCAGCAGCAACGCGAGACAGAGGACCTCAGAGATTTAAACTCTGTGTGATCTACAAATGAAGGCAGCAATACAGTCCACACGCAATAAATACAAAAAGCCACTCCTGCCAGTTTCAAAGACCATATTCATTGGAAAGATATTCTCTATAGATCTCAAGAGGGACATGGGGGGAAAAACGCCAAATCTATTCAGAGGCTTTTAAAGTCCAACCAGTATGCGTTTGCCAATTAATGTTTGCCATATAAGTAGTTCCTGCTTTCTAGGAAAAGTGAAAAGTCATTTTGAATTTGATTACTATTTCCATAAAAGAGAACTCGAAACCAAAGCTCTTATGTTTTATTCTATTCCAAAAACGCAGCGAGAGCGAGAATTTTGGAAGCTTTTCACTGAAGAGGAGCAGAGCTCCAGATGCGTTCAGCATCGCCCCATGCCTGCTCTGTAATTTAATGGGGTAAACCTGCTTAACGCCCAGGCCTCCAGGTCAGCCCCGTGGCGTTTCAATAAAGCAGAGACGAGTTTGTTTCCCATGCCAGGAGGAAAGACGAAAGAAGAGATGAAAGAAAGCAGAGGACCACACTTGTAGAGCAAATAGTGGAGGAACCCAAACTCTCATCAAAGTTAGAGAGAGTCAATCCTCTCTTCGGATAACATGAAACTTGTTGAACGTTACAATATATGCTGCCTCTGTCCTCCAAATAGTTTATGAACACTGTAATTTTGTTCACTAAAACACTAATAGCTCCAAACCCCCCTCTAATTATGGATGTCTCTCATGCATGATAATCTTCATACAATTAAGCCCACTTAAAAGAATAACCGATTAAATAAAGTGTTTAAATAGCACATAAGGTTGTGATAAAAATGACAAAGGCTCAAGAGATTGAAAACTAAGGCAGAAATTCTACCTCTAAGTACATACTAGTGAATGGAACAGCAGCCCCAAATTTCAAACCTGAACTGGCAGTCCAAAGTTGAAACATTAATACAGAATCACAAAAAAAAAAAAGCCACCAACAAAAGGAACTCACAACTGCCCTTATATGAGTTGTGTATGGAAAGACATTCACCTCCTCTCAGTATCCTCTTTGGAAAAAAAAGCAGTTGGTTTTATTTCAAGTGCAAAAAGCTCTCCTGCACAAAATGGTACTGAAACTTCATGTCTAATTTAGGTAAAGGGTCCTCTAGGTAAAAATACAGTTAGGCAGAAATTCAACATTTGCTGGAAAGGCTGGAGTGCTACCAAACCACTCTGCAAACAGATGTGTATTCTGTGACTGCCCCTGTCCCAGCACACGGGGCCACACGGCGCCTCGCAACAGGAAAACGGGTCACCCTCTCTGCTCAAATCCCTCTTTAAAACTCTATTATTCTCATCGCTGCTGACTTTTATCATTAGAATTTCCATCCATCAAAAGTTTGCACTGCTCTGCAGGTTACTTCCATTGCAAAAGCTACAGTTATAGATAAGAATCGAATATGCAAGTGGCTGTACAAATAAAAACCAAAAAGATCATACCTGCCTGACAGGTCCTAGAATTAAACTGATTATAAACATCCAGAATATGAAAAGAATAGTCCTCAGTGCTAGACGGAATCTCAAAGAAAACAGCCCCCACACATATTTTTTTAATGTATATAAAACACAACCTTGTCCTCGGGCCCCATATAATTAAGATTTAATTAGATTAAGTTTCAACTAGCAGCAGATATTTTTATAACCAGGGGTTTGTAACGGAAGCAGCAGTACAAATCTCCTTTTGGGAATGCAAAAGCTCACAAGAATAAACTCTCCCAAACACCCTCTAATTTGGAGTGGGAAGGTGGAAACACACCATGGAAAAAAGCCCTCGCAAGAAGCACAGACTGTACATGCAATCAGTTCACTCGTCTGCCCGGGTCTACGTGCATGGTAGCAAAGAGGCGATGTGGTTCCCAGCCACGGCAACGGGCAGGATGGCTGCAGTGTAACCCGGCCGGTGAGCGCAGTCAGCGATCGCCCGCACGTCAGCGCTGGGTGCTCACACCGACAGCCAGGTCGCAGCTCACGGCCGGCTTTTATTTGCTCTCCGAAGCAGAGAGGCTGTACGCGGCCACCAGCTGCCCCACAGGGGCTCTGCCCCGCTCCGCTCCCATCCTGCTCACTGGGCGATGTGCTGACCACGCTGCGCACCCGCCGCTGCCCGAGCCGCACCACAGGAGCACAGCTGCCATGGCAGTGAGGCTGCCACCGCAGGCATGGCGTTGTCCCAGGGGCGAGAGCAGCCACAGCAGCTGGGGACACATGCACCACCAGCCCCCACTCCCTGGGGACCCAAGCACCACGGGGACAGGCAGCAGCAGGAGCCCGCAGTGGGGCAAGAAGCCAAAGCAAACCCTCCCTCCGACCCCGAGGCGCGGGTTTCCCTCTCCAGCCATCCGTAGAGCTTCCCCTTGCAAAGCTCACGTCTTCGCCCCCTTACACTTCCCAACGTGGCCAAAAATTTCTCAATCTTCCACTTGTATTCAAAAAACAGTCAGCTCAGAAAATGCCAATGACAACAGAAGCACCTGTTTAGGAACAAAACGGACAAAGGATGTCGCCACGGCCCTTCCCAATGAAAGCAGCAATGGGCCTCGCAGCTTGCCAGGGCTTAGCGGGCGCATGCTCCCATGGAAACTCACCCAACAACGCACTTCGGTTCCCACAGAAGTGGACCAGCTCTTGTTGCCCCCTCAAGAACACACAGAGGAAGCCAACGGGGCCCCAGCACCCCCGGCACCAGGTGGAGACAACGGCACACAGAGCCCTGGCGCCGGCTTCTCCCTCCAGCCCCAGCCTGCCAGTAGGCCAAACACCTGGTCCTGAAGAAACCCCTGGAGCTGAGACACGGCTCTGCCCCGTTAGAGAGAAACACAGCCACGAGATAATTTGTGTGGCCTGTGATTCCCTCTCCTGCTCTCCCTCCTTTCCGAGGCTGGGTGACTGTGACTGAACCAACGCAGGTCCCTGACGCTGCCTGTCTATAAAGTGGAAGACTTGCCGGCAATCGACATGCGGCAATTAAACGGGTGTTTACATTACACCTCCTTCCTAGCCGGCAGCAACAGAGCACGAGGCCACCCACACATGAGCCGGGCACTTCACAGCACAGGCAGAAAGCAAAAGGCACCCAAACCGCGTGGAGGGGCCTGGCACCGTGTGAGGGCAGGCTGTGCCGGGAGGCACCTACTCGCACAGCACCCCGGGGAGGCCGGACCCTGTGGGCTGGCCTGTGTGTGGGCCACGCAGCAGTCACAGGGCTCATGGTGCTCGAGGAACAAGGCGGGGGCTGGGGAAGAGGAATGGAGAAGCCCAGCATCACACCGCAGGACGGGCAGCAGCACAAGGCATCGCCTCTGCCTCACGCTCGTGGGCACGAAGGGTGCGACTGCCGACAGACGGAACCACTCGCTGGGCGGGCAGCGGCCTTCTGCCAGAGCTATACTTAGACGGGTCTATTTTTAAGCTGACCACCACTCAGTGCCGCCAAGCTTCCTCCCCTTCTGCTCCCACTGCCACAGCGTGAGGCGGCGCGCAGCCCCCCACACCCCTACGGCCGAGCACCCAGGCGCACACCTCCGCGTTAGCTGCCTGCACACGGAGCCTGCGCTGCCTCTGCCGGCCGCCACGTGTCCTCGCGCAGGTCCCCTCGGCCACGAGGCGTTTGTGGGGTGCCAGCCCCAGGCCTCTGGAGGAAAGGAGCCGAGAGGCCGAGGCGAACGTGCGCAAGCTGCTCCTCTGCTGCGTCGCTGCCCTGCAGCACACCTACCTCACAGAACAGGAGGCTCCGACTCAGTTTGTGGTAGAACTGCTCATCAGAGGGATCCCCCCTTCCGTTACATACTGTAAAAAATGTTATATAAAACTTGAAAGAAATTCAGCTACAGCTTTTATTTACCATTGTGCATATGGGCCGATGGCTGTGGCAGGCTACCAAGTTTGCTGTTAAGCTAGCCAAGTTTCCTTTTATTGCTTTGCTACTAACGCGTGCCTCACGTAAGGGAGCGGCCTGCTTCGGATGCCAGCCACCAGGCAATCGCGGCCACCCGGAGGCAAGGGCTCTGCTGCTCCGCCCAGCCCTGCCGACCAGCAGCTTACCTGGGTGAATCCTGGAGAGGAGAAGTTTCATCTCCCGCGATCACTGACACGGCAGCCGTGTCCACAAGCACCAGGCACATTAAAGGCCGTACCCCGGGTGTGCCACTGGACAGACACCCACGCAGCCCGCACCCCAGAGCCACGATCTACAGACAGCGCCCTTGGAAAAGGCACAAGAGCGCTGCCACCAAGCCCTGAGCTTCGGACTTCATACGGAACACGTACACTGTAATTACAAGAGATGCTAGGAAAAACAGGGCCTTGTTTTGAAAGGAGACTCATGGACTGCTCCATCTCCAATCAAGTCCTCCCGTTCTTTGAGCAAGACCACGGCCCAGCAGGTCGCTGACGCCTCCCAGAGAGATCTGGCACCGCTCAAGAACCCTGCAGCGCAGCACTCGCTGTCTCGGTGGAGATGATCTGAGGTAAACACGGAGAACGCCAAAACGCGCAGATACCACGGGCCATTTCAGGTGCTTAAGGCCTGACGATAAGATGTCCTTTCCAGCAGCTCACGCCAAAAAAAAAAAAAAAAAAAAGGAGGGGGGAGCTTCAACTTCATTTCCTGATGGGAGGTGATCCTCCAGCTCTGTAGCCCCGGTGTGTCAGGCCTTATGCTCACACTGATAAATGACCTTTCCCCACCCTGCAGATGTTTCCCACTTCCTAAGGCTGCTGTATTTATTGACCTGAGCAGGTTTCAAAGAACTCCCCCAAAGACGGACCTATCGGTTATGTTTTTAAGCCAAGTTGTTGCTTTCTAAATTGTTATGACCTTCCTCCTCCCCTCTCTCCCCTCCCAGTCACGAGCAATAGGAATTAAATTGATTCAGTCTATCAGTGTTCTGCATCTAAGTGATTAAATTCAGCCACTAGAAAAATCTGTTTTGTGCTGCATCTGAGCAAAAGCAGCGCTGCCATTGGATCCGGCCCCCGGCCTCGGAGGGAGGGAGGAGGCAGCACGGGGCGGAAAGGCACAGAAGGTAAAATACAGACTTGGTCGTTGTGGTGGTATCAAAGGCATAATCTTCCCCCCCCTTTTTAAGCTGCAGCAGTTATTAGATGTACCATTAAAAGTAGCTTCACAGATCTGCCTGGCGCAGAGCGGAGAGGAGGCGGCGCTGCGAGGACAGGTGCAGGCGGCAGCACCCCCAGAGCATTAGCACGTTGAGGTTTCAGACCCGCAATATCCAAGATCAGTGAATTATCGATTCCAGACAGATGTCACGGGGCTGGATGCTGACTTTTAGGGCAGCTCCCCATCCTCAGTACAGTCTGTTTCTTGTGCAAACAGACCAGAACTAGTCCTAATTTATCCGGCCTGATGACCAGGCAGCGTTCCTGGGGGACAGATGCCTCGCTCTCCAGGCTGGCTCCAGCCCTAACAACCAGCTGACCATCTATTTTAAGCTGTTCAGCTGGGATTTTACTTTGGGACATCCAAGCCAAGAGGAGCATTCTTCCCTCCTCCCCTTTCTTCCACACGGCAATTAGAGAAATTAAAAAAGGCTGGAGGATTTGACACATCTGCCTAGCCCCCTCCTGCAAACAACAAGCTGTAAGGACAGAGACAGGCCCGTGAAGGAGAAGTTAGGGAGGCAGGGTTTCAACTTGTAGGTGTCTGCACAAGCGCTGAGCAATTCACCAAGCAGGGTCTCAGAGAAAGAAGGAATCCAGCTCTGCTGCTGCGCTCACCGCAGCTCTCCACCCTCTGCGCTTCCCCTCCTCCAGCCGCCGCGGGCAGGGACCCTACCTGCCCAGGAAACACAAAGGCGTTACGGCTGGGCTGTGCTGAGGATCCGTCCCTCTCTGTTTCAGGAATTTAGTGAGAGAACAAATGCGCACACAGAGAAGGAACACACTGAAATAACTGCCTGTTCAGCCGCATCCTCCAGAAGTTCCTCGCTTCCTGCATCTGTGGGATTTCTGGCACGGCCACGGCTCTGACCTCACCTGACCTTCCCGCTGCATCAAAGGGCCTCATCTAAATAGGTCATTCCTCGCAGAGGGAGTAAAGTTCAGAGGAAGCTAAGAGACTTACGGGCTGCCTTAATCATCAACACCCCCCTCCACACTCTGCTGGGGGAAAAAAAAAAAATAAAGGAAAAAGAAAAAAAGAAAAGAAGAAAAAAGATATCCACAGTGGCAGAGACAAAATGTTACAGAAAAGAAAATTCGGATCTACATACTGTGGTAGCTGAATTTTAAGCAGTACAAAGTCTAAGAATACATCTGGAAACACACATGCAAATTCTTCATATCTAAAAATAAATGTCTCTGCTGTAGATTACTCTCCAGAGTAAAACAGAAGTGCTAATATTACTTGGAAGTTTTTTGTCTCTCGTTCTGTTTTTTGTGTTCTTTTTTCCCCTAAGATCAGAGCTGATGAATTACTGTTTAAAAATCACACACATTAAATTATCTAGATAATTTAAAGCATTATACACTTAAATTAATATTATTTATTACAAACTACCGGTTTGCCCCAGGCAAACCACACCACCGCCACTTTCACTTCATTTCTAAAGGCAGTATCTTTTGCTTTGGAATAAAATGTCCTTCACATCACCTCTGCAAAATGCCACATCCTCTTTCCCCGTGGTTTTCAAGGTTTAGGACTAGCAAGCATACAGCGTGCCAGACGCACAAGCTAGGGCTCTTCGGTAACGGACTCAATGCTGATTTGCATCAGCAGAAGTTGTTGCCATATTTTCCCCATCAGTTCCTTAGAGGAAAGCTTACAAACTTAATTCCCTCTTTACATTTGCTTATTCAAGTTCCAGCTGCATCTCCCCCTAATGTCCCATTAGGGTTTTCCTTTTAATTACTTTTTCACGTCAGCTGTGCATGCTTTGCAAGGTCCTCTTTCTAAGAACTTAGCTCTCTCTCCCGTGGTCCCTTCCGTTAAGGATGTTTTCTTCCTCTCCTTTACCCCTCCCAAAAGCCACCCCCTAGCACCTGTGTCTCCACACTCCGTTTCTTGCCTCGTGCCAGCCCCCGGGCGCTGCTGTTTCAACACCCCGGGATCGTACCTGCACAAGACACTTAACAAATGGGAAGTGCGGCTGGGTGTGGAGCATTTCATTCATGAGCATTATGCACTTGGCTTAATGACAATTTCTCATTACACATACTGTCCTTGCGACTGTCATAAAAGATTAAGGAACATAAAAGCAAACTACTTAATTGCGGGCAGGTGTGCAAACCTATTCCCTCCGCCTGCACCAATGTTCTCTGGAAATACCTTTAAAGGAAAAAAAAATATATCCTTGGAGACATTATGTAAGAGAGACACACGGCAGCCTCGGTGGCTGTCCCCGCGCTCCAGAGGGACAGACGAGCAGGGCACGGCGCGGCAGAGGACGGGCCCCTCTCCTTCCCCGCACCAACAAGGCACGGGTGGGTGCAGCCAACCTCTCCCACCCCAACCTCACGCAACGTCAGCGTGCTGCCTGCCCCTGCCCTGCCCCATCCCACTGCTACAAAGGAAACACAGACGAAGGTTTAGCCAGCACTGCCCAGGTTTAATGCCATGGCACATCCCGCGGACCCAGAGGCCCAGCAGGCAGAACAAGGGGAATTTTACCCAAACTAGCAGGGAACACTGCACGCTGCAGCTGCTGTCAGCCACGCTGGAGCACGCGAAGTACACACCGAGCCAGAGTGTGCATAGAAGTCAGCAAGGCTGTGCCACAGAAAAAGCAAGCTCCTTCTCACATCTCAGCTCATTTACATGCTATAGGCTGGAAAAAGGAGCATCCGTTTTCTGTAAAGCTGTGCTCATCTTTTTTGTAGGGCAATAGGCAGAGAGACATCTCTCTTCTCCATTCAGCTTAAAGATCATCTTTTTCACTACCATGATGAAAGACTGGAATCAATGTCAAGACACGGGAGAAATCAGTTCACTTCCATAGTACCAAACAGCAGAAAAGGAATTCGCCCACAGACACTGCTGATAAACTGCCACAAAGTCAGGCCAATATCCTTCAAGTTTAACTACACATTGCTGCAAAAGACAAGACACATCGGCAACTACTTGGACAGCAGTCGGAAAATGTAAAGTGCCATATAAGTATTATTATTACTAGCAGGCTGCTACGGATGTCTCCTATATTTACCATGTGGGTAAAATAACTACTTCAAACAGTCTGTTTGAAGAGCAGTTAATGTTTTCCATATACCCTCCAAATCAGTCACAGATGATGCGAAATGGTGAAGCTCCTTCTCCCATTTCACCTGAGCTCCGGGAAACCTGGCGAAGGGTTGGAGACGGAAAGTTTAGCCGCTTACATGTCCTGGCTAGTGAGGATCCTTCTGCCCACGCAACACGCAGAACTCTGCCAAACAGATCCAATCACAGGGGAGGCAAACATTTCCCTTTACAAACCACTGATACCATCACACCCCATTTCTCTCTTTTCAGTCTGATGTTCAGCTTAACCCGGATGATTTGTTCTGCATTAATATTTCAGTAGCGCTACAAGCAAATGAACGGATTTCTTCCCGTGCTACAAGCAAACAAGCGCACGCAGGCTGTACTGCGCGGGGCTGCTGCCGCATCCACGCACAGATCCGCGTTACCAACTCCTGTTTGCAGTTACCAACTCCTATTTGCAGAGTTACCAACTCCTGTTTGCAGTTACCAACTCCTGTTTGCAGAGGCCACAACAGCACAGAGAAGAACGAGAGTCAAAAGAGCACGGGCAGACCTTTCCTTTGAAGAGCACGCCTTTTTCCAGCGTCCGATTCGCAGCTCGTGTAGAACAGCGCAGCTCTCAGCACCGCTGACGTCTGGACCACATCCATTCACACAAGGTGGGTGTAAATCGGCACGGATCCTCTCATCTCACGGAGTTTTGCCAGTTAACATCCACAAACAATCTGGCTGAAATCATCAATTATCTCTGATTCTTTTATTTTTAGAGCACTTCCCTTATCACCAGTGGCCACGGCAAAATCGTACTGCGTATTAGCATTTTTACCCAGCATTACTACTGCGATACGGCCAAACAGCCCCTGACGCAAGTGTCAGCCTGTCCTATTTTCACAACTCTACCACGGTTTGATTTACACCATGTAAATAGAGGTTGAAAGCAAGCCTCTGGTCCCAAAAGATGCAGTCTCAGGTTTTTGCACCTCCCGTACGTTTTATGGAGCAAATTTTTAGGTCAAGGAATAATCTATAAACCTATCCACTTAAACGGAAAAGCAGAAATGAGAAGTATGACCTACGAGTCAACAAAACAAAAGGGTCACGTTTCCCCAGGAAGCCCTCTCCTAATTACTGACGAACCAGGTGAGGCTCTGGCATTACCCAGGTTCTCATTCAGGCTCCGCAGCCACTCTGGAGCAGGGAACAGTCAATATTTACTGCTTCAGAACCATCACCACAAACTGCAAGGGCTTTTGAAGACGAGCCCACTGGTGTCAGTAAGGTATTTAAGGGAACGGGACTCGAGGCCTGCTTGCACACTAACACAAGCCACGAAGCCTCACACCTTGTACCGGGCAGCTCCCAACAGCTGCGCCGTCGGGGCCTGAAGAAGCCCACCCTGACTGCAATTTGTGTGCTCCCATGCACGACCCAATTCGTTCGTCATGCCACGGCCACTCATGGGTCTATTCTCGAGCTCCGTTTCCAGCAATGGAAGTGCTGAGCTTATCCTCTGGCTCGGCCTGGCCACCGGCACCATGGAGCCTCAAAGGCACCATCAGCCTCCCGGATTTATCCCCGGGAGAGCGGAGGATGCTACACAGGGTGCCGCCAGACCTCAAACAGCACCAAAGCTCTTGCATTCCTGCCCACGGAAGGGTGTTGGACCTACGTGATCTTTAAGCTCCCTTCCAACCCGAGCCACTCTGTGGTTCTGTGATTCGAAGGAAAGGGCACCTTCCTCCGGGTACAACCCGGATTGCCGATTTTGGCTTCAGCAATAAGAATCCATCACAATCCTCCGTCTGCAGGAGAAGCAAGGCGAACTCCTCGCTGAAGGAGACGCTCCAGCCCCCTTCCTCTCCCCGGGCCGGGCAGGGTCCCGCACGGAGACAAGGTCACGGCAGCAGCGGGACGCCCTTCCCCTGCGCCAGGCGGCCGCTCCGACAGCGCGCCCGCTCTGACTGATGCTGGGAGCCCGCAGCATCAAAGACAAGGTCACATTCCAGGGAGTCAGAGCGCGAAGACGGAGCGATGTTTGTGTTGATTCACTTGCTTTCGCGATTGCCGGGTATTTAATCTCTGCAGCTCTTTTCTTTTGACACGATGGGCTCCTCTGGAGTCACTGCAGCCTAAAGAGTCCATCAAGTAAATGAATCCAGATTTCACAAACAGCCAGAGCAGCTCACTCCCACGTTGCTGACTATTGATAGCTCACTTCCATTTTGACAGGCGGGCTTTCAAAGCTCCACACAGGAATAAGAAATTTCAAGAGACCACTAAGTAAATAAATACGACAGACCGACAGCCGGAGCTGCGCGCCCGAAGCGCAGCCGGCAGCGGGAGTACAGCGTGCAGGGGGCTGCGACGACAACTCGACGCCCCCCTTAGATAGCACGCACGACTGCTTCTCCTTCCCTCTCCGTTTCTTTCTCCCAACTCAACAATCTGCTGCTGGGCTTGGAAGTAACACAACCCAGGCTTTCCAAGATATTCTTACTTTCTTAAAGTCAAAATACAGTCAGAAGGTCAAATGAAAGACAGTTTTTCCAAAGCACCTAACTGACTTTGTGAACTTCTGAGCATAAACCTAATTGAAGGCAATGGCGAAAGAAAAACAAATCAATATTTGTGACTTCTAGAATTTTACTGCAGTTCTCTTTCTTGTTTGTTTGTTTTCAGAAAGTACAGGACGGACAGGAGGGGGGTCTCAAACCATCCAGAAATGGAAGAGTTTGTGTTGCACTTAAACAGACCTCTGTTTCAAGTTGCCTTGAACTCAAGATCAGTATCTGCTCTGTTTTATCAGACGAGGTCTGATTTTTGTTCCTTCTTTTATTTTCCTTTTTAAAGGTTTATTTTTGAAAGAGGACCCTGTAACAGGGCCTCTTCCATTTCAGGAAAAGTAAACAAAATCCTTCACAGGGAGGATCGGGGATGAAGGAACAAAGCCTGGGAGACTAAACTGCACAAAGGTGAATTTATTTGTCATTATTTGGTATCACAGCAGCACTATGACTTTGATCAAGGTCAGGGCAAGGTGCTGCACGCAGACACGCTCAGTGCCTCTCGGAAGAGCCTGCAGTTAAGGCAGCAATAGGAAAGTCACACCATTAGTCCCAGATTTCAGGTGGGGACCTGAATGATACCACAGTAACACAGCAAATCAGTGCCACATGCACAAAGCCAAACTCCTAAACCTTGGTCCCAGCACAGTCACAGCTCTGTCCTCTTTACTCCTGGACTCACTGCAGACCACGTCATCTCAAACCATCATCTTTTCTGGTATGAACGTCTCTGAACCGTATGCCATCAGCAGTGCGAGGTGCTGCGAGGTGTCTTCCAGGCCAAGAAGCAAGCGAGTGACCGCAGAGGATCCATCGAGACCTGAGCAGTTTTAACATAAAACACCCACACGCAAACAAACCCATGGTACAAGGGATTTGGTGTGATCTCCGGACTCCTTGGGCTACGTCTGCTTCCTGATTTAGGATAGCAGTGGCACCTAGCCCTTAGTGAAGATCAAGGTCCCTGCGCGAGCTTACAGGCTACACCGAGGCTAATTCCCTAGGTGCAGGTATGCTCTCAAACCAAGAAATACCAAGGGGATTCTTAAAAACAGAGCAGGAGAATCCTAGCAATGTCCTTTTGGCTACTGGATTGTGCCCAGAACATTCACGAATAGGAAGTTCAACAGAGAAGAGAGGGCAACAACTTCTTTAGCCTGGAGGGGACAAGAGGCAAGCAAAATAAATATTTAAGTTCCTGCTTATTAGGAAATGCTTGGCAAATAATGTGAAGCCAGAAGGAGGTGTTAAAGAGAAGTATATTCAGTGTTACGGGAAGCTTAATGAGAAGCTGTAACCATTATGTATGTATCATATATGGAAAACTAGGTGAGGCCCCTATGGACTATTACATACTGCATGAAACTTTACGGACACTGTAATGCATTATTTTTAATGATTCCCTTGCCTACTTCAGGCTCTGGAAACCAAGAAGAGCTTCCCTAGTTTCCTGGTGGTGATTTAGCAATGATACCTTGCTTGTTCCCAGACTCTGGGTTATTTTAATGAGAAATAATTGGGTTACTTTCCAGATTCCACAAAGCTGGTACGTAATGAACAGAAACTCTGAGAAAGTTGCTCAGCATTGCAGTGCTCTTCATGTCCTCTACCTTCCAGAGGGTTACTTTCCCTGGTAAACCATCTATCTACAACTAGGTCCACAAAACACCGGCACTTCTGCTAGTTGAAATTTGCATTGTCATCAACCATCTCTAGGGAGAGCCAGGCCACAGAAACAACCAGCTGCAACATCACAGCGATTGCCCCTGCAGGAGATGTATATAATGAAAATTGAAAGCTGCAGGATGAACTTCTTACATACTTGTCCTTTTGGTTTATTCATCAGAAATAATTATCTGTGCCCACATTCACAGGAGCACATACTTTATGATGTACATTAAAATTTAATGGATTTTTAATAATACTGTAACTACAGCAGGAGCAGAAAAAAAGAGAAAGACATTAAACCATATGTGCTGTGTTGGTGGGTAGACGGTGTTGAGCAAACACCAACAGCACGCAACCAGCTTAGGATTAGTGAGGACGGGAAGAAGGAACTGCTGTTCCCTGTATTTGAAGATCACGGTGATCTGTAATTCCAAAAGTTTAGTTTAAAATCTCCCCAAGCGACAGATGAGCGTATGCATGAAATGAGCAGACGTGAGTTTCCGAATTTCAGGGACCTACAGGTGATACCCACGGCCTTGGACAAGTATCTGAACTCCCCAACTCAGTTTCTCCACCTGTAAAATGGAGAGAAACACTACAAATATACCCCGAGATAGTGGTTTGAGACTGTACTTGAATCCTGATTTCCACTGTGCCAATTCAAGTACTTACAGCATTTTACAAAGCTATCGATGTCGATTCCTTAAACATCAGCAGAAATGATTGCTCTAGCAGGAGAGATTGACACTCTAAACACTCCTCAGAACCTACTCTGCAGCTGAAGAGTCGGTGCGAAGCATCACCATGTCACCAATACTTGGACAGACGTCTATTTATAGACTAAGAAATTATATACGTGGTGTCCCCACCAACAGTGACACATCTTCATTCAGGCATGAGTCACCTATTCATAAGCATGTTTCCTAAAATAGACCCTATTTACCAGAATTAAATTCCACATGCTCAGGAGAAAATGTCTCCTTAAAAACAAAACAACAAAAAAGGCACGTTAGGAAAGCAAACAATAGCAAACGAGCGCCGAAGCCTTCCGCCTGCAGGTCTACGTTTCGCACAATCACGCTGAGACTGGAAACGTTCGAGATGTAAAAATGAAGATGATCGTATGTTCTCATTACAAACCCCTGCCAAGGTCACCAGAGCACTACCGTCCAAAAGCAAGTATCCAGAATATTCTTGGCGACTCGTGCTTGGTAGAAATAGGAAGTATATTGCAGTTATTAGAGAGAGCAGACAGAATGAGCGCCAAGTAATCCCAGAAAATGTAGTGTTAAATAGAGGGTTCAAACCACAAAGCTGTTGATGGGGAATGTTAAAAATGTCAGCGTGGCTGAAAGACATTCAACAGCGGTGAATGTCAAGTAGCGAGCTACTGTTCAGCAGATGCAATAAAAAAAAGTAAGGGTACTTGGGTAATGGGACCAACATTACAGTTGTTGATACAAATTATATCCAGAAAGCAAAGAAATAAATGAATAAATAAATAAATAATGCAAAAATGGAACAAGTTCAAACTTCTTTTATAGTAATAGTCTCCAGTTGAGCATAATCACCAAAGCTATAGTGATAAGATTGCCAAAACTAGACAAACATCTGTGAGATGAATTCATCTCAGAGGGGAAGCCAACAGCTTGTTATCATTAAAGAGGCAATGCTCTCTCTGCGTTTGAACTGCAGGCCGCCTTGTTACTGCGTTTGCTGAGGCAATTGCACCAGATGTTGGCAGCTATCTTCAGATGGATGACAAGCACCTGCTGTTGGGGAAATTAAATGCTCGTCGGCCTCCTATCCTTCAGGGGAGGGTGGGCCGGGAGGGGAAGAGGCGGAGTGGTGACGGCTGACCCTCTGAAATAAACCTATTTATGCAAAGTGACAGTAAGTGCTGGTTTGCCAAGCAGGGAAACAGAGTGGAAATTCATTGGATCTCTTCCATTGCCCCTGGTGAAATCTGCTCCCACCCTCCCCGTCCTGGCAATTAACACGGCACCAATCTGAACTCGCTAAAGCGCCCGGCAGAGCAACAGAGTCAGCGCAGGGACCTTCCCTCGGAAAGCCGCCGCTGGCGGAGCCGCCTCCCCAGGCACGGGGCATCGCTGCAGCGGGGCCTGCTGCCCGCCTGGCTGCCCGACACACCGCTGCAGCACGCTGGCGCTCAGCACCGCCGGCAGCGCAGACCCGAATCGGGGGCCCACAGTTCGTAACGCTAGCGTTAAAATAAATAGATGCTCCGAATGTGCTCTTAGACGTGCTGCGTTTGCTCAGATTTATGTAATCTCACTGCCACTACCACCTGGTGGCACGCGAACGTGTTACCGGCTCCTTTCAGAGCTCCCTTCGCAGTATCGGGAGTAACAGCAAAGGTCAGGGTGGGCGCCGCAACCATTTTAAAAACAAAATACGTAGAACTTCTCCGACAGACTTGCTGGTGTTTTCAGTTTTTCATGGAAAGAAAAACTGTAAATGTGAACTCATTTTATATGAGCAATCATTTCATTACGGTGTATCCTAATTCTCTTCAAACCTCCACACGAGGACATGAGGGCAAAGAGCCTGTGATCCATCCTGCCAGCAGCACCCGTCACAGCCCAGATCGCTATTTCAAAAACATTTTGCCCTGGGCAATAAACTAAAAACACCATTCTGAATTCCAATTCACTCAAAAGCTCTTGTGAATGTCCCTGACGGAGACAAACATTTGTTTGATCTAAACTGGCCACATGCATTTTAGGTATCCTTCAGATTAAGAGGGAGCTAATCCTCATTCTGCTTAGATTATCTTAATTGGCTCTTCATTTGAGCTACTTTGCCCTTGTCCCCAATTCCGAAGATGTATTTATAAGTACATGTACTGCATCACGCAGTATAAATACACACATCTCTCACAGGACTGGCACACATTGTTGCACCATACTGTATGGTTATTGATAGGACTCAAGTTAATCAATCTACCAATACTTGGTTACTGCTCCACTTCTACCAAAGTATGCCCAGCCACATTTTTCCCTAGAAAAACAAATACCAAATTCCCTTAGAGGCAAACGTGTAAGATGGACGTCAAATGAATTTCACCTTCTACCTCAGCAGAATTAGCATGAGTTTAATTCAACAGGTAATACCTCAGGGTTGCATGTGCGAACAAAATTCTGTTATTTCACTTGTAGGACAGACCAGGAAATCTTGATTATTTATTTATTTATTTACCACTGTGATGGAAAATCATAGAAATACATTTTAAAAAGAACAAGAATACAAACAAAACAAGGACCAGAAGGCTCAGCACAGAATCCCCCACTTAAACCCCATTTTCCATCAGAAAAATAATAACAAATCTTTACAAATCAAGATGCGGATCAAAACCAGCATTTCCCTAGCACTTCGCACAGGGTGCACGACGGGGCCGGGACCGATGCTCCAGGCGGCTGGTGGCAGCAGGGCTGGCTCCCCGGGGCCCTGCCTGCACCCAGCCAGCTGAACGCTCCCAAGGGAGGGATTACGGCCCCTCGTTTCCGCACGGAAAACATCATTACCTCCATCAGCAACATGGGCTCGTTCCACGCTTGGAACAATCTGTAGGAAGTTCCTCAGAGGTACTTTTGAAAGCCCTTTTCTGAAGCACGCAGCCTTAAAGCTGCATTTAAAAAATCCTCCCATTTCACATCGTATCACTCAATATCGATGTATTGTGCAGTACGACAGCACTCAAAAACTTGCTGTCTAATCCATGTTTTAACTAACTCACTTCGCTCATGAACCTACCCCAGATTTGTGGGCAGTGTAGTGCAAGCTTCAATTACACCATAGTTTCAAACAACTGCTGCTACGTTTCCTTCAGTGAACTAATGTTAAAACACAAGTTTTCCCAAGGCAAAGCTTTGGCAGCCCCAGAAGTCATGTTCTGGAGCCAGGCTATCAGTTCCACACATTAGGAGCAGCATCTACGTTCAGAGAGTCCGAGAGGCTGCACTTCAAGTTCCACAGCGGAATCTGATTTAATTTCACAGCATATGTTAGAAATACCTACCAAAGAAAATCCTACATCACTCCTACTGCTGCAGTTTAACACCACTCTCTCTTGCTTTAGATGCAGCTGGCTGGGGCAGAGTTCGTCTTGCTGTTGTCTTTTTGCATAGTGGCCAACCCCATGGGCCCTGCTCCGTGAACAGGGCTCTGAGATGCTACCCGAGCACAACAAAAACAAACATTTCCTTCCAGAGAAGTCCTGCATCTACAGCCCCACTCATCCACGCTGGGGATGAATCCAAGACCACCGCAGGGATAATTTGAATAGGTTAGCAAACATGATTAGTTAAATTTGTTAGGTATATTATATCAGGTTTTTATAAAACAGAAGAGGAAAGGATGAAAAATCAACTTTCATGGGGTGTCAGATAAGATACGGGGTAACTTTATGGGTTTGAGTCAGTTGCAAAATTGGTTATCTACAGACTGCAAACAAGCATTCATGTGCACGCTGAAGGAATTAACGAGTGTTTTCTTACAACTTCCTTCCATCAAGCCTCACCCCTGATTAATCATGGATTTCATTTGGACTCTCGGTATGCTTCGGAACCGTGCCCTGCAAGCTCAGGATCAAAACTGCTCCCCTACTATAACTGAAGTATGTGAGGCACAACATAATGCACCAGCCATGCCTTTATGGAGAAAAAAAAAAAAAAAAAAAGATATAACAGGGTTGTCTTGTTTTCTTTAAAACCACATTTTAAACAAAGGATGCAGGCCTTGCCTTACAGCTTGGGGGAGCCGGGCTGCTTGCGCTGCCGCTCCAGCAGAGCCGCCCCACGTACCTGCAGCAGCTGTCAGGCACCGACACTGAGCCAGCTCCGGTACCGCCGGCGCAGAGCTCGGCCTCAGCCCCTTCCTACCGCTACCGGGGAGTTCCTTCCAGCCTTCATCGAGTCCGCACGGCTGAGGGCTGCGAGTGACATGAGTGTTGGCATATTTACATTTCCCATGCCCTTCAGAGCTTACTAAGTAAGAAAGGCAAGGAAATGTAAGGCAGGATAAAACAGCTTGCCCAAAGTCAGACGGCAAGTGGGTGGCACAGTGGGAAACAGAAGACAGATGTTCGGGGCCCTGACTTTCCACCACAATTACCTAATCTCACATGGGTTACAGTGCTGCAGCACAAAAGCTTCCTTGCCGTTCCATTTAACCAGAGTAAAAAGGAAATAAAATTGTGCTTTAAACTTCTGCTGTGTTCTGATACAGCTGCTGTGCCCACAAATCCTGCCTTAACATTTCCTCTTTTCATAAAATTTAGGTAGAAACCAACATCTAATTTATAACAAAACCACTTCCACAAAGCATGTCTTATTACAGACCACCTAAAAACTGACTTCCTGTGTACAACTTCTCATTGAGAGAATGAAAACACTGACTTCTTTTTAAGTAACGATCAAGTTTCTTGATTCATTAAAAAAAAAAAAAAGAAAGGAAAGAGCATGCGTGGGAGGGGAGCAGAAATAATAAAAAGTGCTTAGGCCACGAGGGACCACTATATCCCAGATCCCTTTGTGACATGCCAAAGCAAAAAATTTAAAGGAATATTCATTATCCTTTATAGTACCACAGATGTAACACTCGAATTAGGAAATCCACGAACACTGGGACTTTACAGCCTCTGCGAAGGGCAGAGGCAGCAGCCCGAGCAAGGCTGAGCGCTGCTCTGCAGCGCCGTAACAGAACAGCCTGCACAGATTGCGTTCTGCATTGTTCCAAACTTATCAAGGGCTGCAAACAATGACGCGTTTCTCTGCTGCTCATTCTGTTTTAAGGAGTCGCAATGAATCAAATTAAGCAACTTCTCCCAAAGTACACCTAGGTAACTTTGATAGAAAGAAGAATGTAAGGACCTCAGAGCTATTCATCACCGGGCCCAGAGCTCAGGTTCGCTCTGAAGAGAGCAGTGCCATTAGCGGCAGCTGAAAATAAAGCCAACACATTCTCTGGTTTACAGCATATTAAAATGTTTCAAAACTCAGGCTATTACAGCTGAGAATGTAAATAACAGTCCAGATCTGTCCTTACATTTCAGAAAACATAACCAATTCACAAATATTGAATCTGGAAATACAGCAATGAGAGGCTAACACCTTGTCAAATCAAAACATTACTTTTCTGCAAAGCAAATCCTTTTAGAATGACCATCCCTGGATCCCACTGAACATTAAATCTACACATCAGTGTCCAACAGTTGTAACAATACAATTCAAACTGTATGTCAAGTCTGAATTAACTAAGCTTTCACTTTCAGACAAGCAAAATTCCTTGCACCTCCTGACTCTGGCCTTAGCCCCAGCTCCACACAGACCTCCAAACCCCCCTGAAATGAACCCACGGCGAGCAAACCACCTTTTCTCATGCTAACAACTCTATTGTAATAACATCTTCAGAGGCCATACTCAAGGTCTCAGGGAAAAGTAAACCACCCGAGTGCTTAATACTCCAACAGCGCATTAACTCGTTCACACCCAGACAGCCTTGCCAAACAAGGAGGAGTTTTCTCTCATGTTTTCTTGATTTATATTTTCACAGCTGTCAGAGAGAAAAGCATGTAGGAAGCAAGTTATGTAAACCACCTGATTAGGCTAAAATCCTCTGTGTGGATCACACCTCCTTCCCTCTTCCCCTCCCGGCACAGTTAAATACAAAAAGTAGAGGGACTTTGTCTATTACTCAAAGCAGATTATTTTTTCAAAGGTTAAACCAGTCCTTTACTTGTATTGCTCTTTGTTACAACGTACAATGCTGTACAACAGAAAGAGAACATTCTCATCCTCACGTTTTGCTATTTGCAGCCTCGCTGCTTTCAGCTTTACTTTTCTTGCACCCAGCACCACGGCTCTGCTAAGGGAGGCCTGGGGCAGGGGCAGGGCTAGGAACGGCTCTCCTCTTGGTTACTGCTCTTGGTTAACTGCAACCAGAACGTAAGCCATGGCTACAGAAGGGAGAGATGAGAAAAATTACAATCTTTCAAAAGCACAACAGTTTTGCAGAAAAACACAACATCAGAAGCTAGAAATTATTATTCCCCTGGTCTGTTCTGCGTCTCACAGGAAATAACAAGCAACTGTATAAAACATTTCAGATCCAGAGAGATAATTCAGAAATCCTGTCTTGCTTCAAATTCTCCAAATCTTAAATCCATTTGTGAGGAAACAACATATTCCAAGCAAAGTTGAAGCATGCCTACAATTTGTCTGAGGGACCTCGTGGCAAGTCAGAACAGAAAACAAGATTAATGCACACATCTCTGTTCCAATTTCATTTGAAATTTTAAAATAAAAAGCAAATGCCACTGCCCTCTTCCCCACAAGTCATTTTAGGATTGCTGTTAAAGAAAACACAGCAAATGCACCCACTTCAAGTCTTTGAGAGCAAGTAAAACAGCTGGAGCCACCAACACTAGCACTGCTTTTCTAGCAGTTTAAAGTAACAGTATGTAAAAAAATCCACCAAAATATTTCGCACATCTCCTTTAAAAGCTACTATTCTATTTCAGAAAAGTATAAATTAAATGTATTCTCTCCCACGCAAGAAAACATGATTTTTCCACCAGAACAGTCATATCGGGACTGATCTAAATAGTTCAGGGCAGCTGACCCATACCTTTAACACAACTCTGTTCCCATTGGGCTGGAAACACACCGTTTCAAAGACTTCCCAGCAAGACTGACTGCACTACTTCACGGGGAAGACTTAAACAGAATTCTGTTTCAGCAGTGGGGTAAAAAAGTGTACCCGGAGCCCCACCATGTTCGTGCAGCAACGAGCGGCCGCTGGCCATCGCTGGGTGCTCGTAGCTCAGGTGGGCTCCGAGCCACGCTGCGGGCCCGGCCCGCACCACGCCAAGGCCTCAATGCGACGCGGCCGCCCCGGGGCAGGCGGCAGCGCGGGCAGCGAGGGGGTTAAAGCGGTGTCAGACAGCAAGCGCTGGCTCCTGACCAAAGGGACATGGGAACCGGGGCAGCTGAGGTATAAAGGCCTCATTGTAGCAGCCCACTGGATTGGAAATGACTTGTAGGCCTAATGAAACAAAACTTTGGCAGTAAAACAGAATGAAAGGAATGAGACAATAAAAGACAGGAACAAAGGGAGCAGAGTTGTTTCAGCTTAGGAAAATAAGCTCACTTTGTTGTTGGGAAAAGCCAAAGCCGATTAGGATAAACCAATGACTAGGCATAAGTCTTCCAAACTAATTACACAGTTCACCATGTGAAGTATAATTGCAAGTCGCAAAATAAGGACTACATTACTTTCACAGGAGCTCTATGCAGGGAGCGTTACCTAGAACCGAACCGAACAAGTCCCTTATCATCACCCACTTGCATCCCGAAAGGTGCAGAACGTGCACGTCCTGACAGAGGGCATTTCACTGGTGCCGAGGGGCCTTCTGCTGGTCACAGTCCTCTGGGTGAGGCTTTAGGAGGCTGTAACTTTACTTTTTAACAATACCAGAAGCCTTAAACGCTCCGACACGTCCTGACCTCAGAGCGCACCGTTCGGTTACGCTTTCAGAAAGCCATGACGCTGGCAGGTCGGCAGCCCCAGCACTGCCACCGCCGGCCGGCCTGCACCCTCTCATTTACGCTCGTTTTCAAACTCGGTTGTAACAGACAGCTTTTCACACACCAGCAGCGCTGAGGACCCTGGATTAGTTAACACAGCCAGCGAATGTATTACGTTTGCCAAAATGTCTGAAACATCTTTGACTGAAGTAATTGTGGATCACAGAAGCAACTGTTTGATTTGAAAGGGTTACTGTTCAAAGTGCTGCTTTGCTGGCTCAGCCTCCTCACGCCCTCAGCCGCACCTTGCTCCCCGAGCCCCCTGAAATGGCCGCAGCGCCGAGCACCCTCCCAGGCGGGCCGCCCTCCTCCAGGGCACAGCGCATCCCGTGGCTCCCCCAGGCCCTGGCCCCCTCCTCTCCTCCTGCAGAGGGGCTGCGAGCCTCTCGGGGGAGGCTACAGCGCCTGTGTGCCCCCACATGTTCAGCATTACCAACCCTAAGCGTTCAGCAGTCACGAGGCTTTTAATTACGCTGTTCTGCACTCCTTCTGTTAAGCCTCTTGGTTTTAACTCAGGTAATTTTTCCCAGTCTTCCTCCACAGCTTACAGCAGTAAGGGACTTCCCTTCCTCGCTGATTGAAAGCGAGGATTCTCACATATCTCGGCCTTACAGAAAGAAAAAACAATCATATCAGAAACTTCACGATAAAAGTCTCAGGAGTTATCATTACCACATATTTTGGTGTTCTAGCTGGCAGGCATTTTCACTGGTGAAGTCAGGGAAGGGGGTTTATTAAATGCAGTTTTCTTTTTACTGGAGAGAAAGGTTCTGACATTTACTTTTCAAAAGGAAGCGGTTTCAAATTCAACACTTTAGGGCCCTTCCTGCCAACTCCAGTTAAATTAGTGAGTCAGCTTGGCCCCAGAGCTGATAGCTGCTCTAACCACGTAGAGTATTTCAAGAGCTACCTCAAGTTACCAAAACGACCTCCCCTGGTTGCAAAGCTCTTCTCTGCAGCAAGTACAAACAGGATTTCAAGAAGCACAGCAGCAGTTAAGCAATTTTTTCCACACCAATAAATAAGCTCAGCATTTCGAAGAGGAAGTCACCTGAGATGTTCTTATCAAATATGGGCGTCTCCTCTACACGTTAATTATGTAATGCAATTGTCTTTATTTTAAGAAAGTGCTAAGCAAACGCAAACCTTGCCAATCGATCCTGATGCATTGTTTGCATTGTAATGGCTTGATGGGAGAGCGAGTCTTGTGTGCTAAGCAGTGCACAGATGTGTCATCAGTCTGCCACAAGGAGCCTGCAGCCTAAACCAGCAAGTCAAGGAAAGGTCGGGAAGGGGAACGGACACGGAGAAGGAAGCAGCTCCTACACAGCCCTGCAGGCCCAGTCCAGGGTCATTGTCCCTGAACCAGAATCCCACCCACTGCAGCGGGCTAATGAGTCTCCTCATTTTGCTGGACCACAAGTCCACGATTCCTAGGGGTATTAACTAGCACTGCACCTTCTCACAACCAGAGCATCACCTCAAAACACCCCTCAAACCAGTCTCAGCTGACAAACAACAAAGTACAGCAGAGAGCACTTGAATGCCTGCACACAAGGTCGAGACACATCGGCACAGCCAAAAAGCCTCTCCTCCAAAATGCCACTGCCTTCAAACTCAGCTCCTTTTCACAAGCTAGCATATAGCAGCTTGGAACAGGGATGAAACTGGAAAATGCCATGTGGTAGCACAGGGGCAAGCTCTGTGAGCCCCAGCTCCTACAGTAGCTGAACTCCAGCAACCGGACCACGCAGCCTCAGCAGGACATACCTCATCTCTCCTGCTAGGGGTAGGGTTATAGCTCTGGTCACAACTTGGACAATTATTTTCAGCCCCTTTATTTTTTAGCCCTCAATTTACGACACTTGAAAAAGTATGTCATTTTCCAAAAGCACTGCCTATTGAAAGTCTGACCTCTTTAAGCTGTCTCAAGAAAGGCAAATCACAAAAGCAGGAACTGAAGCATCCCGAACCACAAGTCTACTGAAAAACGCAACCCAGTTGTCTGCATTCTCAGGGACTGTAAAAATGCAAACATGAAACTACCAGATGGTGAAATTAAAAAGGCTATATTAAGAGAGCATCCAGACAATATGCAAAGCACTTATATTGAAACTATTATTAACTTCAAAAATACAGGTTAGAGGAGTTCTGCAATTAGAAGTAACTACACAAGAAACATCCAAAAGCTCATGTAATCCTTTAATAAAAGGCTCAGCAGGCTGTAAACATCCTGCCGGAATCGAAGATTATTATTGAAAATAAAATGAATGGCTTGCAAAACAACCATCAATCCAGCACAGGAACAGTTTATAAACTCCCCTCCTCAGCCCTCAACAAAATACTGCATGGCCAAGGCATTTCAGAGCCAGATAAAAGAAATATAAACTAACTACAAGGAATGGGAGCTGCTTTGCTTTGGGATAACCTGCTGTGTCCTCATGCAATCATGCATCTAAATCATCAGCTGATGCACTCCGAAAGACGGGAATAGAGCTGCGTGCAGCACCAAAGGTTCAGTGCCCACTGGGAGCACTGAGGCCTCGGGCTCTGTGCCTCCAGGAACAGAAGTGCTCTGTCCTGCCCTGACTCCAGAGGATCAGCTCACCCCAGTACGCCAACCTACAGCTCATTACACCACCACAGCCGTGGTTCTGGGTCTACTGCCTCTGCAGAGAGGGGGCTTACAGGAGTCTCCATGTGCAAATTCTTCACCTCGTTGGAAGGTGAACAGGCATCCAGAAGCCTTGGGGGTGCAAAGTGCCCAGAGGGACTTTGACATGACAGAGCCCAGTCCTGAAACACCACCTTTGAGGACACGGCACCCCACGGAAGCGGGTGGCACCAAACTCCAGCTGGAGCTTCGCTGCTGAAAATAATATTCTGGCAAGGTTCAGGTTTCCTTCAAACAGCACTAAATCCTTCCAGAAACTTCTGAGTTTTTCTGTTTTGGTTGTGTGTTTTTTTTAACGATTTCAGAATTCTACATATAGTTCCATAACGATGTTGCTCAAGAGTTTTTTGATAAGAATTGAAAAGGATATTCCAGTGACTTCCGTATTACTTTTGCTATTCACATGGTTCCTTCAGGCATTTCCACAACTTAATGAGCTCTCTCAAATACCTCTATATGCTCTTTTAGCTACCGGAATCGGGGTAAACAGAAGGCTGATTTTATGGAGTAGACAACTGTGTAATCATTCAGCTAAGGGTCAAATTCTTCCTGAACATATGCAAATTCAACTCCCAATGATTATTTTTTTTAATAAAGGTAAACAGTGTTGGCAATGCCGTACACATTCATATGCAACAAACAAAAGGAATTCCAGAACCAATTTAAATAGGCTTTGAGAAATTATATTGAAAGGCAGAAAATTTGGCCCTCCTTTGAGCACAGGCCTCACTGCGCTTTTGTTTTTCAAAACACACTTTAAAAAGAAAGGGAAAAAAAAGAAGAATTCAAAATATGCAGTGCTCATTTGGGCAGGAACTTACCTTGCCAAACTGTTCAAAGTATTGCTTTACGTCTTCCACTACTGTATTAGCCGATAATCCACCTACAAATATTTTCTTTGTTCTTGTGACCATCTGCAAGAAATTACAAGACAAGCATATGGTTTAACCAGATTATTTCAAACAATATGTGGAAAAAAAAGAAATATTCGTCAGATGCCATCCCTAGCCCAGTTAATGAGAATATTTCTCTACAAAAGCAATTCAGATTCTATTTGATTAGATACTTCTTTTTTCTTTGTCTAGTTTTGTTTTTATTTGAGAAATGGCTGAGTAAAGGCACTCAATAACAACTCTAGCCCCCGGATATTTTTTTTTAATAAATGATTTTTATTGTGCTTCTCAATGCAAATATAAGTGAAAAAGGATTCCAAGTGTCATATCCTCATAGCTACCGTCTCAAAAAGGCGTGCCATTTTCCCCCCTTCTTTCCTAAAGACAAAGTGCCTGCTCCTTGGCTGGCAAAAGGCAATTACACCAAATTGAAGCGCTGTGTTATTAAGTTTCCGTAAGCCAGTTTAAAAGGAACTTGGTACAGTCACTTTAAAACTAATCACATGAGGTGAGACAGCAAGAGCCACTGACTCGGTGCCCTAGCTGCCACAGGCCGCGCTCCAGCTGCAACGCGTGGCATCGCCACCATCCAGGGGCCGGATCAGGCCCCACATCGCCCTGCCCCGAGTGTTACCCAAGACCCCAGCTGAGCACCCAGCTCTTCTTGCTGACCCTTCCCACTCAAACACAACGTGAAGGGATTATGCTGGACTCCCTACAGAGCACGTCCTTTCAGGCGGCTCATTATCCGTAACCCTTTAGGACAGACAGGACCCAGCCCAGGGACCCGAACCTACAGACCAGCGGCAGGGAAGCTGGTGCCACTGGTGGGCCAATCCCAAAGAGCCTGCGTGCCCTGTGGGCCACCTTACGCCGAATGCAGATCCAGGACAATGCTGTCAACACACTCCAAAGGGCCAGGCACCATCCCCGTAGGCCTGGACCCAGGGGAAAGCCTCTAGCTCACAGCAGGCAATGCCCTTCCAGCTGGAGGCAACAGCCACCTAGCAGACTACTCACCTTGTACAGATGTTTTGAAGTTAATATCGCATGTTAACTGAAGAAACCAACAAACACGTCAGTAAGAAATTCATATATTAAAATGCTTGATTTTCTTTCCTGTGTGACAGAAACTGGCTGAAGGAGCCAACTTGCAGAGACTGAAGGGAAAAAACACCCCGTAACACCAGAAGCAGGACCAGCTTTGGCTGAACAACAGCCAAATTCCCCGTGAAAAGGGAAGGACACCGGGCAGCCGGCCGGGGACGCCACTGCTGCAGCTGCTCAATGCAGAGGTTAGGCCTGCTTCCCTCTCTTCCCTTTTTATTTTTAGTACAGATGAGATGCACTTTATGACAGCGACGGAGGCGCATGGGGCTGCCTGCAGGTCACCGCCGGGCTCTGCAGCCCCATCAGCCCGGGCTGCCAGGAGCAGCGCTGCTGCCCGAACTGGCGCTGGCCCAGCCGGGCTTTGTGATGTGACCGGAGCCATAGTGACAAGCTGGGGTACACGGCTACCGGCGAAGCCTTCACGGAGCTGAGGCACTGAACAAAAAGCTTGGAGTTGCCCCAAATTCTCTCAGTGCAGAACAAATTAAACATCACTCCCGTCTCCGCCGCCATTCAAATTAACCAGGGTAGATACTTCCCTCAATCAGCCCCCTAACCATGCTTTACAGAGCTTCACTTTATTTTTTTTAAGTTAGGAAGAAAAGAAAAAAAAGGTGTAAAAATTCAATTATTTTTTCCTGGCTGCAATCTAGGACTCGAAATTGAAGTCCAAGCATATATTTTTCTGTAGAAAATTGTCATTTACAAATAAAGAATTGGCTAAAGCCGACTTGTAACTAAAGGATTTTGCAGGGCTGTCAAGAGCCCTCTGCCTGCCAGCATCTGATTTAAGATCAGGCTGAGCTTCTGTTGTCATACAAAAGAGAGAGGAAAGCAATTATTCTAAAGCAATATTTGAAATTATCATCATTTTTATATTTGACCAAGAAAGAGAGAGGTACTTCTGTTAGAAGCAGGATTGAAGGTTAAAAAAAGAAAGAAAGACAGACTACTTTGTTTCAATCGCTTCAGTCCAGGAAAATATTGGTAATGACAAGCAAATTCACAACATTTTAATGCCTAGAGATGTGTTGCGAGCTGGGAAATGGTTTCAGAAATCAGCTCCTTGGTACAAAAGTGAAGGACAAAATTAAGTCTGCTTTTACAATCTACGTTTTCCTGAAGAGACAGTTCAATTGCTTTGTTACACACGTTCCCCTCAGCAAAAGAATACAAGTAATTTGTAGCTTTAGCGATTCCTCCTGCCCTGACGCGCTCCGACAGGACGCGCCGGTGCCGCCCTCTCGCCCCGGCACGGAGGCCGCGTGCTCGGCCCGGAGCCGCGACTCGGGGCACCCGCGGTGGGGGAACACGGCCAGAAAGCTGCCGCGCGGCTGGCTTGTCTGTGCCGGTACGGCCCCACCGATCTGCGATTGCTAGATGAGCGCAGCGGGACTCGGGCCAACTGGAAACGAAGCTTCCAAGTCCTGCTCTAACCTGCAAATCCGCCCCCACAGCCACACAGGGGAGCCGTGAGGCGAGGGCAGGCCCCGAGCCTGAGGGCTTCCCGGGCTTGGCACCGCGCAGCCAGGAGCCGCGCACGCTGCTGGCCTAACAGCTAATGGCAACGGCCCTTCAACGCCAGCCAAACACCATGGAGCATTCAAAAAACATAAGATTATTGGAAAAAAAATAAAGGTGTTCACTAACTCAGGCGTTTTACTGCACCAGGGACACCCGCTCTGGACATCAGCCACTGAACCACCAGCGAAAGAGATCTTAAAGCTGATCCAGCCGTCAGGACCTGTTCACCCAAGAGTTCTGAGGGAGCTACAGGCGAAATCATTGACTAGGAAGCTCAGAAACCTTCACTGCTACCAGCTGCAAGGGCACACAAGGAGAGCACATTAATCCCCCCACTCAGTACCGCTGCTGACTACAGTCAGAGACACGGCACCGAGGCCAACGGCCTCCTGCTGCGTCCCGTCAGGGGTGCTCCCGTGCCTCGCGGGGTTCCCTCCGCTGTCACCTCCCCAGACCTGTGCTTGTTGCAGGGAGGAAGAACAAAGGGTTAAGAAGTATTTACTGAAGTACACTTAACATTGCTTAGTAAACATTAATGATGACAAATGACCAGAGCACAGAGAACTGAGCTAACTGAAGAGCTTTTCTTTTCAAAATTAGTGTTTTTTTTTAAATCAAAATTTCTCATTTGTGAATTTTTGTGAAATTTGTGAGAATAAATTAGCACATCCCCAAATCCCCTACTATTTTACAAAAACATTTATGCCTATATCTAAGAAAAACACGCCTTGCCATCAGTTTGCAACCATTACCAGTATTTTTTTTTAATTATAGCAGAAAAAAAAAATCTGAAAGAGAGCCCACCCTCAAGGCCCTCCAAGGCAAGTGCCTGCGGCCCTGCACCACTTCCTGGAGCACACTCAGCACCAGTGCCCGGAGGCTGCTGGCGGCGGGGCGCTCCCGCAAGCAGGGCACTCGGCAGCTCCGGCTGCTCGCTGCCCGCGGTGGCGATGCGGCGTGGGGATAGCAGGAAGTGATTTGTGAGAGTCAATCACAAACCTGCGTTTTATGAACGACACTAAGAGGTCTAGGTCCGTCAGAAACCACCATACTGCCAGCTTCCCGTCTTTGTTTTTAATTTGCAGTATAATATATCTATCATTTGCTGTTGCAGGACTGTGCAAAATGTAGATAATAAATGTTTTTGGAGCCTCTGCACACCGAAGGTGTCTCTCTCGCTGTAGCAGGAATCAACAGGGGAGAGTTAGATCTAACGTTGGTTATAAAGTCTGTTAATTGCAAGTACCTGCAGAATTGCTTTGTTTGTATACTGTGTTGGTGTTGCAGTTAATCAAAACACATGTGACTACAACTGCAAAGAGTCACTCAAGGTTACAATCCCTTTATTGGCTTGGCTTTTGAGAAATACATTCGCCTTTGTGTTCTGCAACTGAGCAAACACTTCAGCTGGTGCGGAAGCAGGAAAAGCCACGGTGCTCCATCAAGACAGCTCTTCTGGTTTAATGCCATTTTTTTGCAAGGTTAAGGTTACAATTAGATCAGTTTGGGGCATACAAGGAAAATCTCTAAACAACAGGCTGATGGCACAGTCTCTGGAAGCAAAAATCCTGTCCCATTCTAGCATGTCAATACACCTTACGAAATAAAACCAAGCAATAAAGGACAAATGAAGGAACACACAGTTTTGCAGTTAGAGCCTCCAGTTCAGCGTCCATTAATATCCTCACATACCAACTCCATTTTTAAGTTTCTTGGTTTTGTGGTTTTTTCTCCCCCCACTGTAACTGTCTTATTATCGTGAATATTTAAATGAATAAAGGGGATTTTAAGCTGATGAAATATTTTGCTGAATTCAAGGAATTTCAAAATCTCAGGCAACAAGTACCCACCACTATTTTCAGATGAGCAAAAGCACTCTTTGTTTTTAACACAGGACTTACTTATTTGGCTTTAGGTCAAATATAATGGTTTTAAGTATCATTTCCCCACCATTCTTTACCTCCTAAACATCTCAGCATGGTGGAATTGGACTAAAGTACTAATAGTGAATCTGCACCATGAATTGCTGAAATTAGCATTCATTTCAGATTAAACTAATTATGCATATATAACTGTTTTTCAGAACACTTTCCTCTCCTTGTGCTACAGTGTGTGCGTGGCTACATGCGTATTCCAGCTTGCTCACCGCATCTGCAGTTTGACTTTTCATCATTTCTAATGTATCTGCCTTCTAAATAGGTTTGTAATTGGAAACCTCATCTTTCGTATATAGATTAAACTGCATTTTATACCCCATTGTGTTGTACATCCAAACTACAGCATTAACTCTAGTTAACAACAACAGTAACTCATGTAATGGGGAAGTGATCTTGTTAACTGAAGTGCTAGGCTTCTTTGGCAGAACACAAACCATAAGCAAGAGTTCTCCAGGTTTTCTTTTTCTTTTCTCTCTTTTTTTTTTTTCCTCTCCAGGATCCTCACAGCACCTTCCAAAAAGCTATTAAAAACAAACTGAAACATAACACAAAGCCCATCATGAAAAAGGCAACATTTACTGAAAGCTGTCAACTTTTCTCCATTCACGAAGTAAGAGAACACCCCCAGTAACCATCCCCTTCCACAGTATATCAACCACTATACGGTTCAGAAACAATGGACAGATTTTGTCTACAGTACTGTGGCACCATAAGCTAGCAAATATTAGGCTCTCAAGCTCACCAAGAGGAAGAGAAACTCAATCCTGTCCAAAGGCAGCACGGCTTTACGTGCCACGTACAACATGCTTAAGTATTCAAAATAGGATTTCAGCAAGACTTAACGAGTGCAAATACCTTGTGCCTGACCCCTGCGTAAGCTAATGTCATCCTGTGAGAACCGACTCCAGCTACAGCAAGGTAGGCAGGAATGAAAGAGCTCTTTAATTCCAACAAGCAGCACAGATCCCCGGCGGGGTAAATCAGTTCCCTTGATTTCCGTGGAAAATACAGATGGGTTGTGTTCTCCCAAACCATCCAGAAATGAAACTCAGCCGAGTCCCTGCTGTATTCCTAGTTTTTGGCTGTCTCTGGTTTTGCTGTTAACTTTGAGGGTTGTTTTTTGGCTGGCGGTTTGTTGCTCCCTCCCCCCGAAGTCTCTGCTATCAGCAGGAGGCAGAACAAGCAAAGTGATTTCTCTGTGACAGGCTGAATCGACAGCCGGAGCCAGTTTCACAAGCAAATCCGGCCTCAATGCTGGCAGTGCCTTTGCTGGTCGCTTTCCTGCCTCCGGCCGAACTTAACGCTCCGGTGTGCCCCGGGAAGGCCGGCAGGTTCAGCCGCAGCACTGCAGTCCGCGTGGCTGCCACCGTGCCCTCGGGAGCATCCCTCACCAAGCGCAGCGCGGACACGGCCACGGCACTGCCCCAACGTGCACGACCACGGCAAGCTCCCGGCATGGGAGCTCCCATCTCCTGGAAATTAGCCCCAGCTGTGAGAGCTCAGCGTTTCTTTGAGCAAAATCTGGCTTCAAGCTTCAAATCAAAAGATACAGTAAAATTCACCAGAGCCAGACTTCACACCCTCCAGAGAACAGGAATAGATCACAGCCTCACAGCCTTGTTACAACCAGTTGTATCGTATCGTATCCCTTAGGGCTGCTCCCTTCCACTCTGCTCTAGTTAACTCCTTTATGCATTAGGGAAGCAAGGTCTAGAGGCAGGAAGAGGGGAACAGAGAGAAAATCTATTTAAATCCCCTCGGCTGCTTTAGCCCCTCACGCACAGTGTGGGAAGGAAGGTAACTAAATATTCACTCGGTGTGGACAGCTCACCTAACGCGACAGCCTGATTAGTGTTCAGCAGTGCTTAAAAACTGCATTAATACATTGAACAAAGATAATTAATTTTGAAGGAATACATCTCACGGCCACAAGTGCAGATCACTGTTCGATATGACAACGGACTAGGGGCAAGATTTTTGCAGTGCCCATGTAACACAGGGACAAAGGTCCCAACCAAGTAAGACTCAGCTCCTAAACCTATGTGCACAACATCACTTTGCACAGGCAAAAAGAGAGCGAGACGGCGTTCTGCCCAGGGACCTCACGCTCCAAGACATGGCAGCAGTATTTGATGGGAACAGCCTAACTGACCATTACAAGGTTCATCAGTTCCACTGTTTATATTTTACCGTCTTCTGGAAGGAAACATTATGTGCCATATCCAGAAAACAACCGGAAAGCTTTGTGCCCTCCAACAGGACCCAGGACTGTAAAAGAACGTCTTTACAAGGGCATATTCACAGTCCATTTGGCCTAAGTTTCTACAGCGAGGCAGCCTTTCAGCTGGGCTGCGCTGAAGTAGGCCAAAGTGGGAAGCCAAGCCGAGCAGCTTCCCCAGACATGCCCAGGTCCTCATTTGTAATCCGGATCAAAGCAAGTAGGAGGTAACAAAGTTAAGCAGCATCCCTGCTTTCCCAGGCCAGAGAGGGGACTGCAGAGAGCCAGACAGGGCAGGGAAGCTGGATATGGCGGTGAAGGGCACTTTGTTCCGCCTTCCCACCACCGGCTGCACAGTTGTGGGCCTGCAGCGGGCCTTCAAAGGGCAGCTTCCACCACCACCAGTGGCTGGAGGCCAGCCGCAGAGGGCAGCTGGCCACACAGGCCAACTGCTTCAAAGCTGTCTGCCTGCAGCTGGATGCCAAAATCCATACCGGGGCACTTAAGTGGCCTCATTTTTCCAGGGCCTGCAGCTCCCATTGACTCAAAACCCTCAGTCAACAGTCTTCCCAGTATTTTTCTGATTTGAGTCATATCAACCCCATGAAAATCTATAGCTGCGTTGGAGCAAAAGCAGTAGGCAAAACCCAGTTAAGTGCCTTCGATTGCTGCCGTATTTGCATACAGCTGCCAGGGCTGCCTGGAGCGCCGCCAGCACCGGGGGACGTTCCCAGTGCCGACCCAGAGCCCCTCCCTGGGGCACGGGCAGCCGGCTAGCGGAGCCACGTCCAGGCGAAGCCGCTGCCAGCTCGCAGGTGGGCTGCCCGAGCACCGCGGCTCTCAGCTAGGAGCCGGGACATGGATCCTGCACGGGACTCGTCCATCAGAAGGTGCTCCTGCTGGACAGACCGGCACGGGGCAAAGAGCCAGCTGATCTGTGGGGACGTGCTCTCGTCCTACGGCACCCACCTTTCACTGCTCCACACTCACCTCTCTCAAGTCGAGAGCGTGCACAGGCAGTTACGCTCCTCAGCCAGCCGTACCTTTCAGCACGCCGAGCAGCTCGCGCTGTCAATACGCTCAAGAGCGCATGGCTCAGCAGCTAGAATGGCTTTTACGGTGCTGTCAATGAACCTTTCTTTAAGCATGCACTTGCAAAAAGGAGAAGGAAGAAATGTATTTGGAGGCTTAACACAGTGTTCAACAAAAGCCAATAGCACAGCCCAATTTGCAGACCATGAAAAGTGCACATTCTGTAAGTTTTGAAATTCTTCCAGCTCCAAACAGTGAGGTCACTCAAAAAAAAACTTACTGCCTCTACAGCGCAGAAAGCAGACATAATTTAAATACTTCTAAGTTAGTACCAACTAATTTTTCACGATAACCCTGACAAATCAGCGATAAGAGCTCTGTTAAGATTCTAGATAATGTTCTGCTAAAACAAGAAAAAAATCACATGAAGCAAAAAGAAATGTGTAAAGCAATTTACCTCCCTCCCAACATACTCCAGATGATTTCTCTGTAAAGAACAAATGGAAAACTTTAACCCTTAGCCTTGATTAATTTCATCTACATAATATAGATGCACATGGCAATCAGTTACTGATGAGCAAGTTTTTCTTCATCTGCTGAGTCAAGCTAATGTCTGTGCAACACACTGCTTGGCTTTCTCACTAGAGAGATCTTTTCCTCTGATGTGAGACCACTGAAATCTTGCAAAACGTCCAGATTTGCTTATTACTGCTGTTGAAATACTTTCACAATTCTATGAAATGCCACATTTTCTTTTATCCTCTTTCCCCCCCCACACAAATGGGTTGGCGAATTGCAAGAATTACTCCGCTCCCACCTTCTTCTCACAAAAGAAAGATGTTTCCCTTGCCAGGGAGGGAACCCACCAGCCATTATAAAAGCAACAGAGTTGTCGCTCTAAAGCAGATCAAATAACCCTTGACTAGGAATAAAAGGGCCCCAAGGAGCGGCATCGAGAATGAAGAGTAGAAGCAAGACAAGAGAAAACATTCATACTTTTTTCGAGGGAAGGCAGCACCTCGCAGCTACAAGAGCTTGTCTCCCTTGTGTGATGTTTACTCACTTACTGACCACAGGGCAAGTCATTTTAGTCTCCATAGGGCTGATATATCAAAGAGTCTTGGGAGAAACTTAGCTGGAGTCTGCAGGGCTCAGCATTTAAGCATACATTTTAACTTGCAGCGTTTGTGGAAGCCTCATTAGGTTGAGTACGTTGCACAATCGAGTGCTATGTGCCTTGATTTCCACAAAAAGAAGAACAAGAAAATATCCCCACAGCTCACTGGAGCCTGCGAGGCTTCACTCATTAAACGTCTAACCCGCTGAAAGTCTGATTTGAAGATGCTGGAAAAGTGCAAGACATTGTTACTGACATTATTGTTATTAAAGGAAGAATAAAAAATATTATTCCTAGCCAGGAAGGTCATACCAAACTACCAAGCAGGAGATAAATCAGCCAAGGTCTCCAAAAAAAGACATTATTTCTCTTTTACTCCAACATCTTAATGTGCATGATTTTTTTTGTGTGCTGGAAAGATATTTCCATAAATCCTCCTCTATAGCAAGCCTTGCTTTCAAGAAGGGGAAAAGTAGCAGATAAAATACTACCCATCAAAATGAACTCAAGTCTCTACTAACATAACTAAATGTGTAACGTTACAGATGTTTTATAGCCAGGATGTCGGATCCATTTAGATCATTTTTACAAACCCAGCAAGAAATATCTCCCCAACGCTGGAAACTACGCTAACGGGTCTTGGACCAGTTGTTTATCCAAAGATGCAGTCAGGGAACAGCAGTAACCACTGCCCAGAACTTGGCGGGTTTGTTCCCCGGCCCTGCATCAACAAGCCGGAGCCAGGACGAGGAGCCAGCCTTAAGGCACAGGGGCAGGGAAGGGGGTGAGCATGAGACAGAGAGGCCAAGGAGCAGGGGTGGGTTACCAGCAGTAGGGACTATGGGCAGCTGCTACACGCCTAAGGCCAGCTCCCAGGTGCCACCACACCTCAGCTGGTGGCCAGCGGTCACCAGTGTGCTCAGCCTGCCTCGCCTGGCAGCAGCCCGGCGCAGGACCTTCGCTGCCATCGGCTCCGCGGCTCCTCCTGCCCCCTGCCGCACCACCCGGCCTCCTCCGCGCAGGTGGGTCCTGCAGCCAGCACGCCCCAGCCCCACAAAGAGCTGGATGCAGAAAGCAGCCCTTTTCCAAGGGTAAGGAGATCCAGCTGCTGCCGAGGAGAACCCAAACAGCAGCAGAACCAAAGCGGCTCGTGTGCACGCAGCACGTCGAACCCAGGAGCTAACGCACCTCCTCCGCTCGTTACGGCGAGGAAACCGACGACCACTGCCCTTCCACTGCCATCGCCACCAGAAGAAACAGATCCGCGGCTTCTACGCTTGCCAGCCCTGCCAGAGAGAGGTGCACAGCACAACCCTCTTGCCCAACACAAGCCCCCCACCTACCTCCGACACACACACCCGGGTACACAAGCGGAGACCGTCAGTGCCACGTTAACAGCTACTGCACCGCACGCACACACGCCGTCTGCGCACATGCTGCCTGCCCGGGCTGACGGCGCAGATGACTGACGTGCGGTTTTACTTTCCGAACCCATTAGCAAGTGGTACCCAGCACTGGAAGATTTATTACCCAGACTGATAACTGCCTCACGCTGCTTTGTTTGTTAATTGCGACGAGCTTTGCCTTCAGAAGGGTGGGAGCCTAATAAATCAGTTATCTCCAGGAAGAATTTATTTAAAGTTGTTAACATTGTAAATCCAAGTACTTGGCAAGAGACTCTGCAAAGAAGGATGTGTTTATACGCTGGCATTTGGATGGCAGAACACTCGGCGTGACTCAGCACCCGGGCTTCAGTGAGACCAGCTCTAAGCAGGACCCCGGTGGGCTCGGGACCCTGCCCATGGGAACAGGCCAGCCCTTGCACGGGGACACCCCAGGGCCGCGGTTTGCAGCCCGCTCTCCTCCAACGCTCCTCTCCCAAGAGACATCTGGAAAGGCCGTGATGCACCCCCAGGGGGTGCCTGTTGCCATCCCAGGATGGCACCCAGGGAAGTGAGGGCTGATCCGTACTTTTTCTTGTACCTGCCTCACTCCACGGAGGGACCTGGGCGCCCGGCTCCGAGCCGGCAAGGCGCGCTCAGACAGCTGACGGGCACGCTGCCCCGCTCCTGCTGCTAACCCGCTTCCAGCCATGGTACAGCTGTTCCTCAGGATGAAGTCCCAAGCCTCACGCCGCTGTCTGGGTACCTGCAGGGCGCCGGGAGGTTTCCCTCCTCCTGGGGAATCTTAAGGTCTGTAACCACATTGGAAACTTCAACTGAAGGCTGGAAGCTCTGTGCCACGACTTGCACAGCCAGACCCGGGGCTGAAGACCACTCTGGTATTAGTAAGAAAAACTCTGAACCACGCGAACACCTTGAAGACACACACACGGCGCTGTACAACAGAACAGTCCTCACCGGCTAACAACCACCTCTTCTGTAGGTTTACATCCCACTGCTCCAGTCTCATTTCTTAGAAGTGATATAAAATACATAAATGTCCAGACTGAATTAAAGCATAAAGATGTTTTCCTTTTAAATGAAGGTTAACAACGTTAAAATAATGAGAGGGTCATCACAAGCTTCAGCGACAGCCGCGTGAAGCTTGCGGTAAGCCGGGACCAGCTCCCTGCCAGCCCCCACGAGGGCTTGCAGCCCTACCACCACCCCAGAACCGTGCGGCATCCAGACGCGTTCCCTGCCTCTTTTCCACGACGATTTGCTATCCAGTTTTTTTGCTACCCGGTTTTTACAAACTGCAGCGTGCCAGTCTTCCTAGCTCCAAAGTTCTGCCCTGAAGGCAAACACGCTGCCGGCTGCGGCAAGTTCTGCCGGATATTCTCTGGGAAGAAGGGGAGAGGAGACGGGGAAGGGGCTGAAGGTCTGAAAATTCCAGGTTATACATTCAGTTCAAGTTCAGCCATCCTTCATCCATTGTTAAATCGCAGACCACATACTGGGAGTTAAAGACTTATATAGGACTCCAGGGACTAATCGAGGAATGATTTCAGCTTCTAACTGTGCTCTAACCAGGCACTTAGGATGCAAAGCACAAGTTCGCGATACTATTGTACTCTGCATCAAAATGACTTTTTGATACGTTTCTGCAAATAACTAATAAGGAAAAAAAACATTGCCCTGGCATTTAACATAATTCTTCCCCTCCGTCCCCCATCCTTATATTCACATTTGTGACAAACAGCTCCTGTCTTCAATTAGGTCTACTTGATGTATGCATGAAGCCCCCAAAATATGAAAGAGCTTTTATGCAACACCAGATTATCTAATGTGCACATATTTTGCAAAAGAGCGCTTTTAAAATACCTAGTCACAGAGAAGAAAAAAAGCATTCACTAAGTGAGAAAGGAAAAAAAACACATAAAAGCAGCAAAAAAGAAACTGAATGTATTTTTATATTAAGTAATCAAGTGCTGTCACACACTGAAAACACAAAGCATTGTAAGTTTAAGTGGGCATACACTACGGGCCTTACCCTGGGACACACTTTTTCAGCAATACAGAAAGCACTCCCTTATCAACGTACCACAGTAAGGAGCAGGATCTCTGCCTATTTAAAAAAAAAAAAAAAAACACACAGAGAAATAACTTCTCTTGACAGCCTGACAGCTGACATTCTTAACTGAAAAAGCTATGTGCCAGGAATTATCAGGCCTGGCTTTTCTCTCCCTGATAGATGACAGAGCAAAAAACAACAACGGCCACACACATCTCATAAATCACAACTTTTATTGAATGCCTCGCCACATAATAGCAACAGTCAAACTGAATAAAGACGCTTTTCAGTGCTCATCTGTAAAATACTGGGGGAGAATAGAGATCATTTCCAGCACCAACGGCGCACCCCAGACAGAACAGGTATTAATATCAGCGTTGCCGTTTTTCTTATGCAGCTACCTGAATAGTTTGGAGGCTTCTTAATCTTCTATTGTTGGTGGTTTGGTGGGTTTTTTTTCAAAAAGCATAAAAGAAGGTAGTGAAGAAAAACAGGAATTAAGTGCACGTGGGACAGGAGTAGAAGGAAAGACCCAAAACTTGGATAGGCAAACAGAGGACAGCTACGTCGGACAGCTACGTCTGCCCCGAGGAACCAAGCCTGGCCTCTAGCACGCACCAAGCCCAAAAGGCACAACCACCTGCTGCCGAACGCAACGCCATGCCCGAGGTTTTCTCTCTGGAAGCACCAGGAACCTGCCTCCAGACATTTTAGGAGCTAAAAAGACAGGTGACCAGCGAATATGTGCACGCTAGATCAGGAGAAAGCAAAGGTGGCAGCCCCAGTCAAGAAAAATGGGCATGACCTCCCAAGTCAATTAACTAGAAGGGAAGCTGAAACGACAGGGAAATGACAGTGACATGGCTGCAGATGAACGCGAGGTGGGCCAGGAAAGGGGAGCGGGAAGCAAGGGGCCATTTCCCGAGAGCCCCTTGTGTCTGACAGGTCCTGATGGAAGCATGCAGCCCCCCGCTGCCACCCCAGCCCAACAAAATCCCTCTGACGTTATCTGCCGGGGGTATCCGAGCCACAAAGCTCTCCAGGACAAGGGCTGTGCCTCAAAGCACTCAAATCCCAAATGGGGATTTCTGGGTGCTCTGGAATACAAGAAGCTTAAAAATGGCCCTTTATAGACAAATATGGGCTACAGCAGGTTAAATTTCTTGCTGGCAAAGCCCCTGGGGTTGGTGAGTTTTGGGGGTTTTGGCGTCATCTTTTTTCCAAGAAAAAATGCCATTCCTTATGAGAAATTTTCAGGGAAAGTACGAAAAATCTCTATGTTGTGAAGGGGAAAAAAGGGAACAGGATGATCAAATTCTGCAAGCAGCTGCAGCTTAAACGCACCGCAGCCTCCTCCTCGGCCTTGGGACTCCCTTGCGGCTGCGAGCTGACCAGCACCTCGCCCAGCACCCTCTGAGGGAGGACAGGTCACCAGGCACGATGAAAGGAGGCAGGTAAAGCCAGCTCCTCTTCAAAAGCAAAGGACGTTAGTTACAGTAGCCCTTCACAACACACACAAAATAGTTCCAGGTTTAAAGATATATCAGTCTTTACTATTATTATTATGTTTTATTATCGGCTATAAAACGGCCGTTTCTGGAGCAGTTTGGTTGTGCTGAAAATAGTCTGATCCTTAAAAGCTTCCACGTTTCCTGGTGGAAGCACTTTATCAGAGACCACAAAGACCAACCAGTGCCCCGCACACTGCTCCTTCTGGGGGCACCCAGAGCAAGCCCGGTGAACCATCGCCTGCCAGCACCGCACGGCCCCAGTGACACCAGCACGCTCCCATCGTTCTGGGTATGCCTCGGACGATGTATCATCCCTGACAGCACCAGTGCCGACTGCTTTGCTTTTCCGCAGTCATTCCAGACGCTGCCGGGAGAGCCGTGCCGTGGCGATGCTAACACCAGGCTCCGTTTCACTAGCGGGGTGCTAGCTCCACGATTTCTGGGGCTCCTAGAGCACCGCACGCAGGACAGGGAAACGCTTCACACCCATTTTATCAACGTTGTGCTGTGCCTTCACGGCAAGGGCACTGCGCTTTGCCACCGGCTGAGCCGAAGCACTTGGGTTTGTTGAGTCGCCTCAGATTGCCTAAGTTCCACCATCACCGACTGGTTCCATTAGGCTAATAACAACAATAATAACAGTAATTTCTACTTTTATCTGAATTAGTGAAATATCAATAGTGCTTTTCATTTGAAGAGTTTAGAGGCACTTAATTTTTTTATTTCAAGAAAAGCCTAAAAACACATTTTCATCTCCCTTATAATAGAAAATTTCTAATATAATCTTTCCAGCACATAAACCAAAGAAGGCAGAGGGGCATTTGTATATTAAATCAATTATCAGAACTTCCCTTGCCTTCAACCCAAGCTAATTAAAATTTCATGTAATCCATACCAGTAATAGTATGGAGGATCACAGCTGGTGTTTTCAAAGTCAAGTAACAACATAAAAATACAAGGGGATCTTGGTCTGCAACTCTACTGCTACAAGACAGAAATAGACACCCAGCTCTTGAAATTCCAGTCAGTGCAAGTTTGACACCTACCTCCCCTGAAACCTTAAACTTGAGCATTGTTGCGGGGGTCCTGCCCCCGCCAGAGCAGAGCCCACGGTTCCCTCCGCCACCAAGAGCCTCTGAGGACCCAGCGCCAGGCTCGGGCCAGCAACCACGGCTCCAGGACGCTGCGCTCCTTTCTTTCCAGTACCGTCGCCTAACTGGTGCTCGTACGCAGTGGAACAAATCATTTCCCACTAAGCAAAAGCCAGACAAGAGCCTGCTCAAGGCTTTGTGGAACCAGTGAGCTCTGGCAGGGGACCCCCGAGGTTTACCTGTCTTCTCCTCCCCGGTGGCTGGCCCGCAGCAACGCACGCCTCTGACACTGCGAGGGGCTGGCACGCTTCCACAAGCCACCCAGAGCATCCTCACCTGGGACTCTGCACCAATTCTGTCTTTTTCAAACCAGGGGCCCTGTCCTCAAACGTTATTAAGTGCAAAACCCCCTCCTGTGCCTGTTTCCAATATTATCTTTTTTGAGAAAACAGACTGAGCATATGTTCTTGAGGCTTCTGCCCACACAGTGGGCGGGTGTTACGACAAACATCTATGCAAGATGGGTACCAAATGTGTCTAAATATGAGAAGGCGGTGAGGTTCTGGTTGCTTTTTCTTTTTCGTTTTGTTACGTTCAGGATTAATAGAATTGGGTCACTACCAAAGTTAACGAAACTTAATGAAACTTAATGAAACAACTTGCAGGCTAAATATGAGCCCAAATTCCCAAGCAGGCTCATTTTCCCTACATCACTCCTGAACTTACAGAAGGATAGGGCATTGCTCTTGGTGAGAGCACCCTGCCCCTGCCACCGCAGTGCTGCTACACGCACGGTAACCACGCTGCACCCGGCATTAGCTGCACCCCTCCTGCAAATAGCAACGATTCACGCAAGTTAGGCAGTATTCTGGAAGATTTGCAGAGAGAGATGCTGTCAGAAGTGCTTTTATTTCTCTCTGAAGAAGTGTAAGAAGGCAAAGGGAGGGGGTGGGGATTTTGTTTCCCATATCCATCTGCTCCTGCTGCCGTTCTGCATGTAAAATCACACTTCTGAATTTGTGACATCCTGCCTGGTTGCTGTGGAAATAGTTATGCCGTCACAAGCAAAGGCCAGTTGCTTCGGTTTGGGAACGAGCAGCAACTAAGATAATGTGTTCACTTAAGTGATGCTCTTAAACAAACAACCAACCAAAAAGCCTAGATATGAGGAAACAATGCGAGAGAATATGCAGACCAGAGCAGATTTGCCTCTAAAACAAACGCTTTTTAAGTTTCCCAGTAAGACATTAGCATTTCTTTAATTTCCAGCGTCTTTTTCTTTGTTCCATTAAAAACTACAAAATCCACGATTAATGAAAATTCAGAAATGTTTCTGTTCACTAAGCATGTAGCCATAAACATCACCATGTATTGTATTATTTCTAATCAGCTTCATGGGAAGGAGACATACATTTGTCTGAAGTGCTGCATCATTCTTTCGATGTAAGAGCCCCATTACCAGACTGCACTTATTTGCAAGTCAAATCATGATGCCACTATTCGAATACATTTTCAAGCCCCCAAAAAAACAAGCCAGTAGTTTAGGCTACCCAGAGCTAACTCGATCTGACAGCCATAGCACTGATGCCTGCCAGTGCTGATTGACTGGGTGGATATATTTAGGCACAGGAGAAGAGAAAGGGGGAAGGGAGCAGTCGAGTTACTGAATTCAAGTACACTGCTAGTAGTAACCAAAAATAACAAGCACTGATTCAGCTCCATCGCTCAGAACGGATTCAGCTCCATCGAGTATCCGGCTAATGTAGAATTTACTACCACAAGGGCAATGCCAAAAAAGACAGAACATATTCAGAAAAGCAATTAGGGAATCTGCATCCTGTGCTTAAAAATATATACAACGAACTGGCCATCTCCCTCCTGCATACATCTTCTAAAATTTCCTAAATAAAGAAGGAAGTGTGAAATTAGAATGCCAGAAGTTCTTTTTTTTTTTTTTAATAGCCGGGGATATACAAGTATTATATATGGAGGTGTATGTATCACATACCTACTACATAGTGAGATGTCCCCTCTCTCTCTCTCTCAGCTCCAATCCTGGTTCAAACCACTTTCTTAGAGATGCAAGTGCCACTAGCTGAGGGAAAAGACCCTCTCCAGGATGAAAGGACAGTATGATAAGCGTATTTGAAGAGCTGGAGAGAATCTTTTCTGCCCCCCTTTTAAGGGCTCAGCTAAACCTTAGAAAGTGAACTATATTTACACATGCAAGCTAAAACCACAAAGTATTCCTGATACATCTTCAGTTTAAAAAAGGGAAAAGCAGGGTGGGTGCGTTGGTTGTTCTTTAACTGAACACTACAGGCACCCAAACAGCCACACGAAGCTCGTCTCAGGGCTGCTGCAGGATGTCCTGGGTGCGCTCTGGGCTCCTCTGCACCAACAACGCAGCACCCAAGGAAGCGGGCAAACCTAAAACCAGCCCAGAACCCCCTCTAAAGACGATGCACAATGTATGCGGTGACCACGGCAAGGAGACGTTCGTTACGCACTGTCCTTCCAGGCTCGGTGCCGGGACTGAGCAGCCCAGGCACAGCAGGCACCTGCGAAGCAGCCTGTTGGGCTCTGAAGGATTTGCATTTGCTGATGATGTCCGAAAGCAGCAGACTGAAAGCCGTAAGGGACAGACAGGAAGCTGAAAGGCCTTCAGGAGCTGGGAGGTGATCCGCCTACCTGCCCCGCACACCGGGGAGCTGAACGCAGCACACGGTGGGTTCCCCTGCAGTGCCCTACCGACAGCTCCGCTGGAATGAGAGACTGAGCAGGGAAACAGAAAACAAATGCCTTCTCTATGTAATACAGAAAGCATGGATTCCTCAATAATCAGGCCCATCCAACATACACAGGCCAGTTTGTTACGAATATTTTCAAAAACAGTGATGCAGCCTTAAAATTTTAAGGTTTTGTTTAAGAAAAAAGAACCTTTAAATGTAAGCGGAATCAGGCAGCAGAACCTTAATTTATCAATTAGACGCCATCTGTGGATTGTGTTCCTTGAAATAATTGTTGAATTTGACAATGCACTGCTGCTTTACAAAGTTTCTGCCAGCCTTGCTACCATTTAATTAAATTTCTGCACTTAACTTTGATTGCACTGAAAGCACTGCTGGTTTCTGCCGATTGAGTCCCTTAGCCACCTGCTGTGTTAGAACTAACCACGTTTCCACAGTTATATCAAAAATTATGTTTTTTATTTTTAGTCTTTGTCTTTTTCTCAGTCTTCACCAAAAGAAAAAATAATAAAAAAAACCAATGATTCAGCATGCTAACGCCGTAATAACCAGTATGTAAAGAAGCAGAGATTTGTATGCCTCCCAGCAAAAGCTAGATTCTTCCTCTTTGTTTTCCTCTACGAAACAAGTGTCAGGACATGATGGCTTCATGCGCTGCGATTTGCTTAAACAAAATGAGCTTCCTGTGCCTCCTCATTATATTTGTGTCTAGAGATAAAGGCAAACATACCAGTAATTTACATACATAAATATTGTGCACACAAATAAAAATCAAGTTGTCATTCTCCCCTTAACTCATAGCGCCGTTTGGCAAACAGAACTTCAATAACGTCCAATTAGCAGAAGGAGGAGTCCCACAAAGTCCTACAGGCCTACGAACGGCACCGAGCACCCGGCTCGCGGCGGCGTGCCCCCACCGGGCAGCCCCCAGCGGGCTCCGCTCATCGCACAACGCTCGTTTCTCAACTGGGCTCGGGCACTGCAATGAGCACCCGGTCTAAGCGTACTCAGCTGGTGGGGGTTCACTCTGGTGGAGAAAAAAAATGTAGGAAACGAGTGGCACACTTGCCCCTTCTCTCAAGCTGTGATGACTGCTGCGTCAGTCTCCCCCTCGCCCTTCTAATTTCTTATTTATCAACTGCAACGCAAGAATCGAGGTAGGTGGGAACTCGGGTTCTCCTCCCACCCTTTGACTGTTAAAATGGGAAAAGCATCTCCTCAACTCAGATGGAGTTCATGCTAAATTAATGCGTGCTAGACATTTTTACATCCTTCACTGTAAACGCTGTGGAAGTACAAAGATATATTTCACCTACTAGCGTTAAAAAAAAAAGATGTAATGACAGTAGAAATTCAAAGCTGGTGAGAATAACGCAGCATTTACGCAGGGTCTGTAATTTAGGGCAGCGTAGAGGCACGCCAAGAGAGGTCACAAAAATGAGCCAAAGTCTGTTTCTGGGCTTTGCTCAGGCTGAGGAGAGCCAGTCATTTAGATATTTAAATTATTTTAATAATCTTTCATATAAGGTCATGAAATATTTATTAGCAACCTGTGGGGCTGACTAGCAACACTCCAAGAAAAATACAGATTTAGGCAATTTCATAAAGTATGTATTCTACAACCAGAGAGGCTGGAATAACTCTTAAGCCAAGCCATGAATAGGTTTTATGAGGCATTTTATAGAAAATTACAATCGCATAATTAAGCCTCAGTAGCAACCCTCCAGCCGCTCCCTGATTAAGACCACGCGGCTCCGGCCGCAGGGAGCTCGGAGGGACGAAGGACGGCCCCTGCGGAGGGGTCCCCGCTGGTGCTGCGGGGCACGAAGGGAACCCCCCGGAGCGAACCCCCAGGAGCAGGGCAGAGCTGTGTTCTCCACGAGGCCGAGAACACCCTGGATCTCCCCTGCGTGTGTAACGACACAAACCCTCCTACTCCACCTTCCAGGTATCTAAGGCGGTGCTTCGTTTTGTGTTTTTAAAAGCAATCTCAGCAGGGTCCCAGGGAAAGCCTCATTTCCATAACCACCACCTGAACTCGTTTGTCATTTTTAACGGTGTGCCGTGCCGAAAGTCAGCGTGAGACCAAAGCCCTGGAAGATAAAGGGACACAAACAGCACAGGGCTGAGCCACGGCCCCAGCACGAGCAGGTAGTTCCTTCGGCTGGCGTTTTGGAGGAACGTGAAGATTCCTTCCCTCAGTTCTGTCCGCGCAGTGCCCCCGGACAGGTGGCTTCCACTGCCCCAGCACCAGGTCTTGCGGAGGTATTAGGGGTCATTACACTGCATGGAAGTGTAAGAAAAGAAAGGACACGCTTTTCTTGGCCTGCAGTTCTGCCCTAAATTAACTTTTAATACGGAACAGAATGTCACATTTGCTTCTCCCCGTAATCTAAAAATTTCTCCTTATGCAGCAGCAATAAGAAGGGCTTTTAAAAATTAAATAGAGCTAAAAACCACGCAAGGGTATATTTCATGGCTATAAAAAAGCATTTTAAATGTAGAGTTAAAAAGGTGTTTCAAGTGTTGTCATCAAAGTAAGGAGAAAATGGAAGGAAAATAGGATTAAAAAAACTGCACATTTCCTTCAAAATCAACCTTATGAGTCAGAGCACACGACCCATTTTGCTGCTACGAGGATCCTGTATTTAACTCCAGCCAGCGCTGCATCCCGTTTGTTTGTTGAGGCTAACATGGCAATTATCAGGCAGACTCTGCCCCGTGGCGCCCTGCTGCGAGACGTGCCCGCTCTCCCACTCTCGGGGGCCGGCATTCCTTCCTCAAAGCAGGCGCGTAGATCTGGTCAAGGCCTTTAGACACTAACAGCAAACACGACGCAGATGCAAAACCAAAGCCCTGAAATACCCTGGGAAGCTCCGTGCAGTTATGGGGCAGAGCCTCGCCGTGCCACTGGTGCCTCCCAAGCCACACCGGGGCGCAGGGGACGTCGCGGCGGCGCTGGCACCGACCCTGCTGCTCACAGGACAGCAGGAAAAGCTGCTCCTCGCGTGGTTAACGGCACCAGCCTCTTCCCTGGCCAGCACTCATTTACTAAATTAATGCTTTAATATTAGTTAACAACGGTATTTTTTAACTGCTCCAGAGCTGCTGAGGAGGGGAGCTCTCGAAGGTCCCGACACGCTGCTCCGCGCGGCCACTCTGCAGCCCTCGCCACGTGGTCAGAATTTAATCCAGCAACTCTTTGCAGGCCAGGTTTATTTTTATGCCTGTTTCCTAACAGCACAAATTAAGAGTGTTTGAAAACACAAACAGAGTATTTGCTGTTACTAAAGTTAGAACACAGCCCTGTAAAAGCCACCAAGAGCGCCTGGAAAGGATGCTGTGGGCAGCACCCAGCGCCACTTTCGGAGTGTTTGGAGGCTTGCTCTGTTCCAGCGTGAGGTCCCTCTCGGTCATTAAGCCACACTGTAGCTACAAAGCACATGAAGAAGAGCAACCAGGAGATCCCGCCAGCTCTGGAAGGGAAAGCTCAAATTCCAGGATGAATCCAGGAATATTTTTTCAGAGGAGGCTTCACAAACATCTGCATCTAACGCAAGCACGGGGCCCGTACCTGAGCTGGCTCTTCTGGGCAGGTCTCGGCTTCACAAGCCCCACAAACCTTCCAGCAGGAGCGAGACTGCACAGAGCAAACACCTGGGAAGGTGAAGAACTACGGCAAAGCAGAAAAGCTTTCTGCTGGTACTGTCTGTGCGCTAACCTGGGCAGGTTCCCCAGCATGCATTCCTTTTTTGTGCACACTGGCCTACAATAAGATGGGGTTGCATCCACGCAGTGACTGCAAAACCAAAAAAAATCTTCCAAGTTTAGATAGGACTCCACCATCTCCCAGCTAGTAGCTTACTAACCTCCCCCTCCTCATCTTCTTACTAACATTCCTCCTCCAAATCTTGATTTTGCTTTTATTAAAAAAAAAAAAAAGCCACAAAAGACTCATCAGCATGATCCCGTACACAGAAACTTGTGTATTTTCAACAAAGCAAACCTCTGGGTTCGGATGACAAACCGTCACAGCTGGCTATGGCAGGCGCTGGCTGCCATGCAGCGGAGTGCTGGAGATGTCGCAGTGGTTGCTGAAGGCTAAAACATCAAATGACACACCACACTGCTGCTCAGTGCCCCGTGGTGTTTCTTCCCTTGTTTTATTATTTTCATTTAGCGAACCACAAAGTTTATTTTCCTAAGTTTCTGCAACAACTCTTAAAGTAATACCCTTCAGCTCACCATTTTTTCATCAAAATCCTCCAAGCGTCTCAGATCTTTACCACCAGACCTCAAACCAAGATTCCAGTTGTAAATCAAGCAAAGGAAGTGCCAAGCTACTTCTCACCTTAAACCAAAAGGGTAACAACAAAAACATCCTGGGCTGGTTGCCTGAAGCAAACAAAACATCCATGTCAGAGTTGTAAAGTACTAGCAACATATGTAAATGAACGTACACTACCACGAGAACCCTCCTTCCCTTAAGTAAAGTGCAACTGAGCAGTGCTGAGATGCAAATTACCCAGCAGAGAGTTTAGGGACATGAAGGAAACATAAGGACTCGGCGTCTGGACGCGCTCCGATTTGAGTAGTTGCAAACTAAAACAACTCAAGAATTCAAACGAAGAAGCCTTTATTTAAAAACAACCCCCAAAAAAAGCCACCAGCGTTCTATTCGGTTCGTAGTAAGGATGATGCAATTGCAAGGAGGAGCCAGGATGCCCTAAGGCCCCGAATTCTGTTGAAACTACAGAGAAGGGAGAGAGTGGCGACAGCAGAACTGCTCCCACCGTTCCTGGAGCACTGCGTGGACCACATCCAGCAGCCGCACAGCCATCCTGCGCGGAAGGAACACAACGCCACCGGAGGATGAAGGTGTGCTGCAATGGGAACAGCTCAGTCGAGCTCTTTGAACAGAAAAACTCCAGCAGACAGCAGCAATCTGCCCCCGCGAGCCCACACAACGCAGCCCAGCACCACGAGGGTGCCCAGAGCTCAGACATGCTAATGTGATTCCAAATGCTTCCACTGTCAGTTAATTGATTAAACGGCGAATTATCTATGGTTTCAATAGGTTCCTTAGCCCAGACTTCTTCGTTAGGAAGTGGTTACCAAACTACGGCGTAGGGGTGGATTAAGAACAGGAGAGATTACGATGAACTCTCCGCTGCCTTTGAAAGAAATCAGATCAAGTTTGCAGAAGGCAGGCTGTCCAAGGAAACGGCGAAGTGGGAATACTTCCTGCATTAAATATAATGGTAACCATCATTTCTGACCTACACTGAAATGAATTTGCAAATGACTAGTAACATACAAAACGGAAAGATAGGGCCTCAACTGACTGCTAATCTTCACTAAATAATTACATTTACATATAAGTGTAAACATACATACACATTTACATCAATAAAAAGCTTTTAACTGTAAAGCCCTGTCATCCCTTTTAAAAAATGAAGTCAAATTCCTAGTTAAAGAAAAGCCTGAATACTGTAGCGTATTTAATACAAACAGCGCAAAGTGACTTCAGCACACAATATCACTCACTGGAAATTAACACATACTTTTTTCTCTCCTTTATAAATCATTTGTATATTGAGACATCCAATCAGGCTAAATCAGCTAACGCACAGATCTAATTAAACAACCTGGAAACTGGCTGAACCGTGTAACACATCAAGGGTGGGTTTTTTTGTTTGTTTGTTTAAAAGAGAGATCTGGCCCGAAGTCTCATCAGTCCAACACATGCCAGAATTAGTCCCCGCCTTTGTGTTGGATGGAAGCCGAATCTACAAATCATCCAACGGAACTCATGCTCGATCTGAACAAAAGGCAGCTGCCTTCGTCTGTTAAATAACATTCTCTGCTTTCCACTATCAGGAGACAAACTGCAGGTGTAGTGCTCTTCAAGGCCAGACACTACGACCTAAAATAGAAATACAAGTGGTTAAACTGAAAAGAGTTACGTGCCTGTTTGCCTAAGCCAGGTGTGAAGATCTGGGAGCCCCTCGGATGACGACAGGAGCACAGCACGAGACCAGGGCTGTAAAACATCAGAGCCGGAGCTCTGCTTCCCTGCTCCTCTGCCCTTCCAGGTGTCACAGCACTGCAGCAAGCAGAGACCTTTTGCCTGTGCGCTCCCATGTCCTTGGGTCTTGCCTCTGGCAGCGCTTATACAGCGCTAAATCAAGCTCCCTTCACACCCGTCTCCCCGTAGAAGGAAAGGATTGCTTTTTTTTTTTTTGACCTTAACTGCCCAAACTGTCCAACTTCAAGGACCGCGCGATCCCCCACCAAGAAATGCTCCGGAGGAGTTTCGGCTGTGACTTGGAGCGAGGGCAGCAGGAATGAAGGTGCAGCCTGACCAGCAGCTGCTCTCCTGGAGCGGGGCCAGCCCTGGCAGAGCAGATGCTGGCAGGGGCCGGGGGGACACCGAGATGGGAAGGGGGGAACAGGAGCCCCATGCTTCTGCAGCAGCCATCAACAGCTGATTACAAAGGTAATCAGAAAGATGACCTAGTGGTGCCAGCCCTTGCAACGCACATCCTCCCTTCAGCGTTTGTACAGGTTTCTTTGTGTGCAGCTCCCCGAGGCACTCAAACCAGGCCACATTGCTGGTGGGGCAAAGGGAGGTGCGGAGACTGGAGCCTATGTCCTGCTCTCGCCCACTCTGCAGGGCACATCACCGAACGCTGTTAGCTTCTCAACACCTCCACGCTGCTCCCCCCGTACCAACCCAGAGCCTCCTCTGCCTCACTTCGGGGAGCCCAAGAGCACCCCGGCCTCCACAAGAGCAGTGGGTATGCTTGGAGGTCTCAGCAGCTCCCCCAAGAAGCTCAGAGGCACGGCGGGCTCTGCAACTTCACTCATCCCACCAAGACCTGTCTTATTATCTAGGTACCAACCACCTGATTCGGCTCCAGCAAGGACACATTCCTCGAGAGAAAATTCACAGACCTGCTGTAGATGCGCAAGTCATGGCCAACAAGGACCCGAGTAAATGGCAAGGCACTGGGACGCTTTTGCTTCCAAGTATTAACTACTGAATAATAAATATATTTGTTATGGCATCAATTGCTTCTGAAGGACTGCAAATAAATATGAAATAAATGCTTCTTCCATAGCTACGTGCAGGCTATGCCCACCTTCCCTGTGTCGGTGCTCGAACCACCCACCGGTAGCAGCTGAGGTTCAGCAGCAGCGCGTGCCGGCCAAAGACCAACAGGATGCAAAGCCCCCCGACAGGACCCCTCCTTCGCCCTGCCACTGCACTGGGGTCCTGATCGGGGAAAAAATGGATGGTTTTATGGCCACTCTTTCTCAGCCAGATACTTTTGATTCATCTGTTCTAGATGGGCTTCGCACAAAAGCTTATGATGATGGCCATTAAGGTCAGACACACTTTAACTCCATATATCACAATTTTAGAACATGTTGATGCTGATCTGAAATAACATTTTACACTTGCACCCTAATCATCGTTACGGCTTCTGACAGGTTTTAAATACAATAGTATTAACTGCAATTAATTCATTTGAAATTAATGCGGATATTGCAAGCACTTCAGCAAGATCTCCACTGCAATTCACCATTCATTACTGCACCATTATTTTTTAAGTGTTATCCATAAAGCAGGCTGCCAGTGCATTTGCATTTAGGTGACAGAAGTAGGAACGTAGAGGAGCAATAAATTAGCAGAAAAATTAAGCAGAAGGAGGCTGGAGAATTACCACAGCCCAGGGTCTGAAGTTTTAACTCCCGATGACTTCAGGACCCGTGGTACCGCCGAGCTGCGCACCCCGTCCCTCGCACACGCGCGGAGCCCAGACCCTGACACGCTCACGCCGCTGCCTCAGCGCGCCGCGTACCGCACGGCACTCGCTCCAGCTGGCTGGAAGGTCAGCCATTAGCACACAGAAAATAAACAGTTGTTTTTTTTTATCCAACACAGACATTAAAAAAAGCCAGCGCATCCAGAAGGTAAGTCAGAAATAAAACGTATTAGACCATTAAATATGGTGCATAGCAGCATTCCTCCTTGGGCTAAAAGGAAAAAAAAAAAAGACGTGGATGCAGTTAACAGCCATTTTTAGAGCATTAATGACCTCAGGTGAAAACAAACTGGTCATTAAAAACACGTTTTAAGAGGATTAGCTATCATCAGAACATACAAGTTACTTAAACTGAAGCTGCTCCATATGGTTAATTTATAATTTCCAAGGCATTAATCAGTGAACAAGTTCTGATGGTTCCTAGGTAAAACGCAGAAGGCGAGATGCACACAGCTTCCTCGGAGCAGCCCTAACTGGAAGCAGCGCTGGCAGAAGAGTTTCATTTTTCATTTCGCTGGCTAAACTGAAAACAAAACAGAACCAAAAAAACAGGAGGATAAATTTGCTTATGATTAAACAAACATGTTTTCAGTTTGTTGGCAAATTTTAAAGAAAGAATTTCATTTTGAGTCAATCCACATCATCTTGTTTTAACTCTAAATGGAAAAATACTGCGTTTCTTCCAGGTTATTTAACCCCTTCTTAGCCTTTCGTCTGCTAGGCCCGCTTGTAAACAAGGAAGACGCGTAAGAAAAAAACCTGGAGGTTTGCTTTCAGAAAGAAGTCAGCGTTGTGGCTGTCATTTATGTCTGCCCAGCTACCGACCTCCCCAGATCCACCAGTCTTTGTGCACAGTGTGAAACGCCCCTGATGATGGGCCTGAAGGGAACGACGTGCTGAACCAGCAGGGGAAAACGTGACTGGGCAGCGCCGGGCATCGGGCCTGGCTGGGACGCAGGCAGGCCAGAGATCGGTCCTGAGCCGGGGTTAAGAGCCGCAGTCTGGCCCCTGTCACCTCTTCATATCCAGAGGTAGGATAGGTGACACATTTAGATGCCCACTACATGTGAAGATAAAGCACTAAGGGGCTACTGTAGTAGAAGAAAAACACCTTTCAGCAGGATCGCCGCGCTAACATTGACCTGACGCGCCCGGAGCCTCACCAGAACGGTGAGAAGGGGCACGTGCCCCCTCACCAGGAGAAGGGAACAGACATGGAAAGTAAACCAAGGCAGATTTTTGTTCATTGAAAGACCAAAGCCATTTAAATAACAAATACATCGCTAAATAGATACTCCCCAGAACCTAAAGTCATTAAAAACAAGTGTTGTTCTTATCACAGAAGCCTTTAGGGAGATTTTAGAGGTACACTTCTTCCTCATAAAATAACTGCATCACACTGTAAAACTTTATTAATATGATCGTACAGGGCTCTGCAGAGAGCCAACAACAGGTTTGAGACTTAAATTTCTACCACAAAACAGCAGCATTATCAAATAAAACACACTTAAATTCTCTACAGCTGAATCTTTACTGTTTTGTTAGCTTTAACTCTAGGTGTAAGAAATACATCTATCTTCACTGAATTTCCTCATATCTCCCCCTACCCACATCCCACTGTACACATACAGGACACAAATAAGACATCTGTCGAGGGGGCTTGTCCAAAGACAACCTCAGCAATTCAAAGGAGACCCCAAGAAGTTTCTGAGATTAAGTTCTCACAAATTAAATCAATCCTGCTCTGGAATCCAAGGGAAGGATCTTCCCTGGCAATCAGCATCTCCCCTGCACCTTCAGCACTGGAGACGGGGCTGAAGGAGGCGAGGCCGAGGTGAATCCTTCCCCAGCACAAACCAAAGCAAGCCTCTGGATGGCTCTGGACCCATTTTTTATTCCAATCCACTCAACCTCTGAGTTTGCTTTGGTCTTTTTGTCAAAAAAGACCAAAAACCAACTGTTCCCAAAAATGCAGAAAGGCAGAAATCCAAACCCACATTCAGCTTAAATCTCTGCTTTATTAAGGCCTGAATTATGCAATTATTTGGGAAAAAGAGGGGCTAATCTCTTTCCAAGGTCCTTTCAAGTTTTCCATACCAACACAAGACGCATGATTTACATGTGCCAGATGTATCCTGTGTATTCAACTGGGAAGGTAAATACCACTTTTTAAACCACACGCATGCGAAAAACAACCACCACCACCACAACAACCCAGAAGACAAATCGCTGCCTCAGAGAGCCTGTTTCTGCAGCTAAATGGAAGTACAGGATGTCCATGTCCCAAGAAGGTGTTGTGCCAACATCCCTTAGAGCTACATCAAATATAATTTTCAAACCAATTAGCTCAAAAAGCATCAACACCAAAGCAATGCCTTCCACATTCTAATTACTAGGCCATCCTATTCAATTCTTAATGAGAGAAGAGACAAAGGCAGTATATGTATTAGGGTCTACTTCAAGAATTCTTTTTCTTTTAGCAAACAGATCCTCTTTTGTTCTGGTTAAACACCAATTACTCCGTTCTCTCTAACATGCAAATCAGCTGAAAATAGGGCATGATGTATCTCGATCCTGCACCACTACAAGTTTGAATGAAGGGGGAAAATAAAGCAACCCTCTAGGGGTTTTCAATTCCAAGTACTTTGTACTCTGATAAAGCTCTTTTCAAAGAGCTTTTTGTATTATCTACGGCAGCTCCCATAAGCAGCGATTTTGCCATTATGCCAAAAGAAATAGCACATTTAAGGTGTACAATATAAGCAAGGGAAGTAAAAGTAGCCAACAAAGCTGTTTACATGTAGCTTTTAGTTGTTACGTCCCCGCTGCAAACAGCACAACTCAGAGGCATGATGAGTATTGCTACACCTAGGGAGCCAGTTATCGCGGTAAGGCAAGCGTCAGGTGGGTACGCAGACATGCCGAGCACCACGGAGGACGGACAACTCGAGCACCACGGAGGACGTCGCAGCACCAGCCCTGTCGAGAGGCGGCCTTCTCGGTCAGGCTGAAGGCTCGGCCCTGTCCTCAGCTCCTGCACGCACAGCGCTGGGCCCTGCTGGCACCAACCCCTCTGCTCACTTTCTGCCAGACACGTTTTAAGGTAAGTCTCTGCAGTTTTGGAGTCGGCTCATTTACCACACCCACTGGCTTCAGCAGAGTTTCAAGTGAAGTGCCGACACCTTGAAGCCCCTCTGGCAGCGGCTGGAAGGCAGCTGCTGCTCCTGAGCTGTCACCTCCACACCCAGCAGCCATGCCCAAAGAGTCAGCCTGAGGATTTACTCTTGAATCCAAACCCGTAACTGTTTAAATAACCTTTGGTCACTGCTCCACTCATTTCTAATTGATAGCTTTTATGTGCTGCTCTCTCCTTGTAAAGGCCCCAAGCAGTGTCCGTGACGCTTCAGGAGCTGTTACTTACACAGACACAAGCATTTCTGTTTGGAAAGATGTTTTTACAAATGGAAGTGATCTCTGTAAAACAACCTGAGTCCTAACTTTGCAGCTGAGTTCAGGAGGCTGAATTGTGCCAGACAGTGTCCCTGCACTGACCAGGTGTACAAGGGTTCAAATTTCTATCCCCACAGAACTATTAAATCTCCTTTTAGGGACAGAAGGGGCAAAAAAGAGCATCCATTTTGTACAATGCACAGAACACTGTGTATTATGGGGCAGAGATGACACCAGATTCCCAGCCTAAGAAGAAGTGGTACAGAAACTTTTGACTCTAAACAGCTTCCCTAGATCAAACGCAAAGCAGCACGAGCAGCCCGCGGGGTGACTCCCCTTGCTTAAAGTGTCAGGAACATCCTAGAAACCGGAGGCAGAAGGCCAAAGCATCGCAGGAGGAAGCAGCGGCTTTAACTGATTATCCCACACTACGTCCTTTGTGGTGTCACTTGGTTACACTGAACACAACCACATAAATAATTTTTAAAACGCATTAAAAGGGGAAGAAACATGTCATTAAAAGTTTACTGAAGAGCAAACAGATACAAAGCCAACTCGTTCGGATCTACTCGGCCTGATTACTTCCATGCAGCTGCTAGCAGACACCGGGGCATGCCTCAGAAGGCCGGCCCTTCTTCCACGTCCCTCGTGTGCCTTCCCAGACGCACATTCGCCAAAGGAAGGCTGCACACACGCACACAGAAACATGCTTGCATTGAAGGACATCTACAGGTGCAAGAGTACACGTATTAACGGAAAGAAAGATCACAAATCTATACACTGCCAGCCCCGCATTCAACAAGAGGATACAGAATTTGTTGGCTACGATTAAGGAACCTAACAAGCGTTTGCACTACCAGAACAGCACAGCACTTGAATATTCTGTGTAAAATTGTAATTTCATTTATATAATGCAGTTTACGTACTTAAACATAAATTAAACACATTTTAATACATATCTTCTATACACAGGCAAAAATCACCCCTGCTGTTTTTTTGAAATATGTACATACAAAACATACAAGACCAGCCCATTTCAAGGAGACAGACCCTAGAGTATTTCTCATTTACAAATTCAGCCAAAAACCACAGCATATTAGTCTCTTCTGCCAAACATTATACACAATCTTCCAAAAAAGTTTTCATCTGTTCTGTTGGCCTTTAATATATTTTTTGATTTATGTCATTTTGAATTTTTTTCCTTCTGTAGCTTAAGAGAAAACAAGCATTCTTCTGATTCCAGATTCAGGGTTTCTTTAAAGAGAAACCAGAAGTAATAAATCTGAAGCGTCGCGCTGCTACCGTATCACGCAAGTGAGCAGTATTACAGCATGTGTTGACTATAGTTTCCAAGAAAAAAAAAAGATGTACTAAGTACGAGTACTTTCTTACACTACATATTCTTTTTCTTGCCTGAAGAGTGCTCTTCCTCAAGTTTTCACTCGGATGTTCTTCATGCCCCATGTATTATACACACGGAGCAAGCTGCTAGGGCTCAGGCTCTCCCACCTCCTCTCCACATCAGCAAGCAGTAAAACCTTAGGGGCAAGACCAAGTGGTAACCTTGGCCTGGGAAGCTCTAACAGCTCTCAAATCTGTTTCATGGTTGCCACAACCAAAATAAGCTACCAGCGTGCTATTCCTTGCACAGTTTCTATGCCAAACTTACTGCGAGTTAAAGAGATGAGACAAAGCGTGGGAGAGCAACAGGGTACAAGGAGCTCCTTTTCAATGGGGAAGAAACGAAACTGGCATTACTGCTTGTGCTTCTTACAAGGACAGAGTCAGTTTCTCGCTGAAAGTTACCATGTCAGCTCAAAGCTGTACATGTAGGCAGTGTCATTACAGGCTCCCCTATCTTTCTGAAGGGAGCAGTGCTGCTATAACCATGGAACAATGTCCGAGCTGAAAAAAGACCTGGGACACTGGGAGCCGAGGGCTGACCAAGCATGTGAGCAGCTCCCCCAGAGCTGACTACCCTGTGCAAGGCTTAAACACAATGCTACATCACCAGAGTCTAAGTCTCTGCGAGCTACACCTCCTCCCTTTTCCCCAGGAGAGCAGGCTCCCTAAGCCACCTCCAGTCCTGGCCACTTCACCATGCTACGGTCAAACGTTGAGTGCTACGTACCATGCACAAGTACCAGAACTCGGTGTCAAAAATGAACCACGCTAAGCAATAATACTCTTCTTTTGGGTCAGTCTGAAAGGGGAAGGAGAGTAGCCTGAGAGAAGCCCGAAAATGGAAGAGAAAATGAGCAGTAAACTATGTAATGTAATAAAAATGGCAGTTAGTCTACTGAGTACATACATAGATAACCGGTTTATTTCAGTTTACTACCAAGAACGAAGGATAACTGCAGGGCACTGTAAAACGTTCATTCTTTCGCATTAATTGCTGTTAGAGTCATGGTTTAGTATGTTACACCAGCCTCGGCTTGCTCTAATTCTTTATCCTATTTGATTTGGCTAGGATGCTTGAACAAAAAAAAAAAAAGGGAGAAAATGCTTTTAATGATTATTTGAAGCCTATGTCACCAGGTATGACAAGGACATCAGCAAGACACACAACAGGTCGGTCCTGAGAAGAGCCCCCTCGCGCACAGCACCGCCGCAGACTGTTCCAGCGTCCGGCAGAAGATCCGCAAGCCAGCTCTCATGGAAACACAAGCGAGCACACGTCACAGGAGAACAGAGCGCCGTACCCGCACCTGCGGTACCCGGCTCCACACCGACCCTTTCCGCTGCCCTTGAAGGCACGCACAGGCCTGGACACGCGTGCCCGGGCAGAAGGGAACGGCCAAGTGCCGGCAACGCCGCAGCGCCAGGAGCGGGGTCGCGGAGCTGCAGCACGCGCTGCCTCGCCAGCACCGGGCCCCAACACGCACCCCCAGCACAGGGAGAACAGCAGCAGTCAGGCCCCAAAAGGAGTACCTGAACGTAAAACCACCACCACAAAGAAGCCCACACAACAGCAAACCATGCTCAGGCACACGAATACCCTGACCGCCACATACAGGCAGAGCTGATCGCAGCACCCTGGCTTCAGAAGTGACTGACACCAGCCAGGCCTCCCCTTGCTCCTGGGGAGGGAACACACGACCTCCAGGCCTCAGGAGAGAAAGCCTAGACACACAAATGCCAAGTAACCTGCCTTAAAAAAAAATAGGCAGTGGAAAGCCTGCTAAATTTTAATCACGAGTTATGAAGGCCCACTACAATACACAAGAGCTGGCATGGCCGTTGCAAATCTGTGCTGCCAAACTCCAGCAAGTCTCATTACCAAGTGATCGGAAAACAAAGCTTTGCCATCCTCTCTTGCTGAGGCCAGCCCCGGGGCTGTAGCATGCCCGCCTCCCCGGAGGGCACCGGGTCACTGCACGGCCTTCCTTGCGATGGCTTTCAGCAGAAGAGGAGCCCTCTGACCACGTCGAGGCAGGTATTCAAATTGTGCCGACGTGTGGCAATCCAGCTGAGCGTGTTGCCTACTACTGAACTCATGGAAAAAATAATTCACATACAACCTCACACCTGTGTTAATTCAGTGTACATAATTATACAGATTATTACTTAATAACTACATTATATTTACCGACACACAAACCATTAAGAATCAGAAAAGCACTAAAATAACCTAAATGAAAAATGTAAAAGCTTTTACAAAGCCATAAAAGTTAAGTCACAATTCCACGTGGAAGTAGAAGTTTGCTACCTCAAGACTAGAATTACAATGCACGTTCGTTTTGGATCCTTTTATAAGGATGATATCTCCAAACGCTTTATGATGTTAAATAACACAGCTGCACAATTTAACGAGCAACAGGGAAAAGCTCTATGAGGAAGTAAAAAGAAAAGATAGGGAAGCATCTGATTTTCAAGTGAAAGTTAGTGGAATGAAACAGCAATGAAGCAAGCATTATACAGGGAAATTGTTCAAGATGGCAGGGTCTTCTAAGGTAAAGGCGCCGGGAGAGCAGAGCAACAGAGGAGGCAGATTCACTCAGTGGGTGGTTAAAACCACATGGGTGTTTTGAACTTTCCGTAACAGATGACATCTTGGTTAAATGACTGGATTCTGGAAAACAAGAGTTTCAGACCCAGCTTCACCACACACCTCCTGCATGACCTCAGGCAAATCTCTCCACCTTTCCTTAGATTTCATCTCTCCCTCTTCCAGAGAGGGTTGATGTTGAGTCCTTCCCCCCAAACATCCCCTGCCAATTCCATTTGCCTTCGAGATCTCTGCAGCGCAATGCGCACACGTGTGGACAGCAAGGTCCCATGCCTGGCAGCTGATACATAGCAGGCGAGAAGGAAAGGAAAAGACAGCATCTCTTCAGGGCAAAAACGAGCCTCAGGTTTCATCTTTGTGAGTGCTTTAAGTCAAACAGACTTTCAGCAGAATATCCTACAACTAAGTCATCCAGAAAACGATGTCAGTGCTCAGCAGCGTTACGGGGCTGGCCGCGTACTGAGGGCCTCATTTACAGTACGTAGCTCCGACACTGCTCGTGCTCCGCAAGGAGCTGGAAACCCTGGCGTCCACCCCCTTAAGTTATTATTCAACAACAAACGAGGACTATATTTAGAACTTTTTCCATGGAGCAGCAGTATCCAAGGGCTATTGAGCCAAGAGGCACTCAAAGGTTAAACAAGCCTATCAGGCACTGTCCCGTCCCAAGTCTGTCTGCAGGTTACATCGCAGTCATCTCTTACACAGGCCTTCAAGTTTTACAAAATGTTGTTGATCCGAGGAGTGACAGATGGCACCAGAAATTACCCTCCCTGGTGCCTCTGTCTCGGTAGCGACCTTACAATTGCACGAGCACATATACACAAGTACTTCGACTTATTTTAAAGGCTTGGCTAGCAAAGATGAATTCGGTGCATTAAACAATCTCAGAAACAAAAAATGAAATCCTATTTTTTCTCTCAGCTATTCAGTCAGTATTTCAGCTTCTCAAGCTGCTCTGAACGCCACGCATTCTTCATTCTTTGATTTTGCTCATATTTTAGGAAACAACTGTTAGAGCATGTAGAGATTTACATTTCGTTCTCTGCAAGGAAGTATGGCCTAGCTACAGAAACAAACAGAGAACAACTCCTAGCTCCACTGGAGTCATATGTAGACTTCAGGAAATTAAAACTACTTCCACCGCTAGTCATCAGCAGGGCTTGAAAACTGGGACTTCGAGCTCCTTAGCACAACACCCCATCACTTGAGCTAAAAGAGCAGCATGACTGCATCGCAGTGGGAGTACGCTGCTGGCCACGTACAGAAGCCACGTGGGAGGAAGGGGTACAACACAACACAGCTCACAAGTGTTACAAGGACAATTTCTCCGTGCATCATTCTTCTACCTCCAGCTGCCTTCAAAAGGAGAGGGCTTCGCTACTTCTCTTCCAGAGATGATGCAAGGTTTAAACTGTGTGTGTAAAGCCTTCTCACATGCTACAGTAACCAACATAAAGACACCTAAGAGTTCAAGATAAATGCAACAATTGCGGTCTGCAGAACTGAAGTAACAGATGAACCAGTTTGATCACATTAATCAAAAAAATCCACCTTGCTAAACAGTCCAGGCTAGAAAGGCCGTCTGGACCAAACCAGTAACTGTAGTGGCTTAAATTGCTGATTATGTTTCCTCCCAAGCTCTTACGAAACACGACAAGCAGGGTTGGAAGACTCAGCACACAAGGACAATGAAACAGCAGGCATGTAAGCACCAATATTTATGTAATGTATGTCATGTTCACACCACAATGAAATCATTCTCTTCCAAGGGGGTTGGTATGTTTGCAGCATTTGTTTGTTATTTCTAAAGATGCAGGAGGCAAAGTAGTTAAAAATAAAGAGGCCACTGCGTGCAAAATTAATCTTTAACTGCCTACACTGCCTTAAGTGACTTGGAAGGATTATAGCGCGCTCCCCAAGCTGAGAGTACCTTTGTTAACAAACGACTCCTCAAGAGGCAGCAGAGGGTAGACCACCAATAAAAGTCAGCTGGCAAGTTTTATCGGCTTTCCTTACTCCCAGTGGCTACCCCTGCGCTGGCTTCACTCGGTGGGAGCTCTGCCCGCACACGAGAGCACAGGGATGGGTGCCCTGCAGGAGACCTCCCAAAGCCTGGCACAGGCGGCGCTGCTTGAGAAGCAAGCACAGCAAAGCCCCACCTGCCTCACGGCCTCGCCTAAGCCCATGGTTAGAGTGGAAGGAACAGAGTTTGCAATTAATCCCATTCCTTGCATGAGGAGACAGCAGAGAGGATTCCTCCAAAATGCAACCCGTGGTAACGACAGTTGTTAAATGCTTACCAACACGTTGTGTGCAGCACGGCTCTAATGCTATGTGCATAATAGAGCCCTGAAGAACGAGAAGAGGCACACAGTAAATATGTCATTTCTTCCCCGTATAGCAATGGATGGGGGGGTTGTACTTGGCTAGTGGCAAAGCAGCAGCTTTGCCATTACTTACCGAAGTGCATCATAGAAATCAAGTGTAAAAGAAAACTTAAAGCACTGAACTGTACTTGACATCTCCAAAGAGGAGTCATTCAGCTCTCAGATTCATGACTTGCAGTATAAATTCAGAGAGGTCAGCCTAGAAAACCCTCTTAAAAGTTAGGATTATAAACATATGTTGGTTTAGACACAGAAGCCTCATGTTAGTCTAAGCGGCCACCCAGGGATGGCTTCTGCCAGCCTTCCCAAGTCACAGCACCACACCTCGTTTACCTATCTGAGAAACAGGACCAGCACCTTCCTATCTCCCAGCGGCTTCTGAAGATTCATGTTTCTAAATCAGGACAGCCCTCTTTGTGTCACCTTCTCGAGCAGAAAGGGACAAAGCAGATGACCACCACAAAATTCACCAATTCAAAGAATCCTCATCACAGTTGATGAGGACTGTTTTTTCGGAGATACAAGGATTAAGGATACAGCTACCCACTCTGTTCACTAGAAGTGTCTAAACCATGTCAGCTGTACGTGAAGTGGCTTACTGCACTCCAGACAACTGGCAGGGTAACAAACTGTCACCTAGGTGACAAAATAATGACCCTTCTGTGAAGCTCTTGCAGTGTCTCCTGGCCATAATTGGACACTGCTGTTCAAAATGCTAAGCGTGGGAGGGAACGAGATGGTACGATCATGGATTTGGACAGGCTGCAAGCTAACCTTTGGCTCAGCAGGCTAGAAGGGACTGCTGTACGACGCTGCGCTCCAGCGATGGCGGCGGGGCTGCAGCGCACCGGGTGGCACCAAGCGGGTGCTGCTGCACAGAGGAGGGCGAGCACACCCTGAGTGCTCTGCCTGGGGCAAGCAGTGCTGTGCCCAGCGTCCGCAGGTGGAACTAACCGAGCTCCTTGAGAACTGGGGGGAAAACGGTCTTCAAGAAAGCAGACGGAGATAGCCGACATACCCGCAACTGCCACGGCCAAGGTACTTCACCACCACGTCGTGCGCAAACAGCAGCACAAAGGGGAAGTCGTTCCCAACATCTGCCTTGGGAAGGGTACAAAGCTCCCCACTGCTCAGGAGGCTGCACAGGACCAGCTACCCAAGACTTCCTTGACACACTGAGAGGAAGAAAACACAGCATACAATTCATCTCTTTGAAAGAATCAGGTTTAGGTACACAACATGAATGTGCAGCAAACCCGTGTCTTCACTTCAAGCCCGTTAGACCAGCTGAAATACACTGGTTAAAGCAACATAATGCACACGCCTGAACCCCTGCCCTCCACAGAGCCCTCCAGCGGCCGGTGCCTGAACTCCTGTCACACACGTTCAAGTTAATTTAAGAAGATAAGCCACCACACCTAACAAGGACAGCTTTGTCAAGTGGGCTAGGGATGCTATCTTCAGCTGAGCAAGCTTCAGACGAGAGAAAATGAAAGCCCCCAAACCCAAGTTTATCGCCGTTAACCCGGAACGCAGGGGCGCAACCACCGCGCTGGGCACTGCCTGCCTCAGAAAGCACAGGAAAGCCAAGTTTCCTCGTGCCGGGGGTGGTAGAGTCACGTCAGGTAAGGAGGAGACAGAAAGGAAGTGCAAAAATAACAATACTATATTATAAAGTATTTTAGAATTAAAATGTCACTTTCTGTGGCTTCACTAGAGCAGCACTTCAGAAGAAGTGGGGTTGTTGCTTTTCACAATCCTCTGCTGCTCATCACAAATCCATAATAAGTATTAGGCATATGCAAAGAAAAAGCATTTGCCTAATGGAAACACTGCAGGCCAGGACCAGGAAAGACCCAGGAAAAGCGAGTATGCTCATTTCTGTTCCTGGCTTTCTCCTGTACATCAGCTTCTAAACAGACAGGAATAGTTTCCATTGTGTTTCCCCACAAATTCTACTTTGATCGTTCAGATAAACATTTGTTGCCTTTCCCCTGAAACAAGAATAAACCTTTCTGTTCATGCTCATACCAAACCCAAATGTCTAACAAATGAAGGCAGAGAATAGAAAATATTTATATACCCAGGAGTAGATACGGCTCCTTACAGCCATCGGGGTAATGTAATAATAGGGGTTACATCAGAAATTTAAGGAGGCAAGCTGTAGCTTGAAACAAGCCATGGAAGCCCAACGTAACTCAAGATGAAATGGAAATCACCCTCTGACTAAGAGGTTTAACCAAGATTAAAATGGCAAAATAAAAAAAAAAAAGTATTGCTCAGCTCATCTTGCAATTCTCCTTTCAAGTCCTATCACATCTGCACTGGCACACTGCACATACCACAAGACAGGCCCCAGCCAGGTGAGCTAAGGGAAGATAAAAGCAGATGCAGGAGGAAAAAAGTCCACAGGTACAAAGACTTCCTGCGTTCAGCTCAAGTGAAGATTAGACATACAATGCTGGGAGGGCTGCACTTCTCTCTGCAATGAAGGCACATTTCCTAACTAACTCTTGAGAAGAGTGTTTTGTTTGTCAGGAGATGACAAAAGGTTAGCTCCTTTTGATCTTTACCCTCCCGGACAGGATTTTTCAAGTGATTTTCTTTGGTGAACTACAGCTGTAGCCGTGAACTACGCAAGATCCCAGGTGGACACGGAGGAGAAGGCTACTGTATGATGTTTCTGAAAAAGGTTGTGGATAAAAATAGAAATAGGTGCCTTGCATTTCCTGTTTTCTTCAAACATCTCCTATGGCGACTGGCAAGTTTGGTTTGCTCTTCTGTGATTACCCAGAGGCAGAGCTGAGATGTAATCACTGGCCTCTAATCCACCAGGCAACCCAAGGAAAGGTAACGGAAAGAGCGAACTGAAAGGAGGCCGGTAAAAAGATGACGGCACAGGATTGACACGTTCCTGCCGTGGCCACTCAGGGGCAGAAGGCCAACCCTCAAAGCAGTATTTTCTGCTCTCCCGTTACTGTCACTCGCACCCCACAACCTCACCTCAGTAAGGTAGTCCAGGTACCACCCGGGACACGTCCAGGAGCTCGCAAAGGGCTGCTCCGGGGGCCACGGGGCGCTGCAGCAGTGCAAGCTGCTGGCACCAGGAGGAGGCAAGTCTCTGCAACACTTGCTCAGAAAGGCCCCAGAGTAAGTAAGCCCCGTGCAAGGCAAGCGCCTGGGTTGTCACTAGGTACCTATCATGCATGACATGCTACTAAATGAAGGATAAGTGACACGTTTATACAGATTTCCTGCCTACCTCCCGTGACAATTCAGTAAACACTGGGAAATTTACATTTAACAAATCAGCATCTTAATTTTTAACCAGAACAGGTGTTCCAGCCTGTAAGGATCCTCTTGAAAGACTGACTGAAGCCTTAATTCGTTATGTGCTCTCTTGAGGTGATGAGGCCAAAGTTTGCGGGTTCGGTATGCGGAAGGTGTGGCAGCAGACAGGGCGAGCTGAACGCCCCCTGCAGCACCTCCCTGCTGCCAGCAGCTCGTTCACACGCCCAGGCTTTAATTTCTGAAGATGCATCTTCCAAAAAAAAATGTTAGCAATGCCTCAGCTATTTTGAAGCTCCAAAAAGAAGATTCACTAAAGCAGATAAGCCTGTTTTGTTTATTTTTTAAAAGCTATTTTCTCAACCTTGCATTTGAATGGAAGATTTGACTCCTGGAAAGTCTACGAAAACACACAAAGGGTACCAACTCAGCCAGCTGAGGACAGCAGTAGCTATGATCAGACCACCCTTCAGAGAGACAGTCAAAGCTTCTGAACCACTAGTTCCTGCAAGCCCCTGCAGTTACCCCTGAAATACAGACATCGTTACCGTCTCTGGATTCTTCACAGCACCAAAGACTTTGCTCTGACAGAGCCTAACTGGCAGAGCTCGGCCAGTCCTCTGAGCCCCGAAGTCTAATTAGACGGAATGAAAATCATAAAAGCCACAGAATACTCCAGCAAAGGAATTTTGGAAGAAAAGCAGTGAAGCACGTTGTATAACCTTCTGGACCCAAACCACACATCCAAAACCGGGTGTGTTTTTCCTTGATGATCATTGATTGGGAAGCCCACACAAAGGCTACGAAGCAGGACACATCTTCAGAGTGTTGCAAGAATAAAAAAAGTTATTGCACATCTAATGGAAAACCTTTACATTATGAGGATGCTGATAGAAGTCAGAAGGACACATTTCTGTAAAATCCCATTTAGCTGCAACGTTCACAACAAATTGCAGATTTAATCAAATTTTTCCCACTCTGCTTTGCAGACAAATGCTCGGGTTTCAGAACGGCAGAGGGCCAATTCTCTCTTCAGGCCTCGTCATGGGGCTGGCGGCCAGAGGGGGAGATCTCCGTGGAGGTGTCCTACCAGGCAGCCCCCAGGCCAGGCGTCCTGAGCTTCTGCTGGGGGGGGGTCCCAGGGCAGCAGCATCCCACCGGCCCGGGGACACCGAGCAGAGGGCTCAGGCGCCTGCTTCTGCTGCTGGCACTGCTGCTAAAGCACCGAGCCTTGCCCCAAGCCCAGAGCCGCTCCTCACACAAGTGATTAAACAGGAGCCAGATCAGGGCTAAGCGGTAATGGGAACAAGATGGTGGCAGTGCCTGAAGATACTAGTTAATGTGAAAAACAATTAAACCTTTTTAAGGTTACAAAGGAAACCTGGCTTCCAATTCCTTTGGAGACCCCCACTACGCTCCTCAGAAGCCACAAAATGATCGTCTGTGCCCACTGCCCGACCCCTGTCCATGTGCACAGAGAGGTTTTACCCCCGGCCCCCGCCGGAACGGGGCGCGCTGCTCCGGGCTGCCCGTGCTGAAGCATTGCCTCTTATGTTCATTACCTTGCAGCCAATTAGCGAGCTAGGGTTTACAGGAACATAAAAATTCACAAATCTCAGATACTGTGTAAATTTACATCCAATATGTTTGGAACATGTCAATAAAATATTTATCATTACATTGTGCCTCTCCCAACTGTTGTGTTTTCCTCTTGGCAGAGGTTAAAACGACTCCCCCTCACCATCCTGTGTATGTATTACAGACACTTTCAAAACCAACTGCCAGTGGGGAACAGCAAGTTTGGTTCAGGAGCACACACTTTAAAATTAGACTTTCCGAGAACTATTCAACTTAGGAGAGCAAGACTAAGTGTCTGATCTCCCCCTGCAATTCTTGACTATGTTCCTTCAGGGGGAAGAGAAATGCACCGCGAATCACTTTTTCTACTGCTTCCTATCACCAAAACCAATTCAGGACTTGGAAACCTGACTGATGAAATCAGAACCCAACTTAATGGTAACGGCAATCTGTACGAATGCAAACCGCCCGCCCCTCTGTGGGGCGTTCTGGCAGCACTGATGCTCAACAGCCCGCTACGTGAATGCTACAAACACCCAGAAAGAAAGACCAGCAGACGAGGGTATACACGCACAGCATCACACCACCAACACCAACCTCCTGCTGTGCAACATCCCTCAGAAAAGCATGGGAACATCATGTTAGAGAAGCATACAAGGATTCACGAAGATGTACACGCACAGAAAAACCAAACCACCCTAACCACTCACACAGCTGCTTTTCCCCTAAAGGACTCCAGTTTCTTTCCAAAGTGAATAAACTTCTCTGTTGCAGCGTGACCGGATCTACACAATCGTCTCTGGAGCAAAACACAACTGCTGCTTTCATGATAAACTAAACAACGAAAGAAAATACACAGAGAAGGAATTTCAGGTAGGCAGATTGTTTTAACTGAACAAGTACAACTCCGGCCTTCTTCCATTTTAACTGCCAGGGAACCCAAGAATGCTGGTGGCTTTCATCTTAGCCTCGCACTTGAGTGGCACCAGAATAAATATCCTTCACTTATCTCCTCTGGCTAATGTCATCACAAGATGGACAGAAGGAGAAGGAGGGCAAATACCAACCTCCTTCAGGTTCACTGCTTCCCCGAGTCGGTTGGCTATGGGAAGAGACATCAATTCTTATATACTTCTTTAAGTAAGAGTAAGACTTCCACCTCTCCTATATAAAAATATATTATATATATATATATATATATATACATACACACACACACATATTTTAAATCTGCCTGATGCAACTTGAACCTAATTTTCTTTGGGCAATTTTCCTGAAAGAAAATAACAATAATAATAATAAGGGAGTGTCCTGCTGAGGTTAACCACTAATGCAGTAAAATAAGACGGAAGGCAAATGGCATAAACCTACTTTGAATTCCGATCATAAGCTGGGGGAGTATTAACTGTCAAACAGCCCGTGGCACTTACACTTCTCCCTCCCTTTTTTAACTGCTACAAGCTTTTACTATTCTACATACGACTTCAAATACTTATGTAACAAAGCCTGAAAAATGAGAGGCAGATGAGCTGTCTTAGCCCAGATCTAGGAGGTTAAAATGACCTCAAATCACAAAGTCTAGTGTAATATTTAATCTTTGAAACTAGAAATGTTTAAAAAAACCAGTCACTATCGATCAGTTCTCCATGCCAGCAGCCTGCTGGCACAGCCTGCAGAGTGGAGGCACTCTGCTCCAAAGCAAAGCCAGCGATCAGAGGCTTCATCTGTGGAAGAGGAGGAGACCACGGCAGAAGAGTGACATCATCCAAGTTCTCCTGGTCACAAATGCTACTTTTATTGTGTGGGTAGGAAGATTTCCTTCCGTTTCACGCTGGTTGGACTTGGATCTCCACTTGGCTAACGAACGCGTGGAGTAAGCAATACCCCAGCAGCGCACGATCCCTGCTGCACAGTGCTGGAGCACGAAGAGTACAGCACACACTGTTAATGCTGCTGAAGGCAGGAAGGAAGGAGACAGAGGAGACTTTCTGTGCTAACACCCCAAAATAAGTTCCCGTAGTCCTGCCACCAAGCTGCATTTTCACTAGCAAGCCTAAAATAAAGGAGGTGCCAAAGGCGCTCCTCACGTTTCATTAAAAGAAGCTCAGGAGCTCAACTTCAGTAAGAGCTTCCCTTCAAATTTCATTAAAAGCAGGCCTTTGTGCTGCGACATGTTTAACAATGCTCCCCTCCTGATCCAGGAAGCAAACTTCTCCTCGGCTGTGCTACAGAGCTCACGCATCGAGGAACACCCTTAGGATCCAGGCAGGATCCTAAGGCTCGTGCAATAAAAGCCCAGACAGCACTCGCCCACCGCTCGCTTCGCTACGCGCAGGCACGGCCAACATCTCAGCAGAGACCTTGTCCTTCCTGGCTCCCTGAACAAGGGCTCCAAATCCCAAGGTCACTGAAGTTTAGATCTTGGCAAATCCTCAGATCTCCCAGCAAAGCAGGATTTCAGTAAACATGCAGTTCAAGCATCCATTCTTAAGCAAGGAAAAGGCCGTAACAACTAGCGAGCAGGAGAGCAGTTGTGTGCTTTGCACCACACGGACAAAGCAGCCACCTCGGTGTCGGCGCAGGCCTTCCTTCTCATGGCAGCTCACCCCTCGGCACCGCCGGGCCGACCTCGCAGGGCCGGGAGTTGCCTCCTTTCTGTGTGCTCCAAACCCCAGAATCCCTCTTTGGGTTCTGACCGGCACGGGACAGACTCCCTGAACTTCTCAAACACCAGGGCACGTTTGAAATTTCACAGGTTGAGCTGCCAAAACTACAGCTGCTCAAAAAAAAATCTGCCCACCGTCTTCAGCAACTCGGCACAGTCCCACAGGACTCGATCCTCTACCAGCGCTCAGCCTCACTCTGGAGACTCCTCCATGAAGGCAAAGCACATCTTCCCCTCAGAAATGGGTCTTCGCTCTATTTCCAGAGGCTCAGCAGCAGCGATTTCTCCTAAGAGCAAGCACCTGCCCCTACTCTTCCCAAGACACGACTCAAGGGAAACACTCAGCCACAGCAAGAGCGCCACCGGTGCGAACAGAGCGGGCCCCGAACCCACAGCCACCACCGCAGAGGGTACCCGAGGGTCCTCGGACCTCACCCCCAGGGAAAGAGGAACTCTCAGCGCCTGGAGAAGGAAACGTGCCACACTTTCCGATAGCAGTCCTGCTGGCTCGGGAAACCAGTTTTAATCTGTAGGGTGACAGCTGCAAAACAACGTTTCGAAGACGCAAAGGAATAACAGCAATGGCAATAAAAACTGCCTTGCCCCACAAACTTCATCCTCTGTTGGGGAGGAGACTGCAAGGACAGAAAACAACATTAATACGTGCTTCAGAATCATTTTTCAGGGAACGAAAGCTTCCTCTCCCCACACTATCACCTAAATATATCAAAGTGATGGAAATTGTATTATGATGGATAGATCAGTCACTATGATATATCTGTTTATCACGTAAGTAGCTAATTGCAAACATTCCCATCTCTACCCTTCTTTAGATCCCGCTCCTGATCATGATCAACAAAGCTCCTCTAAACCTGAAATGACATCAGCAGGTGACCTCAAACAGAAGACAGACAACTCCTCCCCATCCCCACCTTCCCCCACAGCTGGAACCAGTGGCTCTTCACCGCAGCCCTTTTGAAAGCTCCCAGCCATTTCCCTGTGCTATGGATTAAATTCCCTGCAACATTTTCCTTTGGCACAAGTGGAATTTGAGTTGCACGCGTGTCAAAAGGCATTTAAGGACACTTTCATCATTATTGCTGTTCTCCTCACATGGTGCCAGCACCCATGGAGGCCCTGAGAAGATCAGGGCCCTACCACAGTAGGGCAGAGCGCGTGGACAGAGCGAGCCTCCCTGCTCCAGAAAGCTCACAACAAGAGCCAGCAAGATAAACAGGGACAGCAACGAACCAGAGGCACTGAGAGGACGCACGACAAGCCCGAACTCCCGCAAAGTAAGGAGCTGAGCACAGGTTAGGCACTCGGTACAGCTGACCATTGACCCCAGCTGCTTTTTTACCATTCAACCTCATCTGCGATAGTTAAGTCTTCTTTGCACAGTTGTCTGAAATCCCCGGAGTCTGTGGTGCAGTACCCAAGGAAAATCTCAAAAGCGAAGAGGTGTGACTTAAATACACAGAGAAAACTTCTGCAGCCATTCAGTGTGACGAGAAGAGCATGCCACGTTTCTTTCTCTATCCGGAAGTTTCAGCACAACCCAGGCCGTGGCACTCCGCTGCGTTACCTCACACCACTGTCGCAGCCAGGTTTTCCCAAGAACTTAAAAACCACCTACCAAAAATACAGAGTTGCACAAACAACTCCATTTCCAATTTTTTCCTCTTATACAGTGACTTGCATACAGACTATCTAAAAATCTTGAATCTCAACAACTGAGGATAACTGGCAGCTGAACACAAAATATTTATCATCTAAAATCCTGCTTTGGTCAATAGAAGCTTAAAATAACTTCTGCCTTCTACCCTGCTCGGTGCCCTTGCAAACAGAGCCCGAATGACCTAATGTTGTCTCCCGAGGGATGGGAGAGGCCAGCCAGAAACACCAGCTGGAGCCTTCAAAGACAGCAAAGACAAAATCGCCTGCAAAACAAACTTGCTGCACTGACTTCAAGGCTCAGCCATTCGCTCCATTATCAAGCAGGACAGAAAAGCAAGCTTGTACTGGGGATGCCCACGCTATCCGCATCCAGCTTTTTGGAACAGGAGACCACCTTGCGGGTCTGTGCGTGCTCCTCCCCACGTCCTCAGGCTGTAAGAGCAGCTCCTCACCACTGCTGCAGTTCCAGCACGTGAGACAAAGCCTCCTTCCAGATTCCCACCCTATCTGGTGCACTCTACTAGATCCGAATACACCTGGCATTCATTTCCATGCCCGACACTACACCGAGTCCTATATGCAAAGGATCTCAGTGTCTTCTGACTAAATCAAAGTGTGGAGCAGAAGAACCAAAACATCGGGAGCTGTGGAACCATGCCAGTTGTTCCCGCTGTTCTGAGAGGAGAAAATGAGAAGAGGGCTGTAGCATGCTTATTTAGCATGCTAAGACCTACCCCTTACTTTTTTGGCTTTCAACTCAGACCAAAACTCACTGCTTCAATACAGGCAGCAGAACTTTCATGCTACGCACCCACACAACGCACAGATCCTTTTGTGCAAAAAACTCCTCCTGGTTTTTGCCATGGATTAGTATGTTTCAGCTTTAACTACTGATGTTGGATTTTAGCAAGAGTTGCTACAGAACATAAAACTAAATATGAGGGGGAGGGAGAAGAGGTGGTTTGTTTGCGCTCAGCCATAACGCTGCTCTCGAGCTCCCAAGGCAGTGACCTCCAGCCTGCCCCTCCATGAGCAGAGAGCAAGTCTTTGTTTCCAGGGGATTTTCTTGAACTCCAAAGTACCTTCCTGCTGCCATACTCGGCTACAGATCTGAGAAGAAAAGAGACCCCCAAACAGCTTTAAGTAGGCCTGCCTCCATTCTGATAGGCTCAAGTCAGAAGGCACAAAGCAGCCTAGGAAGCACACCGGGCGTTTCCAAATCAGGCACTCACGATATTTAAATACTTCTCGGGCACGACAGGGCTGTCACACAGCCATCAGCTCCCGTGCCTTAGTTCTCTGCATCTGTGCAATGGGTCATCGTATCTCCCAACGGCAGATTAAGTGGCTGCATGCTGCTTTGGAAACTTAAAGACCCCAAGTACGCATTCCAGGTCTCTTAGCACCCCGTGATCCAGCCTTCCCTGCATCACTGCACACCGCATCCGCCCTGGTGCAGGAGGCCGGAGGAACCCGATGGTGTTTGCCCAGCAGGGCTGCTCGTCCCCACAGATTAATTTACCGAATCCTGCAGGTGATTCTTCAGAGAGGTCTGAAAGCACCTCCAGGTGAGCACGTTGCTATGGGAAAACCACAGAGCATCTCTGTTTACCTAGCAATAAGCATTATTCATCCCCTTCCCATGAAAGCTCCTGACGGTCCCAAACCAAGAAAGTAAAGCTACAGCAATCCTCGTACATGAAAGCAGCACTGAAAGCAGGAGTAGAGAGAGAGAGCACAAGCTTAAACCACACAAAACTCTCACTGAGGTCACTGTAGCAACTGGACTAATACAAAGAAAAGCTCACTGAAACATTCACGTACATTTTTGGAAGCAGAATTTGTCCAGCCAAGTAAAGATGGAAAAAAAAAAGCACAACAGTACCCCATGAGACCACCCTTCTTCCATCTCCAAGACACTCAAAGAAGTTTTACTTCGCAGATAAGCCATTTCTCAGAGCTGTAACTCCTTTTTTAAACAGAGAAACGACAACAAAAAAAGGGGGATTATTTGTGTAGCTTTTTCCCCTTTCTCAGCTATAATCTCTCTCTCGCCCCCAACCCTTCCAAATCAGCTGAAAAAACTGAAGTCACGGCTCTGTGTAATATTTCTCCCTCACTAAGCAGAGCCAGCAACACTTCCCTCCGGAGCCTGCGCTGAAAGTTCAGGTTGTGAAGAACAGAGCACTATTCATTACGTGTCTCTGCCACGGGCCCTCCCAAAAACCAAAGCCCAGCGCGCACACAAAGACAAGCCGCCCCCCTCCCCACGTCGCCAGCCACGACTCGGTGCCCTCCGAGCAGGCCATGAGCGAGCAGCGGTGGGGCTGGCAAGCACTGGCCCCACTGCTGCCATCCCACCACGGCAGTGACCACGTGAGGACAGTGTCCAGCGCCAGGGAGGCCGCCCAAGGATGCATCGGGGGCCGAGGACCCTCCGCTCGCCAGCAGAAAGGCTCCAGGGAGGTGACCGCAAGCAGCCAGCCCCACGGAGCCCTCCGGCACAACCCCTGCGCTTTCTTTGCTTTTCTTCATTTCTACTTTAAGAGGAAACATTTATGGTAAGTGTATTGCTCCCAATCACAATGGGAAAAGACTCCAGCTGGCAGGAAACCAAGCGTGGCAATGCTAAAAAACACCACCACTAGTCCTGGCAGCTACGCACACCCACATCACGGGCTAGGGGATGAGAAGTTGTCGGGGAGTCGGCATCCCTCGCCACCCTGACGGCACCGCGGCCTGCGGACGGCCCCTCCTTGGCCAAGCGGGGCCAGGGACAGAGCCCAGGCCCTCGAGGACGGGAGGACCCCGCACTCCCTGCAGCCAGGAGGCACCGGAGCCAGCAGCACGCACGCGGGGCCCTGCCGGGGTCACTCACCTGTCCCGCTGCCGCTGGAAAGCCGCCCCTTGTCTAGGCAATGCTCTGACACAAATTAAGATTAATTGCACAGCTGTCCGAGGAAGTCTGCTTTAAATAATCCAGATGGAAGCCAATGCGGGTGATAAATTAAGAATTATAATCTATCCTCTATGACACACAGAAAACATGCTCGCAGATTTCCTTTACACCTCTGCGTATCAGCACACACACTCCCGGCCTAAATCCTAACCTCTCAGGGAGAGGCCCTTACTTGGCTGGGGAAACATTACAATCCCAGGCTTGATAAAGTGAGGACTCAATAGGCAGCCTTGAAAGAAAGCCATGCTATTCAGGTGGATCTGCCCCAGATGGCCATTTTTAGGCTGTGGAAATAAAAAGACATCTAAAAGAGCTGGTAATTGTCCCCAGAACTCGAAACACCACTATAGTTGAAAGAAATTCAACCACTGCAATAGAAAAATCACCAGCCCCAAGTCAAATTGTTGTTCTCCTCCCCCACAACACGCACACTAAGTGCCCCCACAAGAGCCTTTACCAGAGGCTTGCATTTGGCAAGCGAGCCAGCAGCCCCGCCGCACCCCGTCGGCTTCGGAAAGGTTCCTCCCTCCCGCTGCGGTGCAGCGGCCAACCCGTCCCACACCCAGATCTCCAGCAAAACTTCTCCGTTCGTGGTGCGCTCCGCCACCTGAACTTGACCATCATGTCATCTTGAACACAACAAAGTTTGCCAACCACCACTTTGCAGGTTGTTTTTTCCTCGGAGGAAAAGGAAGGCTTGGAAAGGGCCGGAACAGAGGGGATGTCTGTGCCTCCCTCCACCTCAGGGCACGGGGCAAGTCCTCGCTCCAAGTGACCAGAACTCAGTTCAAGGCTCTGCCGCCAGCTCCCCGGGACAGGTCTGCACTGAGCTTCGAAGCAGGGTGTGCACACCCAGCACCTCCCAGGGTGATGCTTCCACCTCGCCGTGCTGGAAGCCCTCCTCAATTCCCGGCCACGAGCAGTACAGCCGAGGGCTGTAATAACCCTGGCAGGAGCTGAACCAGCTTCCGCCACGGATGGCTTTGGACAGAAGACAGAAAAACGCTGCAGAAAATTCGTGACGAAGGTCCCAATCCATCAAAGCAACAGAAGTTAAAGCACATGGTTGGACTGACTTCACCGAACAGCTCTGGTGCTCGGCTTCCGCACAAACAAACCCTGGCAGAAGCGGGAACTGTTTTAGATTTGGGCCCGGGAGGGCGCTCGCAGCCGCTCCCAGAACAAAACAAAGTTCTGTTATTTTTGTCAATTTCATCAGAATTGAGTCTAATATCCATAAAGCGTGTTTTAAATGAAATGAAAGAACTGAAAGAAGAATTCAAACGCTATTTCAAACACACTCGAGAAGTACCTGTGTAAAGATTTCAAGACTCCATCACGACACTACGCAGCGGAGACAGGGGAACAAATGTTAATCTAACTCAAGATGTATGCACAGCATAAATCTCCACATTCATTGTGCAGAGACAATAACATCTTCCCACAGCTTATAACTGTATTTAAAATTCATTTATGTAAATTACAATAGCACACATATGATAAAATTGTTAAAGCAGAATGTGCCCTTTGCTCAAAACAAAAGGACTGAAAAAGCGGAGTTTTTAACAGTAATAAAAAAATATCTATTTCCAGTTCAATTTATTTTAAAATATAAGCTCTCAATCATGCACTATTAATTTCCCCAATTTATTCTGAAGCCAAAGGCAACAAATTGCTGTTATGGAAGCAATGACAAAACCACCATGTCAGAAAAAAGGGGGGAAAAAAAAGCATTAAGCAGTCAAATCTGATGAACAACGAGAATGAAGGAAAAGCCTGTGATTATGTGAACTGGCAAGCAGGAGTTACAGCACTAAAGAGAGAGGAGAAAAAGTGTTTAAAGCCTTCCCCTTAGAACGGGCATTGTAAGAGATATTCTGGGCTTAGGAAAAAAAGATCATTTTAAAGCTAATGTATTGCCCACCTCGTGGCTAGAGCACAGGGAAGCAGAATCCTTACGTGAACCAGAGGGGGAAGAATGGACTTTCTTGTAGGAAATTTCATTCAACTGTGTTTGAAATGAAAATGCACAAAGCTCTGGAGATAATGCCAAGTTGTATGTGGTTCCAATGAGCCTCTAACTCTGAACTCTAGAGCCAGATATTAACTTACAACCCACTCACAGTATCGAAAATAGAAGCATGACGTAATTAGAGCATGTTTGCATCGGTCAACCATGTCCGAAGGCAGGCAGCACGCCGATTCCAGCCCCCTGACCAATTAACTCTTCTTTTAGAGCCACGACAAGTCTCCGACGTGCCCGTCCAGCAGCACGCACCGGCTCGGTGAGAGGCTGGCACAAACACCAAGCGGCCTGCAGGAGGGCGCAGCGGGATGCAGCAAACCTCACCGGTTTGAGGGGGCAGCACGCAGGTGCAGCTGCTCACACCACAGCTTTCCCCCGCAGCCCACCTCAGCAACAGCAGCACACATTAAAAACAACCCTTACAGTATTTCGTCCACACGGAACCACTTCCCTTCAAACTCTTGCTCCAGCTACTCCGCATACAGTCATGCCCGACATGCAATTTAAAAACATCAAGTCAACAATGCCCCCAGCTCCCTGTTTCTAACGGCACTGGAGGCAGTGACAGAAGTGAAAGGCCACCAGCCGAGCCCAGACCCCTCTCCAACTCTTTCCCTGAAGTCACGTCTCTGTAGAGCACGGCACGTGGATGCACTCCCAGGCGCACACCTCCTCGTCCTGCCACCGATGCTCTGCAGACAGATTGGCACAGGGCAGATTAATAACGACAATTACGCTCACCAGATGCTAAGGAGACGCGTATCTGAGTCACTAGACATGCTTGAAGACGAAAACATTTCCTGAAGTACCAGATGAGGGAACATAATCAGAACTACAAGTACCAGAAGAGTTAGTACAGCACAAAAGGGCAAACACTGGACCCAGTTAGAAAACAATGTTACACTTTCTATGGGAAATTAAAATATTAAGTTGTTATTTTCAGCCTCAGGGAGGTTTTCAGACAGTTTCCTCTCTTCCCCCCCAACCATAAGAGTAACTGTAAAGGTTTCAGAAGTCAAAAAAGTGCTCATTTTGTCTCCATGCTCTCAGCTCCCTCCCAGCTCTTAACAGAAGACGTAGGCACAGAGAAGAGCAGAGAACGGGGAAGCAGAACATTTTGCAATATTTTATCATCAAACGTAATCTGGATTAAAAGTAGTTTTTATGGAAGCTCTCAAGCAGCCTTATCGAATGTGACATTTCAGCCCAGATTTCTCAAAAGCACTTCACAACGGAATCCTTGAAAAGTGAAATTAATTGTTACTCTATCTATTAAACAGATAAGAAACAGAGGCATAGAGTTCTTCTTCCAGCCAGCACACAGCAACAGGACCACATGGGAGGGGAAGAAAAGGAGAAAAAAAAAGAGAAAAAAAAAGGAAAGTTTTTTCCCATGGAGACACAAAACCAGCACAGCAGCTGCTTTCATGCAGCCGGGCCGTCGGACCTGGTACTTGCCATCAGCTGATGTCGAAGTTTTGACAACTATGTGAAAATATGTAGTTCTAGCCTTCTAAAATAAAAACCCATCTGCATTTACACATCTCTCCCCGTGCAAGCACCAGCAAGTACCACAAGACATACCAGACTAGGGGAATTTTCTGCAACAGGTCCTGGAAAACGCGTAGGAGATTTTCGTTTCCTTTTGCTCAAGAGTTCTGGGGAACTGGGGGAAAGGATTTAAAATAGCATGTTGCCGATTCACAAAGCGGGCATCTCTGGGGCTTTTCTTCTTCCTGCACCCTAACTCACGCTAGCCGGGCTGCTTCCGCTACTCCGGCAGCACGGCCGTGCCCGACGTGCTCCCAGCCACACGGACCTACGGCCCGACACCGCCCCAGCACACACAGCGATGCCCTCTCCCTCCACACATCCCTCCAGCCCCGGACAAGGCTGTGTCTAACCCCCAAACCAGAAGCCTTAACCGTGACCGACCGAGGTGCCGGAGCAAAGCACTGGCAGGATTTATGACAAAGAGCTGTTGGCCTGCTTCCCAGCGGGAGGGATAGAGAGGGCGAGCAGGCGCTCGCTTCGAGCTGGGTGACGCCAGGCTCTGCCCGGCCCCGGCCCCCCGAGCAGGGCAGCGGCTGCCGAGCCCCCCGCGGGTGCCGGAGACCTGGCTGCACAGCGTGCGTCAGGACACGTGTGCCCACATGAATGCCTGAATTAGAAAAAAAAAAATTAAGCATTCACATGCATACCCATCTATTCCTAACACATTTTCCGTCACTGATTGCATATTCCAAATGAAGGCAACAGAGGGAAGAAAACTTAGAGAAAAATTAATCAATCAGCTACTTGAGCCTTTTACGCTTTCACAAATAATCAAGTAACGGTGGCAGAGTATCACTGAGCATCTTCCCCATTACATGCAGGCAGGAGCACCCAACTCCGCATCGTGATGAGCTGAAAGAGGTTGCATTGCAGGGCAGGCTCGCCAGCCCCTGCTCGTGGGGAAATTACAGCAGCGGGAGCAGAGATGACAGTGTGAGGCCAGGTAAAGTTGTAGTTTTACGCACACACACAACGATGCCCACTTCAACTTCCCTACTTCTGTTGCTTTGGAAGAAGGAGCAGAAGGGGATCAAAACCCACCAACAAGCCAACCCAGAAAGCTGCCGGCGGACGCCTGGGTACAGGCTCCAAGAGGGTTCCCTTGAGCGCATTCCCCACCTTCAGAGTCAGACGAGGGATGAACAGAAGACAACCCACTAGCAAGTGGGAAGCTCCAGGGAGCTGTGACTTGTTTGTTACTTGCTCACATCCCCAGGGAGAGATCCCACACCACCCGCGCCCCAGCCCCCTCCTCTGCCGGGCGAGCACTGCGAGGATCGCCAAGAACTAACAAGCTGCACATGCTGCTTTATGGATGACAAAGCAGAGACGGGATAACTTGCACCAGTGTATTAAATTGGACTTTGTTATGGCGTAAGTTGCCTTAAAGTGGCATTAATGGTTATGGAAAAATACTCCCTCCCCCAGCTCCATGAGGCTGATCAGACCGAGCAGAGCTTTGCTTGTAATGCCGCTTATTTCACTTAAAGCCTCATTACAGTATCCTACTGCTGGTTCGCTTTTAGAGAGAGGGATGTCTTTACAGCATTAAAAAGGTCTTGTGTTTAATTAAATTAGCTGCACCTGTATATATTATGAGCAATAAATCAACTATAATTTGCTACCATAGGCAGCTATTAATCTTCCCTGTGTTATTTATTGCTCAGCATCATTAGTACGAAGGCTCTTCCAGGATACAGTAAGAAATAGCAGTTTAGGGACCAAAAGCTATAACTCACTGTGCTTTCCCCCTCTCCCTTTTTCAGTGGCGTCAATCACATTTCTTGTACACTTGAACAAACGTAAATATATAAGCGATTCTGGCATCCATTACGTGTGCGTATTCATACATATATTTATAAATAAAGTAAAATTAATGTCCCCCCTGCATCCGGGCCTTGACTTCTATTTGCACATATCCACCAGCAAAATGACACAGCTCAAAATACTAAGCACAAAAATTAAAAATAAGTGAAAATAAAACAGCTCTAGATTCTTGCTCTTTCACATTATGCAAAAAAATAATAATAATGTTGTAGTACTCCAGCTATGCCGTACAGCATCTCAGAATACAATTTAGAGACTTACTCACCTAGGGATCACAGACTGCGATCCACCGCTTTAGCAAACAGCAGTAGCTGGCTGTATTAGCAGCACTTTGACTTTTTTTTCTTTACACATACAGACATACTACTAGATTTTGCACAATTTGGCCCACAATCAAGATCATGATGGCATTAGCAGTTTTGCTTCATAATTTACTCACAATCACAGAGTTTAGGAAGAAATTGTTCAGTACTAGCTACTAGCACAAGATGTGCAAGAACAGTACTTGCTTATGTTTGCAAAAAAATTTATTAAACATCTGTTGTGCCCCCCACCCCGTTTTCGTTCCTCTCACCTAGTTCCTGCCCCTCGTCTTTTCCTAGTTAAGCCATCACTTAAAGTAACAAAAATAAATCAAGATCCCAGGAGACTAAAAAGAAACAAAAAAAAAACAATCTCCAAATCCTCTACCCATAACTTCAGCCTGCTGCCAACATGCCTGTGTAAAGCAGCATGCACTGCTCTCTGCTCTCCATATTTTTATTGTATTTTTTTAAACAGCTGCTACATTGCACCGATGTTCACAATGCATTAAATACCTTCCCCACGATATTTTTCAACTGCTTAAACTGACACGAGAGCATTATGCAACAGCTAATGTAAGAGAAGCTGCCTCAGTGAACGAATGCACAAGTATTTTGAACGCTTAATGTTGCTGCTAAATCACAAGTCCACTCTGAACACAGATCTTGCAGTTTCTATTTGATTTCTAGACTTGAATCTCGAATCACATCTCAGTTTCTCCTTCCCTCTGATAATGTACGCGTCTGCATATGATTTTATTTTTTTTTAATTATTTTATTATTTTCAATAAAAATAATGGCTGACATTGACAATGCTAGAGCTTCAGGTAAGTGCCAGCCACCAGGACGCGTATATATAATTAGTGACAATCCCAGCAGGAGTGGAGAGTAACTTCCAAGCGACCTAGTTCTGGAGTTCGGTGAGGGGAGGCCCTGGCATCCTGCATCGCCGCCCTGTAGCGCTCAGAAACGCTGCTGCTCTGCCCCCACAGATACACCGGTCTTCACCACTTACCAGCAGAACACAAACTAATGCACTGAACTTCATTTACAAAAATAAAAGCCCCATACAGAAAGAGAACAGCCTTTTCAGACATGTGCAAGCTAGGTTTCCAAAACTCTCCTCCAGCTGATAAAGCTGTGCTCGGGAGGAGGAGGACCCCATCCCTGGGGGGCCGAGGAGGGCCCCCCTGCCTCCCCTTCCCCACCAGCTCAGCCACCACCGTGCCCATCTTCCCAAACCGGCCTCTGTTCTCCCTCACGGCCCCACGAGCCTCGCTTATGAATGGGAACAGTCAGCTCCTCTCGCGAGCTCCAACCCTGCCCAGCCCTCCTGCCTCCCTCCCCACAACATTTTTTTCAAAACCGTCTCTGGAACTAGCAAAGAAAACACACGTGAAAAGCTCGAGGCTGGTGGGGGAGCAGGAAGCACCAGCGGCGGGGAGCAGCGGCACGCACTCGAGGCACGCACACCACACACAGCCGGGGAGGGAGCGCGCTACAGTCAGAGGACTATTAATAAAGAGAAAAATTAAAAGGACGTTCAGGAGCACTGCGAGCCAGATTGGGCACAGGCGCTGGATGGGGCCGCGGGAGCGCTGACACTAAACCCAGCAGAGATTATGTAACCTAAGCTGTCCGCGATCATCTGTTCCTCCGGCTCTGCTGCCCAGCGCCCGCGCGGCCTGGGCCGGGCCTGCTCCCTGCGCGTCCCCGCGCGCTCCCGAGGCCGACGCCACCGTCGCCCTCTGTGTGCCACAAGCACGCTGCCTTACGCCCTTCTCCGCTGCCAGGCCTGCCAGCACACACCTCACGCCGCGGGTGACCACAGCCCACGGGCACGGGGCTGAAGCGGGCGCTGCTCCTGCCCCTGCGGCACCGTGTCCTGCCCGCGCACCCCTCCGGGCCGCACAGGGGGCACCAGCCCACGCCTGCACCTCAGGCTCTGCCTGCACACGGAGACAGCTCCCAGCCAGGTAGGCACCCTGAGAAACCCGCGTTATTTTCTGCAAAACGCTTCAGTCACGGCAGTACAATCGGCTCCTGCACCTGCAAAGCAGAGGAAGAGGAACTTCAGAGGATTTGACCTGCTCTACTTGACCCACAGGACCGACACCTACAGAAAGAAGCCATGTCCACTAGCTAACTGCGTGCTTCTCAGAACTCTTACTTCCTCCTGTTTTTTCATGGGCTGGGATCAACCGCTGCTCTACATGAAGTCGTTTGAAAAGCCTGCCAGCCATTATCACCTCTTGCCCCTTTTTCCACATCCTTCAGTGATGCTCAGCACCGCCAGGAACTGAAGCGGGGCTGGAGGCACGCCGGGTGGCTGGCTGCAGGACAGCACGGAGCGCCCGCGGGCCGCCTGCTGCGCGGACGGGATGGGGCACGCAGGAGATGGCAGCGTGCAGCAGCAGCAGCCCCCCTCCTCTCCTCTCCTCTCCCATGTGAGCTAGCCACAGGACACAGCCACGTTGAGCAGCTTCACATCAAACACTACCTGCAAAATCCACAACACGCAAAAACGCCCTCCCTACCTGAACCCAGAAGTGTGAAGACAAGAAACCTCTTGAAGCACATCTTAAAAAAAACCAGTAAGACACAAAGCAACTACTGCCCGCGTCCAGAGCAGCTCCGCAGGCTGGGGGAGCCAGGTGGCTGCTGAGGCCAGCGCTGAGCCCACCCGCACGGCCACGGCCCCCCAGCGCCCCGCCAGGCTCAGACCTCGGCAGCGCATTCCAGCGGGAGAGGGCAGCGGTGTAACAGCTTCTTGTTTATCGAGCCTGAATACCAATAGCTTCATCACCTCAGAGAATTAACAATACGAGAGCTCAAAATCCACTTTATTGGTTACGTCAAATGCTGGAAGATGCTGCCCGAATCCTGGCGGAATGGCAGGAAACAAAAGTGGTCTCAGCATGAGCAGGGAGCAGAGACTTGATTATCTGCAATTAGCGAATCGATGATTCTCCAAGACACTGATTTAGGCCAGCACTTCTTATTAGCAACAGTCAAGGAAAGCACAAGGGCAAATTGCATCAGAGCCGAGCCCAGCTCCCAAATACTGTCTCCACTGAAAATTCACATATAATTTTGCAAGGACTCAAATAGATGCGCACAACAGCATCACTTAGATTAGCCTGCCAGATACAAGCTGAACCTGACCGTCAGTTAGGTGGCCTTAGTCACCACCACCATGGAAACAAGTAATTTTATTATTTTGCTCTGAATATATTGGTATCTCAGGTAGCTAGATGTTAACAGCCCCTTACTGCGGGCACAGGCACATTTAAGCAACTTTGCTCACGTTACACATCTGCACCCTTGCTGCAGAGCACAAAAGGCCTAATATGAAGCTTGGTGAGGTCCCTGGGAAGACACCCACCGGTTTTGGATTAGGCCCTTCTGTTTTTAAGCACTTGATGTAATTTTGTCTTGTAACATTACACAAGAACACAGCTGTATATTTAATCTCAGAGTTAAACCATTAATTTGCAAATTACAATATAGCAATACTCCCTATTAGTAAAGCCATTACACGGGTTATGTTCATTTTCTATCCAGAAGTTTAAACACAACAGGTCTCACTCAAACAGCTTAAAGCTAAACTATTAGTTCATTTGCAATCAGACACAAAGACAGGTATGGTGTAAAATATACAACAGCAGACAGCTTGAATATACATTTTACTTTCATTTGTCTGAGATGTTTGTGCCAAGAATCCACTTGAGCTTGCTCTTCACTCTCTTTTAATACAATTAGGGAGAAAAATTTGTTTTTAAAATGATTAAAAGCATAACACTGCCCAGTGTCATATACCCTCCAATAGTCTTCAATTTGTGTGACTGTCTTTGAAACTGTATCAGAGCAGTTACATCACTTACAGCATGTTTATTAATCCCTACTCCTCTAGAGGGGTTGCTGGAAGGAAAAAACCTTAACCCCTTTGTTTTAAAATAAAAGCACACACAAAAAAGTGACGTAGATATTTTAAATAAGACTCAGAGAGGGTTGAACCCTGATGCAGAGGGTTCCCGTTTATACTCTTATGTGATAAAATTAAAAATGCAAAGTTGGGTTACTGTCACAGGCCCTCTGCACGAGCACCTCAGGAACGATGCAGCGATCTGCACCCACTGGGAACAACCCCAGCGCGGACCCAACAGGCCGTGCTATGCACAAAGTTGCTTGGTGATGATTTACCGAGACAAAAGGACGGGCGTCTTAATTCTTCCCCTTCGCCAGCCCAGATAAATTCCAGCCCTGAAGTACAGGAAATTAAAAGAGAACAATAAACTACCAAGACACGCGTCCATTGGGGAAGGAAATCCCGACGGGCGCGGGAGCCCTGCAAGAGTTAAAGCGCGCGCTGTCCCCGCAGCCCCGGCCCTGCTGCTACCTGCAGCCACGGCCCCTCGGTAGCAACGCACAAGGGGAAGGCGCAATTTTGAGCTTCTCTTTTCATCTCTATGGTGACAAAAAGCTCCGCGGAGGGAAATCAGGGTGCCTTCCACTCAAAAGGTTTCTCATTTTCAATGACTGCCTTTCACAATATTTTAATTAAATCTCTGGTGGGGAAGCTTTAATATTTTTTTTTTCCAGATTGTGGGGCTCACTTACAACAACTATAGTTAAAAAAAAAAGGGGGGGGGAGGTAGTTTAAGTATTTTTAAAATAGAAAGATACTCTGAAGAAATAAGAATAAATCTACCAGCTCCAAAGTTTTACAAGCCAGCATGCAAAGGGGCCAAAAAGTCATCCAATGACCAAAATGTTCTGCTACATGCACCTTCTCCCACATTTTAGCTAGATCTGAAGGACTAAACAGGAAAGGGGGCCCGAGCACAGCCCAGGCAGGAGCGGGGACGGCATCAGCAGGCGGGCGGCCCCTGGGGAAGCCCCTTGCTCCCCCTGAAGCAGCAACAGCACTGCTCCGCTCCGGGCAAAGCAGAAGATCCAGCAGCACACTGAACCGATGGCGCTGGAAGGCTGCAGTATAAAAGCAAGGTCACCGGATTTATCTATGTTTCCCAGGATCTCTGTTCAGTGCCAGCAGCACACAGACAGCTGTAACCTCGGAGGACGGGGCACCATGGGGGCCAGCAGCCCTCCCCAGCTCCTGCGGCAGGACTGGTGCAGGACCCACAGCCCCGCGGCACGCTGCGCCCCGCAGCCCCTGCCGCCAGGAGCAAGAGCTCCCCAGGTCAAGTCAGAGCTTTCTGACAGCTGAATGGAAAGGCTCCTCCAACATGCACGGGATGGAACCGCTGAAGAGATGCTAAAAAGTTTGTGTAGAAGTAACCAAACATCCCAAAAATCAGAAGTGGTAAAATGCAGGAAGACCAGCTTGGGAGACTGTGGCTCCCGAGGACAGGCATAGTAAAGGTCATTAACAGCCTCTCCACCCAAAATACCTTCTCTAGGGCGCCCGTTTCAATAGCAAAGCAGAAGCAGTTCAGCTGAAGATGCATAGTGTAGAAAAACAAATAACTCTGCAGCTAAAGTCCATGAACTACGCCAGGAGATGCAAGTGTGTTAACAAACGTAAAGCTCTGGCCAAAGCACTTTACCTCTCATCCAAGCTCCCTTGTATGATGTGGCAATAATACCAGCTCTTTACCTCATATAATTGCTGGGAGAACACATTCATACTGCAAGGTACTGCAAACTCCTTAAAAACCTGGCTCTGTGACTGCAAAGTTTTCAAGTAACGAGACAAACCAGGAAAACATGTCATCAATTTGTATTTATTTAAAAGTTTAACAGTCTACTGAAGTGAAAAGCAAAATCTAACTAGATATGGGAAACGATACTCTCATCCTCCTTTAAAAATAAAAAATTAAGCACAGGGAGAGGCAATGCCACAATCCCTGCAACAGACAAGCCCAGTCCCCCTGAATCCCAGACCAGTGCCTTTGTCATCACGCTCAATAGAAAATACAAGTTATTCAGGCAGGCTGACTACTTATCCTGCACTCCCGCCTGCTCGCTGGCAATTGCTATTCTAGGAGCTGCCCGATCTGTAACGACTTCTGGATGAGTCTGCATTTGATTTCAGGGCAAAGGCCGAGCCAAGAGGGAGACCCCGCGAGGAACTCCTCCCTCCAGCCTCAGCTCATTTTTTAAGGCCGTCTCAAAGATGAAAACAAAATGCTTTAGTGCTCACAGGGGCTAAATATATGGAGTTCGAAAATGAAATACAACCTCCTTTCAAAGCCGCTGATAGGCAAAAACTATGTTCTTTAAAATAAAATGCTGGAGCAGGGGTGGGAGTCATGCAGGACCAAAGGTTTCTTTTAAACTGACACAAACAGAACTGCCCATTTCTCATGTAAATTATTATTTTTTAAAATCATAATAAATACTGCAAGTCCAGCTACCCCTGTACATAAAACCCTTTCCACATACATATTTTCCTGGGGGAAAAAAGGCTTATCCCCACAAAGGAGTATGAAATAAATTGCTTTACTGAAGGTTAATAATATCCTGTCGCCGTGGTAAAAGACTCAATTACAAAACCTTCAGAAGAGCTCCCAAGGAACTCATCTGCCTGCAGTGACAGAGGCTTAAATAGCCAAAATACACAGAAAGGCTAAGCGCTTCCCAAAAGAGAGGAAAAGGGGAAAAAGATGGGGGGGTTAAGTAAAAAACCTGGAAATTGGACACTCAAGGTTATAAAAAAAACAAAAAACTGCACACACACACACACAACGATGATTCCTCTCTGCACACACAATTCTCTATAATCTCAGCAAGAATTATGGCCTAGGGAGACCAGCACTAATTTTAGTATCAGATTTATTATGCAGCAGGGAGCAGAAATCAGTCAGGCCCGTCTCTCACTCCTAATGGGCAGAACTAGATCACGCTCCGGGAAGGCTCCGCTGAAGAATAGCTCGGGCCTGGTGAAAAACAAAGCCCCTGGGGCTCCCCGGAGCACAAACACACTGCGTTCTTAGAAGCCACAATAAAACATGATGATACTCCTCGTTTCTACAGCGCTGCCTGCCAGAGGATCCCAAAGCACATCAGTCAGAGCTTCCAGCGCCTCACGGAGCCGGCCGCGGCGCGGAGCAGGGCGCAGCCTTCGGGGTGCTCGGGCTGCGGCCCAGAGGGGCCCGGTGCGTTTTACCTCCCCGACAGGGGTGCCGTTCAGGCAAGTCCTCTGCAGGCAGGAGGACGGCTCTGCCTGGCCCTCAGGAGGCTTCCCGGGCAGCGCTGCACCGTGATGGCAGCGAGGGCAGAGGCTTAGGGGCTGCTGAGGAAGGAGCCGAGCGCTGCCACCGGCATCGGTGCTTGGGGTGGGGGGGGGGGAGTCCCCAGTGCACCGTCCTGCTGCCACATCAGCCCCCCGGCACACACGGAGCATCCCCCAGAAGTTAAGTGGACGGCAGCAGAGCGCCCTTCTCTGCTCATCTCTTCCCCTCCCTGCCCCAGGCTGTTCGCAGAAGCTTCAGCGCGGTGTGCTGCGCTCCGTCCGCTCTTCTCTACATCTTAAGCATTTTCCAGCCTAGTCCCTGCATCCGTTTGTCCCCCCTCAGACAGTGAACAACACCAGCACCATTCTTAAGATGCTTTGAATGCCCAGTGAAACCAGGCCTACTTCGAACAACTGTTTCCAATAAGCCAGCATCAGCCTTTCACAGAGGGCTGTCGTGACTGACTCATGCCTGCTCCCCAGCTCCCAAACAGCCCCGCGACGCAACGCCAGGGCAACCTTTGCACAAAGCTTTATCCCCTCGTGGAACTGAAGACAACACACCACCACTCACACTGCACTGGCCATGGCTCAGCCGGGACAATGCCGGCTTCACGAGCCCTCATCTCCTCACTTTAACCAGGGCAGAGGCGACGTGGGCACAGCCCCACAGGGGAGGACGCACCCGAGGCAGGTCAGCAGCAGCCCTCTTTGGAGGCACTGGTTATTTCCACCGGTTTGGACGTTGCAGGACACGTGAGCAGCACTTCTGTTTTCCACATCCATAAAACAAGAGCGATGACAATCACTTAGCTCATCTCCATGTGATGAGAATAAGGGTCAGATCTGAGCTAGTTCCAGTCATTTCAGCGCTTCAATCTTTTACAAAAAGAAGATGCTGATGTCTACAGAAACCTGTGTCCCACAGACTTTCAACTACATTTTCACTAAAACTTCTCCAAGAAGCATTTTTCGTTGGCATCTCACTAAGACGAAGACCAGAAGCTCTCAAAATATCACTACCTCATTTTGTTTTCAAATAGAAGCCAGGCAGGAACATGCTTCTAAAAACTGCATTACCTTACTTCTTTGTGTATCTAGGCACTTTACTAGTAGTTTTCTAGTTGTGTTTTTGAAATGGCCATGAGTGTATCAAGCAATTTAGGAGCTTTGCTTTGACCTGCTCTAATGGAAGCTTACAGTTAACTCCTGCTAACCTCAATGACAGCAGAGACAACCAGCAATGAGTAATTTAGAAAAGTCCACCAGAAATGTACATGGTCACTCATGGTTTTTACCTAGAGTAAATAACAGATAATAGTAAATAATAGTGCTAATGAAAATAGATTTAGAAGCTGTGAATTCTCCTGCATGTTTTCCTCCATCAAAAAAGCTGCCTTTTTGCCTCCAAATTTTATGGGGGGAAAACAAGAAAAAACATAGTAGTTTCCTGTCCAAAAAGTACCTCCGTTACCCCAAAGTCATCCACAAAACAGTTCACTTACAGCCCAAACTTAGCCCTGGACTACTCACGTCCTGTTCGTTAAGAAATCACAGAACTACTCCTGGCTCCTACCTCATTTCTTCCACCGACTTCCTCAGAAACCCTGAGCAGCTGACTTCGATGGAAGTTATGAGACTTAGAAACGGAATTCAGGCATTTTCACACCTGCCTGGAAAACACAAAAAGCAGGAGAGCAAGGGACAGAAGAGACAGCAATCAGGCCCTAGTAATCCTGGCCTCAACCAAGCAAACTTGAACCATCCATCCTGGTCTGCTAACTTCAATGCAAAACGCCCGAGCTCTGCACACACTGCTGCTTCTACCACTCCGGCTGCCAGGCAGCAGAAAGTCTCTCACATTTCTTAGGACAGTGAAGACCTAAGATCCTCCTTACAAAAACAGGGACCAGATTACCGTTCAGGAATGCCACATTAGATTTATTCACTCAATTGTACTGGAAGCGCAAGCTCTTCTTCTACAGAACAGCCCCATGTCACGTACACGGCACCCAGCGAGTCCACCAAAAACTACTTGTACGTTAATGCTGCACATTTCAGACCTGCCAAGCAGCAGGAAAATAATCTTGCACATAACCACCAAATTACCTCTTCCTCCCTCTGCCTCTTTACAGCCTAGAGCACATTTTTGCCCACATAACCAGCACCAATAAGCAGGCCAAGCAATTCAGGACTTGCTCTCTGATCTCTCTTCCACCTCAAGAAGCGCTTGGCAGCATCCATTTGTCTGCCTTGATCCAACAATCTCCAGTTCTCGGCAAGACAAACAAGTGCTGTTGTCCTTCTCTCAGCTGGAGGAAATTCAGAACATTTCAAGGAAACAAAGGGATGCACCCTCCGCAGATGAAGGAATGCACCTGCCAAAGACCTCTAAGAACATTAAGAAACAGAAATATTTTTTTTCCATCTTGCCCATATAAGATGCTTACCCTGCCAACCACGTTCCTTCAGTTGCAAGCTGGATGAAATAAGGTTACATTTTCTGCAAGGATACTTGTCCTCCCTCCCTTTTTTCTGTAGCTATCATTTTCAAATGAATTGACACTTTATTTTACTTTCCACATATTGCAAGAGATCAGGATTACGCAGCATCAGCTGAATAAAGTTCCACACACGCTCTCATCAGCTTGATGTGTTCAGATGACAGTGATGGGGACTATAAAAGCATGAAGACAGATAATCACTGCTTATGTCGGCAATTATAGTTTCAATAAAGTTTCTTCATGGCTCTTTAGCATTAAAGCCTTTGGACTGGTAACTAAATTGCTTTCATTTTTTGTATTTTATGTTTTGCTTTCTCGACCCCCCAACACATACAAATAATTGATTGAGAGAAAAAAGAAATGCCCCTACTAAAATATCCACTGAAGATACCTCAAAAACAGCAGCCCAGAAATCTGAACTGACTTCTAATAACTACAACAAATCAAAGCCAGGATCACAAAACTCTGGGAGAAATCTTAACCATGGATGGCTTTCAGCTATCATTTTATTTGATCTGGAAGATATAACATAGAAGATGTGACCGGATTAAAACAGATCAAAAAAAAAAGTCACACAAGACAAGCACAACTCCCCCTTCGTACATAAATTGCTGCGGACATCGCATGCATAACCCAACGCTTTGATCACGGTTCACGGTGATTCACCAGGATTAGGCTGACTTGGGGATTTAAAGCACACAGGCACCTGGCAGGAGACCCTCTCCAGCTCCCCTCCGCGCCACCCACCCACCCACGGGATGCAGGCTGACCAGGGCAGGGACCCCCGGGGGGCAGCGGGGGACAGGCAGGTGCAGTTCGGACACGGCACATCTCCGGCAACGCGCCCCTCGGTGGAGGCGCGTCGGGACACACTCCTCATCCAGGAAGGAGGAACCGCCGCAGCCACCCCTCCAGGCACCGACAGCGAAGGATGAGGGCCTGGCTGCGAGCAGCGGTCACGGTCCCGCTGCACAAAGGAGAACGCCAGGCTCCAGGAGCCGGGCCACGGGGGCGGAGGAGCGTCCGGCATGGCTGAGCGCCCAGCTCTGCGGGGAAGAGAGCAGCCAACGCTATCTGGAGGCAGGGGGCCCCCAGGACACCTGCAGCTTAGCATGCTCGCTCCTCTCCTCTCGTTTCTGAGGGCACCAGGACCGGCCTGCGCTGCAACGCGGTGCCGTGCGTGTTTGAGGCCGCTGCCAGCCCCTGCCCTCGCCTCCCGGAGCCGCCAGGCGAGCGCTGCGCCCCAGCCCCCATGGCAGCCCGCAGCGCCACGTGACGGCATCAGCCGTAACTCGCACCACAAACCACCTCTCGCACGCTGCAGCCTAGCGCCCTTATCTTGCTTCCCCCCTCCCCAAAGCCTCGCCCCGCCGGCGCAGTTCGGAAACCCGGGCACGCAGCAGGAACCTCAGCGTTCAGCAGTTGCAACCTCCACCGTGCCCCACAGCACCGGCACGCTTGAGTCAGGGCCTCCCTCCTGAGTTCTCAATCAAAAGTCGTTAAAAACAAAAAAACCTCAGTTTAATCCCTCAAACAAGTCACAAAGAGCTGGCAGCACTCGATACTGCTTCGCTTCACGCACTTCCTTCCCAACGTCCAGGGACGCTGTCAGCATCTCTTCAGAACAGAGGAGACCGTTTACCTCCCAGCACCGAACCCGGGGGTCAGGAAACAGCTGCGTTTTCTGCCACACTGAGATACCCTGGATAATCCCTTGTGCCATTTTTTCCTCCAGCCCTTGCTTCTTCAGGGTCAATGGCAGCATCCCCAGCAGCATCAGGGCCTTGTTTCGTCTGGGTTCCCACACACTCCTCAGAGTCCCATCTCCACCGACGCTAGGCTGTGCCGACCTCGGTGCTCCTGGGACACGACCATCACGGCACAAAGCGCAGGTTTTCAGGGGGCTTTATCACCAAGTACAGCTTGAACAGGGTGGAGACCAAACTTCAGGTGTGCTGCATATTCAGCAGACCACCCAGCCAGGGCCAGAGGTATCGAGATAACCTACAGCGCTGACTGGAGAGGAAGGTCAGCTATCTAGTACAAATATATCAATCACTAAAAAATGAGCAAACTGAAACAAAAACACAGGGGAGCCCCAGCCACCAGACTGACACCCCTCCCTGCAGCTGGCTCGGCTGGGCTCGTGTGGGACGTGCACGAGATCTCCCAGGATCTTCAGGACACTGCAGAGAGCAGAGGCACAGCGTTGGACACCACAGCCCACAGCAGCCCTGCGCCAAAAGGTGGGGTGCTAGCCCCATGTCCTCAGCAAATTCCTGCGATATTTCACATCTCCACATCAACTTCAGATTTCTTTTCCATCTTTTCTGTTCCCTTCTACACTTCACTAAGCACACAGCGTTGCTTTAAACTCTGCGGGTCTGCCAAGCACAATGCCAGAAGTAGGAAGATTTCACCGGCAAATGAGCATCTTCTATACTCTTCTGCAACATTTTGCAAACCTTTGGCAAACACGGGATAAACGCCGTGTATGCACCAGGCTCAATGTGCAGCTCAGACTCCGAGCAGAGAACAGCACCTGTGCATCTCTGAACATAAATGATTGATAACAGGGCCAAATGGAAAACTACACGTTTCCTGCTTTCAGTAAGTGCTTCAGAAAAAACACGAGCAAGGTCCCTGCAGCAGCACCTTTCTCCAGCAGTGCGCCCACCAGAAAACCAGTGCTAAGGGTTTGCTATTGATGAGCTTTTGCCACAGTCCGTGCCTCCAACTTGAGCGATACCTCTCAGTCCAGCTGGATTTACAGATGCTTGGGACAAACACTCCGCTCTTTGCACACTCCTTACACACCCCATCAAATCACCCTTCAGGAGGATTCCTGTACAACATTTATATAGCAATTCTAACAAAAACCTCTATTGACTCTCTACCTAGTAGGTTCTCTATTTCTGCCAGCATTCAAGGAGCTGAAACTCTTGCTGGCACTTCACAGTCCTTATTTTAAACAAATCAAATCTTCAGAATGCTTCTTCTCCCTATGCTCCTCACCTTCCTGTTCATGCAAAACAGCATAAAGATGAGCTCAGAATCTGGAATACTACAACAGAAAGGAAAACAGCACAGGACAGGTTTGGGGGGGACTAGAATTTCATATCCTCTGGGCAATACCAGCATTCCCAATGAGCTGGGCTAAGCCACAAGGGCTGGAACTGCTCCAGGGCTTTGCCCAAGTTCCCAGCCAAGGGAAGAAGCACCGAGGCCTTGCTCTGGCCGTATCTCACAGTTACAAGGCCCATACAGAAGAAAATAAAACCAACAGGACTTAACAACTTCAAACCTTGGGAACTACTTAATTCACTAGATATTAGTTTCTTTCCCCCACCCCTCCGTTTTCCCTCCCACCTGCCAGGCCACCTCATTACTGTCACTCTACATCAGCTCTTGCTACAGTAGTTTTCTTGGACCTTTGCCCCTTTAGTCAGCTTGAAACCTCTTCCCTATTGTACATCAGAGTCAATGGGAAATTAATGCAAGTCCTTGCTGGGGGGAGGGAAGGGCAGAGGGAATGACGCTTTCTGCTGCTGTTGATATTACTTTCCCCTCACCCTTCTTGCCACATACACTTCACCAACATATTAAGAAGCCCTGTTTGCATTTAACTGCTCTTGCTAAAGTCTCTGGAACTATTCCTCATGTGTTGTTTCAAAAACGTCAGCAGGGTAGGGTCCTTCTTCCTAATCTAAAGCTCCGAGTACAATCTTAATACATAAATTAAGCCTACTTGATCACAACACCACATACAGCTGCAGATGTCCCAGCACGAGGAACGACTAAGCAAGGGCAAAGCACTTCCTAACATTCTTAACATTTTCTCTGCACTCAAAAAATAAAGGAAACATTTTCAACAGGAGAGCAGCAGAACGTCAAAGTTTAGAAGTAACTTATTAATACCGCATGCTGATCCGACTACAGGGCTTCACATTAACTTGAAAGTTACTCAGCAAACCACAGTTTCTACAGCAATATCATCTCAGAAACCTAAGCCACGTTGAACACTACTCACATAGTTTACAGAATTATTCCAGTGACTAAGGCAAACAGAATGTGTGATTGCAGGACTAGAGACTAAATTAAGCTTAGACGATTTTTAAAAAAATCATCAGATACTACAGAGACCCAGCCTCGTGCTTGCAATTACTTTTCTGAGGCAACAGCAGATTAGTATTTTCTTGTGAGAGAGATCCTCTGGTGGAAGAGAAAAAACAAGAGAGATGAAACTGACTATCTGTGAAAGAGAAGTGATGGAACTGACCGTATACAAAGTACTGTCAAACACACAAAGTAATCTTTTAGTCTTTTTCTGCTACAGACTCCTCAGTTCAACAAAGCATTTAATAACGTGCTTTTAGTCCACCCTGATTCAGCAAAGCACTTACCCACATGCTTATGCCAACTTAAGTATATGCTTAAGTGCTTTTGCACAATAGGGACAGAGAAGATCCAGGCCCTGCAGATGAACCAGTTTCTGAAAGAAGCTCTTTTTTTCCCCGTAAAATGACTGGCCCTATCTACAGCTTCCCTTCCCTTTAGAGCATGACCCAAAATGTGTTTGAAGAGAACATTAAAATACAATTGAAAAGTCAAATAACTATTAGGAACAGCAAAGACATCTTCGTGTGACTTAACAAAATAGAAGAGCTGTTCTTTTTCCTTCCCAGCATAGCATATACCTCGATCTGCATACATCACTCTACCCCGTTTCACTAGCTCTCCTCTAAAAATAAGTTACAAGTTCCCCTAATGCTTTGGATTTCACAACATTTATGAGACTATCACCAGAGTCAACAGGCTAAAAAAAGAATCCATTAGCATTAACTGGGCTGTCACTGGCAGTGACAAATAAATGAATTTGATGGTTTTAGATCAGTCATTAGTAGACCTACCCCCGGGCTGATAAAGGCTCAGCACTTTGCAGACGAGATGTACTCAATCTGGAAGCAGAGAGGAGTGTACAAGGGTGTTAGCATGCTGCTCTTCTTCCATCTCCCTATCCTCCCTTATTTCGGACCCCTTCCTGGCATATCCGAGCACCCAGGTCTTAGTGCAGAAAAGTTACGGCTAGATGCCATTAAAAAAATCTAATAATAGAGAAAAACAAAGGGAACGGAGAAACACATTAAAAAAAAAGTTAAGCAATGTTCAATTTTAATTTTTAAGTCAGCAGTAAGTTAAAATGAAAAATACACTAGACACAGCTTTTGTGTTTTTGTAACACAAAAGACATCCTTAGGCAATGATAATAGAAAGACATATTTTACACAAGAACAGGACAGTCTCTGGGGATTAAGGACAATGTGAGCATCCACCTGAGTGTTTAGGGAGAAGAAATAAATGTTTACATCTCCAAAAATAACAAAGCGAGGAAAATCTAGCTCAGCTGTTGCCTCTGACAAAACTCACTGCACTCACAGAATACCTTGCACAGCCACTTTTTCCTCTGGCTGCCAGCATGAAAGAACAGAGATCATGTTCTGCCTCAAACAGATCACAGAGAGCAAGAAGCTGAGCCCAAGAATAATGGGTTTTAAAACCCTGATCCTCTACTACCTGAGAAGATCAGCCAAGACTCAGACTCATCAACTTTTTCATTTGAGCACCTGATGCCAAAGGGAGACGAGTTTTAAGAGCCGCTTACGCTGAACAAGGCATCTACATCAGGGCAGGTTGAAGGCACCCACGCACTGGCCATAAGCTGCAAAAAGAAGTCCCTCATACCATTTGGCAAAGCCTTCACACTCTGTATGCTGAAGATAAAGCAATATTATTAAGGTACACATATATGCCCAATGCCAAGAGCAGCAAATACTACCTCTCTTATTCTATCCAGACCTGCAAATGCAGGGGAATAAAAAAATAACAATAACAAAGTTAATAGCAAAAAGGTCTGACCTAGCTGCTCTTGAGCCTGGTAGGAAAGGAAGGGTGGCAGGAAAGGAAGAATCCTAAGCTCTGCTAGTGTGTCCAGGCCGCATTCTTTTGAAAAGGACTTCAAAGTCTGCCCTATACTTAAAGCAAGAAGGGAAGTAGTGGGACTAACCTGGAGGAGTTTACAGGAAGAAGCAAGGGAGGAAACAACAGAACTCTTGATTTCCAAGGTCCATCATTTGCTTTGGAATAAAACCTCTCTGCTACTCTGGCTCATGCTTATCAAACAGCCCAGGGATGCAGACACCCCACCTACAGTTAACTTAATTGGAATCAGACATCTAAATCCACTGTTTCACTTAAAAAAAAATAAAAAAAAAAATCCCAGGTTAGCCTGGGTGTTATTCCAAAAGGGCATGCCCTCCATTTGCCGCTCTGGAACAGCCAGCTTCACGTGGGTTTAACCAGAGCAACTCCAATGAAAGGAGAGTTGTTGATGCTGTTTTTCACCCAAGAAGGAGGAACAGATGTGTACGACTGCACCTCTTGCAATCCATCGGCCCGGCCAGACAGGAAACCAGCTAGTCCACAGACAAGGTACGCACAGTCTGCAGATACACTGGCTGACTTGAGCACAGAGATGCCAGAACTAGTTATCGGTCCTGCGCTGTCCTCTGTCAGGATGAAACATACCTAACAGAAACACCGGTATTCAGCATCACCATTCGACTACCAGACTAAACGTCTGTCTCACCAAACAAAGCCCTTTTGCTATTTTGTGCTGGGCAGTGTCACCAGAATACTGTGCCCAACCAACGCAGATTAGATCCCAGATTACAACACACAACCCTGACAAGAAGAAGCTCTGCTCCGGGTGGTCAGCGCCCAGCGCCCAGCCCACAGCACGGCGCTGCGGGAGCACCCCCAGCAGCTCCCAGCAGTAGTTGGGCTGCCCCCACAGCCGCTGCAGAGGACGCAGACTGCAGTCGCCAGGTCACACGTGGTGCTGGTGAATGCTGTGAACACCGCTACCGGTAGCTCCAGCTTGCTGCCTTGCCAGACCAACTCCCAGCCGCGTGCACCATGGCCTCGTAGTAGTGCCAGAGCGGGCTCCTCGGCCCCATGCTGGAGGAACCCGAGCACAAAACACAACTCAGGGAGCAAGCTCGTTACCTGCAAGTTTGGAGTGAAGTTTTATCTGCCTCACGCACTGCTTCGCACAACAAAGCATCCAAATATCTGTACCAGTAAGTTACACAAGCATACTTTCATGACCAAAGAGCTTCTTCATGGACTGAGGCTGCTGTATTTCTGCTCTTCACGTTTGTTTTTTGCCCCCTTCCCCTTTTTCAAGTAACACTTTCCAAGGAAGGGGGAGGTGGTGCAGGGGGTGGAAATTGCTCCCATTTGAGAACATCTAGTGAACGTGCTAAATTTGATAGGGCTTTTCCAAGCTAACGTAGCAGGTAAGGTCAGAGCTGACAGGCTGCGTATATCACAGGTCAAATGACAGTAGTCTTTGGTATTCAAAAAAAAGGGTACTAAACTACTTCCTTCCCCTGCCCACCCCGTCACGGCTGCTTTTTAAGGATTTTTATGTCAGCAGAGTTACAAACAATCAACTGTTAGAGAGCTCCTTCCAGCATTTGGAGGCAGGACAGATTGTTATCAAGGAACAGCAGCCTCCAGAACATGGATGTGTATTCTTTTCATCTCGCTGATAGCCATAGACTGGAACCTCAACGAGTCAAACCCCTGCAGCATATTTCCAAAAACAATGGCTTCAAGTCATCCTGGACTTCACAAGGAGAGAAGGATTACACATCACTGCGTAATCCACTGGAGGCAATCACTGAGGATTTTCTGCAAGGGTCATTCTCAGAAAATCAGGGAAGAATGCTCCGCTGTTACAGCCTGCCACTTCTTGCTCAGTAACCAATTTGCATCACCAGAGAGGTGTCAAATCATGAAGATGCAGTTAAAAAAAGCCCAAAAGAAAGCGTTTTACTGGGACACGGTCTGAAAGAGGAGGCCCAGCCAATTAAAATCAATCAGAAGAGGGGAAGGCATGGACACAAATCATTGTGCGAGCACAAGAAAGCGAGCGTGACCCCGCAGGCCACAGCGAGGCGTGATCTGGCAAGGAGGCGCGTGGGGCCCGAGAACCGCGGCCGGCCAGAGCTGAGCACCCCGGGCAGGTCGGGAGGGTGCCCCGAGGGAGGAAGGGCCCGGTGGAAGGAAGGCACTGCCAGCAGGCCCCGTGAGCGAGCGCGGCCTTCCCGCAGCCCAGCCTCCTCCTCCAAAGCCCCGTACCCCGTCACGGAGACCACCGGAGAGAGCTGAGCCCTTTGCGTCTGGCTGCACGCGCCAGGGAGGACGGCTGGTGGGGGAAAACGAAAAAAATAAAAAGTCTCCCCTCGCACCTGGAGAGAGACAGAGACGTTTCGTTAAATGCCATTAATCTCCACAGACCCGAGCATTAGCTAGTTAATTAGACTAAAGCACAGTTGCATTTTAACGGTGAACACTCACTATTCAACTGCGATAAGTGAACAACTGAAGTCCAAAACCTTAATTCAGTATCTAATTAAAAAAACAGAAAATAAGAAAATCCAGAGTATAAAATACAGCCCAGAATAATATATCACGATGTAAAATCTGTTCTTCACTGCACACGATTTTCTCCAGTTTCATGATAAAGCCCCTTTCAAGTCTTTTGTCCCTCCTCCCCCCCAAGTACCCTGTGGAAATCCCAGCACCTCAGAAGGGACAAGTACGTAAAAAGCAGCCACAGACAGCGCTGGCCTCTCCAGACAGAGCAGTTCCTGCTAAGAGCAACGTGCATTCCAGAACTGACCCCACACATTTCTCACCAAAAGCAAAAAAACTACCACGAAAAGCTACTTGAAGAAAAACAAAATCCCTTTTGCAAAAATTTCCTGTTAAACAATGCAAAAATCAGGTCAATTTAACACACTTATATCCACTGCATAAGACATGCCCTGTTTTTGGTGTTTTTTTTTTAATTTATTGTTTTAGAAGAAATCGCAAAGGACAGTTTAACAGCTCTGTTGTAACTATTATTAACTTTTACAAATAGCACTATAGAAACAGATACCTGGTAGTTGAAGACAGTTTATAAAGTAAATAAGCCTTTAAAGGTATTGGGCAGGGGGAAAGGAACAGCAACCACAGTGCAAGATCACCCTCATGCAAGATAATCATCTTGAATCATGAAACCTTACAAATTTTTTTTAAGTTTCCTGAATTTTTATCTGAAAGACAGCATTAATTCAACAACATAATCCAGAAGCCACAAACCCTATGAACTATAAACTCTGCTCAGCATGGAAGCAAGCCAGGCAACTCATTATTCACTAATTAGTTATTAGATATGTCCAATGAAGAAAAGAACCCCTAAATACTTGACTATATTAGTTTGGTTTAAAATTCTGCAAGTAGGCTGTTAGCTTTTTTTCTTGTTGTTTGTTTTTATTTTAAAGAAATCACTAGCACCTCTCCTGCTGTATGTCTAAGGTTCTTAAATTACACATTGTTTTTTCCAGATGCACGCTTTGCGCAATATATAATGTTATAGTTCCACACACTATTAAACTGCTTGCTTTCATAAAAGCTATACACAATAGAATCGTTAGGTTAAATTTGCTCAGGTAATCTCACGCCATGAGCCTTCAACTGTTCTTCCGTATTATAAACATGCCTCTACAACTTTGCAGTCGTCTCCCCGCTTTTTAAACAGGATACCAAAGCAACTCAAGGTGATTATAGTGTATGTAAGTGGCGTACACCAGATAAATTCAATTCTTCCCATAGATTCTCAGAAACAAATCGTAAGAGTAAGTTGATTATAAAAGTTTTCTTTTGGCCTCTGACTTCCAGAATTCAAATGCAACTGCCCACACATTTGGATCTGAAACTGATCTGTTGCTTTCATTAGCCACAGTCTAAAGAGCAACGACCACTTCTATTCCATAAGCAGGTCCTCCAGAGGGAATGGCACCTAGCGATGCTTCAGAGCAAGCCTGCAGACAGAAGCATCGCTGCACACAGCTACAGCATCTTTGTCCCTGCGCGGAAACCGGCCGCGCTACAGCAAGAGTGCCCTGGAAGAAGGTCACTCCTCCAGCCAGCGGATAAGGGACTTAAAGCTCATTGTTTCGCTGCTCTTGCAAAAGAATACCCTGTGGCCTGAAGAGTTCAGAGCTTCATCAGAAACTTGCTGTCCAACACTTATTAAGTCTCCAAACACATCTCTGAAGTTATACAAAAGAAAACTTGCAAACAATGAAGGCAGAGATATATTCCCATCCATCACAACCACAGAACTGAAAGCTCAGCTCAAAACAAGCCCAAAGTCTGCACTTAATCCAAACGCTCTTCATAAACACCATGCAAAACACATTGCGTAAAATAGCATAACAAACGCGAGTAATGCAGCAACGATCTCCCACCACAACGAGGGAAGCCTCTGGTTTTCAGCCAGTGGCAGCTGAGCGGGACTCTGCAAGGAGACGGTTAAACTGGAGACACGTAATATCGCACAAAGCAGCTCTCCTGTAGTTTCACAGCCATACGCTGATACCCTTAAGACGCCATGCACTCCGGCTTTAAAAGCTTTCATTGCCAATTCCCTGTTTGAAACCTGAACTGCCTGGCAACAATGATTCTCTGTGTGCCTAAAATCCTATTATCGATCCTCCTACTTACCTTAGGCTGTGCTCGTCGGGGAAATGCAACTTTAGGGTCAATCTGAGGAAAAAGAAAGGGGAAATCAACAAGATAGCTTTTGTTGTCAGGGTTTGTTTCTTTTCTTTTTTTAAATCACTGAATTATTAATCCCTCATTTCTCAGGCTTATAATTCAGCACACTGGGTCATCTAGAACTACTTTGGAAGTGAGAGATCACAGTCTGGGTTTGTCGGGTAGTTTTTTTGGCAAGGGGAGGGAGATAGGAATAGAGGAAGAAAACAACTCTTCCGTACATCCCCTGCATCAACTTCAGGGCTACGATCTCTGCTTGCACCCAGGGAGCTCTGTGTAGCCTCTGGGTGCTACCTCTACAACAAAACTGCACGCTAAACCATATCTGCATGCTCTGGAGGTTGCACAGAAAAATCAGCACTCCTGATCAAGATCTTAACCTGTTGTTTTTGACACCTGCACCTTCCTTCAGTTGGGCTTTGGGTTACTTCGTTTTTTAGTTTTCTGTTTTGTCAGCTGACTAGTAACACCACACAAAAAAAAAAGAAATGCAAAACTCAAAAGTCAGATTATCTCAATTAATTATTAGAACTAAATCGTTAGAAGGAATGCAAGATTATCCTTCATAATAACATCGCTAATTGATCTGGTATACTGTTTCCCTCAAAAAATATGGGTGAGCAATTAAAGACTGTGGGGTGGAAAAAGAAGAGAGCAAGACAAAACATGCAGGCACTTTAAACCATAAGGGACCAACTTCTTAAAGATTTTCCATGAAGGAATTACCTAAAGCATTCTTGAATGAAGCATGCTACCACAGAGACAAAAAGGAACAACAACAACAACAAAAAATCTGTTTCACCCCGCAGTCCCTTGTTTCAAGGTACAGCATTGACTCCCATCATGCTGCATAAATTAGAAACTGTGTCCACTTTGCAATTCCAAAATGCTACTTCTGCAATTGAAAAAAAAAATTCCACATGGGTCACCTTTAAAAATTAAAAGTTCTCTACCTGTCAAAAATCACTTAAAAATAAAAAGCATCATAAATGAATGGCTGGATGTGAATTAAAAAAATCCCACCTTCTAAACAGATGTCCATCTTAAATTGTCATCTTTAAAAATGACTGCAATAAAATGTCTACGTGCTCCTGATTGCACCTGTGTTTTTTTTCTTAGCAGCATCTGCACACAGACACGTTCTAAATAAAGAGACTGGAAAAGGATGTTTCAAAGGACTAAATCCTACCTTAACTGTGCAACTCACGACTGCTTTCAGTGTCATTTCTGACTGCACAACAAACTTTAATCCTGATCATGCTAAGGCATATGTAAAGAAGTAGAGGCTTTGATAGTTTGGGTTTGGTTTTTGTTTTATTCCCCCCCCAGCGCCCCCAGCTAACCCTGAACAAGGAGATATTTCAATATGCTATTGTCATTCCTGTGGTGATTTGACTGATAAATAACCACGGGCCTCTCACAAAAATCAGTTTTACTCAATTAATGTGTCAAAATTGCAAACATCACAAACATTTGATGCGCAACTGATAAACTAATTTGTCTGCATTGGATACAAATAGAGTATCTTTCCTTTTTTTAAAGCATACCTGAGAAATGAGCGATTACATGCCACATAATTGTTCAAAAAGCATAAAAAGTAAAATTCTTTATCTAGAAAGCTAACCTTTTCATAGAGATTAACATTATCTACAAATATATTCAGCACTGACTAGGCATTTGTCTACTGGGGAAATACAACAGGTATGGATTTTCCACAGAGATACCTAAAGGTAGAGGCAAATATGCACGTTCCTACGTTTGCTTCTGAAGTCAAAGATTTCTCAATAAAGGAGAACGTCAGTGCCACCAGAACGACACTGCTGCAGAGTCCCACTGGCAGAAAAAGTTGGGAGAGCCATTAAATTCTAACGCAAAACAGTCATTTCTGAAGGTCAGTTCAAAGAGCGTGGAGTTCTTTGCACCACAGCAACAGCACTTATTTCTTAAATAGGTGATTTTCCTTCACAAGAACTTTTGGATGCACACCACCAGCATTCTCAGATGAACGCTACCGATACACATGTCAAATCCATACCTTTTGCATAACCCTGTCAACTATTTAAACAACAACCAAAAAAAAATTCTACCAAAAAAAAATTAGTTAGTTAGGTACAATTCTACTTACTGTATCTACAAGTCCTCTAGGAAATGACTATAATACTATTTCTGATATGAATGGCCATTACCTAAACAAAGCTTTTAACGTAACTGTAAACAAGAGCGACGTTTCCATGCCAATACCCAACCGATCTGCCTCCTGTGCTGAACGTTGAAACAGAGTCAAATGCTATGTTATACTAAAGAACAGTTACTACAACACGTTTACAGATAAATGGCTGAAAGGGAGCCTGGCTAGCTCGGTGTGTTACTTTTAGGTTGCATTCTGACTGTAAGGCTGATTTGCTTTTCAAATTGATTCAGTCATTATCACACAATCAAAATCGAGGCAAATTTGTCCTGGTCAAGCTTTTCACCCCTTCCCCAAGGAAAAGAAAATTAATATATTGCAGAGACTAAATGGTGATAAAGAAAAAAAGCTGGGGGAGAACCTAATTATAGGCAGAAATGAGACAGGGTGTCCTCCCATGATTTTTTTTTTTGAACTCTCGTTCAAGATACTGTTTGTCTTTGTTCTTCTTATCTAAATTTATCTTTTAAAACACATAGAGAATACAGCCGTACACGAAAAGTCTGGTGACTTTAATCTCTGAAGCACAGTTGAATCAGTTATCATACCATATCTGATTAAACCTAAAATCAAATTATTAAGGCATGTGAAAGCATGGGCTACGTGTTCAGACAAGCCCAACAGAATTTGTAGGTCAAATTAGAACGCTAAATTCCACCTGCTTCTACAAGGGCTCTGGGTTTTTTTGTTTTCACAGAAATCACATTAAAAATCATACACTCGTGTCTGCTCCCTGCTTGTTCTATTCCTCAGTTAACTGCATCTCATCCGCACAGGTACACGCGAGATGTTCCAGCCCTGAGACAGGATTCTCCCTAACACCACGCTCGCGTTAGAACATTTCAGATCCAGAATGCACACTATAGAGGACGGTTACAGCAACGAACACATTTGATACGTTCAGCAGAAGCTCTCTGCCAGACAGTTGAACCAATACGATCCTTCCCTTCCCAAAACACGACCCTCCTCAGACCGATCGGTACCAGAGCAAAAATGACCTCTACCGGCGTCCTTTCCCCCACCCTCCAGGTTTGCTGAGGCTGAACACTGAAACAAAGTAAGGCACACGCAAACTTCATCATCCTTCTGCGTGGCCTCGATTGCAGGGAGAAAAACAGGGCCTAACGCTGCACACACGGGGCACCTATTGTTTGACCCAACGCTGAACGCGCACGATCAGGTCAAGGGGTGAACTTCATGTTTAAAAATAAACAAAAAAAAAAACACGCAAATGTAACGTTCATTAAAAAATAGATCAGATGAATAATCTCATGAGCGGTCTCCTTATGTTATCCGCTGGAGACTGAGCACAGCAAAAAGCTTTGCAGAAGCGACAACAAATCAGGACTTGGGCTGCTCTACCACCGCCAACCTCGAGCTCCCGCACAGCTCCCCGAAATTACCGGGCAGGGGGAAGCTCTCCGAAAAAATGGCTTAGGGAGTGACACCAGAGGCAGCTTTTGCAATCTGATGGTAAGTCACCCCTGCCCTGAGACACACGCACCGGTAAGGAAATAAATAATCGATCGCAGCAGATAAAAAGTTCCCTGCGGAAAGCCTTCTGCAGCGGAACACCAAAAAAGTTACATTTCACCCTACAATTCTTTTCAATGTCACCGCTCGGTAAAATACAAGGCTAGGGGAGGAGCCAGCAGCTGCTATGGGAAGATTCGGATTGAAAAAAAAAAAGGAAAAAAGAAAAGTTACAGCGTTTCCTCTGTTAAAAGTGAACTCCGGGAAGGGGAAGGAAAAAAAAAAAAAGAAAAAAAAGAAAAAACACAGAAAGAGCCGCGGAGGCCGGCGCTGCCCGCCTCAATGACAGCGTGACACGGCCGGGCCGGGCCCCCCGCACCTACCGTCTTGGAGTCCAGCTCGTGGTGGGGCTGGGCCAGCACTTTGTCCACGCTCGCCGGGTCCGCGAACGTAACAAACCCGAAGCCTCTGCGAGAGACAAAGAACAGGGAGCGGGGGGCGGGGGGCGGTGAGCACCGGAGGCAGCGGAGGAGCGGCGGCACGGAGGCAACGCCGCCCCCGCCCCGCGCACCCCCCCCCCCCCCGCCCCGGTCCCGGCCCCGGCCCCGGCCCGGCCCCGGCCCCGTCCCCTCCCCGCGGCCGCCCGGTGCCGGCCGGGCCGAGCCGGGCTGCGGGAGGGGGGGGGTGGGGGGGTCCCCGCCTCGCCCCGCCGGGCCCCGCGGGCGAAGTTGTGCGTGCACGGTGGCGGGGAGGGGGGGGGGGGGGGTTTACCTGGAGCGCTTGGTGGTGGGGTCCCGCATGACCATACACTCTCTGATCTCCCCGAATTTGCTAAAATAGTCTCTAAGGCTGTCTGCGGAGAGAAGAGCACAGAGGCAGCGCGGGGCGAGGGGGGGGGTGCTGAAGGGGGGGGGGGGGCGTGAGAGGAAGGGGGTGCGGGAAGGGGGGGGGGGGGGGGTCCCGGCGCCTACCTGGTGAGGTCTGCCAGCTGAGGCCGCCGATGAACATCTTGCTGGGGGGGCAGAGCAGAGCGGGGTTGAGCGCCGGGGCGGGATCGGCCATTTTGACGGGGCACCGCACGGCGGCGCGGAGCGGAGCGGGGCTGGGGGCGGGAGGGCTGGGGGGGAGGAGGAGGAGGAGGGGGGGGGGGGGGCCCGGCCCGTGCCCGTGCCCCCGCCCCCCCCCCCCAGCCCCGCCGCCGCCGCCGCCGCCGCCTCCCCGCCGACTTACCCGGGGTCGTGCTGCGCCTCGCCGGGGCTGCCCGAGGTCGCCTGGCTCCCGTCCGCCTCCATGGCCGCGCGGAGCCCGCAGCGAGCCGCGCCGAGCGAGAGAGAGCCCCCCCCCCCCCGCCCGCCCCCCGCCCGGCCCGGCCCGGCCCGGCTCGGCTCCGCTCCCCTTCCCTTCCCCCCTCCTCCTCCTCCTCCTCCCTCCGCTACCGGAGGCTCTCGCCGGAGCGGCGCTGGGGCAGCGGCCAGAGCCGTCACACGTGGGCTCGGCTCGGCTCAGCGCCGTCCCTCCCTCCCTCCCCCCGCCACCATCCTCCTCCTCCTCCCCCCCCCCCCTCCCTCCATCCCGCGCGCCACGGGGCGGGGCCGCCGCCGTCGCGTGGCCCGGCCGCGACGTCACCGCCGCGCGCGCTCCCGCCGCGGCCGCGCGCCCGCCGCGGCACCGAGCCCTCGGGAGCGAGCGGGCGCCGCGCGGCCCCGGGCAGCGCCGGGCACCCGCGGCCCCCGCCGGCTCCGTGTGGAGCGCGGCGCCGGGTGGGGGGGGGGGGGGGGGGTCGGGGGTCGGGGGGGGGGCCCCGCCGCCCACGGGGTGCCGGGGGAGCGGCGGCGGGTCCCCAGCGAGGGCAGCGGCACCGTGCTCGAGGGGCGTGAGGGAACGGCAGGGAGCCGGACGGAGCGGCCCCGTGTCGCCCTCACGGTGTCCCAGTGCCCCCCACATCCCGGCACCACAGTGTCCCCGTCCCAGTGTCACTCCAGTGTCACCCCCGTGTCCCCATCCCAGCGTCATCCCACTGTCCTGGTGTCCCCACATCACAGCATCCCAGTGTCCCCATCCCAGTGTCATCCCAGTGTCCCAGTGTCCCCATCCCAGTGTCATCCCAGTGTCCCCATGCCAGTGTCATCCCAGTGTCATCCCAATGTCCCAGCGTCCCAGTGTCCCCACATCCCAGCACTCCACACCCCAGTGTCCCTGGTGCCGGCCGCAGCGTTGCTCCCGCTGCTGGCGCCAGGTGCCCGGCAGCTCTGCGGCAGGAGGTGGGAGCCGTGCGGGGCTGCCAGCCGTTGGCACAGGGATATGAGGTGCCCGCAGTCGGTTTCACCTAAGCTAAGCCCTCATCAGGGGTGCAGGCCACCCGCCCAGTGGGACCAAGCCGCAGTGCCCTACATCTCCAGGGGCATCCGTCGACTTCCAGCAGCTGCACCGGCCCCAGCCCCGGCCCTGGCCCCAGGGCTGCTTTGGCCGTCAGGGGAGCGAGGCCTGGTTTAGGGCACCCCGCAGCCTCCCTGACCCCGGTGCGGAATCGTACAGGGAGTGCGGAAAGGGTGAGCAGCCGGTGGGCAGAGAGAGCTGGAGTGGAGCCGGCTGCAGCTCGAGAATGAAATCTGGATTTCTGTATATTACAGAGAAATCTCTGCTGTTGTCCCCTGCATCAGGGAAAACTGCGGCCCGGTGGCTTTGGGCAGGCTTTATCGGTGCCGTCTCATCTGCCTCTCCCTGTGCTGTGGCCGGGTTCAGGCAGGTGACCATTTTCAATCTGTTCAGTCATTTTTGCTATTTCTCTTGCACACATCATGTAGATTTACAAATTCAGCTCATTTTCAGGCAGCCTTCCATTACCCTGGTGTGGTTTTGCCCTTGGTGAGGTTTACAAACCCGAGCGGTTCACGTACACATGTTAGGCTGGACACGGCTTGTTGGGGCAGAAACCCCCAGGTCCTTGCCCCTGGCGTCCTGGCAGCGGCAATCCGACGGTGAGTGCCGGAGGAAGAGCCCGTTAATGCCCCATTTGCAGAAACCAAGCTGGTGTGGCAAACCCGGAGAGGGGACAAATCCCATCCTCAACTGGTAAAAGCACAGGGCAGGGGCAAGCCTCTGCTTTTCTCTGGAAAGGAAGCAAGTGGTAACCCCCCGACAGGATCGTTCAGTGGTCCCGTGGCTCCTTTTGGACCTAAACCTCTTCTCCCCTGAGTTTATTCCTTCCCCCCTCTTTCTCTTTGCCATCTCCAGTCCTAACAGGGGGGTCAAACCAGAAGCAGGGCCGAGAGGCACATAAACGGGCTCTGCAAACAGCCCCTCGGTTGTTTCAGCTGACATGCAACGTGTGACCGATGTCCAAAGCAGCGCGGCCCAGGCTGCGAGCTTCCCCTGCTCTGCATGCAGGGTCTCCTTCTCCACGCAGTGCTCTCTCAGCCCAGCTGCCTCCCACGGGGCACGGCACCGATGCCCTGAGCCAACACAGCTTTTGCAGATGGATGCAGAGCTGGAGCATCCCGACCAGCACGGCCAGGCTGAGGTTTGTCCTCCATGGGGAAGCAGGGAGAGCTGCGGGGCTGGAGGCAACGTCCTGCAGCGTGGGCGCCTGCTGTTCACCACACCCACCTTTTTTTTTTTTTAATCGTGAACATGATCAACCCCTGCAACAAACCCGTGAGGAAGAGGTGGCCTTTTTCTCTCTTGCTGCCACACCAAGAACCATTTCCAGCCGGGATGCCTCACTCAAACATCAAGTGATGGGGTGAACATCACTGAGTGGGCAATGCCACAGCTCGGCCACAGCTTTAGCTCCTGGAATTTGCACCCCTCCCGGCCCACACATCGCGTCGGGGCTCAGGCACAGTGCTCCGGGCACACTTGCAGCCCCCATGCAGGAGCACCGTGCTCGTGGGGTGAGCGCTGCCCGGCCCTGCCCGTCACCCGCGCGGTGAAAGCAGCGTCTGCGCCTCACGTGCCGTGGGGTTCTCATCAGCAGACCTGCGCCGAGTTGATTAGTTATTCACGTTTAACGCAAGATGAAAAGTGCTGCAGTACAGAGGAGTGCCTGTGGAAGGTTTATTACCGTTCAGGGGATTCCCTGCCTGGTAGGGGAAAGAAGCAGCAAGTTTTAGTAACATCTCTGGATGAGATCCAGAGAGAACAAGCTTCTCTGCTGCCTGGTCCAAGCACAGAGGACCCAGGCACCCGCCTTCGCCTCCCTGGATGTGTGCATACGGGCAGCAGAGGGGCCAGCACTGCCACTTCTCAAAGCCTCCACAGTGAGCCCAACCCCAGGGAAGGGGCCGCGTTGCAGCGACCCCGCCGCCGGGATGCTGCGGTGCCCGACGCCCACGGGCACCGCGACGGGAGCGTGTGCTCTCCTCCTCTCCGGCCGCCAGCGTTCGTGCTAAAGATCCGAGCTCCCAACAGACTTTTGGAAGGAGCTAATGAACTGCGAAGCTGACATCTGTAACTGCTGCTCAGTGGTAATATTGTCCCTAGCTGCACAATTAAAAGTTGGAGCATTTATTCCAACAACAAGGAAAGTTACCGCTATCGATATAACCCGAACCAGGCTTTAGCTGGTAGCGCTGCAGACAGCTGAATTCGCGTTCACACATCTGTCCACGTACTCTCACAGCACCTACTCCTCGTTAGCAGGTTTTAGCCTCACTGTTCGCCTCTCGACATACAGCAACTCCGCTCCACAGATCGGAAATTGAGCTGCTGAGTTCGCTGAGGTAAGCTTTTAGAGGGCCTAACTAACACCTGGCTCTGGATCTCACCAGAGACACACACGTCCTGGGAGGCTGAGTGATTCTGAAATACGTAGATGTCGGGCTCCTAAACCAGCTAGGGGCAGTTGAAAATATTACGTCTGTTAAGGAAGGTGGAAGCAGGCAGCTGAGTAAGGTGCGGGTCCTCCTCGCCCGCATGGCAGCCGTGTGCCCTGCCTGCTTGGACATCTCGTCTGCGCCGCGTGGCGCTGCCGGACGGCTGCACCTAACGCACGCCGCCCGGAGAAGGAGTTCATCTCGCTGCTGCAGGAGAAATCTGCATTTATGTTTCGCGTGTGCTATAAATTCAGTGTCATAGTAAAAAGGGTCTAAATCTTTACTGAATAATTCATTTTCGTGCGTAAGGAAGAAATAATGACTTATATTATATTCCATCTATCATTTAATAAGTTCTTGGGATTGATCGGCCGGAGGGTTTCGGAAGTCCCTGATCGCTGGCGGTGCGCTGCGGGCTGGCCTGCCCGCTGCCCAGATGCGGCTTCACCTGACAAATGTTATTTAGACAGCATTACGGAGGGGCAATGCACGGGGGAGCTGCCAGGAAATCAAAGAGCATTTAAAATGCAGAATATGTCCTTGTCAAACAATTGGTCTCGTTGAAGCCTCGCTGCCGCTGGCATTGCCTCGGTGCCCGCAGCGCTCTGTAGAGAGGCTCTGCCAGCCCGGCTCTGCCAGCCCGGCCGCGGAGCAAGGGTGGCACGGAGAAAGGGAGCGACGCGCGGCCACGGCTCCAGCGCAGCCGTGGATGGCCACGAGGCTGCAGCTCCAGCCCCGAAGGGCCTGGAGGAGGCGTTCCACATCCCGACGTCCCTAACGGAGGAGAGGTTTTCACGTGCACGGCGCCGGCAGCTTTGTTGCAATGCTCGCAGGCAAAAGTTCAGCAGAGCGCAGATTTATTGGGTTAGGTTTTGGGGTTTGCTTTTTAAGGCTCTTCCAGCCTTCAATATCCAACTGCATCTCCTAGTGGCGAGGGCTACACGTCTGCCCGGGCTGCCAGGCCTCTTTGTTACCGGCTGCTACCTCGCCGAAAGGGGAACGCAGAAAGAACACAGCCGCCAAAAGCCTGCCCTTGGCCGGGCTGTGCAGGGGACCGAGGAGGATCTGCCCCTGCCGCAGCAGCTTGCCAGGAAAAAAAAAAAAAAAAACAAACAAAAGCCATTGAGCTGGGCTGTGCGCGAAGGAGTGGTTATTTAAAAACGCAGTGACCAGTTCCTAAGCTGAAAACCTTACCCCAGAGCCAGTAATTCTGGCACATCTAGCGCAGATGTGGCTCTGGACTTTTTGTGGAGACACTGAAGTTTTTCTCAGTGGCAGTTCGAGATCTGCAGTGAGGCATTCCAGCATCTTGCTAATGAAGACCCTACATTGACCTTATTAAAAACATGGGGATTTTCATCCTAATTGAGAAGACACTGTTTTTCAACTGTTTCAAAAGAAGAATAAAAAACCAAACATTATCAGTCCCATCTTTTAGATGATAAGGGAGGGGGGGGAGAAAGCTCGGTGAGGAGAGATTTCAAAGCCCGCTTTGTTTTCATCAGCTTTGAAATCAACAGACAGCCCTGAGAATTTTGTTTTTCAGAACTATGGTGTTTAATTCGATTTACAATTTCCAGGCAATTCTATATATATTCACCCAAACAACAACAACAAAAAAAAAAACAGACCTCTTTAAAGAAATCCTCCTGCTTTTTTCAGATGTGTCATTTCTCCTGCGGGTAGGATTGCAGGATACAGACCAATTAAGCTAAAAACAAAAACAAAACGGGGAGGAAAGGCAGGGAGAGAAGAGGTGGTTTTGTTTTGTCCCTGTTCAGCGCTCCCTGCTCCACCTGGCTCAGGTGACCATCTCATGGACACCTTTCCTTCACCTTACCGAGGGTTTTAGTGCAGATTTCTTCAAGGACCGTCCCTCAACTACACAAGCTGACAGCAGCTGAAATCCACCCATTTCTTCAGCTAGAAACATCGGAGCCCCCTGACCGACCTAGCGCATTCCCTCTCGCTGTCGGAGGGCTGGCAGCAGCTTCCACCCCAGTGCTCTGGCAGGACGGGCTCCAGCCTCGCTGCCAGCCCCGTGCCCAGCACAGGCAGCAGCAGCAGCGGCGGCAGCAGCAGCAGCAGCAGCTTGTCCCTTCACTGCTCCCATGGCCTTACTCCAAAAAGGCATCCTAAGATCCTGGGCAGTGCCACCGCCTCTTGCTGGTGGTGCCTCCTGGGGAGATGCACTTTTGGGGCCACAAATATTTTCTATGCCAGGACCCTGAACTGAGGCTCTCCACCTTATTTTTCTACCCGATTAATTGTTAGAAAAGGCCTTTAAGATCCTCTGATAAACTGTTCCAGAAGTCCAAACTAATATTATTAACTATGAATCTTCCCCTATAAATAATTCCCAGAAGTAGATCAATGCTACAGTAGAGTCAATGGATTCACTGGAATCATTTCTTCCTGTTACTCCTGGACTACTTTTTTTCTGTCGCCACTAATCAATTACGATGATAAAACTGCCCTGGAACACCCCCAAAATAGAGACAAACCATGTATTATCAGAGGCTGGGGATGTGCGCAGCATTGGAGATCTGCTACCTTCTCTGTGGCACATTTGTTTTCTCCAACAGACAGTTAAGTTAAAAAAAAAAAAAAGGAGGCACAGTAAATGAATGGTCTGGATGTAACACAGCATTAATTCCCTGACCTTCTGCATTGAGTGACTAAGAATCTCAATCTCAATTATTCCTCTCATGATGGAATCTGAAATAGACACAGCGAGTCCTCACATTCTTGCTCAAAACCAGGAGAGGTGGAATGAGATGAGCCAGCCCGATCATTCGGCACTGAAGCCACATTCATTATCAGCTCCGTGTCATTCAAAAAAATTGACTGCAGGAGAAAGCAAGAGCATCCAAGGAGAACTACCGCAGAACATGTGCAGGCAGTACCTGTGTAGATACAGGCACACGTTTATATGCGTATATGCACTTTAAAATGCACGGATCGGAAGCTGAATTAGGGGTAGGAAAAACAAGCCGCTCTCTAGAGGGCATCATCGCTATACATTTCCAACAGGCAGATCAAAGTTGCTGCAAGACGCCCTGAAAGCCTGGAGAGCAGGAGCGGCTCCGCAGCCGGGGGGAATGCTCGCTGTCTGCCCGTTTGTCTGAGCCACGTGCCCCCCGGCCAGCGGCTCCATTTTGAAGTTGTAGCATTCCTGCACTTACGGCACCCCGGAAACGCACAGAGCCCCGATTTCTGGTGTTTCCCAGCTGTCTTCAGAGAGCTAACCGATTTATCTAGTTCTTCCAGCTACTGAAGTACTTTTCGTTGCTGATCTGGCAAATCCCATGCCCAGTAAGGTCACACCAAAGGCGACACAAGCAGGAAGGCTTCCACGAAGCTTTTAGGCTGCCTGAGCACAGCTCTTCAGCAGGTACAAGCTGCCACAGCTCGGCTGGCACTGGAGGAACCTGTGAAGGACTCTTCCTGCGCTCAAAGCAAGGACAAAGCCCCACGGCCCAGCCGTAAGGGGCTATTTCCCAGCCCCGCATGGCCCGGCGTGTGTCACGGTCTGTCAGCAGCTGCCGCCTGTCTTGCCGGCCTTCCTTGCGGACGGTGCAGCCGGGCACGGTTTCCCCTCGGGGCCCTCTGTTCTGTGTGCACGCTGGTGGGGTCGGGTGCCCTCACGGCACCTCCACGCATCGCCCCAGAAGGGCTGGGGTGCCCGAAGGACCCTTGGTGCCCGCACCCCGCACATCCCCTTGGCGAAGTGCACTGGGCTCCTCCGCTCGGCCCTCTGGAGGGGCCTGGCACGGCACGCGGGCCGGCTGCCGCCAGCCTGGGAGACCAGAAGCCGTGCGCAGCCGCTGGCCGCATCTCGCATTCCAGCATTGTACGTCAGGAAGAAACGTGCCTGGTAAATGCAGCTGTAACTACGTTAAAACGCCGTAATCTAATTCTAACCACATCATGACGGAGGCGCGGATCAGATAAGCACGAAGAGCCGGGGGGGGACAAACCCGGCGCCCGCTGTGCCCTGCTCGCGGGAGCTGAGCCCTGCAGAGCCCCAGCCCTGTGGCACGCCGGCGGGCAGGTCCCACGTGCAGACAGCGTCCCACGACCTCCTCGCAGCACTGCACATCCCACAGCCTGGTGCCACGAGCGCGCCGCCTGCAGAAGACGTTCCCCATGCTGCTGCCCACTGCCATCCCACCCCGGGGAGCAGCCTCGGCCAGCACCACACCAGCCTCTGAGTTATGGCCAAGAAATGTCCCCGTACCCGGGAGCGCTCCTTCCCCCTGCGTCAACCCTTTGTTCTCTTCCCTTATTTAAGAAATTCCTCATCTTGAAGCATCCTCTCCCCTTGGATTTAAAGCACAGATGCTCCGGCTGTCCGGGTCCTGGATTCCTGGTTTGACTTTCGGGCTGCCGTCAGATTTACTCCCTCGTTCCAAATCAGCTTAAGCAGAGGTTAATGCTGAACTTGTGCTTACACCTTTGCTGAAACAGGGCTTTGCTGACTTTCTGCTTTATTTATTTGGCTTCCCGAGGTTGCAAAGCTGAGATGGCAAGGATCCTGCCTTGAACTTCCCCCGGGACGCCGTGTGATGGAGAGCAAAGGCTGCGAACGTTGTGGAGTCTCTGCTGCATTAGGAGCAGAGTTTCATGAAGATTCATGTCTTTCATATTGTTCTATGAAATTAAAGTGCAGTGGAAAATCACTCTCGAGGAAGTGAAGATCTACTGCAGTAATTTAGATGTAAACATAATTAAGCAACCCGTCCTGACATACCTGTCCCTTCTTGGCCAAAGTTCAGCTGGAATGTTTGTCGATGTTAAGATCAAGCTACACAAATAATTTGAACCGGCTACGTCAGGGAAGTAAAACCCATTAAAGAGATTTGGGTGACAAGATCTATAGCAGTGCTCCCCTCGGTCCATCTGAGCCAGAAGCAAAACTTGGGCCCTTCATTTCTCTTCCTGCACCACCCTCCCGCCTCCCGCACACCCTCAGAGCCGCCTTTCCTCGTGCAGCGGTGACCGAAACCCAGCTCAGCTGCGGGATCGCCGCCTGTGCCAGCTTCCCTGAATTCGTTTAAACCTGACAGGAACACATTAGTCACACATCTCACTGGCTGAAAGTAAGAAGTGGGCATTTACGCTTGGTCTTTGAATAGCCACAGTCAAAAAATGTGCAACATTCACACTTATGGACTGGTTATAACTAAGCAAAACTGAGCTGCTTTTAAGCTGAGCTGGGAGCATCAAACTGGCAGGGACATTTAGAGCTTTCCAGAGTCCCTGCGTGTGGAATGATTTTCTGAAAACGCAGGCTTTTTTCTTTTCTTTTTGTTTAGAGTAAATGTATAGTCTGTGAAGCTCCGAGGAAAGAACTTTAAAAATGTGACCTTTAGGGCTTTGATACTAGACGACAAATAAAAATAAACCGGAGGACAATCCCTTCAAAAACATGCCCGGCTATTATTTAGCAAGCAGAGAAAAGAAATAAGGATGACATGTTTTGCTTGGAGGCCACGACTGACAGCGGGCCCGTGTGTTATCTTTAAAAATACTGGAGGGATAACACGGTACTGGCAAACTTCTGCTGCGTGCGACACGCAGCCCGTGCTGCAGGAGCAGGCACCACGTCCCCACCGCTCCGCGCTCGCTGCTCAGCCATCGGCCAGGCGCAGACCCGGCACATCCCATGGGGGTGCCGGCAGTCCTAGCAGCGCCGTGCGCTTTGCTCAGGGAGCTGTGGCCACGTGCCAGGAGGTGACACCCGCTCACCTGGCACTCGAGAGCATTTCAGCTTCACCTTTCCAAATCAACATCTTCACGTCATTGGGGAACCACACCTGGAGGCCCAGCAGGATCCTAAGGTTCTTATCAAGGTGCTGTTTCGAAAGGGGAAAAAAATAGAAAATTTGGGCAATCCTAAGCGGGAATGGACAGGGTCTCCTGGACCTGCTCTCCTGACTGGGGCCATTTTGGGGTCATACATCATCACGGTGCTGCTGGCCCCGTGATATGTTAGTGCAATGCATCATCAGAGCAGCGTTGCTCCAGTGATGCATTATTCTCCACACAGCGTTAGCCTCTCACCAGCTGATTGTCCACCAGCAAGAACACGTTCGGGACAGCCAGTACATATTAATTTAGTCTCAGAAACTTTTGGGCACTTGCACTGTTTATTCTGAAACTCAGCTTTATTTCTTTCTGGGTACCCAGCTGGGACCAGAGGAACTCTCAGACCTCTGGAGAACACCCCACAAGCCTCACCATGCCGTGCTACTTAAGAGGTGAAAACAATTTTCAGAACAAGCTGAAGTCAATGGAAACCCCCAAAGGGTTTTTTTGATTTTCACGTTGCATTTGCTGGCAGCCCTGATGAGCTGTGGCTGCAGCTTACCAAAAGCAGATAGCCCAGGGGCTGCAGTCCCACAGACTCTCTCATACAGACAGACGGACAGCTCGGCATGCCGGGACGCGGGCACGGTTACAGCCCTGCTGTTAACGTATGGTGGTCGAGGAGCAGGCAACGGGCAGCCCTCATCCAAGCTTCTTCCCACTTAGAGCCTTCTCTTTTCTTAAAATGCATGGAAGTTTTAAAAACTTCTCCGTCACTTCTCCCCCTTCTTTTTGCTCTCCTCCCTGTATGGCTGCGGTTCACCTCGCATACAGTGCCGCGGGTTTGAGTCAATACAGGGACAATACTCGGCTGTTCTCTATCAGCAACAGAAAAATAAGATAAAATTAAAAACAACACGAACTTAGCTGAGAAAGTAATAAGAAGGCAAACTCAATTACTGTTTCATCTGGCATTATTGTAGCTTTGCTGCTGTTTGTCAGGGACTTCTTCCAGGCAAAATTGGAGAGATTATCTTGTCTGGATGTTATGAGGTAGCTAATCCCTTCCGCAAGCGGAGGGGCGCCAAGCGCTCCGCGTTGGGCCCACGGGCGCGGAGGCGGGCGAAGCGCTGCCGCCAGCTCCTGGCCTGGCACGGCTTCGCGGGAGAGCACCACCACCCCGAGGCGCTCCGATCCCCCCCTCTCCCCGCCCGGCTGTGCCAGTGCTGTCCACGGAAGACGTGTCCCCAGAAGAACCTGCACGCCCCCGGTGCCCCTGCTGCCGGAGCAGAGCTGAGGATGAGGCCGGTCCTGCCTTCCTCCAGCCAGCTGCAGGAGACCCTGAGGCACGGCGCGGGTTGGAGGCACCAGGAAGCACCCACCCACCTACACGGGATTTTATACAGCGTATGTCACTCTGGGGCCATTACTTCCAGGGAAGACAAAGTCCAATTTCCCTGTAAGGACAGCTATTTTTCTTTCATTTCAAACTCCAACGTAAGCAGGGTAAGGTTGTCTTAACTAGAAATTCATAAAGGTCTAATCGTTAATCACACTGTACATTAACCCAGAGCAAGGCATTTAGGTAAACAGCACTGACATAGCTAACGCCTCTCAGCAAAGCAACAGATTGCTATTACAGCCTGGGGAACAAAATGTGGAGCCCCCCTACCCCCTGCTCGCTGGCTGCCCCTGCTCCCCCATGAGAACGGGGAACAAAAAAAAAAACACCACCAGTCCTCACTTGTCCCCCTGGCCCCCAGGAGCTCAGGGAAAACATCTTTGCAATTGGGGGAAATGTAAAGGGTTGCTCAGCTGGAAAAACTGACCAGCCACTCTACCGTGTGTGTACGTATATGCGTATGTATATATACACGGGTGTGCTTAATGTTAATGACTTCTTTTCAGCAGCAAGCAATGTGTCTGTTGCAACCAAAAACGATTCTGCTATTTCAACGCCAGGAAATCTGCAAGTCAAAGGTGAGGGAATGACTGCACGGAGCAGCCAATATTAAAAAATCACAATCTGGCAGCCAGCAGCAGCCTGTGATTTCTGGGCGAGCTGGATTGCCAATCATTTTTATACCTCTGCGCTTTAAATAGCAATAATGTGTTGAATGTGAAATTGCCTGTGCTGATGTGGTTTGCTTCGCGCTATTAAAATACAAGCGTCGGGACACATATTACACATTTGTGATTCCTCGGAGACATTGTTGGGGGAAAAATACAAACTCCACAAGAAAATTGGGGGGATAAAGAGTCAAAGGGGGAGGGACGACCGGACAACCAGGTCCCTGAAAGATCACAAGTATGCAGAAAGGAAACGGGGGGAACATTGGTACATCTGGATACGTCCAGGAAATAGCCAATTATTTCAAAGCCACCGGAGCACATTCAGTGACGGAAATTATTTCCGATAACGTTTATTCCCCATTTGATTTCCGTTTGTTTTGCTCTGGCTTGGCCCATTCCAGAGCAACACTTGGCCCAACACCTATGGCCCCGTCTTGGCACTAGGTTGCTGCTGTGCCTTCCTACAGAGCCAGAGCTCCAGCAAAAGGTGCTCTGCTGCACCTCACGCAGCCTTGGAAGAGGCGAGGCAGGCGCAGCCCCAGCAGTTCGCGGTGGCAGGAGGCTGGCGCCCACCTCCCAGCACCCACCTCCCGCGGAGCCCCCGGCGGTGCCAGCCGGCCCGGTGCTGCCGTCCTGCCACATGGGCACGGCGCTGCCGAGCTGGTTAGAGAGCAAAACCAAGGGACCTATGACACGTTGGAGTGCATGGGCGGGGAACCCGGCTTCCCACAGAGATTTGGGGTTGTGGGGCTGGTCCCGCCTCTGCCTACTGCTTTGTGCCTAATCCAGCACCCTGCAGGACGCCGGAGAGCTGTTAAACCGTCCTCGGCGTTCGGGTTGCTCACCCAAATCCCTCCCTCCACTCACACGGTGTTCCCATTACGTACCTTCCCGTGAGCAGCTTTGCCAGGACTTTCCAGGACCTTGGGTAACGCTGCTGGCAGTTTCGCCTGGGTAAGGACGCAGAGTGCTAAACCCTCGGCCATGTGCAGCCTGCATCTTCACAGGAGCTCTTTTTGTCCCGAATCAGGTAGCCATTACACACTCTGACAACCACGTAACTCTTTGTGGATGATCAAATCCTTTAATGTATGACCTTACAGCCTTATTTATATATAAGTACCCACATATAATGCATATCTGTATAAAAAAGTACCAAGCCATCTGTGTAAACAGCTATATTCCTGAAAGGGGAAAAAATTAGGATGCATGCACAGTGTTATTTCCATCCTTCTAAAAAGTTATTGCATGATTCAGTAATCTCCACCCTGCTTTCTGCCCTCTACCCTCTCCTCTGTCAACATATAAATAGCCGTTCCTCGGTCACACGTTCCAGGTGCCAAACTTCTGCAAAGTCTTTCAAGAATAGAACATTCCTAGCTCAGACACATACAGACCATGAGTTGAGGGTGAATAAAATAAAATAACATAAAGAAGCCTTCGATACTCTCAGGATTAGTTTTGCTGCAGCATCATCTAGTGACCGGAGCAAAGCCGGGTCCCCGTGGGCAGCTCCTGCCGTCGGCAGCAGCACGAAGGCGAGAGGGGAGGCGCGGGCGGCGGGGGGCTGGGATGCTCGTTCAGCGGACGTGGAACAAAGCAAAGAGATTTAAGGTCCTGTCATACTCAGGAATTTTATTAGTCCTTCTGCAGCAGTTATAGGGCTGATTTTTTTATTATTATTTTTTAAGAGAATAGGCATAGCGGGAAGGTCCTAGTAATAAAAGGTGCCAGAACAGAATAAAAACTGAAGTATCTCTGTTCGTCATACTCACGGACCCCATGCTATTGAACCAAGGTCATACAAAACTAGAACTCGAGCCCGTGTTTCTCCAGCCCCTCCAATGCCTTCGCCACACCCTGCCAGCAGCCCCGCTCCTCTTCCCCCACCTCGCTCCATCGTTGCTGTAACTCGGCACCAGCAGCCGGAGCGACCTCACCTGCAGCGGAGCTTCCTCCCCGCGCAGACAGACCTCAAACCCAGACAACCAGAGTACAACGTAATCAACACAAAAAGGCCGAGAAAATTAACTTAAAAACGTTAAGTGAGAAGAACAAAGACTTTAGACGTGAGCTGGAAGACAATTTGCGCTCAGAGGAGAAAGCGGCGTGGGCAGTTAGGTGCAAAGGCGCTGTGTTTACAGAGGTTGCGAGCAGAGGAGATGGCAGGCGAGATATTGATTTGATAAGCAGATGAGCTGAAATTCTGAATGCACTGGAGATGCTGATAGAAAAAAAGGGATAGAGGGAGAGACAGGGGAACACAGGAGAAACAGCTGTGTACACTGAGATGCATGAGATGTTATGGAAAATAGAAGGTCATCATGATCCATGAAATTCTCAAAAGAAATAGGAGAAGTGGAGATCGCAGGGAGACAGCAGATGTTTTCATGCCAAGACAATGATGGAACCGTAATTACAGCGAGATAGAGCATCCTGCATAGTCACAGCAACAAAGAAACAAAACAAAACCCCAAACCAGACACGTTTGATTGGCGACTGGAAAAGACTACGGAAAGGTAATAAGCATTTAGCCCTTCTATTACACACAAGTCAGAAAGGTGGAAGAAAGAGGGCACCTCTCCACTGCAGGGCGAGAGCCCTGACCAGGAGGTCAAGCTGCTGATGAAAACCCAGGGGCTCACCTGCGTCTTTCACACGAGCTACAGCTGGGGGCTCACAGCTGAAGCCAGAAGTGGTTTTCTCTCCCCATTCTCAATACTGGGGACTCCCAACACACGAGAACAGAGGCAGGGACTTGTCCCAGCCCAGGCACCTCGCTCGAGGCCAGAGCCCGAGCAGTGGCACAGACAGAGGCAGCGGGGGCTTGTGCGCCACGGGGGCTCTGTCCCCTCTCTGCCGCCACGGCTCCTACCTGGCAGGGCTGCCTCCATGGCGTTTCCTCCCTTCCTTCTCAAGTTAAGTCCAGGTAGATCATTTGCAGCCGAAACTCCGGTGGTTTGCTGCAGCTGGACGTGAACCGCTCGGGCACCATTCCTGCCCTCAGTCCCCATCCGTGTGGGCTCAGCAGCACGAGGCCTCGCCCGGCGCTCACTTTCCTCCGTCCTCCTGGGAGCAGCGCCCGTGTCCCTGGCTGGGGTCTCCCCGCTCCTCAGGAGCCCGCAGGCTGGGCAAGCAGCGCGGCACCGCTGACTTCGTGCTCCACGGGACTGTGCCCTGGTGATCCCTGAGCCCCTGTGCCCCGAGGCCGGTTTTCCCTGCACGTACCTGGGGCAGCACGGTGCAGAGACTGGGAGAGGTGGTGCTTGGCCGAGGAAAGCATTCAGGGACAGCAGCCTGGGCAGCCCCTGCCTTGTCAGCCTCCCTGTGATTCTTCACTGCCTTCTTCCTCGAAGATGAGAAGAGCCGTGCATTATTTTTGTCAGGTCTTAAAAAAAATGAAGTTACAGTTGTGACACATGGCACCTTAGCTTGCCTACAGGCTCCTGAAAGCGCAGTTTTTGTCTGTGTAAAATTAATTATATGAATTCAGCACGCACTCAGTCTCCAAAACACAAAAGGGCTTAGAAATATGAAAATAAAGCTTGAATTTATTGCTAATTAAGAAAAATAACACCTCCATGCACTGTATTTGCAGCATCTGAACAGGAACGTTTTCTCCAGGCTCATTCATACTTGTCAGGCCGGCACCTCTTTATTTTTTTAAGTGCACCGAACTGTGTTTTCAGCTTCCACAGCCCCAAGTCCGCCTTTCAGCGCGGCCTCACCTCAGGCTCACCTCGGGGGGGGGGGGGGGCAGAACAAAGGCGGGCTCCGCCGCGGGCAGCGGCCCCGGGGCAGGGCGGCGAGGCCGGGCCAGGGGAGGCCCGGCGGGGCCCGGCCGGTGCTCGGGCGCCCCCTGCTGCCCCGGGCCCGTCCCGCGGGGGGCACCGCGAGGCCCTTCCCCGCCGTGGGGCCTTCGCGGCCCGGCTGGGGCTGGAAGGGACCCCGCAGGCCCAGGCTGGCCCTGGGGATCTGAGGAGGGGACCTCGAGGAGCGGCGGGGCCGGGAGCCGGCTGAGGCGCCCCACGATTCCCGCCCTGCTCCCAGGAACCGGGCCTGCCAGCAGTGCGAGGCCGCCAGCCCCGGGCAGGACGGGGCCAGAACCGGAGCCACACGGCGTGACCGGGGCGGTTTACATTGTTATGTGTAACCACAAGCGAGGAGCAGCTCCTGAGGGCCAGAAAAGGGGCTTCGATCCCTCAGACACAGACACTCTAGACTCAGACAACACCTAGGAAAGAAACCCAGATCCACAAATTACTTTGAAAGTGCTATTTTCCAGAAACGAGAGCACCCTACTTGAACAGCCTGAAACATCACTTCAGCATCCTTGAATCCAAACGAGTTCAGGTATATTTAAAAAAAAAAAAAAGTCACTCACCTACAGTTTTGGAGCTGGGACAGGCGCTGAGCAGAGGGGGAGCCCCTTTAATCCGATCCCCCTCTCCCAGGGGAAGGACCCCGGGGCCACACCACATCCTGGGCACCGCTCAGTGCCATCACTGACATCCCAGGGGCTGAGGAAACCAAGGCTGCTGTTGTAAAACATCTGACCACGTTTTTAGACATGAAAACATACTCCTGAGACTCTGCAGCAGCTCTTACATTCCTGATTCAGCAAAAGGAGGAAAGACCCTGGTCTGCGTTCGTCTCCCAAAGGCCGGTGTGGAGCTAGAAAAGGTGCAGGGAGGACACATGGTACCACCAGCTTCCCTGTAAGGAGCTAAATGGACTTCAGACACCTCATCCTGGAACAGAGGCAGGTGACAGAAGAGAAGCCTATAAGTGGCACAGACAAGGCAAAGCAGGGGCCATTACTCACCTGAGGCAGCATCAGGGTGATGGATTATCTGGGGTTGTTCTCAGGCAATTTAGAAGACAAACAGGAAGTAATTCTTTCACCCACATGTAATTATGTTGGGAGACACATTGCCACAGGATCTCGTGAAGGTCAGAAGGACAAACAGACTCAAAAAGCCATCACACGGATTCAACGTGTCTGTTAAGTACAACAGCTGCATGGGGCTCAGAAGCCCCAGCATCGCTCCTAGCTGGAAACGGGGCCAGCCCACAGGGCAGGACTGCTCTGCAGGGGCTCCAGATCCAGCTTTTGCACCTTGTACCTGAATTGCACGGACAGGCAGAACAGATGAGCACGAGGCCGACTTTCATCCACAGCTGCTGTCAGGTCCAGTCTTGGACCACAGAGCCCCAGCGCTGGCTCGTCCCTCTTTTACCAGCCCTAAGTGCAATCCCCCTTTTTGCCCGAAGCAGACAGAATATTTCCCCTCTCGCTTTGCCTTGTTGCTGGTCTTTTCTTTTGAAGGGAAGGGGGAGGAGGCAGAGGCAGCTGGAGCCAAAACGCAGCTCTGAAGGCACTGAACTAAATGCAGGACACGTGTTGGTGGTTCTTGCTCTGCAGCCTCTGACTTGCAGGCCTCCTACTGACAGCACTGAGACAGGGACATGATGTATTTGTGTGACTCAAGAGCAGAGGAAGTCATATGCAAGCTTTATTTTTACTTTTATAGGAAGAAAACCACTGCCAAAGAAATTTCCACCACCAAAGGCCAGAGCTAGGTTCCCTGCTGGGCCGTGAGCAGGCTGCATACGTGGCTACGAGAGGCAGGGAGCTGAACCACCCTGTGTTAGCACTGCCAGCGCCAGCAGCAGACAGGGGCACCATTCATTTGCTCCAAAAACACCCTCTTCGCTCCTCCCCTCGTCGCTCTCTAAGAAGTCTTTGACTTGCTGTGCTGCAGGAAAAGCGGCCCTGTGCCCCCTGAGGACCTGGCCCAGGCACTGCTCAGCTGCCCCAGCATGGAGGGAATGGGCACGGAGGCCATGGGGGGAGGCCTGGTGGAAAAGCAGCCCCCAGGCTGCCAGGGGTCAGAAGAGCAAGATCTGGGCTCACACGGGGCTGCTCAGCAGAGGAAAGCGGGAGCATGGCTTGGGGCCAGCAGGCGGGAAGCACTCCAGACGGAAGTTATAAATTAGGTGTCTCCAGAGACCTCATTCATTTTACCCATAATAAAATTACCACTTTTCAAAGGGGAAAGCCCCTTTGAATCGCTTCAAAGTAAGCCCAGGGGAGGGCTCAGCTCAGATGCACGCACGCTCAGCCCCCAGTTTGCAGCCAAGAAGAGCAGGACCGCCTCAGGGAGGGGGCTGGTTCCCTGAACAACTGTGTGCACATGCACCTATCTACTGACCATAAAAGCAATACTCAGAGTTTAACACACTTAGTTCTGTGCAATCCTAGACAAATCAGTCCATTCAGTGCCTTCATTTCTCTTCCATCCATGAAGTGTAGATACATCCTACTGAAAAAGACGTTACCAACTGCAAGGTGCTCCAGTACCAGGGTAAGGACAAACTGTTCACTGGGACACCAACTCACATCATTGCTCTGCCTGGCTTGAACAAGGAACTTGTTAATACTTGAAAGAGGGGGTTTTATTGCCTGTACAATAGGGAGACTCCCAAGTTTTGCTTTTCAACACACAAGTGTGACAAAGGGGCTTCCTGAGCCCACAGGGTAAATTAATTCCACCATATATACACAACAGCTTTGAGTACCAGTGCTCAGGCTAAGGCTTTCTAGTAAGTAATTCATCATAAGATTAAATTCAGTTTTCAGTTCCTTCACAAAGTTTGAAGTAAAATAAACCCCAGGACAGCTGAAGCTTGACCTTTCTGCATCTGTTGAAAAGCCATTGGGATCTTATCTCACCTGCTTATCCCACTGAGCTCCCTTCCCAACCCTGCATCACAAGAGGTCTGGAAATGAAGGCTCTTAGTCATCACAGGTTGATTAAGACGGCTTAAAATTCGAGCTTTAATTGAAATGGAAAATAAACATTCCAAAATGATATATGTTTTATAGATTTAACTGAGTTACCAAATTTAGTTTTCATTGGACATTATTGCAAATATGAACATTAAATCATAAGCGCCGAATAGGAGAGAACTCAAAAAAAAAGGTTATAATCATACCATATCAGAAGGGATCGGACCAAATGCTTTTGTAGGCAGCTATCCAAATGTATGATGTGCTGACATGTTAGCTCATAGGATGTAAAGACATCCTTGAATCTACCTGAAAAAGTTCGAGGCCTGACTACATCATTTTCCTGGCAAGTATCTTCTCTGCCAGCAATAAATCCCAGCTCAATACATATCTAAAATGATATACATTAGAGGGCATATGTTTAAGAGTATTAAGTCAGCTTAAATTACTTGAGCAAAATTTTAGGTTTGTGATAGAAATCTAAAAAGGAGCAAAAAAATTGAGAACACCACTGCAATATTAATGCCAAATTGTTACTTTTTTTTAAAAAGAGATCTGTACAGCAACATAGCAAAGAATGCAGTGATCACAATTCAAACCAGACAGCAATCTAAGGGAATGCTAATCCTGTATACAGTAGAGCAGAAACACTCCCACATTCGGATGCTCCAGATATGTCGGCTACCCTAATGCACTCCAAACCAGTTCTACCTACATAGGACATTTTGGTGTGAAAAAGTTTCTGTAAAGTTCCCTTTGTTTCCAGTGTTTTTCTTGTACAAAATATTACAATGTTTTTATATATATTTACAGACTTGCACAGCTAGAAAAATACAAATTACAATTGGGCTTGGCAATCAGTTCTTTTCTTTAAATACATGATATTTCAAGAGCAAAATCGTAGTGGTAACATATCCTGCACTTCAAGCATCTGCACAGAGAAGCTTTCTTTGTTAAGCATATCAAGCATAAAAAAACATGACTGCAGTGAGACATGTGCCACAGTAAGCGCAACAAATGCGATTCATCAACCTCCTGGCATCAAGAAGATATAAGATGAATGCAGTTTGTGCACATCAGTGGCATGATATAGAAAAGTTCATTACTGAATATTAATTTCCTTAATAACATTCATTAATTTCACAGGCAGAGCCTGTTAAAAAAGGACAACCAATGTAACTTTTCATAAAAGCGGACACCAGCTTCATGGGGTATTATACATCTTCAACAAAAATGCAACCACAGTTAATATTTCAGGGGCATTTGTTGACTTCAAGCAAGCCCTAGGGTTCTACAAGTTTTCCATTCAATTTTTGAATAGAGGCCAGGGAGGATTTTCTGCTTTAAAGCTACAGTATCTCTCATTATGGCTTTTAATACCCTGCCTTTCACTGAGATGAGGTATGTGTTTCTAGTGAAATGGTAACAGTTGAGCAAAACAAGTTTCAATGGACCACAAAACTCTGTATGCAGGTGTAAACAGATCTTCCCGTAAGAGGTTGCCAAACCAAATTGTAACAGTGCAAAACAGGATTATTTTTTTTTTTCCCTGTTAGGAAAAGGTTGTCGAGGCATCTAGGACATTGCTAGTAGTTGTCAACCCACTGAGCAAATCCTCTTTCCACCAGAGTTCTGTTTATCGACACCACCTGAAGGGAGAGGAAAAAAGAAGAAAGGTGAACAAGCCACGAGCAAGAAACACCAAGTTCCTTACCAAGAAATGAGTCCGCACAGCCATAAACTTGAACTATATTGAAAAGGTAAGTGTGCTAACATACCTCATCTCCCATCATACTCCACAACTGTATTAGTGGCAGACCTGTTGCATTGTCATAATTTGTGACCTGGAAACAGAAAAACATTAGCATGCAGCAATTCTGGTCTCCTCCGTGGTAGATGCAAGGCTCACGTCACTGAGTGATAGTCAATAATTAAACCCACACGCAGGTGGAAGAAATGTAGCTGTTGCCAACAGGCAGCTGAGACACTCTGCTGGCAAGTTTGTCACCCCATTTCTTCAAATCTTTACCCTTGCTAGAATTAGTGATACATTTGAGTGTTGCATTAAACCAAAGGAAGCCAGGAGATTGTTACAAATACTTTCAGCTTCCCACTTGGCTTACAGGGATGTCTACAGCCACTATTAGAAACACTTCAGAAAAGGTAAGGCCCTCTTTATTAAGATCTGGCACCGCGCACAAAAGCCTGTGGGACACTACCAGAAACCTTAGCTTCTGGCCTGTGGCGGGCCAGGGGGCGATCTTGCATATCAGTGTTGTGAAGGCATTCAAGGTTGGCAGAACAGTGCAGGCCCAGGTGAATACCTGATCTGCTGGACACTTTGGGCTCTTTAAGCCCATTCGGGCACCCATCCTCCCGGTCTACATCAGCTGACAGAAGGGAATATTCACCCCTTTCCTTGTGCATCCCTTTGAGCCACACAGTCCCAAGCAGTGGTGATGCCACACAAGGGAGTTCTCAGCCTGTTCTCAGAGCTGAGACTTCTCAACAAGAACCTTGCTCAGCAGCCAGGCTTACAGGCTCTGCACTTTGTTTCTGATAAACACACAGCGTGCTAGGGGCAGAGAGAATAACAGCAGCAGCAAAATTATCAACAAGGCTTTTCTAGACAGCTCTCATGTACCTGCGCCAGTAGTGCTGCGCCTCTGGTCATCTCACTAACAGCAGCATCAGCTTCTGATGAAAAGTGATCCTCGTCTTTGGAAAGAAAAGAACAGGAGAAAAATTAGATATTCACAGCCTTTAAAGGCCAGAAGGCACTATTAAACTAATCTCGTTTGACCTTCCACATAAGTTAGGCCAGAGAATCCTCACCTACGGTTGCTGTAGGCACTTGCTGAAACCAGTCTATTAAGCTGGAGAACACACAAATATTACGCCTGCTGTGTTGCTGAAGGGAGAGGATGAAGTGCTTTTCAAAGCCACTAGCCAAGTTAATGTGAACATAAGTGACTGATGAATTAGGAAGCTTTAAAAACAAAAGTATTCTTCTTCTGCAATGCCTTTGAGCTGCCATTAATATTTTGATGCTTAATAAACTAAGGTCAGGGGCCTCAGGACTTTCCCAACCTTGCACAGAGTGCCATACTATAAGCAGAAAACTCAAACATTTGTCCCACAGGCTAGCTGGCATCTGAGCAATGCCAAATGCATGCTCTGCAAGCATTGGAAGCCCGAATCTCACAACCTGCACAGCTTATGGTGGTCCTGCTGCTAACACCACACGCAATGCAGCAGGAAGCCCCCATGTCCCAGCCAATGAAGTTACAATTCACACTGTGAAGATGAGACAGGACATAAGTGCATAAGTACATTTTGAACAAAAGTTGCTTATTTCCTATCAAACTGCTGAAAAATAAAAGTTTCACCTTTGCGGTTCCTGCTCTGAGAATCTCCAGCAACAAGTGAACTCCCTACACCTCTGCAAATGCTGAAGGAGGTAGATGTCCTCAGGGAACGTGCAAACCACTCACCTCTGCTAGCAGCAGCTTAAACCTGGCCATCCATCTACAGTCTTGGCAGGGCCTGTACTAAAGTCCTGCCAGCCAGAAGCTCCAGTGATAAAACCCAGCCTGACCCCTAGCTTACCCCTTCTGCACCCCAGGAAGGCCATCTTTTTTAGATACCAATACAGCAAGAATCTCAAAAAAAGAGCCCAACACCAGGAAACAGAAACCAACCAAAAATATAGAAAACATTTCTAGGCAGTGACTGACATTCCAGTGCTCAGAGGGCAGTCTTTTGAATACAGAATGTACACATCAGGCATTTCAGCAGGAAAATATCAGGTATTTGTCTAGCAAATTAAAAATCAAGTTTGCATTTACAGTTACTGTACAGCAGAAGGCAGAACAGTTACAGCTGCTTAGTTACACCCTGCCAGACCTGCAAACTTGCTGTTTAAGAGAGTAATTCATTCTCTCCTTCATACAAGAAAAAGCCTGGATATTTATGAACTTCCCCTTGAGTCAGACAGATTGTGCCATACTAGCTGATTCAGAAGAAAAAAATATTTCTTCCAATCCTTGCTCGTCACCTCAAAGGCTGCACTTGCAATAGAAGAGAAAGTTTAGACCGAAGCATTGCTTGCTTGTAGCCGGTATCCATTTAAGCCTGCAGGAGGAGTGCCAACAGTACCTCTCGAGAGCTCCATTACCTGGAAGTGGCACCACGTTGTCTAGTAAAACTTCTGCTCCTTGGAAAGGTAGTGTTACAAAATCAGACCTTAAAGAGAATCAAATTAGAATAAGAACATGCCTTTAAATTACTTCTGTATTCTTTAAGGTGACATTGATTAATCAATTACACTAACAGGAATTCAGTTTAAAATTGATGACAGTCCAAAAAAGATCAGACTATTCTTCCACCCATCTAAACAGCAAGAAATTGTTTGGTTACCACATCAAGTTGGATTGGGCTCCAACCAAAGATCACTTCCATAATGCAGGCTGAGCTTCTTACCCCCCTAAGCCCCTGGGGGCTCTTCGTAGGGCAATCGAGTATTTAATGGGCTTGTATACAGCTCTGCCAGCCAGCGAGGGTGAGGTATACAGAACTTCAGTTTTATTCCTAGCTCATCAATGAATTGGGACTCCTGAAAGCATCCTTTTGCATCCGTGTGCTGAAGGGGCAGAAGTTGCATGGCTTTTTTCAAGGGGAGAAGAGAAATTGCAGGAGCTCAGTAAGCTCTTAAGAAATCCACGCCCTCTGCTGGGACAAGTCATTCTAACATTTCCCACTTCAGCAGTGAAAATCCCTATTCAAACCACATGGATGCCTCTGATGGAGATTCAAGCCAGATATTGCCTCAGGCTACAGAAAAGGAGCTAGAGACCTGATTTGTCTGAGCGTGTCAATCTTCACTCTCTCATATCCTCCATAGTCCACGTATCTGATCTCCACTTCGCTGCTCTCTTTGAAGTAGCCAACAACTTGAGCCCGCCACCATGCCCCATCCAGGCCCGGAGCTGCGCAGATAATACCAACTGCAGAGCACAGGAGCACAGAGAGGCTCAGCATTAGAAGACTTCCACAAATAAGCACTTCACACATTAGCAGTACTGCAGTTATCTACTGAGAATCAACAGCACTTCTTACACTGCTTTTATCTTCTTTCAGCACCACCCACACCCCCCAGTCAGATAAGGCCTACAGGTGACACAGAAGAGGTGGGTTTTAGTCTTAAGTCTCTGCCAATACGATGCTGTTCTATGCAGGCATCCGCTTCTGTTCCAGCCTTTGATCACCAGCAGCAAGGTCTGTCTCCAACAAGGAGAGCAAGTGCTAATAACCCCTTCCACGTGACGCAGCCTCTGCTTTACGCTGTGTCCCAACAGCAGCACTACAGATTCAGAAGCAGTTCTACATTGTTAGCAAAAATGTACCAGATGCTAAGTTGACTAAAAAGAAACTGAGATGGATTTGATTTCATCCTGAATTTCAACATGCAACTAAGTGGCCTAGGATATGCTCCAGAGATGAGTGGCATAAGAAAGTAAAACATCTGTACTCTGAGAACAGCTTGAAAAGACATGAAACTGAACAACTTGTGAGCAGCCAAGTTACTTGCCTTCTACAGGTGTTGGCAGGGTTGGAATTCCAGGTTGAGAATAGCAGACATACATCTGCTGGTCCAGGCTACGCAGGACATGGAAAGTGGGGTGCGTATGTTGCTGTAGAAACATGTGTCCTGCATTGACTTGGTTAGCCACAACCACTTCTACAGTGACTCCATCTGGGAGCATCAACTGCCACAGGGAGGAGAAAAATACTCATTAGTGTTTATTACAACACAAGCTTCAGTCACATTAGACACTCAAAGCAACTCCTTGTTCCACCAACAACTCCTGAGGCTGACAGACACCAGTGGGAAAGCACTAGTATGATGATAATTCACTTCCAAAGGCTGCTTTGGATCAGGACCAGAAAGTACTCAGTGTGCTCAGTACTATGCTGTAGTACTCAGTACTATGCTGTTGTACAGGAAGTCAGATTTAGGGAAGGGCCCATCTTGTATACAAAAAGACTATCAGCACAGAGCAGCTGTAGGACTTATTTACCCAAAAGATCAGTGAGCAGAATTAGCAATGATGCAGGTCAAGTCACATTGCACTATCAACACAGTACAACTTGCAAGGATTCCCTACCCACAGAGCTTTTAACATCAAGGTAATCTCTGCAGGGGCTGTCCAAGATTCACCACAGAGCTCTCATGTTAAAATTAATATGCCCTACCTGACATAGAGCCACTGCGTTGGGCAACTACACAGAACACAAAGCATTATTGTGCACAAAATGTATCTAAAATGCCTTTAATGTCACTAAACTCAGTTCTCCTAAACAAAGCCAGCCTTTACATCCATGGAGACAGTTATGTGCAGTTACTGTATACATTTTAAATGCCCAATGCAAGCAAAAGAGTGCTGTACAGATGCTTAGAAACACAAGAAGCACAAAAACTCTTCTCTGGAACACTAATGTGAAAGCCTTCTCTAAGTGTAATTCAACACCATTAGAAAGTAAAATATTTTGAGAAGACTAGCTTCAAGATTTCTAGCTTCAAGATTTAGGGCAGTGCCAGTAATGACAACAGAGCAGCGTGACATTTTGATCTCTAAGCAGAAGTGGCAGGCAATCCAACCAGTTCCAGCCTGAAGTGGTATTTCCTCAGGCAAACATCTAGTCTGGAGGACGAAGCCTACTAAGCCAGATGTGCGATTACACAACATTAACCCCAGCCTGGTAGAACATTCTGCTACATCTCCCACTTCTATTTCCTTTCTACCTGTAGCAGAAGAACAGGCAGATAATCTCATCTGTAGCAGTTACGCAAGCTGGACAATAGATAACTGCACAGATCCAAAGGTGTTTTGAGGGAACCTGTGAACCAGCATGTTCTTACTGGTAAAGGGCCGCGTGGATATGGCATGCTATGATGGCAGTGATCAACAGCAGCCTTCCACCCTGACACCAGCACAGGCAGCAAGCTGAGACTTACCCAGGAAGTCATAGGGAGGGAATGAAGCGTCAGCGATGGTGGAGGTGGAGCATAGATGTTGGTGAGACTCAGCTCTTTGAACTTCTTGCCAATAAGGCTCAGTGCTTTTTCTACATGATGCTGGGAACCTGGAAGACAAAAATCCAGGAGAAGATCTGTTACACAAATATGCTGGGGACACACATACCCTATGTGGAGCTAGAGAACACTACAAGAAACCTGGGCTACACCAACAATTTAAAAAGTTTTAATAGACTGACCATGTAGTCTGATGACTGGATCAACGCAAGCAATGCAGGCCCCAGCTTCAACAGCTTTAGCCTCCAGGATGACCCCTTTTCACAGAGTACTGGCAGATTTTTTTCAGCCGCATTTAGTCTATCATTCTTCACAATCAGATTCCATTGCTGATACACACCCCATAGCTCCTCCCTTAAAAGCCAGAAGTCATCCCACAAAAGATCTTATTTTTGTTATGAACTACAGCAGCTGAGGTTGCTAAACTGCACTCTCACCTCTAGAACAGAGGGTTCATGTGCCAGGGTACAGGTGACTTGGCATATACCTCTACTGTAACACCATTGTCTGTGAGCAGAAAAGTTTTGTAAAGCACCAGACTCAGACTGTACGACTTAGAAAATCCTTGCCCATCTAATTACAACCAACAAGCTAGGTATTAGACTGAACAGAGACATCTCACCTTCAATGTGGCAGATTTGGAAGTCATGGGAATAAGGTAGTGTTGAGATATAAATTTTGGCACCAGATGTTTGCTTCAGGAAGCTCACGTACCTCCCTTGTTTGCCAATCAAGCGGCCAACTAAATGCTTCATGGAAGAGACAAGAAAAATGGTCAGAAGAGAAATACAAATCAAACAGCAATGCTCTCCATGCCTTATTTCACCCACATTCCCAGTTCCTGCAGTGCAAAGAGCCAGGCAGGATGAACACAAGGTAACACCATCCCAGTGCAGAGTTATATTGGTCTGTGATAAGTCAAGGCAGATACAGACCACTAAGTGCAGCTCATTTTAAAAGATTCATCTTTATATCTTGCAGAACAACATAAAACCCAAACAGAACAAAGTCAGGCCCAGCAAATGCTACTGTCTTCCTACAGTCAGTGCAATCACATCCTCTCCCAGTCTGGACTTCTCTTTTAAAAAGAGAAAGGTTAAAGGGAGGAAAACATGCTATATTCATCTTTCATTCAAAATATATACTATGGTGCAGCAATTTTAAAGCAAGCTAATTAGCCTGGTTTACTCCCTTTCTAATCTATCATGCCTATTAGGCTACATAGCCCTGGGGCAGCTGTGCAGGGTGCACTCAAGGCAGCAGCACGTTTATCCTACTAGGAGATGCAGTTTCGCTTTACTGATCATCAGCATCCAGATCTGCTGAGGAGCAGAACTGCAAGAGCGATGACATGTCTGGCAGCCATGCGCAGTTTTGCATAAGGTTGGAAAGAAGGGATGAACACAGTCCTAAAAACACATCCTCTCTCTTTATAATGACCCAAAAGAAAGCTCATTATAAAGACGGAGATGCAAGCAGCTCTAGAGAATAGCTTAGATCAGCATTCAGCTTGTGAGGAGGAGTTTAGACAGGCAGTTGAAACATCCCTCCTACACAGCGGGGGGAAAAAAAGTCTCTCTAAATGGGGAGTAATGAGTTTAACACCCGGAGTTACCCTGGGCATAGCCCTTACATGCCTCTTCTTTACAGCTGTGCACAGGCTCTTCACTCCTGTTGAGTTGTAACAGGAGCTAAATGCTTAAATCCTTGTTTATTTGTTGATCTCCTTGGGATTGCATTGAGCCACTACCAGACTGCAAGAACCAGAAGATCACTACGTAGGGCAGGGCGAGAAGCACGATGGGCTGGTGCCTGGTTACCTTTGGAACCTCGATTTCCCAGATAGTGAGGTCAGACTTGCTGGATTCTCCTCCTGGCTTAGAGTTCTGGCGAGTTGCTGTCTTCCCCAGGGCACAGCCACTGTCCACAGAATCCATGCTATTTACATCTGAACCTACAAAACACATGCACCTATCAGCACTCAGATAACCTACAAAATTAACCCGGCTACCGGACACAAGGCCATGAAAATACGTCATTTAATACAGAAGTTAGGTTGAGCTTTCCCCATGTATTCACGCAGGATGTTCCTGTACCATGCTGCAGTATTTCAGTAAGAGTCAAGCCCTACCACGCAGTTTACTAGAAGTTTCCTTTTGTTCCTGAAGAAAAACCTGAACACCTCTGGGAACACAACAGAAGGAAATTCAATTTCAGGAGGAGTCTTTCAAACATAGTGGCACCTTAGACAGCAGAGACAAGACACTAAAAGTAAATGCTACCAACTGAACGAGAGCTCTGCTAACAACAACACAGAGCTGCAGCTCTAGAAGGATACACCGCATTTTCCCCATGGCTTAGACAGGGCTCACCACAGGACTTCAGCACACCGGGAGGGGGGCGCAGCCCATTCATCTGCTCACTGGACTGACATCACATTCCTGCCCAAACAGGGATTGCATGGGGAATTGTGAGTGTCAGCTGTGCTCGTATTGCCTCTTGCCCAAACTTCTCATATGCCTGGGGAAACAAGGTACCAGAATTGATCTATAGTTTGTTCCCAAACTATCAGTCAATATCAAGGTGGTTTCCACTTGGGAAGGAGAAGAACTAAAACAGCTTCCTCCTGCTTGGCATATCACAAGACTGATCCTTCCTCCAGATTAACAGGCAGGAGCACAAAGATCATTACTTCCTTGTAAGCATTCAGACCATCCAATATAAGACCAAAAAGAAAAAAAAATCCAATAGCTGCTTTACATTTGCTACATCTTAACTAGCAACACAGCACATGCCTCGAAAGTCAAAGGCAAATAGTGCAGCTGTTTGCCACAGCCTTTCTAGACAAGGAGGAGGATTTGAATCTCACAGCCAGGTGTGAAGGTCAGCTGTAGGACCTCTTATCCAGCACAGACACATCAGCAACTTTACCTGTGATATCCCCTCTCCCTAGCCTTCAGCTGTCTCAGCACAGAACTTTTAGCCCTCATCATCACCAGGCTGCACAGCACATTCCCATCACACCAGCATTCACAGCAAGACAAAACCATTTTCTTCCTATAGTTACTCTCACTAGTCAAGACGTTTTGTGGGTTTAATCCTTAATTTTTGGCAAACTCAGTCCATGTCTTACAACAAGCAGGATCCCCATTACTTTGCAGCAATTACAAAAGGCATCCTGTCATTAAGGGCTGTTGGCACCACAGGGTCCTATAAAGGATTTTAACATCCGTCCCCAAGGTCACATGGGTCAACATTTGCTCAGACAGCTTTCTATTCTGCCAGGCACACATCTTCCAGGATCTAGAAGGCAAAAACAATAGAGACAGATGGAGGGACTCTGTGAGCATTGCTGCCGGTTGAGATTTCTTGGCGTGCACCTACTCTTCCAAGGGAGAACAGGCTCCAGGGTAATTGGTCTGCAATCAACTGATTTTATCACGACTTATTAGAGCACTTCTTGGGTTCATCCAGCAGCACCCCAGAAGGCTCACCTACAACCCCCCACAAGGATAGATTAGATCCCAATGCTTATTAGAAGCTGCCTGATCCAAAGCAGGAATTTGTATTAGCAGGTCTCAAACCTGTAAGGTGTTCTCACCAGCCTGACCTACACCCAGACACACTCCAGTTCACCAGGCTGCTCAAGCACATGCTTAGCTTTAGACAATAAGCTTGTGCTGAATGGGGACCAGCCCGTTCACCCCGTTGCAGTATATGCTGAACGTCACCTAGCTAACACCAGATACTACGGAGATGGGAATTCTGACAGCAGATGCTCAGAGTCGTCATACCCACCTGAACAAGAGGGCTAAATATTCATCTGCTGGGAAAAAGTTAAACATGAAGAGGATTTATCTGAACATGTAGCGAAACAAGGGGGATACAGCACATTAAGTGCTTGCTCACCACATTTTTGTATGAGGTTTTCCAAATCTCTTACCTCCCGAGTGATCTCCATCAATCTCTGCTGCCCAGTTACTCTCCTGACGCAAGTCTGGCCCGTCTTCCTTCAGCATCCCATTACTGTATGGCACTTTGCTGTCTTCAGGGAGCTTCGGGGTAGGAGGTTTTTCACTTGGTACTGAGCTCTGCTCAACAGAAGTGTCTTGGGTTGCAGATGTGCTCAGTAAGTCCGAATGCTGGCCTGATGTGACGGACAGCGTTGTGTTCTGCAGCGGGTCCTCCGCACTCGTCGCACCGTCAGATGCGCATGTGCTGCACCCAGAGTCCTCCGTAACCAAGTGTGATTTTCCCAGTGACCCTCCATGGCTTGCCACAGGAGTCCGATCGACTCCTTGCGACTCGCCGCGCACACAGTTCTTTACCTGACACTCCTTCGTGTCTCCCTGAACGGGGCTGGATAAACAGCTGTGTGTTAAACAGCTGGAATATGTCACACACTGATCGCGTTCCTCCACCTGTGGGGATGTCAGCACCACAGCACTCTTAGCAGCGGCGTTCTCACCTCCTCCCACAGCTTCTGCTGCAAGCACCTGATCAGAAGGAACAGTGCTTGCCCTCTCCAGAGGCCTCTCGACTCGGCTGGCTGCAGCCTGGCAGATCCGACTGGACACATCACTTACAGAACCAGACAGCACTTCCTCGGTTGCTGCCAAAATGACCTTGGAAATGATCTGTATTGCTACTTGCTCAATTTTCTCAACTTCTTCCTTGTCCAGACTCACTCCTCCAATCCTCTCCCTTTCTAATTCATCTCCTTTTGGCTGTGTGCCCTCCTGACACACAGGTACAGTACTGTCACTCAACTCAGACATCTTTTCTTCCCTGGACTGCTCCAAACAGGCAGACTCTGAACTATCCGGTAACATCCTAATCGCGGAATCCTTGTGACTTGATACAACTTCAACTTCATTATTGAGAAAGGCTTGTGGGATATTGGCTTCCTTCTCCAATCCCAAGTGAAGGGCTGTCACACAGCCAGCATCCGATAGCACTATTTCTGGCATCTGGCTTTCCTTAGGGGGCTTAAACGAAGAATCATCTGACTGCTCTGCATTGCTGATCTCCTCCGTGATTCCCAAAGACTCTTGCGTCAGTGTCACGGATGCCGATGGCCACTGATCTTGGGTTGAACTAGAGCCTGAATCCTGTTTAGGGCTGACTGCAGCACTGCTGTGACACTTTGAGCTCTTTGAGATCAGAGGGAGAGAAACACAAGCAGGGACACTGCTTTCATCTTGAGATCCTATTATTTCTAGTTTTTCACTGTCGTCCTTGACGGTGCTGGGCTGAGTTGTCGTTATTGCTGGGGCTGGAAGGTCCCGTGAGAAGTCTAACCCCTCATGAGGCTGACGCAGAAGAGAGGGCGTCATCGACCCTGCCGGCGGCAGGGAGGTCGAGGTCTCATTCTCTGGGCGTTCCTCTTCTGAGGAGAGAGGCAGTCTTTGAGAAACACGTGCTTCTGTTTTGGGTGATGAATCATTCTCTGGCAGTTCTTTCTGCTGCTCTTCTGCAACGGCTATCACTTGTCTGTTATGATTGCTCGGATGCTTTTTTCTATTGGAATAGATCCACCAGCAGCCAAGAAGTGCCAGCACTCCAGGTATGGCATACGGGAACAAAGTGCGAAAGCGTAAAGCCATTTTACAAAGCCTCAGCAATTAGACCTAGAAAGGGAAACAGAAAACTGTTATTAAAATAGTCACATGAAAGATAACAGGAAGGCTAAAGTTTCATAAATGCCGTGAGCTATTTCTGTTAGTGCGGACAGGCTTGTTTTCCAGCCACTCTTTAAATTCACATCTCTGCTCTATCAGCAGGCTGTGGAACAAGACCTTTTCCTAGCAGTATGGATATCTGGACATTTCTCACCAGTACGTTTATCTTGGCAAGCAGCTTCACCTTGCCTCACCTTTGCAGGTCAGTACTACACACAAGGACAGCATCCAGCACTGCACGTTTCTCCAGCATCAGGCTGGGTTCGCAGCACAGCTGTGCTACTAACAGCCAAAAACTAAGACTTGATACACCGCAGGTTTCCCCAGTTCTCTGCTTGAAAGGCACATCACTCAAGAGTTTGTAGCTGGACAACACACATCTCTAAAATACAGCAACTAGGTCAAACTGAACTGCTTTGCAACCTTCTCATCTACAGTGTTGCAAGAGGGTGGTGCGTGGGCACACCACTCAAGCCTGCAGTTCAGTAGGTACAAAACAGCAGCGTGCAGCTACTCCACTTCTCTTTACACACACAGTGAAGGTATTTCTAAACAAAGAGTGCCTGCAGCCTCATGAAGCAAGTGTCGCCCAATAACCAGAAGTCCCTCTTAAAAGATCTCATACTTTCCAATGGAAGACCAACACAGCTGTTGGCCAAAGGCCAAAAACCTTTCCCCATCTAGCCATTACCACCACAGGATGGGTATACATTAAAAACCAAGGGACATTAAGTCCAGTCAGAACTCGCATGCCCCTCCATGCCACACAGCCATCAATGGATTTGCAAGCTAAGCAGATGGGCAATAAGATCAGCGTCAACGCGCCCATCTGCCTGCAGCTTGGTTTCTGTTAAAAGAACATAGCTATATAAAGGGAACACCGCAGCAGTAAATCAGGTCACAGTGCTAAGAAAGGCAAGTTACCTCCCCTGGAAAAACGAACCCCCAAGCCAATGGGTGTCACAAGACCAGCTGGATATGACCACACTGGACAACACGGACAAGAGAGAGTTACTCTGCCCTGTTGCGGAAAGATGCCAGGGGATACCAGCAACAGAAGGCTCTGCAGGACCAGCTCCTGTGCACAGATGCCTAGGACATGTATGAAACCTGATCTCGATAGCTTAGTGACAGATGAGGAACAAGATTTGCAAGCTTTTATGTGGCTACATGGACTGATATAAAATGGGAAGGCCTGCAGTTTAAGACAGCTACAGAGACAGCAGCATGCCGAGGACTGGGGAAACATCCATGTGCTTTTAGACATTGCTACCAGATACAAGTAAACCACTGACAGCACAGCTTCTGGGCCCTGAGAAGCACGTAAAATGCCTGGCTAGTTAAAATGTGTTCTGAAACAGCCACAAAAAAACATCTAACAGCAGCTTTTAGAGTCAGAAATGCAAGAGCAGTCGTCATTTAGTCACTGAGCCAGGAGGTAAGTGAAAGAGCTGTGCACTTGTAGGGCTGTCGGACAGCTGCAGCAGTAAGCGCGTGAGCCAGAAGGAACTCCAGCGGGGAGAAGAACTCGCACATTAGAATTCAAACCAGGCCGGGAAGAAACATCCGAGAAACCAGTTTCAGGTTACTTTGGTTTTCCTGCACCTTTACACATCCAACACTGGCTTTGCTCTGTACTTCTCTACCTTCCCGTGAAGGTTTGTGTTCCTTCCTCAGCCTGACCGCTCCCGGTGAGCTTTCCCACCTCTTTCGCACAGGAGCGAGCCCTCGCACCTGCTGAACCCCGCCTGCTCTGGGGTGACCCCAGCAAGGCTCCTCCACGGCTGCCACCCCCCCCCACACCTCACCCGAAGTCCCCGCACAGAGCAGCTCACACTGGAGCACACACGAGGCCGTGTCTTCAGCCTGCCGGGCTCTGTGCACTGGTGTTTCAAAAGGCCAACACCACCCCCGTGAGGCAAGAGGCCCCCAGGGCTTCTGTGTGACTCGTAAGTCAGCAGGTGGGAGCTTCAGTGAAAGGTGCTGGTGGAAGCCAGTGGTGCCTGCCCAGCAAACGTCTGTCATCCACATTAAAAGGATCCCAACGCTTCTTTTGTGAAGCTTTTTGAAGAGCTCCAAATGACAGAGGACCGAGGTTCACTTTTTCCAAGAGAGGAGAAGCAAGACTTGCAGTCTGCTTAGAGAAGTGTTACTTCAGTTACTTCAATTTCACAATGCATTAGAGGAAAAACAAGCAAAGCAACTCCAAGTGCCTCTAACACCACGGGAACTGTGGCTGGGTTTAAGCTGCCGACAGCTTGCAAAAGCACACAGCTCCTGGTGCAGCGCATTACGGGGGGCAGCAGGATGACCTTGAAGCTTGCTTATACTATCTGACAGCCTTCATACCATCATTAATGGACAGGCAAGGAGAGATAATTTAGTCAGGACTGCTCCAGCAAAGGACATCACTCACGATGTGCAGGTTTCATGTCAATTTCAGACAAGTACTGATAGATGAATAATCTCCTGCCTTTGAATGACTGAACTCCCAGCAACAAAGACCTGTTAATATTCAGCAGGTGTTTGGGAGCACAGCATCACAAGTTGGGAGCCTCAGCCTGCTGCACACACTTTGCAAAGATGCTGTGAATTTTGGGAGCACCTATCCATGCAGGGAGTGCCAGTGAAGGAACGCACCCGGACCGCTTCAGCGATGGCTCCTTCTAATCACATTTCGAGCACAAAGCCAGGGAATGGTGCGAGAGCAGGGTTGCACTTTCTGAGCACGCAGCCCTCCGGGCCCCGACGCACCACATCATCCTCCAGCGCTGCTCGCCGCCAGGGAGTTGTGTTTATGCTATGACCAGAATCCAGGACGCGGGCACACTTTTAACATGCTGAACAGAATCTCTCTTAATTGCAGTTTCAGCCTTTTCTTAAAAAGGGTTCTGTGGCTTTTTTAGGCACCAAAACAACTTAGGAGCATGCTTTCATGTCTATAAATAGACCAGAAAGCAAGATGGCACACTGTGCTTTGCCTCTTCTTTGCATTAGCATGCTGCTTGGATAAAGACAGACATCATTATGAATCAATTCCACCAAATTAATGAGTGTCTAGGTCATTCCAGTGGCTCGTGCACTGCCTTTTCTCAGCTGGGTCAGGGCATTTGCGCCCCAGGTCCCTGCTGCTCCCTGAAGACAGGCTGCCGAGAAGGGACCACGACAGGGATTGTCAGAGATGTGAGGCCATGCCAGCTGCCGCCAGTGCCCCAGCTGCTCTGGCCCAAGTCAATACTCTGCTGCAGTGCTTTCCTGCCTCTAGGCCCGGCTGGAAGTGCTCCCTGCCCAGCAGGGCACAAGACACTTCAGCATTCCCAACAGGTTATGGCACCAGACCTGCAGGAGTGCGCACACTGCATGGGCACCCTGGGCTGCTCCGCTTCCAGCGCCACCGCAGATAAAGGAAGCTTTTCCTGCACTCCGGGGACTGAGGCCTGACCTCGGACCCCTGCTTTTTATAATCCTACTGCAAACTCTGCCCCTCCCGAAGGGCAGGAGAGCTCTGTGCACCTCAGCTCACCAGCCAGCCAGCAGACAGACTGCCAGCCAGGCAGGACTGGAGCTGCGCAGACACACTGCACCCCGCTGCAGACTTTAAGGACAGCCCACAGGGAGCTGTTTCCAAGGGTGGTAAGGATGGGAAATAAGTTCTAACAGCCTTGTAACAGTGACATTAGTCTAGAAAAAGCAGTCTCGATAGAGACACTACTACTTCAGCATGCAGCTCCTAAGTTTGTTCTACATCTAAATTTACTAGGCTGACAGCTGTTACTCATCTGACTTTCGAGAGGTGAAAGCTGCCTCTTACTGTAGGGAGCTTGCAAACCCTTCCCCGTGTGGATGCTGTTGGCACTCACATCACAGTCATGCTCCTCCGTTTACAAGCCTCACCAAGCTACACGAGGCAGCGCCGACATGCCTTTCCTTAAGGAAAGCCTGCAGCTGGAACAGAGCTAAGCACTTACCCACGTCCCCTGACCAGCCTTGCTGCAGAGCGTTTACAGTTTACATTTTCCCTGAGCAGGAATTAAAGCAAAACACAGTGTGCCTGACGATGCTTACATACAACGACAACGGACTTTTCTCCAAACAGGCCTCGACTTTTGCCAATAAGCAGCAAAAATAAAGATTGTTTTCAGGAGATAGCAAAGTCATAGAAATGGGAACCACCCACTGGAAAAAGAGTATTATCTAGTTCCTTTCTAGAACCATAATATTTCTTAGACAAGAAAAGACGATCAAGTTAGTCTGTCAACTATGCTTAGTCTTTCCACCAGAAAAAACTTGTTATCAGAACAAGCACTCTGACCGCAGCTTCCAAATACAGCTCTGCTCCGGGGCCCCAGTCTTCACAAGGAGCTGCTCACGTTCTAGCTGGGTGACAAAAACATGCCTCCCTCAAGCTCAACCTGAGCATCCAAGTCTCAAATAATCCAATGTTCACTGCAGATTTCTCACCTCTTCCTCCAGCCACACCTTTCCATCAGAGGAGCAAACAACTTTATCGGAGCTAGTTTGGATGCCAGCCTCGCCTCCTCGTCTCAGTTGTTAGGACTCAGCAGTGAGACAAGTAAATAACGAACGTCCAAAATTGTGACTAGAAAATTTCTTGCTCAATCCCAAATCAAAAGGTAGCTACAGACAATTTAAGAAATCCAGTAATATCTCTAGTACATAGTGAATGAGGTATTAATGCTGTTCTGTGCAGGAAGTTGGAGCCTGCGTTCACTGGACAGTCCTATCAATATCTTCCGCATGAGATACTTCCAGCTGGCTTTATACAGTCAGGTCTGAAGATAAGCTGTTGGTTAATGGCAACTTCTGAATGCTTCCTCAAACAGATCTGGCAGTGAGGGGAAAAACAATACAAACCTATACAATAATTTGGATTTAGCTTTTTTTTTTTTAAATTTGAACTTGGTAATTGGGAAGGGTGAAGTCTGCACACTGCTAAGACAAAAGGTTCACATTTATCCTCTACAGTACAATTGCACATTGTGAGCCACTGCTAGCACTCATCTGCTGTCCACTTAAGTTTGTAATTAATGCAGAACCACCCCACAAGCTGTCTCTCAGGCATACCACAAACTCAAATTAAAGCCCATCACATAAGCCCATTCCCAGCAAGCTTCCCTGATTAAACAGACAGCCCCATTATTATCCGATTCCCTATTTAGTTGCACCAACTGTCCAAACAATAGTCCCACACAGCGCTGCAGCACAGGAGACAGTAGCAGGACGCCCCACAGAGGGACAGGCCTGTCCCAAGCCTGGCAGACAAAACAGTTCCAAGCGCTCTTTTGAGCATTGTTATCATTTAAGATAAGATCTTCACTCTTCTGTGGTATTTGAAATAGTGGGGATTGGTTGTTTAGCTGACTGCTCCTTGTGGAGCTCCTTTAATTTCTTGTTTTTAATTTGGCTAGTTTTAGCAAGAGCTGCATTACGCTATCAGCGACCGTGCCAAATGGGAAGTCCACATCCTTCCATCAGCTAGAAGGGGATGCGAGGCGGCGGTTCCGCACGCGATGCCAGCAGACATCGCAGCGTGCCGGCCTGGCTAGGTGGCAGCCAGCACCCACAGGCACCTCCTGAAGCAAGCATGACAGGAAGGCTCTGCCGGCCTGGTTTTGGCAGGCTGGCTGCAATGTCGCTTTTGATGCGATGCCTAGAAGATGGCTGATTTTTAACCTGCTTAACTGAACTGTGCCAGAAAGCTTGTAGGATACAGCACCGACTTCTCTTCCGCCTCCTCTGCAAGAGAGCCCCTAAAGCCCGCTTCCCAACACATTCTGGAGTGACAGAACCTCCTCCCCATTGCTAGTCTGACAGCCGGTTCAGGCGTGCAGGGGCAACGGGATCATTTAAGCACACAGGGAAGAAAGCCTGGGGCTCTCCCGCCAGCAGCAGCGCACAAAATGGCAGCTTGTCAAGTCACATGGCCTCGAGCACTGCCAGACCGGAGGGAGCCCGGCCCGCCGGCCTTCGTGCTCCTGGGGCAGGAGCAGCCCGCGGGGGAAGCACAGCAACCCCAGGGCCTGGGACCGGGGACAATCAGTGTGTAGACACCAGAACCAGCCTGAAGCGCTGACACCCTGGTGCCATTCCCCAGGACACAGGGCCCCATGCAGTCCGGCACCAAAAATAGAGCCGAACCAGCGCTGAGCTCGCACACTGTACACGCTCGGCCCGCACCACCAGCCACTTCCACTTCCTTCTGGCATTTCAGGAATCCGGTCTAAATGTCACACCTTACTTCAAGGCAGAGCCACACAGCTGCAGCCAGGACACGAGACTTCTCCAAGCAGCTAAATAATCCCCTCAGTAGGTCAGGATGGGATTGGGACAGTGAGGGGAAAGGAGGGGGCAGTCGGCTCTCCAAAGCTGCGTTCTGACTTGATTTATGGAGAACTGCTGGTAAAGACCCGTGAGATGAGGACAAGTATGGACACACGCTCGCCTACCTTAAGAAAAGTCTCAGGACAGTCAGCTCGTTCACATTAGGGTCCCAGAGCAGTTTTAAGCCACCTTGTTTCCCTAGCCAGGACAAGCAATCCTTCAGCACACACATCCTTATAAGGCCAGAAATGTTCGTGGCACGAGCCTCACGGAGAAGCCAGATAACTCATCCTTAAGGCCTGAGAGGAGAGCTCAGCAAGCTCTTGCTGCAGCTGATTTTCAGAGCACAAGGTTTGTTCTGGGGGAAAGCTGCTCCAAGGCCCCATGTGGGAGAAACGCGGACAAGTTGCAGGGACCGAGCCCCGCAGGAACGTGCCCTCCCACGCCGCTGCTCCCGGCCTCCCCCGTGTCTCCCTGGCCCGGCACCGCAGAGGTTACGCTCCAGACCCCGCCGGCAGGGCGAGCCAAGGCTGGAATTAAATACCGGCCTGACAGATCGCAGAGCGAGCAAGCAGGCAGCTAAATTGGAAATGTGGCTTCAAGAGCAAGGCCAGGACGCCTCCCTGCAAGCCCTATGGTTAGCGATACAGCACTCGGGAAATAAATACTATCTGGGTGAAAGAGAACTGGACAAGGCTGGCACAGTTCAACTACATGGGACCACGTGAGCTCTTAAAATTTTCCATGCTAAAAATAACCAGGAGCAAGTGCTCTGCCTTATAGGAGGCATATGAACAAGAGTTGACAAAAAACTAAAGAACTGGAATCCCTACCAGTAAGATTAAGGTAAGGGAAACTACCGCACAGGAACAGCCACAGAAAAACTTACTTTGCCTATGCTTAGCATCAGCCACTTTTTCAAAACAGCACTGAACTGGCAGAAGACAGGCACCACCCAAACTGCAGCTTCTGTACGAAGACAGAGGTGGTGAGTCTTCGTTGCGGGGACCTCCCACCTTTGTCAGGTCCCCAGGAACCTCCATGGGAGGCTGCAGGTTCAAATGGGGGGTGGAGGGGTTCCAGGACCAAACGCTGACCTCACAGGACAGGCCCGTGAAGTCACAGAGACCTGCCGCATCGCCAGGCTGCCAGCCCTTGCATCATCACCCACTCGCGGTCTCTGTGGTATCGGGCAGCCACAGGAATTTGTGGCATTTCAGATTCCTGCCTTTCCCACCACTTCCTCCCAGGACAGCCTGGTGCACCCATCAGAACGAACACCCAGAGGTGAGAGCTCAGGAGACATGACTCAGTAGCAACAAACAGCTACAGACAGGTAGGAGCCAGGCAAGCAAGATCTCAAACTGGATGGTACTTACTTAAAAAGAAATAACAGGTGACTTTCTCTTTACTTAATTAAAGCGAAGAGTTCTGCAGCAATTCCTGCCTGAAACACCAGCACTGGGAGACAAGAACACCAAGAGATACTCCTGAAGCAATACCTTCTTTTTACAGCCTAGTTAACATGGGTTACACAGCTCGTGAAGCCATCTCCTCTGTGATAGAACTCTATTAATGAAGCCACTCTACAACCTTACAGTATTAAGGAACCAGCAGTCCTGTTTGCAGAGGAATAAATTTTGACAAGCAAAAGCCTGAAAAAGCTGGTTGTTGTAGACCTAAACTAGAGCACTGGAACAAGAAACACAACCAACAACACCAGGCTGTCTTTTATCTCTAAGATAAAAACTGCTTTCAGTGTAATCAGCTTCACTGATGTTCCTACAACAGCTTACTCCCTTCCTTCACAGCTGAAGCTGCTATGCTGACAGCCCAGGCTTTATTAATATTTCATTTTACAGTGGGAGATGGATGCATGGAAAATGCATGGAAAGAGGGACTAAGTATTCAAGTACCAGGCCAGCAGAGCTCCTCAGCTCAAGCAGCAATACTTCTAGGCCAAAGCAGGTCTCAGAGAAGTTTGTATTTACACACTCACAAGCAGAGGCTTACAATAAAAGTATCAGTCTAGCCAAACTGTAGGGTTTTTTTTGCAGGTGTATTGGAAATCACCAAGAAGCTCATACATATGTGAACAGCAAGCACCAGCAACCCTTACCACCTGCACTGCTGCATGGATTAATGCAAGGCCCTGAGCTGATCACACCTGCTATGCAATAAGCCACAGGTTACACTTTGTAATTAACATTAACCCTATCAGATTATCAAGCTCCTTACTTCACTTTATATCTTATTACCTTTCTGCTCCAATTGTTTCATTATTTATAGTTTCCTCAGCCAAACTAGTGTGTCCCAGTGAATCTCCCTATTACAGAGAAAGGCAAGATCAATTTTTTCACTGCTTTGTCAGGAAGATGTCTCAGACACAGAAGTGAATTTCTGAAACAGCTTCTGCACTGTTTTACCACTACCACCTTGATCTTCCTTGGCTATTCCTCAAAATTTGAGGAAGTCTGCCACTTGGAGTCTGCTCCAGACACAGATCCAGACCAAATGTCCTATTGCTTTGAGCTAACCAGAAAAAGCTCAGCATATTGGCCAGAGGCCACATAACCTTTCCATTATCACCCTGCTTTAAACAGCAGAGAAAAGTCCTCGGATTCAGCCCAACCCACTCTGTGCACAGATATCCCTGACTGGGGAACGAGCAGCACGTCTTGCAGCCAAGAGGCCGAGGCTTCAGTTGTTGCTTCCTGTACCTTCAGAGACCCCCAGCCAGCCAACAATCACACACACAGCTTCCTCCTCACCTGCCTGGTGCCCACTGGGACCTGTCTGGTGTGCAGAGATAAGCAGCAGTCAGCGTGGCTGCTCTGGCTTGGCCCTGTCCTTACTGCATCTCCCACGTTGCATGGCAGAGGTTTTGTGGGGTTCTTTCCAAATGTAGTTTCTTTCCTCCCCGACACACCTACCAGTCCACATTCAACCCTTTCAAAAGCATTTTTCATAAAATGCTGAAGAGAACGAGCCATCTGCAGGACAGGCAAAGCAGCTTTTATTACCTTCACGATCTGCTGCCACGTTATGAACATTTTCCACAAATCCAAGTTTTATCATCTTTCGCTCTTTCTGCACGTTCACCCAGCTTGGAAAATAAAAAATTATTTTCCAGAACTTCTGAAAAATTACATCTGTTACTTACAGATTTTGCATTTGTTTCTCTATCAGTGAAACAAATGCAGCCCTTTCTAAGGCAACATGAATGCCCACTACAGGTGCAGCTTATAAATGAAAATTTAAACAACCAGTTAAGTAAAATGCCTGGCATCTATGCTGATTTCCAAAAAACAGGCATGCATAACACCTAGGAGCAGAAACTAAATGAACCAAATGTTTCCAATATCTGCACACAATAAAAAAAAGACCTGAATTTTCAAGGAGACAGAACAGTGAGGTTTACATCACAAGGCACTGATACGGCTGTAGGAGACAGCGAGAAGAGGCGGCGCTGAGACCAAACAGGTATCTGGGGAACAGCATCCAGCCCTGCTCACTAGAAGGCTCACTGTGCACAGCAACGAGACCTTGATGAACAGCTTCTCAAAACAAAAGCTGGGCTAAAACAGAAAAAAAAGAAGTGGTGTCGTTCAGTTAGAAGCCTTGTGCCTCGAGCTTGGCTTGCTGCAAATAAACCACAGGAGGGCAAAGAGAGGAAGGATTTTGAATGTTTATGAAAAAAGCACTCTATATTCACCTATACTAGGAAGGAACAGCAAAGGTTTCACTCAGATGTTTAGACTGAACAAGCAGGAAGATAACTTGTAGCAAGCTTGTTAATGCATACAAGAAGTTACACAACATACTTGAGACCTAATCAGAGAGAGACATGCTTCACTTTGATCTGTATTATAGTAGCACTTACAAGCCCTCGCCCAAACTACGCTAGGGGCTGTTCTCATACACAAAACGGCTTTCCCCTAAGATTGAAGGCTGCGTCCCTTCCTTGGCTTTGGCAGCCCATTTTTAGAGAACAAAGCAAAGGTAGGCCAAGTGACCTTCCTACAATCGCCCTGAGTTGGAGGAGACAAGGAACAGCAAATAGGTACTCCTGCCAGCCAGCAGCCCATCCTTTTTACCAGCTAAACACTCCATTCAACTCGAAACATTTTAGAGAATTGGTGTTTATGTTCCTGTCCCCCTGGACACCACAGAACTCTTCTTAACCTCACATTTCAACAGAGGACAGAGCACAAAGCCAAGCTCGCAAAAGATGCTCCTGATTACAGAAGGGGAAAACCGCAGGGTCACATCCCTGAGTTTTATGAGGACATTTCTCTCTCCCTCTCCAATCCTTGTTCCAGAAACTTGAAGCTTCCCATTCACTGATTTATCCCCACACAAAGCTAAAGCCCCCGATACAAGAGGCACATGCAGATCATGAGCTTCTGCTAGGAACTGCTGCTATTTATACACAGGGAGTTCAAAACCAGCTGTAGCACATGGTAAGTTTCTCATCCTCATTGCCAGGTGGCAGTAGAGGTCAAAGGCAGTTTTCCCCAGGACCTCTTCAAGGTCTACAAGCAGTGGTTTGTTCACTGAAGAATGATTTTAAACGATCTTTCATGAAATATTCAGCTCTGCTATGAGTAATGTACTGCGGCCGTAAATTCAGTCGGTTTCCAGCTAGGGCACAAGACGCAGCAGCAGAAATATTAAACAATCTGTGCAGCGGACAGTAATAAAACAGCTGAAGAGGTTGTCTGCAAAAGCAGTGAGTGACATGAAAACATAACACCTTCTACAATCCCTGTAAGGAGAAAACTCAATGGCCTTAATTTCCAGGAAGCAAAGCACCTGCTAATAAACAGCTTCTTGCAAGCATCTCAAGCTGGCTGCCTGAAGTGAGTAACTTCACAAGCCAGCCATTTGTGCGAAGCATTCCACAGGAGCACTGTAGTTAGAAGTCAGGATTTTAAAAAGGCTGGTCATTAGATCTGAAACCCTACACAATTAGAAGTAATTAATGGCTTTCAATGACTTCTAGATGTTTCTAAGGGCATGCGGGGCTACCAACCCGATCTTACTACAGTCCCCCTGGACACTAGAAATACCTTAAATCATTTTTTCACATCAGTTAAGCACACATGAAAGATGAGAGTCAAAGATAAGAGAGGTATGTTGCTTTAAAGCACTATGCTCTTCAGATAACTCTTCTATTGCAAAAACACACTTGCTCTCAAATACACCCAAAGTCAGCCTGCAGTGTTTTCAAAATGAACACGAGAGTCTCAACGCAGCAAGTCAACTGCTGCTGGCTCTGAGCAGCTTTGGCTGCAGTCCTCAGCAAACAAACTCCTGTCACAGCCCACTCCCAGGAGAACCTGCAGGAACCAGGAACCCGCGTACCCGGGTGGGTCTGAACCGCAGGTACCTCCACCTTACACTGTGGGTGGCGAGGGGAATTCCTGCTAATTTCAGGCACTGGGGAATGCCTACAGTAAAGCCAAGGCTTTCTAGGCAGCTGATGAAAGAGGGAGGAAGGAAAGGAGGTTTTCAATGCAAGTATCCCAAAGCCTCTCTAGAGAGCTTTAAGGAGGAATCTGGTTTCTCAGACAGGTGGCTAAAATTGGCACAACTAAGGAAAACACACCTAAATAAGCAGCAGCTACCAGAAGGCAAAAACGTGTGTTCCTGCAGCACCATCTCATGCAGATCCTGCAATAGTAGCATTTGTTTTATGTCTGACAGCAAACCTTCTGTAGCCCTGTTGTACAAGGAACTGTACAACCGTGATGAGATTCACCTGCCTGAATCCCCCAGCACTGACATTTCACGAGAGCTTTCAGAAGTCCTTCAAGAGCTCAATGAAACACAGGAAACAAAGCGTCAGATGAACTGCCAACAGAGCGGTACCAGGACAGCCAGTGTCACAAGACAGAGGTGGATTCTAGCAAGCTCCAAGCACAGCTTGAGCCCTACAGTCTCCCTACTCCCTTTGACTTACTGAAAAACTGTAATTTTTTTTCAGAGCACCAGGTGATACATACAAGCAAACCAATTAATCAAGAGTTAAACCGTATGATCAAGATCCATGCAGTGAAGCTGCACTGTCCTTGTTCTGAAAGAATCCCAGGTACTCCGAGATCACCACCCGAGAGGTCCAGCAGTCCGGCAGACACCTGCGCAGCATTTCACCCCTTACACAGGAAACTAATTAAAGAACGAGGAGGTTAAGTGACTTGGTCACCCAGTGACTCCCTGGCAGAGCAGCGAGCTCAGCTACGTTGCTCTGACAGCTCTAGCATGCGCTACCAGGACAAGCCCGACCTCCCTCGCGAGGGGCTGTGCCACACTCCAGAGCGCCATGTGCTCCTCCTCGGCTGTACCGCACACACACACCGGGGGCTGTAACTTGGTAGATCATTCACAGGCACCAAACAAACAGCAGAAAACTAAAGTTACCTTCTCCTGATCCTACTTTCCCCAGCAACGAACTATTTCCTTTCATCCGAGACAAAGTCCACAGCGCCTGATAACACTCCCCAGGTGCCAGCGCAGCCACCCAGCCTTCCAAGGCAGCAGCGACCCTTGGGGCACAGGAAGGCGGAATTACTTCCATCGCTTCCATCCTAACGACCTTCGCTTTTGCTTAACAGACCAACGGCGGTGGAACGCAGCTTTGGGTGCCGTTTGCTGCCACCACAGGCAGCGCTCGCTGACGGGATGCCCCCGGAGCTGCCTGCCCGCCCCACACCGCGCCGCCCAGGCCGCGACGGAGCGCCCAAAGCCGGGCCCAGCCCCGGGACCCGCGGGGCTCGGCTCCTCCTCGCCTCGAGCCGGGCGAGACAAAACGAGCCCGGAGCGCTGCTGCCCCGGGGGCGACCGAGGCGCTGCCGCTGAGCGCTGACAGCGGGGCCGCTGCGCTCCCGAGCCGGGCCGAGGCGCCGCGCCGTGCCCCGAGCCCAGCGCCCCGGCAGCCCCCGGGACCCGCGCGGCTCCCGCGGCCGCGAGCACAGCGGCGGCGGCCCCGGGCGGTACCGGAGGCACGGGCCGGGCCGGGCAGCCCCCGCCGCCTGCCCCCCCCGGCGGGGCCGGGCCCCCCGCGCAGCCTCCGCCGCGCCCCGGGCGGGCCCCGCCGTGACCTCGGCGCCGGGCCGGCGCGGCGGGGCCCGGGCGCGGCGGCGCTGACCTTGGGCGAAGCCGCCGCCGCTGCGGCCTGACGGCGGCCCGCGGGACGAGCGGCACCGGCAGCGCCCACAGCCCCCGGCCCGGCCCGGCTGACAGCGGGGCCCCGCCGCTCTCCGAGGCACGGCGCCGCGGCCCGCGCGGTACTTACGGACGGACGGACGGCGCGGCGCTGCCCCTCCCCGTGCCGGTCCCGCAGCTGCCCCGGTGCCGGTGCCGGTGCCCGTCCCGGCGCCCCCCGCAGCCCCCCCGGCGCCCACGTGCCGCCCGGCCGGGCCGCCGCGCTGGGACATGCGGCCGCGCCCCGCCCCGCCCCGCCCCGCCCCGCGCCCCGCGCCCCGCCCCGCCCCTCTCGCGAGAGCGCCGCGGCCCGCCCGCCCCGGCCCGGCTCCCCCCCCGCCTCCCAGCCGTGCGCATGCGCGCTCCGAGCCGCGGCCGGCGCCTGAGGGAGCGCCTGAGGGAGCCCTGAGGTGAGCCCTGAGGTGAGCCCCGGTTCTTCTTCCAGCGTCCTGGGGATCGCCTGGCCGGGAACATACAGCATGCTGTGTGCAGGAACGCTGCTGCTGTAAACACAACAACAGGACGGCAGGGCGATTTTATTGGCCTGACTGACCAGGACGGTTAGAGTTAAAACGGCTCAGTTGTTTATTTACACGTGTATGCAGCAAGCGGTACATTAGAGAGTGTAAATGAGTAACTCACAAAAATCACAGAAGAGTATTTGAGCAGGACCGTCTACCCTAAATTACTGCTTTGTGTAAGCATTCTGTGAAAAGTTCCTGGTTTGCCTAAATCTTTTTGTTTAGGGCAGTCGGAAACGAATACTAAATTTCTGCTTACAGACCATAAAGTGTTCCACACGTGATGAAAAACATGCCACGGTGCTGAGACTTTGCCCTTTTAATGTCTTTAATCTGAAGATCGTATGCTAAGAATGCCGTTAACTGACGGTCATCCTTAGCTGTTACGGTTGGGCAATTCAGGCATTTATGGTGCCCGATCCTGAGATGTTAAGCGATTTATCGAAGGTCACCAAGACAGTGTCAGACGTGGTGCCTATAAACATTTTAAGCTTTTGGGACAAAAGGGGTATCTTTCTCTGTGTGCAGTACATAGCTGAGCTCTTATGGCAGTCAAAGTCCACCGAATTTACTATAGGGAAACCAAAAATATGCTCTATTGAGTAATAATGTTATAATGATAAGTCAAATAGAGCAAACACTGCTAAAAGAAGGAATAACTGCTTCCGTGTCTGACAAGTCACGTTCTTACAGGAACAGTCCGTGTCTCTGACTTTTTCATGAGTGGGAAACAGCTCTCTAGGCTGCTAGTTCAACTTTCATGATGATTTAAAAAGCAAACAAATGTTCCTGGCAAGAAAAATTGGCACCATACGAAATAAAAGGAGTACTGAAAATGAGAAAGGAACAGGTAAGTTATGTCAGCACCCTCAAGGCCAATTTATTCTTGCCTTCTTTACCTGTGCCTTTGTTGTAAATTACAGGTCTACCCATTAACATCTCAAACAGAACTGGAAAAGTAAGGCCAACAGAAGCGTACTCGCTAAATTGCTTTGCAGGGTATTTGATCCAATCCTCAGAGTACTGGAGCAGGTTCCTTGCTCTCGGGTGAGCCTGGTTTCATCTGTCCGAGCCTACACACTTCTGTTCTGTGTGCAGCGCTGGGTGCGCTGTTCCAAGCACTGCAGTGTCCTGCTCACACAGCCACGAGGGACCCCTCGGCTCTGAGCTGGAGAGCGGCCGTGGGCGAGGCTGCGTCGCCTCTGCGAGCCGTGCCTGCCTCTGCGCGGGACTGGCTTGGAGCAGCGCGGCTGTCTTTGCGCTGCAGTTGATGAAGGGTACGCCCCTCAGAAGGTAATTTTTCCTTCTTTCAGGAACTATGTGAGACAGAAGTTAAAAACAAGGATGGGCCTGGCTGGAGGGCCACCAGAGGAGAATCAGACCTGGAGAACAAGATGCAGTGCAGCTTTCCGAAGGACAGAATATGCAGAACTGGTGACAGCCTCTTCTCTTTCCACGAGCAGCTCTTCACGTAAGTAATCCATAGAACAGCAGGATTTAGCAGCACCGACAAGGCCTTTGTGTTTGATCCCTGTTTCACAGAGACCTAGATGCCAAGTGTTTTGGGCAAATACAAAAGTTCCTCCCCTTGTTTTGCTGTCCTGCCCCTACCACCTCAGTGGCCTCACGTCTGTTTGCACTGTGGGGCCTTTATGCCTTTGTATGTTTTGCATTGGTCTGAACCAACCTCTTTGGCTCACAGCCACTTTGTGCCCTGTGTCTGGCCCGTGTTCAGTCATGCCTGTGTGTAGACGGGTGGGTGGGTCTTGCAGACTGCGCAGAACTCTTCACTGCACCCTCTTTGCATGTGCTGTCACTGTGAGGAGCTGAAGGCCTCCCCTTTCACTTGCCTGGCACTGCACGAAATGCGCCGCAGGCCTCTTTCTGAGAATGGCTTGCAGTGAGCTCTAGGAGAGGTAGGGAGCAGTTAGTAAACGGAATGAGACTCACCAAGAAGGGGAGGGAACCTTGGCTGATAGTGCAGGTAGGGAGGGCACAGCCAGCAAGTGAAGGCACTTGAGAGAAAGCACATTAAGGCAAAGGGAATGGAGCCCAGGACAGGTAAGGCAGAGGCCATCACTGCCCCACTGACGTGGCATCTTGTATCTGTATCTTGAACGTAAGTAGCCTCAGGAGGCTGAGGCAATAAGCTGGAGCTTGGAAAACTCAGTCCCAGTCAGGCCTGTCTCTGATCCGCCTGTTCAGGACCCAGCCACGTCATTTACCTGTGGCTTCAAAGGCCGTGGTCGGCACGACCAATTCGTGTTTGGCTCAAGAAAGCCGTTCTACGGAGCACCCAGATCTCTGTGCAGAGCTTGTTCTCTCAGTATGCTAACCAGGGGTAGCAGCAGAGGGGGAGACTGAATTTTTCTGAAGGACAGTGTGCTATGAGAAAAAAAATACAATTTAATGGATCAGTGGGAGTTGCTTGAACATAGAGTTACTTGTCAGTATTTATAGTTTTATCATTTGACTAAGCCTAAAGATGTAGTTGCCAGACTTTTTTTTTCCATTACTGCTTTGAACAGCAAGCTTGTACTTGTTTTAACAAGTCACATCACAGGAGACATTATTCTACGCTCGCCACCCACACAACCCTGGGATTTACTTTCATTTGAGAACTCGTTAAGCGTACCAGCAGCCACCCAAAGCAACGAATTCACAGATTCACAGATTCACAGATTTCTCTAGGTTGGAAGAGACCTCAAGATCATCGAGTCCAACCTCCGACCTAACACTAAGTACTCCACTAAACCATATCCCTAAGTTCTACATCTAAACGTCTTTTAAAGACCTCCAGGGATGGTGACTCCACCACCTCCCTGGGCAGCCCGTTCCAATGCTTAATAACCCGTTCGGTAAAGAAGTACTTCCTAACATCCAACCTAAAACTCCCCTGTCGCAACTTTAGCCCATTCCCCCTCGTCCTGTCACTAGGCACGTGGGAGAATAGACCAACCCCCACCTCTCTACAGCCTCCTTTCAGGTAACTGTAGAGAGCGATGAGGTCGCCCCTGAGCCTCCTCTTCTCCAGGCTGAACAACCCCAGCTCCCTCAGCCGCTCCTCATAAGACTTGTTCTCCAGACCCCTCATCCATTCCTCATCCAGACCCCTCATACATTCCAACACCTTGGAATGTTCCAAGACACACAGGATTCACACATACAAATCATGAGTTTTACTGGTGGGAAGAGAACACGGTTGCTTTGAAAGGGAATGGTCAGTAGCACTCTCCGTAACAAGACTGGCTTTAATTTTTAGTTCTGTGACACCGTGTGCCTGGGCACGTTAAATCTATTTAGGTTCACGTGTTTTCTGCCCATCTTTCCAATCCAGATGGGCCTAAGTGGAGGAAAGAAAAATTAAAAGCATTTGACAATCGTGCAAGTGACCGACTTGCAGTAGAATTCAACCCTATGGTAGGATGTAAAGGACCAGATTTCACCCATATCTCACGCACGTGGGCATTTTTCTGAAGTAGCTTTTAACCCACAACAGTATTTGGTCATGGTAACAGACAGCTCCAAGCCATTCTGGGGTCAGCCAACTGCAGCAAAGAACGACATCCTCTCTCCCCAGCCCTCACAGCAGCTTCCTATGACAGACAGGATAGCGACTTCCCTTTTCATCTGATGCCTTTTCTTAAACCAGCTGCTCGCAGTTGTGAAGCAGCCTGAGATGAGGCTAATCCTGGCAGTTACCGTTCAGAGGTACCCGGCTCAGCGTAACATTTCTGCCTGTCTGTGTTACCCGGTTGTTTTCGCATGGCCAATCGCCACGCCAAGGTGAGACAAAGGCACAGCTTGTGCTTTCTCACTGTCTGCACTAATGTCGGGGCTCATTTAGAGAGCAGGAAAAGTCTACTTTAGTGTGTGTGTGAAGAGAGGGTTCTTGACACTGTTTGGTTAGGCAGCAAATAAGAATCCGAGAGCTCCTCTAAGACAGAAGTTCAGAGACTGCTGCTCCTCTATTCATGCAGACCCTACTGGCCCCAGGAACACGGCAGCGAGGCAGCTGAGCCATACAGGCCTGCACGGCTGGCTGTATTTTCAGCTGAGCAGGCTTAATAATATATTTATTATGCAGGAACAATAAGATGTCTTAGAAGTCAATGCAGTCACACTTTGTGTTTTTACATCCTTTTATGATTCAGAAAGCCAGAATGTAAGTACTTACACATTTTTAATAGGAAAGTAATATATTCTCCTAAAAGGAAAAATAGATTTGTCATAAAAGATGTCTGACAGTTGAAACTTCAGGCTTCTAAGCTAGAAAAAGCCCAAATAGACAAATTATACTGAAATGTTCTTTAAAGACCAAGCAGCTGTTTTATTAAAATATTAAATTTACATTTAAAAAAGAAATATTCTGATTATTTCAGTTATGATCATATTATTGAAGTGACATGAAATTCATGACAACGGGCTTTATTCTGTCCAAATTCTGTCCTCAGTTATCTACTGGCAATCAATATTGCTGTTATTTAGGACCATGCAGGATCACACACACAGAAGCACATTTGTCTGGAAAGAGAAATCCAAGACAATGGATTTCAGCTTGATTCTAGTTTTCCCCAGCGTGTGGCTTTTCAACTCTCATTTCAAATCCATCCAACTATCCTGTTCCAAGAAACAGGAAAAGGAGTTCAGAATATACCAACCTCATCCCATACCACAAGTGAATGACCTTCGAACAACTTGAAGCAGGTTGAATTTACATTTTACTTCAAAAAAAGGGAACGTACATACATGAGGGGGAAGTGGGGTGAACAACAATTATCTGAAACCAGGTTTCTACCATTTTTGCCTACAGTTACCAACTGTGTTTGAATCAGCATGGCTGTTGCCTGCTGATGCACAATTTCTTGCGCTATGAACAGGATTGTGAATCGAGGAAACATTTTCAAAGTTGAGGCCCAAATGGAAATAGTAAGATATCATACACAGTGTAGGTTTATAGTACACAGCATGGGTTTTTAAATGATGTAATGCAACAGCAGGAAGGAGAAGTAGTAGTTAACAGTTACTAACACTAGAATAATCAAATTTGTATGTTATACATGTACAGCAACTAACTGCTTTACAAAAAAAGCAAAATAATACAATATATTGTCACATGTATTTACAGTGTAGTAAATATACTTTTCTGTCAAATTTTACACAAAAAACTATTTACAGGTGAATATACTGCATTAAAAAAAATTGTGGGACCAACACTAAAAGTGACTTTTTGTGGTAAGTTTGTTGCATAACAGTAAGACGTGCTTCATTACATTTGGAAAAATTAACCTTAGAACAAAACAAAAAGCCCTAAAACCTACAACCCAGTTAGGAATAGAGCACTGGAATGCTCCCAGGTGCTCAGTCCACAATACTTATTTGAAATGTTTCCTGTTCTTGGAAACCTCATGCACATTAAAGCAGAAACATCGGCATAATTAACAGGTAGGTTATGCACTATTCAAATACTACTGAATTATTTTTAAGTCAGGGAAAATACAAACACAAAATGTTAATCATCTTTACAGTACTGTACTGTAGTTAGTGCGTAATGGATAGCATGTTCTAAAACAGGGGTGTCAAACATACAGTCCCCATTATGTAGTTATATGGTCCACATGTTAAAATCAGATTTTTCTGAAATTAAGTTTTCGTTTTAAAGTACACAGACCCCATGGCTGCAGAGGTAATCTTCAAACCGTGACTAAGGTAACCCGTGCAGTGGTGAGTGCCCTGTAGTCTGCAGGCTGCCTGAAACAGTGACTGGAAGGTCTGAACTCAGTCTCCCCCTTCTTAGGTCAGGTTTCAAGCCTGAAGCATCAGCAGCAGTAACTAACTGCTGATCACTAAGGTAAATGGAGTGACAGGATGGGGAGCGAACTGAAGCAGGCTGGATTGGGAATGGAGAGTGGTGCTCACGGGAAGGAAACAGAGCAAGGTGCGGAACATTCGGAACGGGAAGAGGGAACACATAAAGAAGGCTATGAAAAAGAAACCAAAAAGGCAAGGTTAACAGCAATGGCTACTACAGGAAGCAGGCTTTCTAAGTGATGAATGATAAGGCACTGAACAACCAGTTACTAACAAAAGTTTAATTATTAATGAAAGGCCATGTTTTCCCCCTTGACTTAAGCACAAACTTCCTAAATACTGGTACTGGGAGATCACTTTGCTGTGTATCAGGGCGCACGCGGCCCTGAATTAAATCTTGGCCATAGACTGTGGCCACCTAGAGCGGCCATCACTGCATTCAGCTCTGGGCCCCCCAAAATAAGACAGACATGGACCTCTTGGAGCGAGTCCAAACGAGGGACACGAAGATGATCAGAGGGTTGGAGCGCCTCTCCTATGAAGACAGGCTGAGAGAGCTGAGGGTATTCAGCCTGGAGAAGGCTTTGGGAGACCTTACAGCAGCCTTCCAGTACTTCAGGGGGGCCTACAGGAAAAATGGGGAGGGACTCTTTGTCAGGGAGTGTAGTGGTAGGACAAGGGGGAATGGTTTTAATCTAAAAGAGGGGAGGTTTAGATTAGATATAAGGAAGAAATTCTTCACTCTGAGGGTGGTGAGGCACTGAACAGGTTGCCCAGAGAAGCTGTGGACGCCCCAGCTCTGGAAGTGCTCAAGGGCAGGCAGGATGGGGCTTTGAGCAACCTGAGTTAGTGGGAGGTGTCCCTGCCCATGGCAGGGGGTTGGAACTGGATGTGCTTTAAAGGTCCCTTCCAACCCAAACCACTCTGTGATTCCATGACTATAGTTACACCAAAATTCATCTCTCTTTACCTAACACGTTTGACACCCCTGCTCTAAAAAGTTCAGGTCCTCTTACTGAACTGTGCTGTGAAAAAATTAAATGACTCCCCCACCTTCCAGGATATAGAACAAATTAATTTGTATTGACTTGCTTTATAAAGTTGTTTTTTTTTTTTTTTTTTTTTTCCCAGCCAGGACTGAGAGCTTGCACTAGTTCTAGTTCTCACACAAAAGGTAATTTTAACCATTGTCCATTTTGATTTTGCATTACTTTTATTTCTAAGACTGCATTAATTCTAATTTAATGACATCTTTTTTATATAAGCAATGCAAAATACTAGAAGACTTGCAATGCACTCAGTCCGAATGAAACTGATTTGGTAGTTCAGCTGGAATTATTTCTTTTTAAAGAAAATTTGCTCATAGGAGAAAACTGAAAATTACCTTTTCCTACCAGCAAATTACAAGATATTCTTTTTTCCTCCCACCTATGGCAAGAACAAGTCTTCGGGCTTCTACAACTCATTGTCTTCATTAAAATGGAAAGGGCTGGAATTAGCCTGGTTCAGTATAACCAAGAGCAAACTGACAGTGACACCGAAGGCGGCTGTTAGCAATTTGATGTATGAGATGAGAAAGGTTTTTGTATCAGTGACTCCCCAAATTACAAATGCATAGCAGCTTAAAAACATGGCACGAGTCACTGCTCTATTCCTAAATTCACTTCTAGCCTCATAATCCCTTTCATAGATCTGTATCAGTTCAGTAATCACGTTTCTACTGCAGCTTCTACACAGTCGAGAAAAAAAGATTTGGTTAATTGCACAAGTCTTAATATTTTCCAATGTATCTATTTCAAGATTGCTAATTCTACTTTTTCCTCTTGTTTTGGCAAACTATTTGCATATTAAGTTTGTGTTCATAGTTCTTCCAGGACTGTAAACAAATTAAAAAAATTAAGTTGTTATTTTATGAATCAATACAATAAAGGCATTTTTATTTACATAAATGTTACATTGTTACTGTGTGGATACATGTGAATTACGTGCTATATCAATAAAATCTGAACACTTAATTGTACCATTCTCTAACAATTTAGCTGTGGAGTTTGATTTACTGAAAGCCACTAATAAAATTGCACTAGAGGATTTCCTTTTTTTTATATACTGTTTTTTTTTTCTCCTTTAAAGCCACTTATAAATTGTTAATTTCTAACATACAACAGGGATCTCAAACTAGGAAGTATAGCTGTTGTTTAGCAGTAGATATACGTAGCCCTAAGATGAGCACCTGGATGACAGGCCTTTTTGTCAGAATTTCTGTTCTCCGCTGAGATCCAACACTCCGCACGTTTTCAGCCCGTGCAGGTAGCATCTGTAGCACCCAGTGCCACATCTTTACATGTCACTCAACATAGCAGCATATTATCACAGTCATCCATTGCTAATACACTACTGTGCCTGACAAGTGATACTGTGGCTTTCACAGTGATAGCAATTTCAGTTTTGTATAACCCCCAAGTACGAACCCTTGCAAACTGAACCCCCTCGAAAGCTCTGCAAGACAGGTTTGACTGCAAACGTCTGTACTGATAGCAGAAATTGCACTGCAAACATTCAAACGTAACCTGGATTTGACAAAATGTCAGTTATTTTTTAAGTTCATGTACCTTAAGCAAACATTACTGTTTTTATGTCACTGCTTGGGCAGCACAAAAGCAGCTTTGCCAAAAAACCTCCCAGAGCTGGAAGTTAATCCATAAAATTTTCTCCCCTCCATACCCCAATGGTTTTTCTGCCAGGAATTTCTCGAAGGTGCATATTGGTGGGAAGGGCGAAACTAAAGTACAGGCTAAATGGAAGAAAGAAGCAATAAATTTTCAACATTGCTACAATGACACCATAATAGTCAGTTTGTGATGATTTTCTTTCCACTATCCAACCTTCTTTAGTGCAGTTAAAGTACAGCAAAAAAAATTGCTTTGGAAAAAAGCCAGTTTGTCCAGTCTGGTCCATATACAGTCCAAGTATGTGAAGCTATGGTCTGGGGAATGAAGAGACTCATGCGGCCTCCTTGTCCTCTTTAAATTTATTGCTAATTACTAGAAATTTAATCTAATCAACCACTTCTGGTTAAGCTCATTGTACTGCGGCTACTGTAAGTTTCTTTTAAGCATGGTAAAAAAAAGTCCACAGCTAAAAATCCTACAGGTTTGAATTAAAACCAGAATTATAGTAACTTCCCCGGCTCATAAAGCCACTACCTTGACAAGTGTGCAAACAGGATTAAGTATTAACACTTTCCTTCAGAGAAGAAACAAACAAGGCATATCACAGAAGCAAGGTAGAACCGTCTATGGAAAATGGCTTTCATATTTGGACAAGATACTGTACTGCAGCGTTAAAGAACTCCACGCTTTCTTCGGCTACAAAGTCCGTCAGGATCTATAAGCGGTTCTGAAACACTGGCTTAAATCAAAAACAGAAGAAAAAAAAAGGCATTAAAATTCAGGCAATGTTTCAGGAGTTGATCATCTGGCAACATGGCTGACAGGATGGGAACTTTAAAAATTAAGTGCAGCATCACAACTGGTGGGGGGCCCTTTGCAAGAGGCCCACGTACGTCAGTCAGTTTCAAAAAAAAACCAAACCCAAATTTCACACAATCTTTTTAATGCTGTGACGTTTCAAGCTGCCAGCGCTTCGCTGCTTTTGCACCTGGCTGGCGGAGCCGTGGCGCATCCTCCCGCTGTTGGCGTGGCCGGCGGTGGGCGAGAGCTCCACGTTCTCCTTGTCGATCCCTGGGGAAACACACAGATCGAGGTTAGCCTCGCTTTGCCCACCCTGCGGCTTAATGCTCTAAGGACAGATGCTTCTGCAAATAAACAGGTTAGCATGTAGGCACCTATGTGGTACAAAAAACTGTGACGCCTCTGACGCCAAAATAAAGGCATCGCAGGGTGCACGGAGCCCGCGCCTGCCAGGCAGCGCCCTCCGGACCGCGCAACGGCCAGGTACCGGCGACACGGTGACAGTCGGTGACGCTGTGCTCGAAACACGGCCCAGTTCTGCCATGCGTACAGGTGGCGGTGCGGAAACAGCCCTTCGTAACGCAAGCGACCAGCGGTGCTGCCCTAGCTGGGAAAGCACTTCAGACATCTGAGGAACAATTTATTAAAAAAACAAAAACAAAAAACAAAAAACTTGTAACTGTTATAGCAAGACATAACACAGCCTTACTGGTGATGACGACTCGTAAATGAGAGATCTGATACAGCTGATTTACTGCAGTTCTGTAATATGAAAAATCATTTTTTCAGGATCAAACGTATGACTTTCTGCTCAGGGAAAGCACAGCCTCTGACCTGACCAAACACCTCCATGTGCTAACCTGTGGTGCCCATCCACACACGTCCACGCAGGGCAAATTTCAACAAGACTCCTTCAAATAATCTTTTTTTTTTTTAAGCTGCAGACTGGATTTGTCTGCAGAATCCAAGAATAAAAGACAAAATACTCCCACAGACACAGGCTGATTTGTTTCAATATGTCACAACACTATGAAAATATACAGGGGTTATGATACAGGGGTTATGAACTGGTCACTGAATCCATCGAGTCATCTCTAGCCAAATAGCAATTTTATTTAATATGGGAAATAGCATATGTATGTGTAAAGAAAAAGGAGATGATCCATATGATTTAGATGGATGCACATCAGAGATGCGCTGAATTGCCTGGGTCTGGGAAATTGCTAAATTTTCTTCTCAGAACCTACTTTTTAAAAAGATACTTTAGGTAGGCATTATTCATCTACTTAAGCCGAATGTGCATTAAGGATCTGAAGATGAATTTTTTTCTTTGTCACTCAAAACAAGAAAATCCTTGACAAAGCGTGCTGTCATCAGCAGCAGGCCTTTCCGTTCTCCAACAGTCTCAGTCGAGTAGTACCATTAAAATCAAGTTCTAACAGAATCATATTTGCAAGGTTTCCAGCTGTTTCAAATTGCATTGTAACAACACCTGACACGTAGAACAACCTGGGGAGAAAGGGATGCATTTCAGATGGACGTTAAAATACCTTCAGAACCTCCTGATCTGAAGACCACTACAGAACCCCACGTTTTCTCATTCGCAGTTTGTTCCGGGCACCCGTCACCTACGTGTAATAGCAATCGAAACACAAATATTTTGGAAATAGGTGCTAAGCACATGCAAAGTAGCCTGTCCTAACTTCTCATCTACTGTGTGCCACAGCACAACCTGGGCAGCAAAACCAGTGTGCAAATCCAGAGTGAACCGAACGGAGATGAGCGACATCTGCATTTCAATACTGCTGTTCGGTTTATCTATACACATATATTGCAACTATAAATATATATTGATGTTCATAGTGACAACAAAATCACTGCAAATACGCTTGGAAGCTTGCTCGTAACCAACAGGCCAGTGGGATCCCGGTCAGAGCGCTCCGTTTCGGCAGCTGACAACCCCCCGCAGCCGACGGCAGCGTCAGCACCTCCCTGCGGACACAGCTTCTCGTTCGCAGAAGGGACGTGCTCCAAAATGCTTGTTGGTAGAATGTACATGGGTACTTGAAATAAAATTCTCCATACATAACCCCAAAAAGAAACCCTCCTAAATTAAGCGTAAGGAAACACTAGGACCAGAGCTTGGAGACCATTTATGTCATCTCTTTTTGAGACTGCTCTGGTAAACAAGGCTTTCCAGCTAGCCAAGAAAGTCTCGTTTGACAAACTGATTTAAAAACATCACCAGAGATCTGTACTGAACGCTTCATAAAGTTACACCGAGTTTGGACAAATGAAACAAGTTCTCTGTCTTTAGGCACCTACAGAGGGAAGGCAGACTCTGTAAAGTGCACGGAAAGTCTGCCTGAGAGAGACGGGCACTTCGGCATGTGCCTGACTTGGACGCGCAGCACTGCTGCCAGGCTCTTACCAGCGCAGACTCTTGCCTTAACAAGATATCAGCAGTCACGAGGCTGGAATACGGTTTTTAGTATCTGCCAGCTGAGATACGATTACAATTAAAATCATTCACAACACCAATTCAATGTAGTTCTCAAAAGCCCAAGTTTTGCTGGGATATCAGGCTGGTTACTTAGGCCTGGGAACAATCCTCTGGCTCAAGGCCTGCAGATGACCAGCTGTAGGTACGGACAGAACGTCCAGCCAGCAGATGAAGGGTTCTGCTCCATCCTCACGGCATCCGTATCACTACACGTACTCACTGAAAACCCCAAATGCAAGTCTTGCAGGCCACACAGCCCTTTTCAGCTACAGTTTTGAGAACAACAAGCAAATTAAATTTAACTCAAGTCTGCAGTGGCAGAGGCTACTTCTTGCTACCAGAAAAGATTTGTGTGTATACAAGGACATCAAAATCCCCCCAGCACTGAGCCTTAGCTCAGGAATAGAAAGACAATTGTAAGTATATGAAGTACAAATCAAGGTTTTAAGGACTGCCTCACTGCCTGGCAGGTATGGACAGGAGGGGTAAGTAGGCTTATTTTGGATACATCAGGAATAGAACTGATGCAGGTACTCACTTGAAGAGTTGAGTGTAGACACCAATTATTATAATGATTTAAGCCCTGGCAAATCAAGAGGGGAAGAAAAAGAACCAAGAATTAACTTTAAACAAGAACAACTACAGAAGCAGCTTTCTAAGAAGGATATTAACAGGAAACACATAGAGAACAGGTAGGTCTGGAAATCTTAACGGTAACTGCTTCTGCAGAAGCGCAGCTTCCCCAGACAGGGGTAGGAGGAGGCTTACAGAGTACAAGATGAGGATGAAACCACAGATGATTTATACCCAAGTGCGTATACCTTTCCTAGAAGCCTCAGACGTTCTCTGCAGGACAAGGTAACTCTTACTATGCTGTGCTAAAATGGAACACATGGAACAACCTTCCAGAACACATGGAACAACCTTCCAGAACACATGGAACAACCTTCCAGAACAAACCCCATCAGTGTAAGCTTCATGCTGACATATGACAACACATGAAAGCCTTGGGTTATGAGCCATTACTCTAACATCTTTGGACAGTCTGTCATTTGAAGATATAAATCTGAGACTTGGGCTTAGTGCAGACACACTTCCCATCAATTATTACTTTTACGATAATTCTACTTCAAGTCAATCATTCGTGTAGCAATATCTTCGTGTAGCTGTCACATTACTTCTGCAACAAAATGATTGTCTGAGGCATGTTTAACAACACCCAACACTTGCAGTACATGTGCAGCACTGGGATGAATAGCAGGAATGGTATTTTAATGGGAGGGGCTCAAAGTACAACCAGCAGCAAAAATTAGGATGTCTGACAGCAAATAAAAAGGTTACAGCAAAATCCTATTACTACAAATCATATCTTCCACAGTTTTTTGTCTCATTCCTGTAAGAGATTGATTCTCGTCGGCATGAGCAAGAAGAGCAAATATACTCCACTATTCCACAGTTACAGGGAAAATCAAAACTCCAGCCAGAAGCTGCCTGCGGGCTGTCATCCTTCCACTCCCTGTGTGGGTGTAAGCTTACGAAAGTCACAATCTATGATGAGAATAGGAAGCAACCCACGGGTGTAAGTAAAAAAAGTCTTCTGCAGCTCTTTTCTTTTTATATATATATTTCTCCATATAGAAGCAGAAATCAAATGGTGTTGATGAGTATCCATTTTAGTGAGCCTTTGTCAATTTAGTCCAAAGAACTTACGCCTGCTTTCTGGTGGCGTGCAACTGAAGGTTCAGGGGAAGTCAGCCTTAACATTAGAGCTAATATGAGGCAGTTCTACATTTTACCTTAATATCTGCAGCAGAATAATTTCACATACCAAGATTCCACTTCTTTATTACCAAATTTATATTATTCTTAAAGACATGAATGACCTTCTTTGTCTGCTATATCATCAAATATTATTAGCATCACACAAGAAATTCAGCAGCTTAGCTCTTATACTGAAGCCATTCCCGTGTTCAGAAGGATTAGTAAACTACTTCTCATGCCACAAGCCCAACCCTAAAGCAGATCAAGCAGTATCTCGTGCAAATATGATGGAAGTAGAGTGTACCTTGATGAGGAAGCTGCATGAAAACTGCAGATTTAGAGCAAGGCAGAGAAGCTTCACAGACACAGAATGAAAGAAAAAACATAAGTGAATAATGTCCATGACACGGGGAGAAGGGGAGGGGGTGGAGATGCTGACAGACAAAACATTTATAAACAATCTTGCCTACTTGTTTCCAGATGCAATAAATATTATTTTTCATGTTATCTGCAATTTAATGTATTTCTTAGCATAACAAAAAAAATACTTGGATGTAACGGTTTGGTTTTTTTTTTTTTAAACTTGGTGTGACAAAGTAACTCAGCACTGCTAAAGAGTTGATTTTCTTGTTCAGTCGTTCTCAAGTCAGAGTGAGCGGATGGCAGGTCTGCATTCCGTATTAGTCCCATAGTTGCTGTGCTGTTTTAAGAAATCCTGCAGCCCACATTTACTTCATATTCTATAATTCTTTTACCAAAGATTTTTATCTTGGTAGATATGCTTACTCCCTCATTCTTGTCTCTACAGTGAGGAGAGAATGAATAAACACCGCCATCAGTGTACAAGAACACAAAATTCTTGTACGCAGCAATGGAGCTGTATAAAGCGCCAAAAGACCAATTACATTTTTAATAAAATTAAGTAGCTTAAAAAGCAAAGCATGCAAAGTTGCCCTGGTTAACATAACAGTTTAAACTACTGAAACTGTATATTGACTAAGGTGGAGCGGTATAATAAATGTGGGATGGAGGAGCAAGATGAAATGCCCCATGTTGTGACCCAGTCCACAGTTTCAGAAAGCTGGAGATCCCCTGATCAAATACCAAGGCTTTGCACTGAAATTGCTAGAATGAAGCAAGAATGATCAAGCAAATAAGACAGACACTAAAAACCAGTGAGAGATGATGGGAAAATTAAACAGTCAACACAAGACTTTCATAAAATAGTCAATCACTTAAGGCGATTTCTCACTAGCTTGAAACACCTTTAAAGGCCGACTCCTTATGAAGATGCCTCCGGTGTGGTTACATAAAAATGGAACCATTAGAAAGTTTTTGCCTATATGCAATTTACAGCGTATCTGTGTTCTTACTACAAGACTACAGAAAAAGAATACAAAGCAATACTTTATTCTACTTAAACACTCCGAAATTTAAGTTTTAATAAATTTAAATGTATGACCTCCTGTATCTGCCAAAAATCTTGTTAAAATATTGCTTAAAAAAAATACCCAGAGTCAAGAGATACAAACCTGCAAATCCACTTTCTAACTTTTTGAAGGAATTCAAGACTATTCAAATAAGTAGTCTTCATAGACTGTACTTTATTACAATTTATAACTGTTGGAGTTGCCACTGATGTTACATTTACATGGGAAGAGGCTGTCCATAATGTACTTATTTTCACACTGATGGCCAGCTGTATTTTTCCTCCTTTAGTTTTATCCTTCTTCCTGGTCTAACTTCACAGATAATTTTTAGCTGTATGCCAAATAAGAATGTTCTATCAAACCACCTTCCTTTTCCATAATCTGGTTGTTAACTAACCCTAACAGAGTGCAGCTACGGATAATACAGAAATATTTCTCTATACAGGACGAACTACATGATAACACAACACAGCGGCTGCATTATGCCTTTATAATAAATAAATGACACTGTAAAATAGTAATCTGTAAAGCTTCTCCAACCTCAACTTTTACCTGTTCTTATTGCTCAAATCAAATGGGATGCCAGGATGCAACCAATAAGTCCCTTTCATGCCAATGTTCTTTTCTTACTTGTTCTCAGGCAGGAATGCAAAACAAGGAAACAATACTATGGCCACAATGACACAAAGGTCTCCTCTAAGCTAAAAAAGTGCCGTTACTTAAGTAGCAGAAAAAGAAGTAACAGCTGTGGAAAATACCCTTCACGTTTTTTCTCCTCATTTCAGACAAATTTATTTAATATAATAAATCATCCTGAGTTGGAGGGACTGGAAAGCAAACTGTTTTCAGTATATTTACACTGATAGGCATCTTAAAATATAATTCTAGAATTCAGCATCAGTATGTCAAGAAGTAATCTTCCCAAACTTAAACAATTTAAATTGAATTCTTAGACCGGAGGAAAAAAAAAAAAAAGAGTTGTAGTTGCCTTTCACTGCATGAAAAAAAAATCACTATTCCTACATTACTGAAACAACACAACACTGTCTCATTTCTGCACATTGCACCACTACATGTCTCCCCTCTGCAAAATTCATAATATTCAACAAAAAACATTCTCGCATCTGAGAGCAAACTGATGATCTTCAAGACCAAATTTCTTGAGTAGAGCTATGTATCACAGAATCCAAGGGATTGGAAGGGACCTCGAAAGATCATCGGGTCCAACCCCCCTGCCAAAGCAGGCTCCTTATGTATACCTAAGCCAGACTTATTTCAGGGCTGACAGAAACAAGTGAAAAACAAGACTCAAAACAAACAAACAGAAAACAACAAAAAGTCCACTTCCATAATTATCAAACCTAAATGCAAGTGGTTTCTAGCCTTTCATCAAGGTTAGAAAAAAAACAGAAATACAGTAGATTGATTTTAGTGTTCAGAATCACAACAGTCATCAGATAGCATAATTTTTATGACAAAGAAGAGTAAAGCACTTCCTCAATGTATCAGCCACTAATCCAAAACCACTTCAGCAGGAATTTTCATGTAGATTTCTTTAACATATATTCTCTTTTCTTCCTGTATTTAATTATCTGTAGCTTATGCCCCATATACTGTACCAAGTACTTTTTACTCTACTTTTTTCATTTTTCAAAAAGTTAAAATACACGCTGTTGTATTTAACCTCTGCATTTCCCTGTAATTCCCCTTTCCCAAAGCCAGAAGGAATTTAGTGTTTCTATCCATTTACAGCCTTTGATGCCTGTACTTTTCTTGAACACTGCCATTTGATCATCTGCACATTTTTGGCAATACAGTAGTCTAAACTGACCCAGTATTCCACGCTCATCTACCTGAACACTTCTTTTCTTCAAGAAGAGTTTGACCTCTGTATGGCGCTGCCTGTAAGGGTATTGGCCAGAAACCACATAGTCCACATAGTCGATTGAAACTGAGTCAGTCCAGACACTCTTGTCCACGGCACAGCTCTGGATTATTTTTCCTAATAGGTGCTAGCTTGTACTGCCTAAACAGATACTGTTCTCCTTGCAAAACACCATGATTATATGTTTATATTTATTAATTTTCTAGAATTCACTGCTGTGTATCTTCCATAATTAGATGCACCTATTTGTTCTGATGCACTTAATGTTATTTTCTTCATGCATAACGACTTGGAAGACAGCTTTTGTGATGGACAAAGTCCAACAACTGAAATATTAGTGTACTATCTTAGTCAACAGTTTAATATTCATTTGACTCAATAATGCAATAATGTTTGATGCATAAAAACACCCCAAAAGACAATGAGACTGAGCACTTGGCTGCATAAACAGTAAATTCAATAAATTCTCCTTACCTATGTAGTATCACAACAGCTACTGACCTGGGGAGTGCTGGGAAGTTGCGAGCGAGGTCATAGAATTGGAAAGGTTAAGGTTAGCAGTAATGCTAAGCTGGCTCTGCACTGCGGGAGGATATGGAGATGTGGGTGTCAGGAGAGATTCTTCACTGGTTTCCTCATCAATTCCAGGCAAATACGTGTCAATCAAGGCATCAAGAAACTTCACTATGAGTTCAGCATAGTCTGGGATTTGTGTTTGCTGTGGGTGATGGGGGAAAAAAAGATTGATTCCTTTCTTTCTACTTTTCTGTCAATATGAGCTTTGCCCCAGAACTCACTCTAAGATTACGCTGGTTTTGCCTGGAAATTTTAAAAAGCATTTGAAGTAAGTATAAGCAAGAACTGATTTGTGATCTTTTCCAGATTAATCTAAATGCACTTATTAAAGATCACTTGTAGGTGTGATTTCAGTACTGCTGGGAACTACAAAGCCAGAAAAGAGAGGCCGTTTCACTCATAAAGTGCCACAGCTACCCAAACCTAACAGATTATTAAAAGTATTACTTATACCCCATAACCTACCATCCAGAACGCTGCCTATCCTGCTTATCTACTCCTTGTTACAATGACTAGAGGGAACAGATAGCAGTACAGATGGTAAATTCTTTAATTTTTCTGCTGTAACATAAGATTTATCCTTATGGAATTAACACTCTTATTGATTTAATTCCTTAAACTGTAAGACAGAGATGATAAACTAAAGAAATAGTTTCTGAATGATGTACATGTAGTGAACTTAGGAGTGCTGGAAAGGTGCATTTACACACCTGACTGCTTTTAGCCAGCTTCAGTAAGTTGACTTTACTGCGTCTATGAAAATATCCACTGCAGGCTAGAAAACTGTTTTAGCCATGAAAGTGAGCCTTATGGCACTAACTGCTCATATCAATTCTGTAATTTATCATTTATCTGCACCCCTCCTGAAGCATCAATGTTCTTTATAATGAGAACAATGGTAAAACACTGATGAACTTACATACAGCATACTATTCTTACCTTAGAAAATGGGCCAGCAAACCTCCATAACCCATTAAATCCAAAACCTACAACAACAAATTGAATGTTACCACAAAAACACAGTTCTTAGTTGACAGAAAACAACTAGAAATTACACATGGAGGATTACTTGGATCTACTTCAGCATGGAAATGAGATATTTTATTTGGAGACTGAAAATACTAAATTTTGTCCAAACTGAATAAGATAAAATGATAGAATTCTAATTTATTAGATACATAAGTTAAAGAGCCTCAAAATCGCAGAACTGTCATGCAGTAAATTCTTGATGATATTTTAAAAGGTAAATTTAACATGTGAATATGTGTCTCATTTCGGAAATTATATCAACACAAATTTTTCTCAATAGTCATCTGTTTCTTATGAGTTTTCCTCGATAGTCTTTGATTAAGGATCATAAAAAATATTTAGGTTTTAAGTGCTCGAGTGTCACATGAAAGTGGAGATTAGGTGTTAAAAAACAAATGTTGCTCTATAAAACTTACCAATCATTAAATTAACCCATAACTTAAAAGGTTAACTTAAAGCTCACCATTCATCACCACCATATAATTTGGTTAGTAGAAACAAATACTGAGTATTATACTTCTAATATCTGATGCACAACTACAAAAACCAGTTTTAATGGTCATGTCAGTAGCTGTTTTTTTAATATGCAAACACTTAACTATTATTTGGATTTATGAAGTTGGAAAGAATCCACACAGCAAAACTGGCTTGCTGTTTCATTAAGGCTGCAATAATTCAGACACTTTTTCATTAGCAAATCTAACTTAAAATACAGCGGTTAAAAAAAAAACACAACCCAAATATTTACTTTGTAGATAAGAAGTTTGGTATTGGGGTGGAGACTCTTCATGGTAGACAACACTCTGAACAATCCCATGAATTGGATTCAACAAATTTGGATCCTGGCACAGTGACAAAAGGGTATTGATCTTGGAATCCAATAAATTATGCCTAAAGAAAAGAACAGTGGCTTATTTTTTTTTTCCACAAAATAAGAATACAGTTTACAACTGACTTTAAAAAACAGCAGTTAAAGTGGGATTTTCAAAAGTTCTGTGATTTTAGAAGTAGAATGCAGCGAGGACGTTAAGAGGAATAACACTTCTGAAAATTTGTAGTAACAGCAGGACCCATCAGAGCATTCTTTTTGCCTAGCACTTTAGATTGCAAATATGTTTATCATTTTCAACCAAAAAAATTATTCCCTGCATTTGCGTACATGTCAAAGGTGAACTTTCAAAGCACTTTTGTAAACTTGCGAGGGTACAGTCTCATTTGAGCTCCCTTGCAGAACTCAAGCTTTGATCACACTGTATTACTGCACTATATCATGCCCATCAAGTTTGACAATCAGTTTAAGCATACACAGAAGAGGACAGAACAACATCGTATGTTAAGCCCACCCCATGATTTAACAGAAAACAAAACAAAACAACCTACAACTTGGGCAGTAATGATACAGGCAATTCAAGCAGCCTCTGTGTTGACCCTTTAAGACATCATGAGCTCAGAGAAATGCCCGTAATGGTAAAGAGGGCTGTCTATGCAGGGCTTCCTAATAGCATTTTTTCTTTTGAGGCAAAATGCCCGTTACTTACAACTGTGATTTCAGTAGCTCACAGAACTTGTTTTATTCTGACCATTACTTTATAAAACCAGAAGAAGGTACCATTCTTTCTAAATCAAGCATCAGTCAGTTTTAAAAGTCTCCTCACTTTACCTTCTGATAGCTGGGTTTCCCTTCCATGTATTGCCTGTAGTGAATACTACTTTTAACCTGTATCTAAAGAAATACATACAACGAGTACATTGAACCACACTTTAAATCAGTTTTTTGGGTTACTTATTAAAAAAAATCTGAGTCTAACTGGTACAAAAATAGTACCAAAGAGACACTACATACAGACTTCTATAGAAAACTATATGACTACATTAAAACATAATTTGACTCCCTACAGTAACAAGTAAGCGATAAAGCCATGCTGTGCCACTAGACCAACGGCAGCAGTGACGCTGAAAGCTTTCAGGAGAACCTGGTGTGCACAGCCCGGCTCCCTAGCAAGAGCGGCACAGCGCTCTCCCACGCTCTGCCAGCCTGCCCAGAACCCGGTGCTGAGAAGTGCTTTGGGACCATCTGTAGCGCTGCTATCCAAGGGTGCCTATTCTAGCAGGAACTTTATATTCATTTAACATAGGGAAAAAAAGACAATTCTCAGATTGCAATGGACATTTGTCTCAACAAGGCAAGGACAGGTTGCAGCTAGTAACCTACAAATGAGAAGTACCTCATACGTGCTTCTCTGGTCCTGAGACTTTTTAAAAGGAAGGCCAAGTCAGAGTTTCAGGTACTTACACAACAGGAAAGACCTTTGGGAAGACAACACTGGCTTCTGCTAAATACTCGTACAGAATCCGCTGGTCAAACTCATCAGTAGTGTACTTCACTAATGTTGCCTATGATAATGTAAAGGATTAAATTAGCATGCTTCTAATAAGAGAATTTGAGTAGTTACAGGCTTTTTTGTTGTTGTTGTAGTTTCAGATTTTAGTACTTCTGGGTTGCAGAAAAAGCAGCATTACAGAACATTAATTTATGTCCTCTTCGGACATGGAATCGAGTGACTTCATGTCTTCGTTGGACACAATAAGAACAGCTGGCAATACCTTCTATTTTGGCAAAAAAAAAAAAGCCAGTTTTTGACAAAACTGTGCAACTGACTGTGCATTATAACAGGAATGCAAACTGTACTGGTGCATCTGACGAAAGCACTCTCATACTGGTAGCTACATTACTAGTTAGTCAAGTTTTAAATTGAATCATGCTGGAATTTCAAAAAATGTTCACTTAACTTTTAAAATATAATATGTGGTAACTTCTTGCTATATAAAATTAGTTTGTAAAACAAATCTACAAGTAAAACAGATCAATTGTTGGACATGTTCTGCAAAACAACAGGGTATTTGCTCTCATGCATTTTTCAAATACATTTATAAAAGTGATTCCTAGAAAGTCTGAAGAAAATCAACAAAAGTACAGATTTACACATTACATACTGATTCTGATCCATGTGAATTTAGAAGCACTGCAAGGAACACATATGCTTCTTTGGAAGATAAAAGAACATCAGAAAATAACACAATAATACACAGAAAGAAGGCTTACAAGAACTGTAAGCAGCAGTGCTTGAATTTTTGGGTCAGTCAGAACTTCTTCATCTAGGAGGACGTTTGACTCAGAAACAGAAACTTTTCGAAGATGTGGGTGTTGCTGTGGTGATATTCTCTGGGTTTCTGCCAGATAAAAAAGAGCAGCTCATCCAAAGAAAAATGTACCCAAATCAAAATAAAATTAGCTCTTGCACAACGAATTCAGTTATATGCAAACTTCAGAGTTCAACAGAATTTTCATAAAGTATACAAGCAACAATTATGCTGTAATACTAGTGGTGCTAGGCTGTCACATGGGATGTATTATCAAATGGGAAACAATAACCCCAATTTCCTATTTAGTGAAATACAGGCCCAGGGGTGGTAAGTAACATATTCAGGGTCAGGCAGCAGACTGACATCAGATAGAACAGAAGAACCCTGGTCTTGCATTGCAATTGGGGATGGGGGCACAGGAAGCAGATGTGGGAGAAGATGAAGAGAGGCATTCTAGGAATTATGTCACATTTCATCTGCAAAAATTTGCAGCTAGGGCTTAGTAAGTCATAAAAAGTCAAATTTTACTTATTTCATTTCACTCCTGTATACAGTACTTTATAGCTGCCCCTTATTCTGGGTCTGCAAACTGAGCAACTCTAATTCCAATCTCAATTGCCAGTGATAAGGAAGACTGTATTCTCCACAAGCCATTATTAAGATATTTCTCCCTTACCTTGTAGTACCTTACCTAATCAAATAAACACTGAATTTAGAAATAATCCTTTGTATATATATACAAAGCATTTATAATTATTCTGAAAGCGTTAGTCCTGTTTCTCACCCATTTCATAATCATTTTCGGCTACTCTCCTCATTTTGGGAGGCGTTGTGATTCCAGATTCCATGTCTTGCCTTTTAGGAGCCTTTGTGTCCGATATCAAATGGTCAAAACTTTTCCTTGTACCTAAAAACAATTTATCACGAAATTAAAAACATTAAACCTAAATCCATACACTTAAGTATTTCCGATTTTCTGGCCAAGCTATCCTATCTACAATATACTGATAGGAATCTGGGGACATTTTCACCATTTCCAGGGATGGTAAAGAAAATATGGTCACACCATGCCGCTCTCCATCACAGTTTCCAAAATGCTTCACAATACATATGAGGATAGCATGCAATTTATTCCAGTATGTAAGCTGTGGGCATGCTATGGTTTCCTGGTCAACACATCACATTGAATAAACATGCCAAAATGTGATTACTGTAAAGGAAGCAGTAACAGGATTGTAATGAAAGAAATGCCCCTCTTCTTCCATATATGCCACAATGTAAAAGGGTAACCAGAAGTTACACGAACGAACTCATATAATTTCTTTGATACTAAGACTTGCTTGTAAACATGATGCACTGAGAAGCCAAGTATAAAAGAAAAAAAAATGATTGCTTCCAAAACATCTAAGATGTTTTGGGACCATTTCTCCCACCGTAAAATAGAGTATTCAGTATAGCAACGAAGCTAAAGTACTCAGCTTCTTGGTTTTATTGACAGAGGGCTGGTGGCAGAAAATTAGCACTATGAAACTTTAGTATCTGGAATATCCTTTTTCTTTTTTTTGCTTCTCCCCCTCTGATCAAAAGAACGTAATTACTCCTTTTTAATTGTAGTGTTCTCTATTTGCATTTTGTAGAAACTACATACATTCCTCTGAATTGGGGAAAACCACTTGAAGTCAGAACAAATACAAGTATAATTTTTCTCTAGTAACGCTTCCTGGGGTATTCTGTAGACAAATTAGTAAATTAGGTATCTTAATAACCTAAAAGCTTTTTAGTGTTTGCTTGTGAAGGCTGCCCCATATCCAAACTCATGGATTTTCGTGTTCGAGGACTTATCTGTCCCACTGTCGGGTAACTGGCAGCCAGATGTCTGTCTGATCCCTTTGGTGATGACCATGGTTGATTTTCCTTTAGTGTCCTGAAATTGCAGAGAAATTAAATTAAGAAAATCTTTAAAACCGTTGCACATTTAGGCATTAATTTTTAAGTGATTAACTTAGTACATGTCCTGAAGCTCTCAAAAAGACACAGAATTTTCTTATAGAATATAAATGAAAAATGAGGTGAAATAAGGTCTCGTAGAAAGGGGTTAGGAAAAAGACTAAGAACTTCCAAAGAATTTAAACTCTGAAACAGCTTCAGAGATCTCAAAATTAAATCTATACGAATTCAATACACAAATTCCACTGTGACTCTTGATCACAGTAGCACACTGGTCAGGAACCAGCAATATGTAGTTGAACATTAACTTAGCTTTTTTCATGGGTTTTAGTTTTCTATATACCACAGGTTACCTTTTTTACTAAAGGAAAGAGATATTGGAATTTGGATAACTTTTATTATCTGAAAGTCAGGCAACCAACCTATAGCTAGTGTCACTGTGATGAATGGGATATGTATCCATAGGAACATTTTCCATTGAAACGTCTGTCAACAAGAGAGACTTCCTATGTTTTAGGCTGCAGCGACTTCGAACTTCCTCAGACACTGTGAGCAAAGCTAAAAATTCAAAGAAAGCTAACGTAAGTTTTCCATGGCGGGAACACATTAAAGAATGTAAGCAACAGTCCCTCAATTTAGATTTTTTACTTAGTACAAAGATGACCACAGAGATGTAATTACACCTTACTGAAATGTACAGATTAAAAGTAGGTCATACAAAAAGAATTATATTCCCCAGCCAGTTAAAATTACATGACTTAAACATTTGCCCTCATATAGTCACAATTTCTATTTCTAGACCACTAGAAATATGAATGCTCTAAAGCACACACTCCAGTATTTAAACCAAGAAACCTTCAGCCTCACTCAGGTATTTTCAAAGTTGCACAATAGGGCCTGTGCTGGCAAGACTTCAGTCCACAAGGAACTGTGGATTGATATACCCCACGCTAACCCAGACTCTTGTCCATCTCCAGTTACAAGTTTCCTTTATATTGATACAACCATAATCAACCCAATAACATAAGAATTCCCACAATTCACTCATTTCAGTTAGCACAAGTTTAAAAGAATGTTTGTTTGTTTAATTTTACCTGCTAGGTAAGCCACACTCTGGGTGTTCACCTCAAACTTGTCACAATTCCTATGTTTGTTAACCAGAGCTAGTAGTGTATGTAAAATCCTTACTGTTCTTGCTACAGTGGTAGGAGAAGGATGCCTGTATCCTAAGAAATGAGGTTAAAAAACAAATATTGTATTTAATTTTTGAATGCATATTTATGAAGCATTAATATTTTTAAAATATTTATAAATATTTTTCAGTGTGTCCTCAGGACGCTTCATATAAAGGGTAAGGAAATACAATGCTAACAGAAATTGCACATTTCGGACTATTATTTCTGTCCCTCCGCATAAAAAAACACAATTACAAATGTCTCTGCATATATTATCTATTAGCTCACAAATCAGTCTTCTAAAAGAAACGATGAGCCCAAATAACAGGCACACATAGAAAGTATTCTTGGAGGAAGACATAAGGAACTGCAGTAAGTGAAGCCACACACTCCTGTGACAGCAAAGAATTTATGTCATTTGCACTGAAGACCTTCATAGGATATGCATAAAGGCAACCCAGCAAAGTCCTTTAGTCAAAGAACATTTAATTTTCAATCTGTTCTGTGACCTGAGTTACTTAAAATCCACCACCCACTTTTTCTCCCTTTATTCTTGGGCTTGTATTTATTTCTGAATTAAGAGTATTCATGTAAAAATGAACAGCAACATCTATATTTACCTTTCAGGAGGTGTCCCACTAGTGCGAAGTTGAAGTTGGAGTTGAAATTTAGCCCTACAAAATGATCCATCTGCTTGCAGTGCCATTCAAGTGGTCTCCTGATCTCCATAAACACCTCTTCTGGGCTCTGACCCAGAAAAATAAGACACAAGAGTATTTCATACAATCATACAATGGTTTGGGTCGGAAGGGACCTTAAAGAACATCCAGTTTCAAACCCCCTGCTATGGGCAGGGACACCTCCTACCAGACCAGGTTGCCCAAAGCCCCATCCAACCTGGCCTTGAGCACTTCCAGGGATGGGGCATCCACAGCTTCTCTGGACAGACTATTCTAGTGCCTCACCACCCTCACAATAAAGAATTTCTTCCTAGTATCTTGTTTCTTTGAAGATTACTCCTCTACTCATTTTTTTTTAAGTGACAAAACTTGGTAATTCTAAGAGTTTACAGGAAAATATCAAGTGCACTCTTGATTAGAATGTATCTATGCATTTCTGTTCCAGTTTAGAACAGAATAATAAGAGCTTCATCTCTGCTTCTTAGTTTACTGCTGGTGTTTTGCAAGTTTGCAATGCAAATGTCAGTTCTAGTTGCTTGAGTACTGTTCAAGAGGACAAGGAATTATTTTTTTCTTTTTAACAGATCTAACTGCTTACATAAACGAAGGGTTAATCACAGCTGGTTACTAACAGAGGGCTTGCTTACCTTATCATTGAACACTCGAAGGCTATCCAAGGTATGCAGATTCTGTTCAAGTAGTGCTGTACCTGCTGAGTACAAGTTGACTTCATCTAGCTGCAGTACTGCCATAGCTACCCAGAAGAGGACCTTGTGCATAGGGGAGTCCTGGAAGGAGAAGGAAAAGGAAAAGGCCGTGATTCCACTTTCAAGTCAGTTCCTGTAAGTGAAAGACAAATAGAATTGACATGTTTTTGTATATGCATTACTAACGTTGTGGCAGAGGTTCTGTTCTCAAACACAACCATTCCAACGAAACAGGTGTTCATATGAACCCAGAGTGCTGATGCACTTAGCAGGTGAATAGCAGAAAGCAAATTAATTTCAAGCCTTCCACTCCCTCCCCTAGAAGCCATCCCTTCTCTTTTATACCCCTTTCATTGCTCACAAAAATGTCAGATGCATATTGCCCTACATCAGACTGAAAGACAGCATCTTTTGTTATCAACTCGGAAGGCAGGTTGAAAGTGAATTGCAATTCTGCACATATAACTGGCCCAGCAATTCAATCTCCAAATCAGAAAATCAGGCGGGAAGAGCCGGCATTCAACAAATCCTGGGTCCCTTACGCAGCCGATTTTTCAAAGAACTATCTAGCAATAGATACACGAGACTTTTTGTTGTAATCTTCCCTGCCTAAACCACATGCAGGAAAATGCGTGATACAGGCATGGAAGGCTTGTAAAGGACGGTCACATCACTCATTGGTTATGTGTTTTAAGGGTAAGCGCATGGTACACTAACAGGGTGGAAAAAAGTGCAAGTAGCCTATCAGAACTGTTTGCTCTTGTTAATTTTAAATACCACAGTGCCATCCAGATGGCACACAAAGACTGTCTGTGCAAAGCTACCAAGTACAGAGTGAAACAAATTGAAGTAAAGATTAGCCAAAGACTTCTAAAAAGTTTGTTATGTACATGAAAAGTGAAACATGCATATTAAATCAGCCATTCAAATACACCTGGTAGGATTATTATTTTTTTTAGCACATTTTCTAATGTATTAACAAATGAGAAGCTGCAGACCCATTCATGCTCCCCAGAAACCCCCTTTTAGAACCGTGCCCTAGAACTATATTCTTTCAGACGTGTGTGACAATGCCACTCCACTAGAAAATTTTAAGGTGGTTCATTAACAGTGCACCTATTGGTATGCCAATCAGTTCATACAGCAACACACAATGGCTGAATTAATACATTAGACAAGACTAAAATTTTTTAGAAGCCATGATCAGAAAGACATGTATTAGGAATTACAGATTTGAAAGCCAAGACTGAAAATCTTTTGGAGAGAATTACTACAGACTATGGTATAGCCTTTGTATTGCTGTGGCCCAGTTTGGTGAAGCAGAACAGTACAATCTAAAGCTTTTTTAAAACTTGCCCAGGTCCCATACCCAAACATCTGTGACACATTTCCCATACGTATTACTTTCAAGCATGAGTCGTAACAGTCACAGCAATGAGGTGTGAACATCAGATGCCACAACACTTCCTTATATTTTTGAAGTTATACTTGCAATTATAACTTCCATTTACAAAACACATTCTCTGTTTATTCTAAAAATCCAGTCGTTTACCTTATTAAGAAGAGGCTGCAGCTTGGTGAGTGCTATTACGGTAGCTTCTATTAGAACTTGGCTATTGTAATTGTCAGGGCCTTTTAAACAGCTCTCAAGTCCCTTTTTGTAGAAAAAAAGAATAATAAAAAAATAGAACCCATAATTAGATTTTACTTTGTAAAAAAGATGAAAGCTTTAAATAATAACTGTGGCTCTCAATTAATTAACACAGCTTAATTTTTCCAATTTGCAAGGAATTTTAGAAATTATGATGTACACTAGTGATATATTTGATATATTGATATTATTGCTGTAAACAATTACAGTGTGTATTACAAAAAGAAGAGTGCAGGACAGGATGCAACAACTACAAAATAACTCTTCTTCAGTTCAGATGCTGTTTAATTAAATTTTATGTCCACAGAACACTAATAAAGTACTTAAGGGAAACTTAGTTAGCAGACTGTTTACCTCCAATAGAACACAACCTTATTTAGAAAATACGGGCATTATTACCAAGCTATGTAGCCCATTTCAAAATTTTCTTATATAAATGTTATGCTTTCCATTGTATTTAGTTGTAACATACTAGATTATTAGCTTCCTTTAAAAAAAGGAACTTGTGAATAATGTGCATGCAGATAGATGCCTTATCAGAAAATTTCACATTTATTTAAATACTGACTTTTCTGGATCAAATTTTAAGTGTCTCAAATTTTAAGTGTCTCAAATTTTAAGCTCAATATTCAAAACTACTGTTACTCTAGAAATAGCAGCACTGATGAAACTTACTGCCACCAAATTAATTAAAAATAGAAAGCCAGGCCTACAAAGACTAAATTTCCAATCAGGTAGCTCTCTGTACAAGAATATGTTTGAAGAAATTATTTATTGTCAAATTATAATGAGTTCTATATTCGATGGGAAAATAAAAATTTAGTTATTTTATGAGTCACAAAGGAAAATAGATATAGACCTATATACCTTGCTCAGAATTCGGATTATTTGTTTTATTTGTCCATGAGAGACACGCTTACTTATACAGCCAAAGACAACAAGTGCTCTTGGCTGCAAGGATGGATTATATTGGAACGCAAACCTGTGAAGAAACAAGAGTACACTATATTAAACAAATATACAACAGGCTGTATAATGAGTTGTTGACAATTCTAAGTGTACTACACAGGCAGTTAGGGGTTATGTTTTGAGGTCTACAACATACTTTTGAGCTAGTTCAGTCCACTGGTCCAGCCACTTGCACGTTGGAATATCTCTCATACAAGCCTAAAAAAAATTATATTGTTTGAATATGTGTAACATGAAGAAAATGTATTATTTTCAGAGAATCATAGAATGGTTTGGGTTGGAAGGGACCTTAAAGATCATATAATTCCAACCCACCTGCCATGGGCAGGGACACCTTCCACTAGACCAGGTTGCTCAATTTTAATTCAGAATATTCAGTTATTTTATGTCTCGGAAACTACTCAACTACTTAGGCGTTCATTAACACATCATGGGAGGTACATCTCACTACACTGCTTGCCTGTAAAGAAGGGTAAGCAGTGCCATTCTCCTTTACAGATAATGACTTTTGTTTTGAACCACATACCTCCATGATCTCCAACAAAGCTTCAGTAACTGTTTCCAAAGAAGTCAGTGCAAAAGTCTCCCTCTCATAGGAACCAGGTGAAAACGACCTGTCTCGATAGCTGGAGCGGAAAGCTATCACTGCAGCTGATTTCACTTTGCTGATTCCAAACAGTAAATAAAACTTGGGCAGAGAAAACTCAGTCAAGCTCAGCCTTAAAACTTGCTTGGTCTCCTCTGTTGAATAAATTTTTACATATTAGAGTTACAACAATGAAGTTCATTCCATATTTTAAACACACTTAGGCTCCCACAAATACTAGATAGTAGTAGATAATCATCCTATGCACATTCAAACACCGTTTTCTTTGCTGCTCATCTCAGAACAACTGTGGCCTGTCGTATGGACTGTTAAAACCACAGCCACCAGGAAGATGCAGTCTGAAAACAGGTAGAAAGAAACTTGTCTAAAGACTTGGTTCTCTGAGGCTTCTCCTCATATGCATTAGGAAAACAGAAACCTGGAGAGCTCATGGTTTGAAAGACCAACATTACTGTAAAGTTCAAACTGCGATCAAATTATGGTTTTGGCTTCGTTACTACAATTAACCCATTTAAATCAGAAGAAAACAAAGACCCTGCTATTACTGAATATTTTTTACAATTCTGAACTTTCATTTAATTTCAGTGTACTTTTAATTTACTGTTGGAAGGCTTAACCTTCTCTTTGTGTATCCTAGCAAAGCTTTTCTTTAAATATACATAGATATCTCTGTGTGTGTGTGTACACGTCTATTCACATACTCACTCTGTCAATACACAGATATAAAATGGGCTTTCAGATACTTAAAGAACAAGATTACATAAACTTTTTATTTTTTTCTTCACAAAATCCAGCCTGGTTGTATACTGTACTTCTGTAATAAGAAATGACAGCTACATATTTGCTAGCATCAATTATTTTAGGACTGCTGAAACATAGCCGTATGCAAAATTCTTGCCATGTAATTTCACAATTTCCTTATGTAATTTATATCTTTGTTACTCCATTACGCAACCATTCAAAAGATGCACATCAGCCAGTTTTAGCACAGATAAATTTTTTCTTTAATCTTTATTACTGAAACTTACTGATACGTACTTTCTTCCCTTTTTCAAAAATCCATTATACAATTTATATGACACACCTGCTCTAAACAAGACAGTCATACTTTAACTTCATGCTCATAGTTATTCTAGCTCATATCCTCATTCTGGTTTGTACACAAGCTTAATAGCAACACAGTATTTTCAAATTCTCAGAACATTTGAAAGAGAGAAAGACAACTCGAATATTTCTGAAACAAACTTAAGAAGCAATCGACTTAATCCAAAGTCTGATAAGAACTTACCGCTAAAGTGAAGCTGAGAACAAGTACACAGAGAATGAATGATGTTGATGACAAGACCATGCGTAGAAGCTCTGAGAGAAAGGGGACCAGTGGCCACCAATAAAGTAACTACATGAAAGAGGTAGGGGAGATGGGCTGCCACATCCAGAGAATTGTTAAAGGAGAGCATCAGCATGTAACGTGCTAGAATAGCAATATCATCCCACATTAGGTGCTGTTCCAATGTAGGAGTTGGGGACAGACAAGTCTTATCGATTATTTTACACATTCTTCCAATCACCTGAAAATAAAGCAACCATTTTGTTTCAGTTAAAGAGCAGAGCTCAACCTTTCAGTAACAGCCATTACACATTAACATTGGAATTATTCTATTGCTTGGAACCTGTTTTATGTTTTTTTTCATTATTTCCTGTACCGAGTCATCAGAAAGCATATCAGTGTCACATTACCATTTAAGGTGAAATTACTATATAAGAAGAAATTAAGGCAAGGAGGGAACTCACTTTGCTTGAAACCAACTTTACATTTCCAGAAGCAAGCGCTACTGCTGTGTCTGCCATAACCTCCGCTTTTATGGATCCTAAGCCCCCTGTGGCACTAGTCTTGATGAAACTGTCCAGAACTACATCAAGGAGATCTGTTATCTGTCAGAGAAAAATAATTCTTTGTCATTCCCAGTGTGGTTAACATAATTTTTCCACAGTAAATCGCCCTTTGTTTAAGCAATCATTATATTTTTTAGTTAAAGATACATAGCTACTATAAATTGAAGCTATGTTTTTAATAATATGTTGTCTTTTTGAAAAGAAGCGTAATGTAAAGATTAGAAATGTAAAGATGAATTCCATTAGGTTTTACTCCAAATCAAAATTCTTCACAGCTTTGGAAGCACTATGATATGGTTTGTATCTTACTTTTTTTTTTCCATTTTAAAGTATAACTATGCAGAAAATGCTGCATCTAATGAGAAGAAACCAGATATGAGGTGGAAAAAAACCACGTACTTCCAAGAAATAAGCAAGATCCTACCTGCTAAAGATTTTGCTTAGAACACTCATCATGCATGAATACAGCAACCAGTAAAACACGTTTCTTCTTGTGTATGAAGAACCAAAGCTGACTAAGTGCACTGAGAACTCTCTCTAAATGTAATATGCAAGCTAAGATTAAAAGCTATTTCAGTATTGGTTGAAATTCAGCTTTCACTGTATTATAAAAATTGGTTAAGATTCTGGATCAACAAAATCAACAATAAAATTCCCCACTGACTTCTGTGAATTTTTTGCATTTTTTATTTCATGTTCTCCACATTTACCTGTTAACAGATTTTCATACTACACATAATGGTCATATTCATCTCAGTGTGATTCAAACTTCCAAAATACATTGATTTTTATCAGTCCAACTGGATCAATCAAGAAACTACACTTATGCATCCATTTGACAGTTCTCACATTCTCCAAGAGCAACTTTGTGATGCTGTGCTGCATCAGTTCAGATGACAGTTAAAAAAATAATAATAGTATGACAATGAGGAAGTCAGCTTGCTTGTGAACAAGCCTGGTCATGGCAAATAAAGCTGGTCTCATTTATCTGGACACTTATTTCATGAATGGCATATGAAAACAGCTTTCTTTTCTTTTTTTTTTTTTTTACTTTGTGTGGAGAATAGGGACAGTATTTGGTAAGTATTCAACTAATTATCAACAGAAGGATTGACGCTGCTATTTGTAATCAAAATGCTTCAGTTTTAAAAGTGCAAATAACAAAACAGAAGAAGTTCTTTCACCACCTTAGGCCTAACATATCTGAATGCTAGCATTCGGTTCTATCCATTCAGTACCCACACATTCAGGAGTTTTGATGAAGTAATTACTACTAACACCAGATATTTCTAATTTTCAATTCTCAGTGGGGGCCAGGAACAGAGTACTAGAAGCAAGAGTTCAGAAATGGTTTTATGAAGTATTTTAAAGAATGGAAACCTCAGAGAACTTGCTCATGACTCTCCACACAGCGGATATACTTAGGTCATGCCAAGTTCCATTTTGTCTTTTTGCATTAATATTTAAGTGATTAAAAACTCTATAATTTTATTATAAACAAATTGCAAGAAATCATGCAGAATTTGTACCTGTCCAAGACTTCCCCATATCTTAGCCTGAATGGAAGGATACATCTGTTTTTCGTTTATTGTCATTGTTATTAGCTTATCAAGAATAGCAGTGACTCGCTGGCGCTTAGCATCATCATTGTGTTTACAGAATCGGACCAGATTGGACAGCCAGGGAGTCATATACTCCAGACAAAGATGTTTCAGTTCAATACCTGAAATAAAAATTCACTTTGTAACAAAATTCAGCACTGATCTCTATGCATAGGTAAATAATTATTTGTGAGCACCTTTCGGTTTTCTTCTAAAATAATTATTTTCAGATTCGAGCAAATAATACTGGGCAAACAGACAAGCTTCAAAAAGAAACATACTATAACAACAACATCCAAGAAACATTCGTAAGAATCTGGCAAGATTTTGACATTTTAGTATCTTACTAAGAAGTGTGACATAGATGTGTACATTTAGGCACACAATAGGCAGACTATTTAAGATCTTTTTAATCTTGAGAATGTATTCTAAACAGCTTCCAACAGTATAATCAGAGCTGGTTTATGTCTATAAGAAAGGGATAACAAAAACACCATAGCAGAACTTGATAATATCTCTCAACTGTAATCTATCTGAAAGGATTACATTTGAAAGAAAGGACCACATAACTCTTTTGTCAATGTATCTGCTGGAGTTCAAAACCTCATGGACCTCTTTTTTTTTTTCCTGCAATGTTTTTACTCCTGGTGTATGAAACAAGTAATTTGTATTGTGATCTCTGAATTAATTTAATTGTCTAAATGAAGGAGATGTTTGGCGAAACTTGTTTTAACTTCAAAGTTAGAAAAGCAAGGCTTGGGCATTTTTTTTTTTTTTAAAAAAAAGGATCTGCTTCATCAGAAAGAGTACATTCAAACATACAAATCAAAGTAATGTTTTTACTCCAACAGATACCACTCCAGTTCATGACACTGGCTTAGTATTACAGAACTTGGTTATTAAGAAATAGATAAGTAATTTTGAAAATATCTAAAACAGCTCAAAGAAGCTTTTTTAATTTAAACTTACTGTGACTCAGCCACATAAGGATGCTTGTTAAACTTGAGAGCTACCAGCTTAAATCTTTTCAAATTCATGGTTAGCATTGAGGAATATCAGTGTTACTTACTAGATTTGCTAAATCCAGAAATACACTCTTCCAAGAACTCTAAGGTAAGGTGTGGTTCATTAGCTGCAAGGGTCTTACTAATAGACACAATAAAGAGTGTGTTGTTGGCAGGAATACACAGACCTGAAGTTTCCAGTAACTGGCCCTCAATCTTTAAATTAAAGGTACAGGTTAAGGCACATAGAAGATTATAGGCAGCAGACCTGTAACAAAGCAAGCAGTGTGACTTGTAATATTTTTCTTGTCTGTTTTAAAATATATACATTACACTAAAAGATCACAGTAATATCATTTTCAAAATCACATAAGCATTGATAATATCCAGTACTATATTTAAATCCTGAACTTCTTTCCTGCATCACTTAAGCTTTAGAGACAACATTACTTTGGACAAATAATTACATTACTACTTTTTTAAAACAACTTCTGATAAAGTCAAAGAGGATGCTTGAAGAACTTTGTAATGGATTTCTCAGAAAGGCATTCAGTTCCAGGAAATTCTAGGTATTTCCAAGTGCACCTGAGCAACAGATTGCCAACAGCCCCAGAGGCTCCCATTGAACCAGGACCCATTTAGAGACAGCCCTCTGACAACACCCAAGAGCTTGCTCTAAGAGGTACAGCTCCCAGTTATTAAACAAGAAGTTCAATACCATGAAAATCAAATGTACCTAGTAAGCCCATATCGCAAAGCATAAGTTTTTTTCTCCCTCTTAAAGAGAAATTAAGCTACCTATACACCTTCAGTTACTCCACCACTACATATTTCTTTCTTCACCTATACAAAACGCAGTCTTTGTTGATATTAGTAACTACATTTGGTAGAGCTGTGGTGAAAGCAAAATTGTGTTGTTCAAGAGAGATTTGCTAAAATTAAGAAAATCTTGGAAGAAAATCACATTTTTATCAAAGTTGATATTAATTTAAAAGATCAGTACCGCAAACTGGGGTCTGAGCTTCCCAAGTTGAGCAGTGCTATGTTCAGTAGTGTTCCAGGGACATCTTTAGGGCGAATTTTAGTGTGCTGTGGGATGGAGTCTGGTTGCGACAGCTCCCACCGTGTCCGTATATGAATAATGGACCTCACAATGGCTTCACACTCTTGATGCATGAAAGTGAGTGGTGTGCCCTGGTTGGCAATTGTTAAGGTAAACTGATTCTCATCAACAAGACAGATTTCCTCAATTTCAGATGCGTAGTATATATCATTTAAAAACACTGTCTGTCCCAGGACTCTTGTACGCTCTGCTGATGTCACCTGCACAGCTGTTGATCCAACCTTAAAAAGAGAGAAGAAAAATGGTTCAGCACCTATTGTTAAAGGAACAAAGAGAGAAAAAAAGTCTGATATTTCTATTTTATGAAGATAAATATGTGAAATTGTAAGAAATTAAGTTGTGATTCCTCCATGAGACGAGAGAATTAAGACAGTAAATCATACTCAAATTCTTATTGAAATATAACAGTTCACTAGGAACAGCATGAAGAAGACTTACCTTAATAGAAACTTTGGTGTCTTTATGAGCCAGTTTGAGAGCATTGTGAAATACTTTCAAGTCCTCTTCCAAAGCCAAGGTAGCTGCTGGGAGTTTCTGCTGGTCATGTTCAATGTGCTCTGCCAGCTTCCCCGGAGAGTCTATGAAAATAAGCCTTTTGCTTCCTTTCAAACCTGTCAAGAGTCTTTCATGGTATTTGGTGTATTCTCTGACCCAAGAATTACAGTTATAAATAAAAACTGCTGAGACATTTTCATAAGCAAAGCCTGGAAAAACTACAAACCATTTAGAAAGAAAGTCTGTTTTAAAACGATTACTGGGGCCAGCATGCGTGAGGTCCACTACAATTTCATATGGCTTTGCATAGTATGGCTTCAGAGTTAGCAGGACGTGGTATATCAGTAAATCTCCATTGATCTGACCAGTCTTGAACCTGTAAGAAAACAAGACAGACACTGTTTGGTTTGCCTTTTAAATCCACATCAAAACATTTTAGTAGTGTATCACACAGACTACAACGCTAAAACAAACCGATCTTTCACATAGTCCTAAAAATGTCAATCTCGAGCACTAATACAGGATTGACATCCATAGCCTAAATTCTGCCATGGCTCATGCGCCAACCAAGTTTAGAGCCCAATGGTGAAGCTCCAGTTGGAGGTAACTCAACTTCATTTTGAAGTGCCACACAATCTACCACAGCCAGCAGTCTCTAGACAGACAGAGGTTCATTCAGCATCTCCAACAAGAGGAAAAATAAAACCCATGCTGGAGAGGAAGAGCTCATCGATCAGCTCAAAACTGTAAGAGCTGAGGGTTTCTTTAAAAATAGAAGTAAAATAGCAGACCCGCAAACTCTTTTTTACATTTATACAGATTCAAATTACGTCTAATTTTATGTGTGGAAAAGATTTATTTCAATAGCCTTGATTAAGACTAATTAAACATCCATATACCATTTTTTCAAAGGGTCTCAGCTCATTTTATTTGCAATCTACTGCAGCACATAATGCACTCTAATGCTTGGTGGAGCGTTTCTAAGAATGATGGGTCCTCTGAGTAGCACAGAGGATTGGTCTATATAGTATTCAGGTACTATATAAAAATATTAACCACCTTTTGTTCTCGTTTAATGAATTGCTGAACTCTATGAGACTTGGTTTAGGCAGATGTTCTGTCCAGTTCCCAGAGTTAGCATAGAAGATGGAATTCTACTAGAAATAATTAATTCTAAATCAAACTTACCAGTAGTTTTTGAACTTTTAAATACCTAGAGCTGTTTCCAACTGTTATTAACTCAACTCTTTCAAAGCAAGACAACAGCCTATAGAAAGAGCTAATTAATACTGTAAAGACATACGTAGTTTTGATCACAGTGAGACACAGCTCTCGGTAACATTTGAGGTAAGCCACCTGAACACAAGATAACAAAGAAGATAAACTTCATGAATGTTGAATATTTGTCTGCCTAAGACTTTTTCCTTGTGTTACTTCCTGTTGTTCGGAAAGCTAATTTGGGCAAGCTGGTGTTTCTCTGCCTCTAACATGTCATGGTATAGTTGTTACAAAAAGGAAGTGTGTCATCACTGTGGTTTTAGTTCCCTACTTAGAGTAAACGACATATAATTTCAGTTCAGATTTGCTTAAAAAAATCCAGCCTTGTCTAAGTCTACTTGCTTGATCCTGACGGTCGTTTGCATCCTAAGAGCAAATATATGCACAAAGAAATTTTACTGTTAGAGGATTAAATATCTAAAGCACCAACTTTCTTTTGACTACGTCTTGGCAAGGTAAGTGCACATTTTCCTTCTATTTTAAAAGTTCTGCTTCAAGGTTTCTTAGATTTTGTAGAAAATCTTACATAAAAGTTTCTATTTTTTTTATGTAAAAGATTTTATTTTAGTTTAGTTTACCACATGTAACTCAAACAGTAACAATAAATAAAAGTATCATCTTTGATTGCTTTAAGGAAGCTGATAAAACAACTGCATTTTTAGTAACATTAAAGGCTGTTCACAATCAGACTCCAAGGAATGAACAGCGACAGCCACCACGTTGCTGCGTGGTTCCTAAGCATTGCAGCTCTTACTGCGTACTGACAGAAGACCCTACCAATACCTAGAAAGGGTTGAGCTAAGAAAAACCCCAAAACTATTTAATGATCAGTTCCTTTGTTCTTATGATTTTAAGAGAAACTCTTGACAACACCAGCCTGTTTATTTTCAAGAAAAGCACCTCTGGTCCAGATCATAAGTAACACTGGACTTCTCATGCTCTCGGAGGGTGCAGGCAGAGCTCTGTAACCCTCAGGCAGTAAGCACTGAGCTACATTTGTACCGGCAGCTGCACCTCAGTTCCGCACAGCATGCAGAAACTTCTTGTGAAATGTTTGTTTCTAAAAAAAACCAACCAAACAAAAGGTTTGCAGTTGCTGCTTTTATTCCTTTTTAAAGTATGCGACGAGGCATTCTCCAGGCAACTGTTACCATATAGGTAACAAAATCTTTTATCTGAGCTGTAGCTGATTACTAAAATGGTTTCTAGTTCAAATTTAACAATGAGGATTCATCTCAGAACAGAGTCTGGTTTTATGATTTAGTTGAACTGCAAAGAAAGATACATATATAATTTGCTGCTCATTTGCCATGTGAGGAGACATCCATTGTTTGTTCTCTGGCTACAGATCACGTCTATCACTTCTTTCACTTTCCTGGGGGACATCAGCAATACAAAGGACTGCCATTTGGATATTAAAAAGATAATCAAGTTCACCTCTCTGATTTTTGGGTGTGAATACATTAAGTCCTTTGGTAGATATGATAACTTCTCCCTATGGCAAAGTAAACACTGTCTGGCATATTTCAAAATTACCTAAACTTAGAAGCATACAGATGAGCTTTGTTGTCTTTAAAGTACTATAAGAAGAAATGTATTTCTAAAAATAGCACTACTACTTTCAGTCATTCTTTAGAGTAGTTATATTTGAACAAGATGGAATATGTAACACTCAGAAGAAACACTTGGTTCTGTTAACGCAGGTGAAAGAGACACACTGGACAGAATAAGCCTTACGCTCTGAAGGTGTCTCGCGCAAAATTCATGAAGCATCAGCACTGAAGCAGTTCACTAATTTGTCTCATCTGTCACCGTTATTTTATCATCTTAGTATCTGATTCATCTAAAGATCAGTTTCCTGTTCTCCAGACAGATTCAACAGGTAAAGATTATAATACAAATCTGAGTACTACACAAATGTAAAACAGAACATACTAATGGTAATATAATTTGCATAATCTCAGAAGTTTTCAAGAAAATGTCACAATCTGAAGTATGTTTGTGAGGAATAAGATGTTAGAAGTACACTTGTGATAGACAGCCTTTTGCATAATAAATCAGAAGAATTAGATAATTAAGATTTTCCTAGGTATTTACAAAATGCGCCAGACAGCTGAGATAAGGAATACAAACAATTAAAATAAGTTACTGCTGTCGTTTACAAGAACATTTTCAATTAAAGCTTTTCATTTGACCATCCGTATGAGCATGGTTACATTTCCCAAATTCAGGGGAACAAAGGAAAGAAAAAAGTGGTATTTTGTAAATTTTACATGGTGCCTCCCTTCATCGTTTAAAAGGAGAAGTGATGAACTTACAGATCTAATGTGGTCAGCTTTAGAGAGGAGGAACTACTACAGTGTCTACATTCACACTTCACTGAGTACTTAGTAGAAAACTCTTTCCTTTCACTACTTTGCTCCATGTTCTTTTTTTAATCTTCACATACATTATATATAAACCTCCAACTGTCAGAATTTAACAGTTTAAGAGCTGAAGTTCAAGACCACCTATTCAGTGAGAATTCCCAGCAGTTGAACGCTTCCTCCTACATGCAGTGAACATGAGGTCAAGTTAAAACACATTTTTGATCAAAAAGCCTGCTGGCTACTATTCCCTGAGAAGTCCGATTCAAACCTCTCAGAACCAGCACTGCTAAACTAATACCGTATTTTATCCTTTTGTAGGTGACTAAAGAGGAAGATGAAGACAAAGATACACAGTAAACCACATTTTGCGTTCCCTGTTGTGATAATTTTTGCTTTGTGTTTGCAAGTAAATGCAAACCATACTGAGTACCCCAGAGTTATAAATGAAACCTGGAATCCCATCAGCCAAAACCTAAGTGGCAGCCAGAACATAATAGAAGCCAATACAAATTCTCCTCCAACCATCAATTTCAACAGGAAAACGATGACTACTGAAATGCAGACAGCCACCTCTCAGTCTCTCTCTTCAACAATGGGGCAAAACTCTTCAGTGTCTTCATCTCCCAGAAGTGCTGTTTCTGCCGCTGGAGGACCTAAGAATACCAGCAAACCCAAGACTACACGGACAAATGAAATGTGTGAAGACAATAAGTCTCTTATACTGATTTGCTTCATTATAATAGCAGTGCTTGTGCTCATCTGCACCTTCTTGTTTCTGTCAACGGTTGTAATAGCAAACAAAATGTCTTATCTCAAAAAAGCTCAACAAGGAAAACGGAGGCCCAGAAGCAATGGCGATATTCTGGCTACCAACAGCTTATGGCCAACTGCAGCAGGAACGTGGCAGAAGATGCCTAAGGAGGCAGCTGGAACTGACTTGATAATGCAAGAGTTACTAGCAGGGAGAGATGCCGCAATCCAAAGGAAAACCCAAGATCAAACTACTGAGAGAATCACTAGAGAAACAGATAAACAAGAAAATGAAGAACTGAAGTCACACAAAAGCATTTTAACCAATTTTGTGGTTGAGATTTAGATCAGTCAGCTAAAAAAGCCTCAGCTTTTACATTTTTTATTAATTAATATGATAAAAAATGATTAATATGAAACAAAAACAGCTTTCAAATAACAACTGAAATTGTAACACAGGAAAGCTAAACTCACACCTTAGGGTTTTTCATTTTATGGTAGTGGGAATGCTGTAAAAATGTGTAGATCTAGGAGTAGGACTGCATTACAAAGCTTCTTTATAAATAGCGCCAAGGTTGGTTTAACTCCTTTTGACCAGAAATCACAGCTGAAGTAGCCAAACAGGATAAAACAGAAGGACAGAAGTTTGTTCATTCTCAAAGACCATTGGGGGGAAAAAAGGAAAGGATGGTTAGTCTAATAAACACAGCACACTCTGAAGTGCCACACAGGCATATCCAGGTTGCTATTTAAGAAAACCGTAGTTCAGTCACAACTATGACACAATTACTGAAACAGGAACTAGTCTCTCAAAATGCCCCTTGCACTTTCTCTATCAAAAACTGTTTAAATCAGCTCAACTGTTTTTGAACTAGATTGATAGCAATCATATTTATTGTTTTGAATTTGTGCATAAATATATGAAGTTTGTACTGTATATTACAATATAAAAAGACTTCCATTTTGTTATCCTCAATAAACTATCATCATTTTTTAAATAAAGTATATGTTATTTCTCTAAGTCAAAATATTGTAAGAAATATTACACTAGACATTTTGGAATATCATATCCCTATCACATCTGCTGAATGTCAGTAACAGCCTTCTCTGATACCTAGGCGTGATTTCTTACCTTGTGAAAACATCCATATGGAAAAATACTACATTTTGTCCTAGTGCAACCAATTAGAACATGTCAAAAATTTCTTCAGGAGCAACCAATACTTTTAGTTATGTTATTCCCAGAGACCTGATTTTCCCGTATATATTGGCAGATGCCTGCATCTAGCCTCAGTATAGAGGAGCTTTGTTATTTTAAGGAAACATGAGAAGCTTCTTTTCACAGGCTACCTCCTGGGTTAAAGATTTATTGCACCATGGGTATAGGTGTTAGAACTGAGTAACAACAAAGCTCTAAACTTCCTGCACATCTGCAGTATCCTTGACACAAGAGATGGTTGTATGAGTTTGAAAGGATCAAGACTGAACACCAATTACTTAAATTCCACTCCATCACCTATAAACCTACCTGGAAGGGCAAGTAAAGAAGCAACAGAGAAGAAAGACAACAGTATTATGGAAGTCAGGAGAGAACAAGATCTCAAAAAAATAAAAAATAAAAAATAAATTGCCTGTGTCAAAGGTAGTTGGTAAGGAAGATATAGCTGGAAAAAGTTTGAAAGCTTAGCTCAGAAGTAGGAGTCATTAGAAAATAGACTTCAATGAAGATGGAAAATAAAACTACAGGGAGAATTCAAATGCATCTACTGTAAGGCATGTATTCAGACCTTAGATCTCAAAGGGAGAAGGTGCAACACAGCACACAGGTAGGATGGGGGGATAGGATATCGTATCTCACATTTCTAAAACATGAGGGGAGAGCACAAGAAAAGAATTAAGGACAAATTGTGACAGATTGGTGATGACAGCTTAGTATTTAGAGGAGACTAATCAACAACATCTCACATTTGTGACAGAAAGAGAGTTAAAGGGCAGGGTAGGGAGATGCTGCATTACAGTTGCCTTTTTCTTCCCCAAAATGACCATAAGCACATGAGGCAACAGCAGAGGCACTGCAAGTACTAAAAATGAATCTGGGATAGCAGATGTGGGAATCTAACCTGGTGTAAAACTTGTCACAGCTAAGAAGATAACAGAACTAAAAAAAGGAGAACGAATCTGTAGGAGAATTAGCCAGCCTGGATCAGGAACACAGTCAGTTGCTAGCAGAAAGCAGATAAAAAGGGTGAAACAACATTGTCAAAAATAAAATAAAATAAAAAAAAAAAGGAAAAAAAGGAAAGAATCACGATCCTATCAGTGGAAAGAAGGAAAAGAAATAGTAATGAGGGTGTGATGTGTGGCTGAAGACAGGTGGAGACTGTGATGAGTTAAGGGAATGTAGATGAGATGAAGGACTCAAGAAACTGTGAGTTATGATGTCAGTATGGGATCAGGATTTGTCTGTGCTGCAGGAGTAGGGAGAGAATAAAAAAGAGCCAGTGCAACCAGAAGAGAAGCACAGCACATACAGGAAATGAAGAAGCTGCAGAATGAGGACATGGCACTAGCTACTGTTGTAGGCACAAGAATACACTTGCAAAATGCTGTGAGGACATTTGTGCAGGTTTCTTTTGCCATGCAGCCTTTCTAGGCAAAAATGCTTAAGGAGACAAAAAATACGAAGTAGCCTGGGTTGCACTAAGGGATGCGGACAAAGAGACAGTGGGAAAACAACTGCTCAGAGAGCACCGTCCGCCTTTAATGACAACAGCAAGTACCAAAGTTGTCCAGACAGAATAATAATGTGGGGAAGAGGAGGCAGGGGGAAGGGTAAAATCTATAGTTATCCGCCTTTTAAAACAACTACGCACATGAAGATGTGTAAGCAAGCCAGTATCTTGTGATCAGATGGCTCTCTATGACTCACCGCAATGAACTTAAGGTTGCTTTTCCATTAATAATCATGACAGTTCATCAAAACCACCACCAAAATTATATCTGTAAAAATAAAATCCAAACCTACTTCTATGTCAATCAAAAATTTTATAACTATTTTCAAAGACAGGAAACCAAGCATTTATTAATTTCTTCACAATAGACACAGACTCAATAAAAGCCACAAGCACGTAAATATTTAAGTTTTATCAAATCATCAGAGATGAAAAGTTTGCTCTTAAATCATGCAAACCTTGAGCTAAGCTTCTTAGTAATCTCCCTACTCTTGGCACTTCCTGCAGCAAGCGTTGGTAAACTTCCTCTTCAGCTGCAGAAACTTGCTTCAATGTGAGAAAAGCCATTTTAAAACTGCTCGGCTTTCAGCACACAGTCCGTCTTTGTAAGGCTTCAAACAAAAAATAAGATGCTTGCTTGATAAACCATAAACGTCAAGGTAAGAATCAACTTCAAGTTGTCACTGCTTAATATTTGCATTATTTGTTTTTAAAGAAACTGCGTGCAGTGCTTTGTAAGCACTTCGTAAGTTTCTGACAGTCAAAGCTCTTGTAGAATGTCTCTATCCTACAAGCATTATCTCAGTCCTGAAATGTTGTTACTATGAATTATCATGAACTCTGTATGTATTATTTGACTGTATTTTGAAAAGAGGGGAGCAAAAGAAAATGAAATAGCATCATTTTTATCTGTTATGAATTTTATACAGTTTAGATTATACGGTTCTCTAGAAGCATTAAACGCATAAAATTAAATTTCAGGTGCAGTAGTAATGCGTACTGATTTTCTGGAGACCATTTCACGTGACTAGTATAATAATAATAAATTAGATCGAAATGCACGGAAGTAATTTCAGATTAAAAAAATCACTATATAGTGGCTGTATTTTACATGATTTGTCTCATACAGAGACATTCAGAGACCTGAACTCTAAACAGTACAGGGAAAAAAGTGTTTCATCCCAAACACTTAACATTAACACACCCCCCGTCATTACAAAAATGTTCCACATGCAGGAATTTATACTAAAACAGTCTGAGCACGTTTGAGTGATGTTCCATTACAGTAGCAGTATTTGGAAACTTTTAAAAAAATATTACATTCTAACTGCAGAAGTGAGGCAAGAACAGGAAATAAAAGTAACAGAACTGTTAACAGCTTTTAACTCAGGCTTGGCTTGTCTCTTTCAATCTTTAAGGTATAAAACAAGACAATTTTCTTTGCTTTTGTGACAATACTGTTTGTCAATACTTCTGTGAGTGTTTCATATTTTGTTTTGCATCCATAACCATTTAGGTGAATGATTAAAGTTATTTTGAACCATACTTCAGACTTCTTTCCCAATGCCTTTTTCTGATAATGTGAAAAAATAATAATTACGACATTCTCTTCAAAGTCGCTTACCTTCAACGATCAGTAATACTGAAAATCTGTCTGCTGCTTGTAAAATCAGTGACAAACCTGCTGGTTATACAAATGGCAACAGGCATGAAAGTTCAAACAGTGAGTCTAATATTATTTTTATACTACGTATAACATAACATTGTCTGGTGCCTGTGAAGTGGTACTTCAAAAGTTCAATTTAGCATGTTCTACTTTATTTCTGATGTAGGAGAGGACGCATTTCAATGGACTGCAGGGAAATGGTGCGCAGCCAAATAATACTGGTTCTTATCTCTGGAGAAATCTGGAAATCGCTTTCTACCGAAACACCCTCAGATGTTTCCATGAGTGAAAGAAATGTATATACCAGTACCAGGAGTCCAACAAAAACCAGATTTACTACATATCGATTGCAAACAACCGGACCCAGTCTGCACACGTTTGGCAGAGCACTGACTGCTGTGATGACAACACCTCGCCCGACTGGAATATGCAAAGAGCCTAGCAATGAAAGCCTAGCAGCAATCATAATTGGCCTAATTTTGGTTAGTATGATAATTGCTATTATTGTGATTATTCTGTGGAAGTGCTGCAAAAGGCCCCTTCTAGTCAATTCAAACTGGGCTGGTCGTTCTCCGTTTGCAGATGGAGATACACCAGATATCTTTATGGATGCTGGCCAGGCTACCAAGCGTTCATCGGTTTTATCTGTGTTGCCTTGGAAATTTAGAGAAGATACACACTTCCAGCATGACCTTATCATGTCAGAGAAACCATCCAACTGCACCACCGGTCATGAAAGCAGCCAACCGCCTCCACCAGCAGAAGACTGCTCTGCAGCCAGGATCTCCGTTTCCAGCGCCGCTGCACTGCCCGTCTCAGATGCAGCAAGCTGCACAGCTGGCTCGTGTCCTCACCCCTCTTCTGGGTCCTCTGACCTGCCACCTCCACCTGACTGGCTCAGGGAACCAACTGAGGATCACGGTTCGGATCCCAGCAAACAAGGAGAACTTCACTCAGAAATAAAGGAACAATTTCCCCCCCCTCCTGAGCTAATCATTTAAGAGATTTGTGAATCACTGCCACAGCTAGAACACCCTCCAGAGATGGCCAAAATCACTTTCCAACATGCTTCTCATTTTTCTTAAACGAAGCATTCTTCAAATAACTGAACAATGGAGAAGTTGCCACAAGCAGGAACAGCCAAACCACAGCATGAGCAATGGTTCCCCAGCACTTACTGACTTCAGCTTTCACAGAAGGGAACAACCTAGTTCTGCCCAAAACAAATCATGCCAAAATACAATACAGATGGAGCCCACTGCACAGACAAGTAGCAACTCCAGATTTTGGAGACTACAGAAAACAGCATGCATACCTTTGTGTGTCAGCACATACGTCTACATAGCATACAGATGGACACGGAGCTTTCAAGAAACAGCATAAGCTTTAGAGGTACTCAGAGCTTCTAACAACTGTTTGTCCTATTAGGCTGTACAAGTGAATGCAATGAATTCAAGCTAATTTTAATAAAGCTTTCTAATTCAAAGATGTTTTGGTTGCTTAAAGCACAACAGAGAATTTGCTTAGATACAAAGCTTCCAATTCAGAACAAAATCCGAATGCTTTGACATGCACACATATCGGCTATCTTTCATAAAAAGGTCTATTTTCTGCATATGACTGGAGACTACTTGGTAACAGCGGTTGACAGGCATTTAAAATAAATCCTCATAACAGCCATCAGTTGCTCTTCATTAATAGGAAGGAGATTTCCTCCAGATCAAATATTGCCAAAATATTTAGTGATATAAAATCTCTAGTCACTACATATTATTTTTTGGTAACACAGAGAATAATAATGAAAGTAAAGAATTAATATGGTGGTCACAAAAAAGCTGAAATAGTTCCAAGCACATGAAGAACAAGCATGAAGAAGCCTTCTTTTACCTAGGCACTTTTGATTTTTGCGGATAAATAGAAACAGATCACAGAACACCCAATGCAAATAACTATCAGAATGAGTTGTGCATGTTTACTCATCTCCTTTAAAGCAGTCTTTTCAGAAAAGATTTAATCTTATTTATATAAACTTCAAAAATTGATTTATGGTTGTCTAGATGCCAGATGCCTTTTAACTCCAGATGCTTAAGCGTTTTAGAGGTTCCTTTCTGGGTCCTGACTACAAGAGAAGCTTGCTGCCCTGTCTAGAACCATGCATTTTATTATGCTATTTGATGGGAAGTTGAAAGATGGTCTCAAAGGTAAATTAAAAAACAGATATATTTTCCTGGTTTCGAATGCTTAAATTTATAGAAAGAAGCTGCCAGATGCTGAAGCTAGGTTTCCACGACATCTCTGCAAAGAGGCAAAGAGCTTACAGTCTTGAGTTTGTTGGAAGAGGGAATATATTTGTATGCATTGTGCAGACCACTTGTTTGCACATATAACAACAAATTTCAAATTATTTAAATTACCACTAAAAAATAAGTCTTAAGATGTGCATATGCAATTCTATGCTGATGTGGGTACAATGGGCACAGGAAAAGATATTTACAATTATTTTCCTTATTGTTTATATAAGATGTATACATCTGTGTGCCTGAAGAACAGCTTTCCAGTTGCTCAGAGACTTCTGTAAGGCTTGTTGCGCTAAATGATGTTAAAATTAACAGCATTATAAACAATATATATACTCTTACGATATTGTTTGGAGAAATGCAGATAAAGACGTCCTACAGAAAGCAGTTAAATCCTACAATCTGGGCTATATTATACCTGACAATACAGGGACAACCTGACCTGAGCAGCAGAAAACTGAGCATTTTAAAACTATGAAAAGATATCCTAGCAGTGTTGCTTAAGAAAGCTCAAGATAGGAAGCCTAAATTAACATTAACCTTTGCTACAGAAGCAGAGATTAAATGAAGGTAAAAAAGAAAACAGCTTGCATGACTTTTTAAATGGGAACATTTAAATGGACTCAAAGGTTAAGCTAAAATAGCCCACCACAATTCCACTCAGTACTGTTTACTTAGCTAATCTTACATACTATATTATGATGCATTAACATGGCTAAAAAAATATAGTTAGGGAGAAGTTAACTAAGTCAAATTACAAAAGCCAACTATTTTATTGAATATGCACGCTTTGCAATAAATTTGAGTCAGCACCAATGACAGCTCTGCAGTCCTCCAGTGTAGTACAGATCAGGTGGTTGCAGAGCCCCAGCTAGCAGCAATACGATGCAGCTGAAGAGGCAAGCACAATCCACAGACAGCAACTGTAGCTACTCTCCAGAACAAGACGACCTCTAAGCTTAAATCTTTCACAGAAATGATGTGCTGATATTGCAGAAGAGATTACGGTAAGTTTGCATTTTTTGTTTTTAATCACAAAAACCTACTACAAATTTAGAGATAGAAATAAGAACAAAATTATTAGTTGATGACAGATGCTTGCACCAGAAATTTGCTGCAGTGTCAGAGATTTCTTACTAACATTAAATCAGCTTCAAACATGTGTTAGCAGCTTTGAGAATGTAACTGACGTGATAATATAGAAAAATAGCAATATGCATGTTACCATGAATACAGAATTTGTTTTTCAAACTAAATTCCTAACAATTTAAGATGTATTTTAACCAATTCTACTTAAGCAAATAGCATGCATGTATGGGGGGGACTGCTACATTACTGCAGAGATTTGTGAAGCAGATCCAGTTGACAGCCATTTTTTCATCTTGTATAAAAGAACACATTATTCCAAACATAATATAGGCTTGAAATCACTAAAAACAAGAAGCAGACATTGTATAACATTTGGAAGAGACTTGCATTTTCGGAAGAAAGCCCTCATTTGAGCTTGATGGGGAAAGGGAGATGAAAAAACAAGTCTCATTCTGCCAGACAACATGACAGTCTATGAAGGGATGCTTTGTAAAGTCTCTCTTGAACAATTATAAAAAGGACCGTGCCACAAAGGGGTTTATTGATATTTTTACTTAATCTCTGCTGCAACTAATCATTGCAAAGACAGCCCTTACAAATAAATAAAATATATTACATAGATTTAAAGGGTGTCATTTTGGTATATTTATTTTTAGGGAGCAATGGAACACCAGATATTGAAAGCATCTACCTGTCTGCTGGTCCTTCTGTTATTCATACCCACTGTTTTGGTTATCTGTCCTTCTAACTGTACATGCTCAGGAAACAACAGGAATGTGGACTGTTCAGGCAGAAACTTAACTGTACTGCCACATGGACTTCAAGACAACATTACATATTTAAATCTGTCCTTTAACCAGTTCGTAGATCTTGATCATCAGCTGACAAGATTCACCAACTTGAGGACCCTTGATATTTCAAATAATTGGCTCAAGAATATTCCTGCTCATCTACCCAAGTCCTTGTGGGAATTATATGCCATAAATAACAACATTAAAGTTCTTCAGAAACTTGACACAGCTTACCAGTGGAATCTTAAAGTGCTTGATGTTTCTAGGAACATGGTGGAAAGAGCTGTACTCATCAACAACACACTGAGCAGTCTCAAGTTTCTCAACCTCAGTAGCAACAAACTTTGGACGGTTCCAACCAATATGCCCTACAACATAGAGACAGTGGATCTATCCAGTAATTTCTTGTCCCAGATACTTCCAGGAACACTGGTGAGATTACAGCACCTTACAAGCCTCTACCTACACAACAACAAGTTCACATACATTCCTGACAAAGCTTTTGACCAGCTCTTTCAGCTACAAGTAGTAACACTATATAACAACCCCTGGTCCTGCAGCGATAAACAAAACATCCCATATTTACTTAAATGGGTGCAGGGAACCACCGCCAGCGTCATAGGGGCTCCCTGTGCTAACGAATCTGTGCTTTGGGTGAATGCCACGCCAGCTGCAGCTGCTCCCACAGTTCCAGCCACTAACCGCATGATTAAAGGAATAAAGGCAGCAGACAAAGCTGCTTCTCCAGTGGCAACTGAACCATCCCAAATGACAAAAATGCATAAACAATTTAAAGCTAAGGAAGTTACTACCTTGGCTACCTTAGGCCAAACTGTACTGTTTACGAGCACAGACAGGCCGCTGCTCCTCTATCCAGAAGACCTGACAAGTAGGAAGGTTAGCTCTTACGAAGCGGCAGCCACACACACAATCTACATTAAAGATTCAACTGACGTGAACTCAAGCCTGACCCATCCAACGGGATCATCCACTACTCCCATGACTCTAAGTATCACCAGCGGAATGCCAACAAACTACTCAAAAATGCCTCAAAGCACAACTGCTACCTTAAGGAGAGAGGAATCCACCACAAGTATTTTAAACACTGATGTGCCCTCCAAAGCAAGTATCTGTGAGGTGTATTTGTTTTATGCTGTAATGCTTAATGCAGTGGCAATGTTTATTGGCTAGGGGCTTGTATTCTTGTGAGAAGTATTGAGCTTATTCCTGTGATACATAGCTGGAGGTAAGACATCCAGGTCAAATAATTACTCAAAATACAAAAAAATTGAAGTTCTGACTGATCTAAAGAAGATAACAGTTCTTAAAAGAAGTGCACACTAATGTCTGGATACTAAGCTGCTACTTATTTTAATGTCTTAATTGAGTAAAACTAACCTATGATTTTGTTTTTAAAAATGTGCTTATTTTGTATTTAAATTTTTAATTTTACTTGCACAGAATAAAACATCAGAATTTTAAGTACTGATTTTATGTATGATTTTGTCATAAACAACTGGAAAAAATAGAAGTCTTGTATCATATCTGCATTGTCTTGCTTGACTTGCCGATGAGCAATCCTTGTAATATAGCAGCACAGATTCTTTGTTATGATGACATGCATAAGGAAGGGAAAAATAAAGAAACTAAACCTAGCTGTTGCACTAATCAGAAGTTATTCCTGAGAAAAATTGCTAGCATGTATATCTATGTTTGCTTCATATGTATTAGGATATTTTAAATACGAAGAACAACAGTTTTGAATTTAGGAATTAAATATGACAATGCAATGATGTCTATCTAAGAGAGGGTAAACTGAGAAGCCAACGTGGTCCAACTTCAGCATGGGAAAAATGGTAGGGGCTGATACCTCTTTTTGCTCTGTCTTGACTTAGAGACTGCAGGCAAGTTATTTCTCGCTCTCCATACTTTAAAAAAAAAGATAGAAGTAGAGGAAAACACAAGATGTTCAATGCCATGACACTCTCCAACAAGGAACTTACCTACACAAATTAACCAAATTGACCACTAAGTTGCAATCAAAAATCTGAAATATCTGTCACTATGCTACGCTTAAAAGAATGCTGCAATTCAGCCAGAGTGTTTCGAACTACTTTTTAAACACTGAAAAAAAAATCAGCCAATTTCTAGTGCAAGTTATGTAACATACATCAACTAAGCAATTAGTTTAACAGCTGTCATTTAAACAATCCTTGAATGCTTTGACTTAAAAAAATTAACTAAATCCATGGCATTGAACATGCCCAAATCCTTGCCTTACAATGATGAGCACGAACGCTATTCTCCTTGACATCTGCACCATCAATGAGTAGAAATAGATGCACGTATGGTTTTCACCACCTTAAGAAAATTATGTGGCAAAGGTACTTGATATACTACTGATGAAGTTTTGCAAACAGCATGAAATGAAACCTGAAGAACAAGTTCATTGAAAAATTATTATTCACCTAATACTGCATATCTTTATACAATGTTTTCCATGCATTTCAAGCCATTTAATTTCCAGTTATTGTAGCATGAAGGTGCTGCAAAATCCAGAAAACCTCAATACCAGGACTGGAGCCCTCTACCTATTTCTCCTAGGTGTCAGTGCGGGCTGTAGACCATTTACAACCTGGTATCAGAGAAATCATAACTTTCCAATTGTGAACAATATTTCTATAATCAGAAATGTGTTTTAATTTCTAACAGTAAATGTTACACGATGAATTTGTACAGTTATTTCATTGGCATTTAAGTAAAAATAAAGTTATGTTTGTATTGAACTGAATTAGTCACAGTGCTTCTTTTCACATATGCATTGCTATCATATACTCTTGGTGGATAGGTAATAATTGCTGAATAGACACTATTTTACTATACAAACCTACTTCAAGCAGGCATTTGGCTCAATCTCTACGTCTTATGGGGGAAAATTATGGTATAAGCCAATTGTATTATTCTGATATTCAAGTTTTCCTAATATTGTTTATTAATAAGCTGATGTGATAATGGTAACATTGCCTACCCTTGCCATTCTTACTCTTTAAAAGTTGCAACCCCCTAAGACATGTCTATCTGCTATAAAAAGGTACTTTCTCCAACTCAAAAAAAAAAAAGTATCTTCGTGTTTAATAGAACAGAAAGCTTTTAAAGAAAAACCCACCACTGACACACCACTGACATTTCATAGGCACTTGAGGTACACAAGAACTAGTTACCCAAGTCACAGTTAAAACAACCTGGACTATAATCAATATGTGCACAGTGCCTTCAGTAGCCAGCTGAAGTGCCTCATTAACCTGAGCGACTACCAGCAGGCTGAAAGTTTCCCACTTGCACAAGTGCCATATATTTTCCCCAGGTTAAATAATCTGACACAAACTGAAATTCCAGTAAGTAGGATCAGTATCCGAAAAAATGCCACTGCCTGCCACCCTTTTTGGACAGGTAATGTATTTGCTAAGTACTGGCTGACACTAAATCAGTATCAGCCTACTTATTAAGTTCAGAATTAGGAATTTCCTAGAATTATCTCACCCATATGGTTTCATCCCACACAGTTTAAAGCAGCTTAGCTTGCAAGGTAGGACAGAGATCACAAAATGAGGTACTATAACTACAACGTCTTGAGTGAGTTATGCTGAGGGAATTACATGAAATGTTACATGTTTTTGCTGAGCCATTCAATACAGGATGCCAAATCTTACTGGATGCAAAACGTCTATGTGGACTCAACTTTTAAAAGCTCTGAGCATGTTCCACCTACAATGAGACTACCCAGTGAGCAGTGAAGCTATGAAAAAATCCTGTTTTCCACGAGTAATTCAGGGCAAATGGCAAGTCTACTTCAAAGTTTTAAGCATGCTGATAAAAGCCTGGATGTGCACATGGGGTTCTGTGGTTTTCTAAATACACGTGCTGATTGGGAAACAGACAAATCACAGATGTGTATGGAAGGGAGATGGCACCTCCTTCCAAACTCTAGGGCTCTCTCTTTACCCACAACTTGCTCTTGGTAGGTGCAAAGGAGGGCTTCTTAGTCAGATTGCCTTCAACAAAGCAGACCGAAATTTAGGCTCCTTGTATTTTTCCGGCATACAAATGAGTTGATAACAGAGCTGGAGTAGGCAGGCGACCGGGGGAGTCGGGCACTTGTTGCTTGGCAACAGCGCAGCCAAATTGAAATAAAAGCAAGAGGCAAGGATGTGAACGCTACAGAACCAGTTTCCTTTTAAACATGCTGGTCATTCGGTCTCTGATAATACAAACACAATAATCTATCCTCAGAAAATTCTTTGTTGGAAAATAACTATCCAACAATTCAACATGATGTTCAACAGCCTTTTTGAAAATGGTGCTGTCTTCTGTCTACTAATTGATTACCCAGAAGTCTAGCATGCCTTCTTGTAGAGATGTTGGCTCTTAAAACATTAAAATTGCTGCAGGGATAGCTGTGGAGTGAAACATCTCAGTGGTCTGTATTTCCACATTTCCTATTAATTAGTTTGGGATATCAGCTCTAAAACTTAATGGCAGTAATCTATTGATTTATTGATCACTTTAGTAACAGAGTAAGGATTGGAGACAGAAGATCACTGCCTTTGGAAGTCTGGTTGTTACCCGGGAAACAAATGTGGAGAAAAATGACAGACAAGATTAAATTTCACAGCACAAGAAGGATACAATCTGATCCAGATATATCAGTAAAATGACTCAACAATGCCTTAGCAACAAGATCTCAAACTAAAAAAAAATAAAATAAAAAAAACCTGCTTGCTGCAAGCCCTCAAATGTACTGCCAGCTCAAATCTAAACAGTTGTTCCCCATTTCACACCTCAAAACACGACATCTGGCTCAGAACCCTAAGACAAATACCCCAAGTAAGCACCACGTAGCCACTTTCGCCATTCCAAAGAAGCACCGGGTAAGCCTAGGCCGGGTAGCCCCGGGGAGGCACTCACCGCACCAACACAGGGCACTGCTCTCTGCTCACTGCTGCCGCGGTGCCCTGGCACACGTCGCTGCTCGGGACGTGCATGTCGGGGCCACAGCCTGCACGCCCACCGTGGGGGGGTACCCGCAGTCCCAGCAGCGCAGCAGGGGTGCAGAGCGCCAGCCTGTGACAGCCAGGTCGACGTCCTCCACTTGGGCAGTGCTAACACCTTCCTAAGCCTGCCAGAGAGACCCCCGAATAAAACCCCCGACCTTAAACTGAAATGCTTCCCACAAAAAGGTTAATGCTTACTCCTGCTCATCTTCACACATCTTCCTAATGGAGGTTAGTTCTTTTAGTTTTCACACACGGACGCTTCACTCACAAGTGGCAAGCAGTACATGTACTTGAAGTGAAGGAAATGATACTGTAGCCCATTTCAATGTCATATTATATATTTTTGTAAGCACCCCGCTAGCTTAATTCTTGGATACTTGGACATGTACAAGCAACGTCAAAGGAGTGGTTAATCAATTCCCCAGCCTTTCTGAAGATATTAGTGTTTGATTCTGCAAGAATTGTGTATTTCTATGGCTGTATGTAGACCCAAGAAATATTTGTAGGCATCTTACACATAGGTTAATATATACTCTATCTCAAACCTCAGCAAACAAGAATTTTGAACAACTGTTTAAGACTTAAGCTCTCTTCTGTCTTCTTTTCACGTACTCTGTTACACAGAATTTGAGATGTGAATCTTGCAGTGCTGAAGGGACAGGATTTTTATACAGAGATAATCTCTCCCAAATGCCTTTAAAAGCATGCACCAGTACCTACTTTCCTTTTACTCACTAACATCCCAATGACATGCTTAAAATCACTGCCCCTTGGACCAGCTAACAGTAAGACGCCAAGGTCCCAAATGCTGAAAGAAGCACAAAATAGCCTCTAGGTAATTTTTGTTTATGACAGATTTATATAAACAGTTTCTAGGCTTCTGCTCCAAATATCGAAGTAGTTTCTAGCACTGAAACACCAACATATTTTACAAAAATCACTTCCATATGAACTCATTGTTAAGTCATAACCACCATGCCTGTAAGCTTCCTTAGAGACTGAACACTCCTGTTAAGTTAGCCAGCTGTGGATAATTTCATTTTTCTGCTTTTAAAGAAAAGGTAGTAGGGGCTCTACACCTAGCAAGCATGTGTTGCATGCTTTTGTACCAACTTATTTCCAGAAATTCTTTCTTTACAGGTGAAATAACCATTCCTTGCTCTCCAAATGAAGAAAACACTGTATGTCAGGTCTTCCCAGAATAGATAAGGATGCCCTGGATCAATGCCAGACAGAGTAAACTTTGTGAAGATGGATTGTCACTACTCTTGGCATATGTATACCTAATTTTTTGCCTGAACAGGACAGGATAACAATGCAGGCATTTTATTTTACTTGACATGAAATAAGACAGTATTCAATGGAAAAACTGGAGGAGAAAAAGGTGGCAAGCAAACAAATTTTAAAGAGAATTTAAAGAGTGTATTCTAGCACAAACACCAGGGACTTTAACCCTTCCCCCCCACACCCCCCACCCCCCCAAAAAAAAAGTGTAATATTTTCTGTCTTATTAGCTGCAGGCTCATGTCCAAGCAGGAAAAGATGGGTGTACCTGTATGACTGCATTGGCTGTATTTATCTATCCTAAAAAGGAGATATTTTTTCTTGTGATACATATTTGCAGGAGTGTCAGAGAAACAGTTTCCAAAATTACTTTGACAGAATTGAGGAATGGACCAGAAATGCAGGTGGGAGTGGAGAGATGAAGTGACTCTAGCTGATCCTGCTAACTTGCGGTAGAAGGATGACAATTTTTCAAGCTTATTCAACTACAACAGTGAACAAACACAACAACTGGGAGAAAATCTGAGTTTCCAAACATCCATTTTTATTCCTGTGTTTTCCCAATTTGTTTTTACTATTCACAGCAGCACAACTAGTTTAGAAGGGGTCTGAACATAATACATTACACACTCTTTAAAATTCTACTGACATTCAACTGTATAAAGTTAGTTATGTTGTCTAAAACAACCAGCATGCTTTTCAAAACACAGTTACTTAAGCTGATACATGCTGTCCACAAGAATCATATCCTTTCATAAGCCTATGCAGAAATCAACTTCAGCAAAACTCATAATCCAAGGATATGAGTCACTTACACAATGGAACATTTAAAAATGGGTCCTTAAACTTCACTTTTTTTTCTTTTAAACTTTGTTTGCATAGCTTCAGGAATCTTTAGGGAAAAAAACGAATTTAGAAACAAATGGAATACTTCAAGATAGGTGAATTAGTTTCAATTTTGGCACTACATACACTCACTTCACTTTCAACTCTGTATCCCAGCTGAACCTTTAGGCCATCAGTAATGTTTTTTCTACTGCCTAGCATAAAAGCAGTGCTCAAACTGATGGTTCAATAAATCTGCTTCTAGTACCAAATTACACGGAGCATTCAGACATCCCCATAAAGTCATTCTACAAGACACATGCTGTTCAATATTTTCTGAAAACTAATGTTAGATATGCAGATGTGTATTTGTCTGAGCACAAAATTGCTTCATTTTTGGTTCAACAACTATCACTGATGTTGCAAAAGGAAGGTTTCCATAAACTATCGCTCTTCTTATCCACTGCTGTAAAACGTGACAGGTATTCAAGATAATCTGATTTAATATAAGCTAATTACTGTTAGAAACTCTTATGGCCATTTATACTGTAAACTAGTTTCATAAAAAATTTTGTAAAAGCCCACTTCAGCCAACACAATAGGTCCAGAGGTGATTCAAAAACCTTAAAGAGGACAGCGGATTATGGTAAGGCTTTTAAAGACAGAGAATTGTGACACAAGATAAGTGGCACTACTCATCTTGCTTTCTTCCACTCCGAAGAGTCAAGGGTATTGAAAGTGCATAAAAGGGGACAAGTAAAAGGAAAGCAATTTTCCAAGTTATTTCCCAAGTAAAAGGAATAGAAAGCTAAAGGTTTACTCACATAAGCATTTTCTCCTATAGTTTCTAATTCAGTGCTAAAAATTGTTGGGAAAATTTCAGATAGAAATGGGTAAGAAAACAAAACTTATTACAATAAGAGTTTATGTGTGTTTAGTATTGCTTTGGTTAGCATAAGCTTACAGATTTGTTAAGAACTCATTAACTGACAGAAAGCTTGGCCTCTTTTCTCTCACTCCTAACAATGTCATTGCCAAATGGACAAGCAATGTTACACTTTATTTTTAATTCTACCTTTGCACCGTCTTACACAAAACCTCTCTAAAAAGTTAGCAGCAAAACAAACGTTTGAGAACCTTTACAGCAACAAATATAGAATGTAAATATTTCCTCCTTACATTATCAGCTTGACAGCAAGGCTTTTTTTTTTTTTTTTTTAAGTGTAAAAAACCCCTTTGGCATGGCAGCACAAAATTTCAGAAGGAAACAGTTTTGAGGTTTATTTTACCTTCCACATTTGATATTGAACAGAAGGGTTTTTTTGTTGTTCTGAAAACATAAAAAATATGATCAATGAAAATGTGAACAGATACACTAATTTGTTGGATCTCTAATTGCATTCTGTCTAGGAATCCATATTTAAGTAGCAGAATACAACTATAAAGTTAGAGGTTATATTCAGAAAGGTTCTTCAAAGCTTGCTGTTTATTTTGGCCTTCAACCTGAATTTGGAATAAGGTATGTTTATTATATCAAGTAGCAAAACAATAAAATTTTCCAATTATTAAAATTGTTCCCTACTTGAAAATTTGAAAATTTCCAAGGGAAACAACAAAAGTCACATGGTGTAACGGAGCACAGACTTTCTAGAAAAGTAAGTTTGTAGGTCAATCTACAACACAGAATAAAAAGTAATACTGAATGCGATGAAAAATTCTAGGAGTGAGTAAAAGTAGGGATTTAAAATTTTAGTTAATTGGAAAAAAACTTAAATTCATGTTGGGTATGATTTTCACTAGAGATAAGTAAATTTGAAGAATACCTTATTTGCAAGTATGTATTGACTATTTACGTAAGTTGTTCAATACAAACAGAATACGCTGCTTAAGAAATGCTTTCCTCTGCTTGTACCCCTGTTCTTACACGAGCTCAAAGGGTCTGCAGAAAGTTTGCCACTGAGGACGTTTCCTCAGCTTACGGCAACACTTTTTATTGGAAGCGGCGCCGTCAATGAAACTGCCACTGCCAGCAGCAGAGCTACCCCCAGCACGGAGCACACAAGGACAGCAGCACCAGCATCACCACTGAAAGCTGTGCTCCCAGCCCTACCCCAAGAAGCAGCTCATGACCCCCAGGGACACAACCATGCCTAACCATGCCAGCAATGAGCACACCATCAGCAATGGTCCTGCAAGCAAGCACCCCACTGGTGCAGCAGCCACCACTGGCGGCCCATACCAGCACCCCATCAGCAACAGAAGCACCCAGAGAGCCAAAGCACCCCCACAAGCTCTACACCAGCACTACTGCCTCAGGCAGCTCCACCAGCACTGACTCAGCTAACCATCAGCAAAAAACACATTGGCAACGGCAGCAGAAGCAAAACCAAGAGCCCCGCTGGCACACGAAGCGATGGCAACAATCTGACCATGAAGGCCAACATCCAAACAAGACCTGCTAGCATCAGCCAGCGCCACAATGACACGAGGACTCAGCACCCGACTTGGCACCAGGGAGAACTCCGCAGACCGTGGCAGCGCCATCCCGCCGGTGCCAAAACCAGCGGCCCCTGATGCCAGCCTGCACCTCAACAGTGGCACCAGTACCAAAGGCAAGGGCACCACCAACCACAGCTCAGAGAAAAGGTGTAACAGCTACAGTCTCGGCTTTCAATCCTGATTTGATTGCACCCATCAGTTACTTGTGAGCACAAGGACTCTCCTTTTCTTATGAAGTCTGTGAATGACTTGTAATAGTGAGTACCATACCTAGGGATGTTGAACTCCACAGATTTTAAAAGGCTGTTACTTAATAACTAAATTTAAAATATAAGTTTCAGTTATATTCTTACTGTAGTTGCACCTTCATTGCCTTGTTTTATTTGAATTCCACACAGATTAAATATATATACTTTTTTCTTTTAAACAGAGAATTGTGACTTATTTGTAAACTGACTAATACTAATCTTAGGATACTCTTCCCAAATTATTCAGTACTGCAGCATACTTCACTTGTTCTTAGGAATGACTACCTTCCAGAGTAGGGAAGACTTAGAACTTTCAAAGTTTTACCGTATTGGAAAAATAGAGTCTTTTGAAAAGTTCACACTTAAACATCTGCTTTTCCTATCACTCCAGTGATATTTCCATAGATCTCAATCATTTCTAAAAACATGGAATTATTTTTCACTTAGAACATATTGGTCAAACTGAAGCAACACTATGGTGATTACTATATATAAAACTTCTAAATAATTGTATTACTCTTTAAAATGGGATATGGGGACTTTTTTCAGGAGTTTTATTGCTTATCTTAGCTTGTTATTAATTTCATACTTCATAATATGAAGATGCTAAAACCTCTGATAAAGGATTAATAGTAACGTGGTGTAGATGTAGTTTACTTGAAACAGTGAAAAAATAAATAAAATTTAAAATCGCAGGTATATTTCTGCAGGTACTCACATATTCCTAGGTGGAAGAACTAGTTCTGATTTAGTTCTGATCACAATTCAAAATTACTGTCACCAATATTCAGCAAATAAGTTACTTTCAGAGTCTTGTTTGCATCTCTTTCATATATACACTTCATACTTTAGCTTTTACAGGTTTATTTTAGACAGGGGAGGTGAAAGATTCCTTACCGCCGAGCAATGTAGTAGAAAACAGGATTGCCAGCTTTTGATGTCCCAGCTTGGTAGAAAATATTTAATGTTTTCAGTGCTTTGAACTCTTCTTTTTCATGTACCTGATGCCTAAAAAGCAGTACATGACATCAGCTTTTCACAACTGCCTTAATAAAACAAAAAACCCAAACACTGTTTATTTGCATCTTTAAACAGAAACATTAAGTTCATAAAGTCTTGAACCTCTGTTAAATCACAAAAGCTACTGCATTCTGATTTAATTCTCAATTTAATTATTGAAATTAAAATCTTCTATTCACAAACCTAACAGGTGTACACAGAGCCACCCTTTTAAACCCTCCTTCAAAATGAAAGCTCGAGTCTTAGTAACTACTTCCTTGCTGAAGTAAGAAAACCCACAATGAGCTTCCCCTCCACAATAATCTCATTACCTTGTCATAAATTCTTCAAATTTGGAACTAGTGAGATTTAAACTGGACCAATGCGTATCTGCCACAGGTTTGTGCTCAGGTGGACCCAGGTAGGCAAGAAGAGTAGCCATTTTGTCAAAAGGTCGTCTTCCAACAGCCTTGTGGTCCCTAGAAACAGCATTATTACTTAACAGAGAAGTCTTTATTTATTCAGCAATTCCTGTTTTGCTTTTTTTTTTTTGTTTTATTATTATTATTTTTTGCCTAGTACCCTTCCTTACCTTGAAGAGGTTACATTTCCTTTTTACAATTAAAAAATGTGTTCATTGAAGAAATTAGAAAAATGTGTATTGTGCATATAAATTTTTACAAAGATTGACAGACAAATATACACTTGTACAGAAGGCTGGCAGCAAAGCAGGCAAGAAAGATCTTAGACATGCACCCAGTAATGAGTTGTCGGTAAGACAAAGAAGTATCCAGAGGTAAGATTTTTTCAGCCACCAGATTCTTCTCAGTAGTAACAGCAAAAGCATTTGAATATAATTCAAAATATTCACTCCCCATCAGCAGCTCCCTCCATATTTCTGAAGTTTTACCTGTTGCTGGAAAGGTACTGGCCAATTTTCTCCTGATTGTTCCACAGCAACCGGTGCAAAGCAAGTACGTTGCCATCACTGATGAAAGACAAGCTGTGATTGACAGTGTCGCTAGCTGGGCAGTCAGAAGCAATATCGAGGAAAAACCTAGAGTTGAAAAGCAGCGATTGCCATAATCGTGTAAGGGAAGTCTGCCATGCAGACCCGATGCAAGTCAAAAGCCTGCAAGAACACATCTCCACGTACAGCATACATGACACAAAATTTTGCAAAAGATTCCAAAGGGCCTACCTTCGTGCTGCATCAAAATTGCTTTTTACAAAATCATTAAAAGGCCGCATATGCTCTTCTTTTGTAAACAGGACATGGTTGGCAATACTCTGAAGTATCTAAATAATAAAAAGATGGTAGAGGCACATAAAGGCTTAATGTCTTAACTGTTATGACTGCCAGTATAACTTTACTATCAGAAATACCCATTTTAACTTGTTGTGAAACATCAAAACAAACAAAAAAGGCACACAAGCCACCTATTACAAAGTAATTTCTTTTACATAATTCTAAATACTAGAAAAAGATTTCACTTATGAGCTTTACTTGGGTTTAAACCAGGAAAAGAAATCATCTTTCAAAAGCATGCTTTATTAAGGGTTAGTATTTTTTCTGGAAATCACAAACAGGTGTAAAGGCACATGCCTATTTGAAGAAAATCGTAATTCCTCAACAATTAAAACTAGATAATATACATAAGGCCACAGAAGTTGTACAGAACCATTAAGCTCCCCCCACGCCTTTTTTTTTTTTTTCCACAGGAAGTAATACCAAATGGTAAAATGGTACCAGTCCTGAGATGGAAGATAGGAAAAAAGCTACTTCTTCAAAACTTCTATAAACCTCATAAATACCAAGATATTCTCACTACTGTTGAAGTTATGTTGGTTTCTTTGTTTTTAAGTAATGCTATGATCTATAAACATAACACTGCAATTTAAATAAGCGTGATCTTTGTTATACAAAACTAAAATGTTTAACTAAATTTTCTCATTCTTGTCAATTGAAGAACAGAATTACTTCAGGTAGAACATACAATATGGCCAAATAAAAATATACACTGATTCACCTTTGACATCAGTTTCAATCCCCTTTCAATTCTTGGTGGAGGCTTTTTATCTAAAATCCCTGCCTCGTAAGGGGAGACAATCGCGGGATTGATGAACCGTAGGAACATAGCACTTCCAACTGCTCCAATGCTGTTCTGAGGAAATCGCTGACTAACAACCTATGAAGTTGAGAATTATAAATAATATATTCGCATTAAAGAAAAGGCAAAGCAATCTGAGAAAAGTCCTGTACGGCAGTCCAACTTTACATATTCTTTCCATAGCAAACAAGTTCAATAGATTTGAGTAGGATTCTCTTGGCTTTATAGGTCTTGTATTGTAAGACAATCAAGAAAGAGAAGGAAAGAAGAGTAAGGGGTGAGGGGGCTATCCAGACACTGGCGAGGCTTGCTTCAGCTTTCATACAAACTTTCTTGCTGGGGTGAAATTCCTACAATAGCTATTGTACAAAACTAAGAAAGTAAACTTCAAAGTTGCTCACCAGTTAATTCCAGCCACTGACAGTAAAGTGGACAAATGCCGTATGTTCACATTCAGGCATACACAGCCTTCCAATCAAACAGATAATTCTTTTTAAATTCTCAGGTCTTTTATTTGAATAACTATTTCAATATTACTTTCAAGGCCCTCTCCATCAACGTGAATTACAAGACTTAAAGTTTCAGCAGTGATCGAAATTTGAGGGAGGAAGATATTTGAAGAAATACTCTCCAGATCCATCGTATCTCAACAGATTTACCAAAGAAGGAAAGACAGAATGATCCAGAGCGAAGTAGCCAGTGTCTTATGAATATTCAATACCTATATGTATATTTTTGTCCAATTATCAACTAATCATAATGTCAGATTCTACCATTTCACAGAATAAAATTAGCAAGTTTCATATATGAAGTTAAATTGTTTAAATAAGACACAATTCCCAGCTTACTATACTACTTCAAAACATAACTAGTGCAATCTCAAATCATGCTTCTTAGAACAGATAAAGCCATTAGCGCATACATGTCAAGAATCATTATGGTTCGGTAGCAACTTCAATCAAGTTATCTTGCAATGCAATTATTTATAATATTTTCTTGTAAAGTATTACTTTGCACACAGATTTTGCATTTCAACATGATACTAATCTGCTCAGTTATAGCAAAAAATATGGGAGTATTTAATAGAAGTCTAAATTTCCATTCTGCCTCAGTATTATTCATACATTATATTTTGAGGTCACTGTCAAAGAAAAGGGTAAGCCTTAGCTTATAATGATACCACTCTATCACAATATATACATCTAAACTCTTCTTTAACACAGTAAGTTTAAATGGGAAATCTGCTCGTCTTCCGTCAGTAAATAAATAGAAATGCTAATTTTTATTGCTTAGTCAGAAGGCAAACAAAAGAAAATATCAGAAATAAATCATAGGAGCCTTTTTTCAGCAAACCATGTGTTAATTGTTCTTCTCCCAGGATGCAAGCTGAAGTCATTTTATCTAGCAAAGTATTAAAGCAACTAAACAGACTCAGATTTTTCCCCAAACCAAATATTTTCCTTCTCCATTTTATTTTTTTTGGAAGATGGTGGTAAGGGTAGAGGAATCAGAATATTAAATGCTAAGCTGTAATGTTAAAGATGTATTTTTGTTTACTCAGATAGGCACACAGAGAATATTTTAAATATAAAATAATTCCAGTGTTAATTGAAATGAAAGCTATTTTGTGCCAGAATTAGTAGAATGATTTTACAGTGAGTTCAAATAGACTGAAGTGAAGATGTTTTGAATAAACAGCAAAAGATTTCTGTTGTGGTTTGAAAGAAATGGCTAGTAAAAAGGTCTCCAAACTTACTGATTTTTTGTTTTCCTTTTTTTCTTTTACGGTAGCTTTATTCAGTAGAGAGTGGCAAGTTGCCTACAGAACAGAGATGAGCACAAACAGGTCACAGCACCAACTACATACAGCAACAAAAAACCAATGTTGACTTGTACATAAATTACACAGTAAAATGTAACAAACATAACCAACAGAAAATGAAATATATAAACTAAAGACTGATGATGGAGGTTCTATTCCACATTTTTTTATTATATCTTATTTACAAAGCACTAAATACAAAACAAGCAAATGTTGCGTTTCAATCATTTCTACTATTTCTGGCTAGATTAAAAGTCAAACCACATTAATGTGCTCATGATATACAATATTGGGCATTAAATCGCATATTCAGCTTTCAGACGTATTTCACCATCCCAAAGTAATTTTAATAGTAGAAATAGTAAAGTGTTATACCTTTGATATACACATTACTTTAAAAATAAATTTAGAGTTTTAAATCTTCCCAATGTTTCTCTGTGTGTCCTTCAGTTTAGTTAGATCTGTGATTCATCATGGTTAATTATTACTTTGAGAGCTAGACAATAACATAAAATAATTCTGTGGAGAATGGAGGGAAAAAAAAGCCAGCAGATCTACATCTAATTTATTATAGATTTCCAAATTTAGACATCTGACTTGATTATGTTCATTTCAAGGCAAAAGGACCCACCACAAAACATCACATTATCTTGTATTTTACAGCAGGATTTGAGCAAAGATATAGTACATCAGCCTTATGTACTGCAAAGAGGTAAATTTTGCTCTTGCAGCTCAATCCTACGTCTTTCATATTAGCTGTACGAATAAACTAGCATCACTGAAAAGCCCTATACTAAGTGAAGCGTTGAGTTCTATCAATAGAAAGCTAGCAATATTTAGCTGTTTGAGAACGAGCACACACCAACAGTTCATATAAAAGCTTTAGAGAAAAGAACTGGAAGAAAATTCTAACAACTTAAAAATGTGACAGTAAAAAAGCAAGTCAGTGAAAGCTATTCCACCAACCAAGCTAAATTTAAACAGCTCAAATTTATTCAAGACCTGTTAATATTTAACTGATGTTGTCTTTACAAACTTCTGACTTTGTGTAACTTCTAGAAAGAAAGAGTTAACTTTGGAAGCATTCTTATCTGTACTCTATTCATCAGGCTACTGCATTTAAAGGAAGTAAAATTTCCATCCCTCTTTATTAAGAAAAATCATGTAAATTACCCTTTTAACTGAAACAATGTAAAGGCAAAAAACAATAGAATTGATATGCTCCCACAGAAGAATCTTTGAAAACCACCCCATTGCAGAGTACGTTCCAGTAACTCCATTTCACGTCAGAATTAAAAATGGTTTGCATAGGAAGAATTTTTAGCGAAGTATCACTGCAATGGATCTAAGTCTGATGCACCCTAGCAACTGCACATAAAGCAATTCTAGGAAAATATCCAAGACAAACCACCAGCAAATAATGGAAGCAACAATCAAGCACACACGGTATTTTCAGTGACACATCCACTTGCAGCCAGTGTCTGCAAGACTGACCATCTGATCCTGAAGGAAAACCAACCTGCCCGCCTCGTTTCCCTATTTAACACACACACAAACCCAAACGAAAAAACCTTCCACAACCTGGATACAGCCTGTTAAAACAAGAGGTGGAAAGAGAGCCAGATGACTTGAGAAGCCATTTACACCAGCTGTTACAGCAGAAACAAAAGGCCAGCATTTGCACGCCTAATTCCTCCCAACAGCTGAGGACAACAACCCAAGATCCACAACAGTCCCAACATGATGCACTGGTCTTCACTTCCAAGTTCTGAAAATCACAACAGTATTCACTACAAAAATTATTAATAGCTGCTAAAACATTAACAGTGCTAAGAATAATGATTAACATTGCACAGAATTTTTTTGTACTACTCATAATTAGTTCAAAGTTTTGTTTCTCTAAGACACGGATGCTTTCACTTTCCGCAGCAATCTCCCACATGCGGCTGCGGTTGATGATAGCTCCTTTGCATGCCCTCCTTCCAAACATAGCTCAGAAAATCTGTTTTCCTCGCTTTACTTCAGACCCGAGATACAGACTTCATGGCAGAAAGGCCAACAATATCTCTTCCAGAACACGGAGAGACTGCAGCTCACAAACTGCTGTGCACAGCCCTTCCGTGACAGCCTCCTCCAGAAGGACAGCAAACTGTATTTCCTACAGGTTCTTCAGGCAGCAGGAATATCCATCCCCTACTGGAATTTTAGCAGCAGCTACTGGAATTTTAGCAGCTAGTTTGGTGCCACTGAAAGCCATACAGTTTTGTTGTTGTTTTCTGTACAAGAATCTTACAATCTTTTAACCTGTTTTTCTATAAAAGATGTAAAGTGTAAGACTGTGTCCACCTGTACTGGAAGACCGAATAATATTGCTGGTGCAGTGATGTGAATAATAGATTTCAGAGACAATTTTTGGAAAAAATTACTGCAGAAATAAATACGCGTGAAGGAATTGTCTCGATTTTCATGCAGAAAACAACTACGTAAAATCAGTAACTGCACAAGTAGCTATTTTGTTCATAAAATTGATGTTTACTAGAGGTATAAAGTTAATAAGTTAACTTTATATAGGACCAATTAAAGCAGAAATAAAACAAACAAGTATAATGCTTCTGTATTCAAAACACGGTTTTGCATTCTGCCAACCCAACAGTTTTTTGTTGTTTTTTTTTCTTTTTGCTGCCTTCCCTATAGAGGGCCTGTGTGATAAACTGTTGAAAGCAAGTATAACCATTACCTCCATAGTTAATCTATAGTTTCCCACTGAGATGATTAGGTCTGAGTTCTTAGCTATGATTCAATTCCTTAAAAAAATAACATTTTAGTCACCTCCTAACTGCCAACCCAAGGCCTAAAACACCATTTAGTCCTTCAGCTTAGATCCCTGTTCTTAAACAAACCTCTTGACAACATTCTTTAAGAAATGCCCACTATGCACCCTTTACTAGACCAAGATGCAAACTGCTAGAATTGTAAAAACAAACTCCAAAGTTTAGGGGCAGGCAACCATTGCAGGCATACCTGGTACAAACAATGGCACACACTGCGAAGTTGGGGTGGGAACTCTGAAGAAGAATTAATGATTGCATGAAAAAATTTTTCTGTCATTTGCAAGAGACTCCGCTGGTTCTCTTCAAGGCTTTCCGTAGGCTCCAATCTGAAAGAGACCCATAAATGTATAACCAGCAATCAAATCCCACTGACTATGCTTATATTTTCAGTAGTAACCATATCCCACAGGGTAAATAAAAATCTTACAGAAATATTTACAATCTTTCACACAAAAGATTCCATCAATATTTTAAATTACGTAAGTGACAAATACAAGGTCATTCAAAACTTAGTAATAAACAGATAGCTGTAAGTTGGATTCTCTCCCATCATTCCATACTAAGACAAGCGTTCATAATTCCAAGAGGCCTGCATTATCAGTTTGATGATGGTTTCTGTGAAAGGAATTTCTGAGATAGACACAGTTGTTTGACAGCTAAACTATTAAAAATAAAGCCTATCTTTTGGAAAACTACTTAAAAGAAGAATTCTGAAAATTTTTCAAGAGTTAAAGAAAATTCAAAACAACAGAACAGCTACTAAATCCAAGTCTTGAAGTGATATGAGAAATTAAAGCAAAAAAAAAATTACAATATGCATGCATTCCAACTTGCTTCTGTAACTAATCCAACGACCTAAAGCAGATGCCTTCAGGTACTAGTGGAAAACGCCCACATTAGTAGCCTACAAGAAGTATGCAGTAGCAAGTAGGAGAAGAGGTTCTGTAAGGACTCTCTGTCTTCCTTACTCTCTCAGGGCTTAGAGGACATGCAGCAGAACTCATCTCAATGTGTTGGACAGCTCTGTACAATTCTCCCTGGGTATAAGGACTGTTGGTAGATACAATGAATGTGTCTGGTGAAGTGAGGAGCAGAAAGGTATGAAAGTATGAGAAAAATATTTACAACAAGGAAAAGGAAATCACAATGACTGGGAGACAAGTCTATAAATACTTTTGTTCCCCCCTGCCTTGAATCTCAAACCTTGTAGGATCCACCTCAAAGCTAACATGCTGCCATTCGGAGGACGTGATCACAGTCCTTAATAAAGGTTCCAGAAGCTTCTGCAAATATGTAGCACCATATACCTATTGAAAAAAGAAAATCAGAATATGTGGCCAGATTAACAGAGCAACCCACAGGAACACTCCAAAATTCTGTACGTTATGAGAGCCTGAAAACACTTGATTTGTTTTGGCATAAGCCAGATTTCTGTAAAGCTGGTGTTCTGGAAGACTCACTTCTGAAACACAACTGTGATCAACTTCTACCAGTATTTTATTTAATTTTCAATCTAGAGAAAATGATAGGTCAACTTAATAACCATAATAACCAGATGGAAATCCTTCTTAGAGCCCACTGACTCAACAACCCAGCTCCGTTTGTACAGCACTACACAACATTTTAAACTGAAATGAAAGACCTTGGAATTTGTCTTCTCCTCTTTAAATAGAAGACCATTAGAAACCGTCTTCAAGCTGGTACTACACCCCAAATCACTCATGTAACTAAGGTAGTCATAAGTTTAAAAAGACTTATTATGATTGAAGATTATTTAGGACAAGACTTCGAAGTAATATAAATCTGTAAATATATTTAGCTGTTTTTATCAAGTAACGCTTTCTAAATATCTAATATTTGTCTGTTTAAATGTACAAATCTTGCAAACATTTTTTTTTTACTGCAATCAGTTTTCTTCACAATACTGAATACACAGACTAATCAAGATGAAACATTTATTGCCTTGGAAACTTTCAAGAGGACTAACTGCAAACTTGAGCCTAACTGGTTGACTCAGGAAGTCTTGGCAAAAGGTTAGTTCCAGAAGGATTTGTATTTTTCAGTTGGGCCTGAACATAAGAGATCTACAAGTATTATTTCAAACACTGAAAGTTTAGGGAGTTCTGCTTTTAAGAAATGCATGTGAGAGCTAAGAGTAACTTTAACTAAGTCCCAAAGGAAACTCATCACTATTTTCATCTGATTCATTTACTCCAGTGCTTAACACCATAGACTCATAGCTTTGTATTTTTATATTACTAAACTTTTTGTGTTACTGATCTGTTATGTAGCAGAGAGAAATGTTAGGTAACATACCTTAAAACAGAAAGTCATTATTTTACTAGCTAAGCTATTTCCTCGAAAGAGCGTCTGCATGGAATCTGCTAGTTCAACTTCCTTTGAAAACATATTCCAAAGTAGCTGGTAGAGCAAGTGACGGGAATCAAAGAGTGTGACCAGGACACGAGCTAGCTCATCCTTAAAAGAAGCAGGAAATGGTCATCTGAGCAGTGAGTCAAAGACTGTACTAATGCTTTAAATTTGCTATGGAATCTTGCATGCACAATCTTGTTTTAAATTTTCCCTATGCTACTGTTTGTCTAAAAATCTCTCATGACAACCACTCATGCAAATTCAAAATGGTTAGTCCAGACAGATAAGCATTTATTCTGCTGTGTAACAAAAAACAATTCATCTTGTTAAATCTGAGGAGTACATACAGTTCTGTTCGTCTGCATTACAGCACACAATTTGTAATAAATAACATCAACCAAAACAAATGCATTTATTATAATAATTGTATATAAAATTGCTCCCAGGCATTAACTGAAATTTAATATAAAACTACTGTTGATAATCACGATCTCTTGCAGCTGGATTTAGTATACTTTCTGAGAATATACTAAGAAAGGCTAGTTATTACGAAAGGTAGGTCTAATCTCTCTTTAGCAGGCTATTCTTACACCCCCAAAATGTTTGACCTAATTATTTTAAGTCTTATTATTTTCAAAACACTTAGGAAATAAAATGTATGAATTAACTTACCCACTGAGAACAAGGCACCACATTGGCTAAAGCCATAGCAATAGGGAGCTCCCCCTGATCGCCCATCATTGTAACCAACTCCACCAATCTCTCAAACCGATCTGCTAGCACTGTTTCTGCTAACGTATCAAATTCTGTTCCCTGCTGCAGAATTTTGGTGAGGACTTCCATAAAGGTAGCTCTTGTTTGGAGGTCTTTATGATAGCCCAGGCCTGATAAAACAAAAAAAAAAAAAAAAAAAAAAAACAAACAAAAAAAAAAAACCATAACTACTAAGGAAAATGCAAAAATAAATCAAATACCAATGTCTTCATTATGTATTCATTTATGCATAGCTTTATCCAATTACTTTACCTATGGAGTGCATAAGCCCACTATCCACATTTGCATTGAGTAAATTTGACATAGCAAGAACAGTGCAGTGTCGTAGCGAAGCTAGTCTTCGAGACATTCCACGTTTCCTGCCACCAGTTTGTGCACTTTCATCTTCAACTTCACTACAGTCATTTAGAAGGTTCATAAACAGTGTGAAGTATCTAAAGAAAAAGATAGACTTGGATAGTTAAAACAGATTCTGTGAAGGCAACAGTCTGGAAAGATTTGCATACAAAAGCAAATAGACCATAAGCCTCCCAAAAAATCCCATCCCCCCCCCCCCCCCAAAACTTCCCTGTAGCACAGTCTAAACTTTCAAAGAACACGTTGTAAGAACTAGGAGGCATTGCCCTAAAAACTCATATATAAGTCCCACAAACAAAGCAAACAAATTCCACCGGTGTGCCTTTACAAACAGCTGTCTTGAAAGAGATTTTAAATTTCATGGATGAAAATGCAATTTTAAACCCAGCTAATCCCTCCCACGAACTAAGGATACGTCTGTATTAAGGGGAAACAAAGACAAATTTAGTAGTTATTTTCTAAATGAAAATGTTTCCATAAACCTATTAGGCAGAGATTTGTGAAATGGCATCTATACGAGGTAATCTCTACTTCTGCTAGAAGAAAAACTTAGTTGGTAGTAAAAGTCATATCTACTAAGTGCATCTACTCTGAGACGCTGTATAGTAGAAATAGTTAAAAGTCAGTGTTTACTTAAGAAATAACTGAGATTTGGCTTCCATCAACTCAACACCATCTCCTTCTTCAGGCTGTAATGGAAGCCCAGCAAGAAGAGACACCACTGCTTCCATACTCGCTTGGTCCAAATCTCTGAAAAAAAGTTTTAAGTTTTTAAGAATCAGTTGTTAAACTGTTTCTTAAACCTTTTTTAACCTTTAAACTGTGTCCATCAGGAAAATAGCAATCACATTCTGTGGTACAGGTTCAAGCAACACATTATTATAGGACTACTACTAAAAAGCAATGTTTTCACTAAAAAAAACTTAAGTATGAATTCAACACTATAATCTTTGACAATTTTATTCTTCATAATGTATCATATGAAGACATAGTTCTAGGAAATAAAACAAGCAACTCTAACACTAAATCAGAAATAGCATTAAAAAGATTTAAATAAAAATCTGTACATTTTAAAAGAACCCTCAAGAGCTAACCATTAAATACAATTTTCTTGCTGCTCACAAAAAAATTAAGTTTCAATTTTGGTCTTTTTTTTAAAATTACTACCACTACAGAAATTCCACATAATCCAACTGATCTGTGGATATCAAATGATATCTGGAACACTGTTAGCAACTTTAGAAGCAGTTTATTAGTATCCTTTCTTACCTTGTCAAGCATTTTACATCCTCATCTGTTGCTTGATTAGATGTTCCCATAACCCAGTCTGTCAAATATTCTACCATTTTGTTTCTGTGAATTAAATATAGATACAAAAGCGTAAAACTGCTAGCTTTGTTTTTCTGTTTTTTCCCCTAAATAATAACCCACATCCCCAAACACACCTACTACTGTTTGCACTTACTATTACAAATTCATATTTGAACCACCAGATACTGAAGATTAACTGAATTTTATTGTACCAAGTAATACCCCACTCTGTATCATTTTTTTACACACGTTCAGTATCCCCACATTCAAAATAAAATTATAATGCAATACTAGATTCTAAACTATTAAACCTGAAGACAAAGTAAAAGAAATAAATATACCATCATAAGTTTTCTTTTTCTTTTTTAAACATGTAACCAAAATTATATTTGTCCACACTACACTGCCCTAGATGTTTTATTATGTCTAAATTGCTTTCTTACCTGAATTTCATTTCTTGGCAAAACGAAAGGTCATCTCTTCTCTCCATCATTACTTCTACTAACTGACAGAGCTTAGTTTTTATTTGAATTGCATGTACCAAATTTCCAAGCACACGCACATACCTGAAGATAAAAAGCAAAAAGTAAATACTTCATGCTGTACAAAACACATTTGAAATCTTTTCAGGTCTGTGTCATTATCTACACATTGGCTGACAATAACTGACTTGCATAGTGGGTTAGCAAGTGTTTGGGCTAATGTTTTTTCCAAGTGAGCAAACCAAGCCTTACATCAGCTGAAGACCAGCACCAAGTTTCTTGAGGTCAAAAAGGTTTCCGATTGGCATAAAACCGAACAGAAACCTGCCCTTCATCTGGTTTCTAAACACTAACACTATTGTACAGAAAAGAAAGCAGAAATGCTTCCAGGAAAGGGGGTGAGGTATGGAATGGTTGGTTCTGAAGAAAAGAAGTCTACTTTACGCTATCATTTAAGTAATCTTTATGACTACTGAAGTTGTCAGAACAGTAAGAACAGGGATCAACTTCTTTCTCCATGGGTGAAAGCAGAAAAGATATAAAACTAGAAGCGTCTACTTCACTCCATAAACATGTAACTTTGTACAGAAGGTTAACCAGGTTTCTCACCTAACCAGATTTAGCATCATTGTCTCAATACTAGCTTGTCCAAGATGTTCTGAGCTCCCTTCTGTATGATTGTCAAGCAAATTCTTCATTATAGCAATGGTTTGTTCTACAAATTGTGTGTTGGTCTCAGTTAACAAAACCTATGGGAAGAAAGTTTCTAGTGTTAACTTCCTGTTTGCAGTTAACTCAAAAAAAAAAAGTGTGTTTTCATCAAATACACTGCAGAAAATCTAACAGACAAATATTTCTCTAGAATCACCTAGTCAGAAGAATTCCAATACATATCAACATTAAATATGCCAACACTACCAACCTTAAAGATTCTGAGAACACTCTCACAAGTTCTGTACTCTGAGAGTTTACTAGGAATTCAAGAGTTTTTAATTACTTTATGCTAAATATAGCCTGGAATCAAATATGATAATTGTATGACGCATGCTCTCAAATACAATCACGTTTGCAGGTTTTTTTTTTGTAGAAAACATGAACAGATAACCCATTTCAATTACCTATGTGAAAAACAAGACCGATAATTTTTAAAATACACAAGTGAAGGAATATATCAACAGTTTACCTGTCCTTGAGAATCAAAAAACTTGCTGATGGTATTCTTCAGTTTGTTAAACAGCATTGGATAAAGTGCTGGACTCAACTCCAAACCCACCAGATCTTTAATATTAGTCCGTATTTGAAGTCCCACTTTCTCGTGGTTACAGACCATCAGAGTCAATAATCGATCTATGAATTTGCTAACAGGAGTCTCTGCATTTCCCTCAGTGGATACCATAGATATCATGGAGCCCTTACGCTCATTGACTGGGCCCATAGGTGGACTGTAGGTTGCTAATCCTGCATTGCTACGATGCTGTAGGCACACTCCTCCAAGGGCACATAGGAACCCCGTCATGTTGATCCATTCCTGAAGAGAATCTGTGTCAGACAAGTCTATGGAACCTCCCCCACTAACATGCGACATTCGTCTCTTAACAATCGTTTTATGAAGACTTTCAGTAACCTGAAAAAGAATGACTGAAGATGAAATCTTTTCAATTAAACATAAATAATGGATAGAGATCAGAATTTAGAAGTATGTCATAACATATCCCACCATTTTAATTCCATCTCAACAATTTACTAAGGTTTTCATCTTACAGTATGAACGAAAATCGATCCAGAGGAGCTATTTTTATATAATTTGAAGAAACAGAGTTAAAAAGGGACTGAAAGGGGTTGCCTAGATGACTCCCTGTTATGTAGTAGGAGAAAAATGTATTTAAGTCATGATAGTCAGCAGCTTTTTTTTTCTTAGAAAATTTCCAGTGAAAGAGATTTTATTTCTCTAGTAGTATTCTGGAGTTTTCATTATTTTTTTTTTCCAATTATTAAATTCAGCTATCTCCCTTACAGCAATTTAAGTCAAATTTTCTCTTGTTCTCTTACCAGTAAGCACAGAGGACTTAATTTCTGGAATATTTTCATGGAGCTTAAGTCCTCCTATACAACTCATTTTCCAGATTAAAATGAAATTTCATAAAATACATATGCTTAAATAGTTACTCTGAATTTCTACAGGGTTAAACCTAAGGAAAAATTCATAGTCACCTGCCCATCTTCCATTTTGGTCTTTGGATAGTTAAGGATTAGTTTTGTAGCTTGTTCCCATTTTGCATGTGTATCCTCCCAGGCCTAAAATAAGATATATGAAGATTTAAATTCAAAACTACTTGTAGCAACAGTCTTTTCTGTGTTCAAAAAAAAAAAAAAGAAAGAAAAAAAACACATATGAAATGGACAGAAATTTAGAAGAAAACTTACCTCTGTGTTGCCTGCAGTTGGATGTTCAATGCGTCTTAATAATGCCATCACTCTTTTCTGAAGAGCTGCTCTCCCTACAAACAAGCACAGAACATTTATCAAACAAATTTTTGAAAAGCCACCTACATCAAATATGAGATAATTGAAAGTAATTATTAAAGAGGAACATATCCCTTAAAGTGTTTAGAAAGATTCTCCTTGTTACACTTTTAAATCCTCATGAACAGTTACCCAAATTCCCTACTCTTTCCATCAGTTTCAATGGCTAAGATATTTCAGTGAAAGCAGGAGTTACAACCAAATCAAGAATACAAACTTGTTTAAAGAACTCAAATCCAAACAAGTCTTATTGTACAGGTAGAAAGGCATTTTCCAAGACTCATCATTCTTACCTGTTGACATCATATTGCTAACAGATGCAAACTCCATGAAAGTGTTGTAGTTTGGCAAAAAATTATGAACTGAAACTTCATCTACTCCACATCTGATATCTGCTTCTTCACACAGGTGACGGAAACAGGACATTGCCACAAGGACTGCCTCAATATCCGGGCTCCACAAAAACATGTATAAAGCGACTTCCAATTTTGTTTGGGCTTTGCGACAAATAGGTGTTCCACTGCATCCTGCTGTACTTTCCTTGGGAAACACAGAATTCCAAATTCGGTAATATTGCTTAGGAATATGGCAATTTTCTTAATCCAAATTGTTTTTCATACCTGCTTTCATTCTAGTAGAAATAAACAATCCTAACCAACATCTGAACTCTACTGTATATGCTGTTGCACAAACACAGTGGCAAGAAACTGCTCCTTCCACAAAGATAACCACATACTTAGCAAAGTCTTATTGACAACAAAAAACTGTATGTTAAAAAAGAGAATGAAGTTTTTGGCTCATAAAAGATGTTCTAAATACCCTCTTCACTTTTCCCCGCAGCTAAACACTAGACTTGTCTGTCAAAGGGTATACTTTACTGAAATGGGTGACTTTATGATCTTTCACAGTTTATTCAGACTGGATGCAATACATTGAAAAGTGAGATTTCAGATTTATTAGCAACTGACAAATATGAAGAGATGCTGTATGTGATCCTAAGAAAAAAGGATTCACCAACTTTTTAATGTGAAAAAAGTAAGTGCAACTTTCTGAAACTCATTACTAACCAGCGTATTAGATTCAAAACTTATGCATGTTACAGCCGATTATTGACAAGAGAACAGTAGCACATAGTAGTATGCCTTTTCCTCCTCAGAAATAATAAATTATATTTTTAAAAATTACACTCAGTGATTTAATTTCTACTTGCACATAATTTTTTATCCCTAAATGTTAATAATTATTATTATCCTATATTACTTACTATGGAAGAATTCCCTTTCCCTCTCCTGAGGGTGGCTCCCGGAGTACAGCTTTTCATCTCCTCATGGTCAAGAGACATTTGACTAGTTCCACCTCCAGAGACATCATAAAGGAAGAGAAAGTGACAGGAACTCCTGTCTGATTGCTGTAAAGAGAGGAAAGAAAAATAATTAATCACCTTATCTTTTAAAACAATGCAGTTCAGGAACTGTTGTCACTAAAGTAAAAAGCTCGTCAACATTTACACAGCACCTTTCACATAGGTGCTCTCAGAGGGCTTTATAAATTTACCCATATTAATGGTATCTTAGAATGACATTTCCCCTTAAGAAAGTAAACTATTTTGAGAGTCATCTTCAAAACATATCACCTCGATATAAGCACACCATCATGCCTTTTTCTTCCTTCCTTGGGGCCTCCCAAAATCCCAATGGGCTTCTTGGTTTTTACTCCACAGAATATATACCAACATAAACATAACTATAATTTAAATGCAATTAAGTGTAAAGAACTACTTTAGTTCTTTAGTAGCTACTAAATCTCTTTCCATCATAAAAGAAACCTTATAAATAAAAGCAGTAACAAAACAGAGACCAATTCATTTTAATGATCCCAAAAGATCGGTGATCATGTTTACTTACTTTATTTTTTAGAAGAAATTTATTCCTACAGATGAGAATCTCTCGCAGCCATTTGAGGATTTCTGTACTGCTGAGCATCTGATGACTGGTTAGTTTCTTGCAGATATAAAAAAGCATTTGTGAACTGCAGCAAAATGAAATTTAGCATTAGCTTTATCATCTAATAATAAAATGTCTGATAAAGGTATTACTACTTTTTACATAGAAATAGACAATGAGCATGAATATCCTACAGATAAGCTAGCATCTTCTTTTAAAATGTATAGTAGATATAATATAGGTGTGTACTTTAAATGACAAAACCCCTCTGACCCTTCCCACCGCCCAACTGGCCTCTATAGTTCCCTAGAGGAAGTTAAGCAATTTGGGTACTTGTTAGAAGTCCAGACTCCAGGGCTGTCGATTCAGAAGTCCTCCATTTATCCACAGAACAGATACAGCACAGACAGTGGCAGTACAAGTTTACCTACACTGCTCTGATAACGTGTCACAACTCTGTTCTGGAAGGAACACATCTAGGGATGTTCCTTCTTCATATCCATTCAGGCCTCACACTCTCTGTTAAAACTGCCAAAGGGTCCAAATTAGTGTCAATTTTAATGGGTTTTTCCCCCAGCCCGAACAGACCACAAACTCATTTCTACTACTAGAAATTACAGTAATGAGTTTTAGTTATTGCCCATCTAGGCAGGACTCAGCCCCCAAACTAACCCAATAATAAGCCCCTTGAGCCACATTTAGCAGTCACGCAGGCCAATTTGTTGATGCTCGTCAAAGTGTTCCTTCTAGACTTTAATTCCCTTTCTTCTAAAACAAACACCTGTACCAAATCAGATTAGATCACCAAATATTTTTCTTAAATTGTTTAGCTCATGCAATTCTTAGAATTCTGAGTTACCTAGTTTTTTGGTTCAGCTTTTTGTGTAACTGATTATTTTGGAACTTTTTTTTTTTAAATATTCTCCAAGAAATCAACTGCAACAGCTGCTGTGATGTTATAAAAAGCAAGATGACTTTAACCAATAAAAATTCCTTAGATACATAACAAAGACAAATGGAGACCACAGGTCATGGCAAACTACTACCTTCCTTAGGTGAGGGCTTCAGAGTCAAGATCAGCAAATCCACACTGCTAGAATTGCTTTGCATTACCCTCCCTCAGCCCACAGAGGATAAAACAGAATTCAAACAATAAACACTTGAATCCAGGGCAAGTCTTTAACCTTTTAAACGAGTAATTGTTGCTATACCTTAACAACAGATTGAAGTGAGTCTTTAAGAAAGCCAGCAAAACATTTATTTTTTTTTTTTAATGGAAGTAATATAAGGAAAATACTACTTTGTCATCAGAAAACAAATCATTTTGACTGCAGATTCAAGCCAATGTTGTACAGCTTTCTCAAAACATTCACAGCTATTGCAAAAGAGAAGACAAATCAAAACAGCTATTGCTCTAATTTACAGGAGTGAACTTACCTAATTTCCCAGAATGTTTCTATAGGTGCATCAGGATTCCACAAATCAATGCTGTCTAACTGGTGAAGAACTAGCAAGGCCTATGTTCAAAACAGAACAGCATCTCACTTAAAGGCAGAAATTGACAAGTCACTTAAGAATAGGCAGAGAAATAGGTGTAATCACAAGTCAATTACATTGCTTAAAAAAATAAAAGATATAAAAAGCATTTTATATAGCAGAACACCAGTTTGCTGTTAGTCCATGTGAAAGGTATTTTATTTTATTCCCAATTAGATTTACCTTGTATTTCCATACAAACCCATGCTAGAAACATAACCTTTTTAAAAGATAGGCTTTGACTTCAATATTTACTGAATGATCCAAACTGCAAAAATATTAATGCAACACATCTTACAGACATAAACTTCTGGTGGCAACAACAAAATTTCTGTAGTTCAAGCTTTTTGCCAAGGACAAGTAAATACTTTCCTCTTTGTAATTATTCCCTTCACAACAGAAAACCTGGGTAAGAATAGCTTCTGACCATATTCTAGGGCTTACTAGTGAACTAAGGCCAAAACTTTAATTTTTGCTTTTGATTTAGTCTGATTAACTAAAAGACCTCAAAAATCAACTACTTATAAATTGAAGACAATTTTTAGAAGAAATGTGTATCTCAAAAATTCAACTGGTCAAAGACTCAAAACAAACATAATCATTGATGAGAAGTCATTTACCCTTAATTACCCCAACCAACTATGGCAAACAAAACATCTAATCTGAAGTCCCCTACTACATGGGGCTGTCTGATATGGAGGCAAAGAAATGCAATGACACTAGAGAAAATACAAGTTAAAAGACAAATATGGAAATCTTGACTATTTTTTCTAACAAATTCTGAAAAAAAAACACAACACAAAGTTTGTAAGTGTTTTGCTGCAAAGGGGTTGTTCGAATACTGTCAAAATGGCAATAAAAAATAAATTGTTCTCCAACAATACTGAAGTAGTTATTTCAAATTGTTTCCTAGTTTAAACAAACTGCTTGGCATACAGAACATTATCCCTTACCTCCATGGCTTCTTGTGCTATATCTGGCATGCTGGACTGTGGAACAAGTTGTACAAGGCCTGTAATTAATTCAGCAGTACTACCTTGTGTCTCAGGCCCTTGCTTCCTTGGATTCTAAATAGCAAAAAGGAAAGCACCTTTGAGAAGTAAAACTTTTCAATGACTGACCATGTAACCAACTGCTAAGCAACAGTTTTATAATTACAATAGGTGGATTTTAACAGAGTACCTCATTTCTTTTTAAAGCCATGATACTCTTGCATATTATATCTTTGATACAATAGAAATATTTTAAAACTAAAAAATAAACAGACCAGACAAAAGGAAAATATTTAGCACACTGATTAGATGCTTGTAGTACCCTAATTTTGGCAACACTGCATAACACATGTTCTCCAACTGTAGACATTATCAGATTTTATCGACACTTAGTTTACTTCTGCAGCTTCATGGAGTTCATACACAAGATTTGCAAAGCCACAAGGTAATATTTGAAAAGAATGGAATATTCATTCTGGCATGAATTCACAAGAAAACACTGTTAAACATTAGACTTGTTAAATTATTTTACTCAGTACCATAGACAATACTAACAGAAACTAGCAATGATCTCAGAAAATATCTTTCTAGTCACTGAAACGATGGCTTTTCTTTTTTTTTTTTGGCCTGATTTTAGTTTTCTTTTTGTTTTTTTTCTCCTTTCCTTTTTTCTCCCTTCAGAGTTACAGAGCTTTATGGTCCCTTTCATTGTGATTGCTCAGGTTCTTTTTGTTGCTTTTTGCTTTGACAGGTATCCTAGATGTCAGGTTTATGTTTTTAATCTTTATTCATTTAGAAGCCTCAAAAGTAAATTTTACTGTTTTGTCATGATTTTGTCTGGGATAGAATGAATAATATAACATACTTACACACAGCAAAAGCTTTGGATCAGCATGGATCAATTTTACCAAGGATAATAGCAAGAACTTGTAGCTTCTGGTTTCCAAGTCAGTAGGTTTTTCTTTAAATTTAAGGCTTGTCATCTTCTCTTTAAATGTAAGACTCTGACAGGAGGAAAAGCACAGTCACTGTCAGTAAGGTACTCTATGGAGCAGTTATAATTAAACATCTTATGAAGCAAATTGGTTGTACTATCTATAACTCATGAAAAAGTTATAAATTATATTCAATTCACTCCAGTATAGTTGCCTAGCCTTCTACCTAAAAATACCCTATTAAATATGCATACACTATCACTATTATATCTTTAAACTTAAGAAATATTTTAGTGATCTGCAGACGGATATAAGAAAAGATTTTGTGTAAGACAAACTGTACAAAAAAAAATGGATAGAAGGACTAATAAGAATTTAGAGGATTTCCTCTGGTCAAGGAAAGACAAACCAAGGATCCCAAGTAAGCTTGATTACATGAGAGGGTAAGGATTTTTTTTTTTTCAAAGGCAAATCATTTTCTATTTTCCTGTCATAATCAGTCTAGATGATAGCATTTTCATCTGTACAACCTCTGAAAAATATACCTTTTAGTTTTCACAAGGTACACAATGCATCTTTTAAATAAAAAAGTTAGCTCCATTTGAAAAAAATCAGTAAACTGTTTCTGGACCATTCAACCTCCTCATCTGAAATGGAAGATGTTTTAAGGTATGTACTGAGAATTCATATAAGGTATTCTGATTTGACTCCATTATGAACCGTACTGTGTTCTACCACTGCTGTTCACACAACACAATCCAGTTAACAGTATGACCGATACATATAACTAATAGTCATACAGAGTGTTAGCCGTGAAATAAGTGTATATGGATGCTACTGGTTAGAAGGATTTTCCACAATCAAGATTATGCCTCAATACTACAGTGTGCACAGTACCCCCAAAGTGAACCACCCTGTTGTATGGCAATTGACTGCAGCACCTTCATCTTAAGAAAAATAATCTGGACACATGCTAAAGTGTGTGAAAGACTATATGTATACTATAAATAAGTATGAAAATATAAAATATATATATATGCACACAAAATACATGTATATATATAAAAATGTGAACTTGCATTAATTGGTCCTCAGAACGCCCAAACATAAAAGATTCTTATCTCTCTCCAATATATTTGCAGAATTTATATTTTCATGAATTTTAAACTCATGTCACCAGGGATTACATTAGTATTTTTGCTTACTCTTACCAAAATAGTTAAGAGACAGTAACGTGAAAAAAAAAAATGTTGTGGATATTCAACACAAGACAGAATACAACGCTTCAGAAATTCAGCTTTTAAAATTATTTATTCTAACTTCTTATTTGATAAAATCTCAATTAAACAATAACATGAACTTGTTTTTCATTTTCATTAAATTTATAAATTTTCAGCAAAAAAATTAAACTAGCTTGAAATCATCCTCAAGATAACTGAAGTATATACATGATACCATAGAATTTAATTCTACAAGAAATGCTAGAAGTTCTTGCTATTTTGCTGAACAGCTAGTATGAAAACAGAATAAAATTTACCACAAAAAGTATCTGATCAAGAAACTGATACTATGGTGGTAGTGGTAACTCATTCTGTGCAAAATCTTAATTTGGTACAGCTAAGTGAATTCTGAGAAGAGGCACATGCCAAAAGAAGCTGATTAGTTTCTGTGAAGCTATTTATTTACTTCACACGGTCAAAACTAAAGATTATCAGAAAACAAAGAGAGGGACAAGGCTACTCTCTGCACAGACGTCAATGGGATAAACACCAGTTTGAACCTAACAGACAACACTGGAACAAAAACACGTGGGGATAACTTAGGCGCAAATAAGTTTAGGCTGGAAATTAGAAAACAGTTCTAAACACCAGAGCAGGGAGATTCTGGAAGAGCATCGTGATGAAAAAGCAGGGGTTAGAAAGAAAAGAACACACCCAACAAAAAGCCTTTACTTCTACCAAGGAGCTCAACAGATTTTTGTGTAAGGGATGGTGTTGCAACTGCCGGACCAGCAGTGAAGACGTCTTCTCCAGTCCTGCGCTCTCACGTAAAGCACGCTACCTTTCGTGCCCGAGATGAAGTGATGTGACTGCAGTGGTAACTATGCACAGAAAAGTCAGAGCAATGAAAGGCTTTTCTGCGGTAGTTACGATGGGTGATACTTACAGCAACAGAGGCCCACTGCCATGCAAAACAGTGACTGGTTGGCATCTGACCATGAGAGCGACAGCAGCCAATAAGAACAGAAAATAAGAAGCAGAAGACAAAGCACCACCAGTCAATGTCAGAGTTGCCATTACAACATCCCTGCTATTTTCTCTACAGATGAATATAGATATGTATATATAAATATATATATATACACACACACACATATAAAGCAAGTTAAACAAGTTGTAGCTTTCAACTGAAAGTATTTTGATCATCTGCTTTTGTATGAGAAGCCCAATAGGAATATTTTCATGCAACATTTTAGGCCTTCTTCCAAACCAAATATCCAACACTTTGGGACTACAAACGCACTTTGAAACAATTCAGAAAACCAATGAGCTAACTTGACACATCTGAAGTCCTACACGGAAAGTTCAGAAGAAAGGCAATGCAGCTGCATATGAACTTACTGAAAAAATCTGGATGAACTACAAATTTGAATTTCCTCTTTTTTTTTTTTTTCTCCTAAGGTGACCAGGAATACTGGCTTTATTTCATAATGTTTGAAAAGTCTAGATCACTTTGGTGCTGTCACCAAGACCAAACAGTCAACTTGCTCAAAGGAAATTAAGCTAGACAAATGAAGAAATATTCATGCCAATCATGGTAAAAGCATTGCAGTTTTCAGAAATTATGCTCACATACAGAATGCTTTTGTTTCTCAGATTAAATAAAAATGGACATATTACCTAGCTATTCACACAGCAAGAAAGCTTAAAAAGAACAGTTAGCCACAGGACAGTTACAGAAGAAACACTGCTATACTGCCAGTTTAAAAGCAGCATGAAAAAAAACTGAGAAACATACATCATTAACTGACTAGGAACAGTTAGTCAATGCACCAAAATCTGAAAGGTTTACAGAACATGTATGGCTGGCTCTCTGTTGCTTTTTGGATTGCAATGTTCTTTCTCCCTCTAGTTTCCAGTCTAAAGTTAATGAATAAAAAAGCTGTAATGGAATGGAGACAAAGGAAAAACAAGAGGCTTGTGTTTTAACAACTTCTTTACAAGTCTTTACCGGAGTCATGCGAATTGCTGGATGTGCCCCACAGCCTTGAATAGCTTTATGAAGAGTCTCACTGAACATGCTGCGAAGCTCCATGGAATGGCAGTACACGGCATCGATCTTGGGCCACCAGTCCAACGCAGACTAGAATGAAAACACAGAAATGCTCAAAAGATAAACTGGTAACATGAGAGTTACATTATGATTTAGCTTAGATATCAAAGTTATAAAGCTGTAATATAACGGAACTTTACATGAGTATCTTACACAGTATTACAAGTGTTATTTTTTCATTGTAGAGATAAAGCTGTCAATGTTTAAATGAAGTATAACAGAAGCAATGCTTCCAAGTCAGCTGCTTACTATATGTCTTCTCCTTCTGAACAAACACAAACTCTGAAACCACGGATACAGGAAACCACAGTAGGCTTCAGGATACAGACAGCTAGTAATACTTCAAACACTTAATGTGAGCTCAAATCATTCTGATACACTAAACAAAATAGAAAATTAGTCTTTTAAGTGCTTGATAATATCTGAAAAATAGTATTATTCAACACATTAAACATGAGTAAAGCATAGTGCCTGTTTTGAAAGTGTACAAATACCAAAGCAATATAACTTTAAACAACTTCATTACTTCTCTAGATACACCACCACATCTACAGTAGCATGTTCTTCCCTATTTGTCAAAATGTCTAATTTTTTTTAAATAGAGTTCTCATTACCATGCTGGGATAAATGAAATAGAAAATATTACGTAAATTAAGTAAGGCTAGTTGCTTAACACTGACTGATTCTATTTTCATCCTGATCAGGAAAAGCTCTCAAACTGGGATTCCAATTGGTGGATAGTGCCAACTAAGATTTGCATGTGCTTGTGTATTAACAAGCAACTCTGAGGCATAGATACAGGCAACAAGATTTGGTCTAGTATTTAGATTTTATTTAGTAAGTAGATGTGGATCCGAAGAGAAGCCAGAGATAGATAGGCCAATTAAATACTTTCAGAACTTACATTTGTGATTATTCGGTGGAGTGAATTTACCAGTACATAATGAAATGTTGATGGGGAATTCTGTGCCAAGCAGATCTACAATAAAAATAATACATAAAAGCCACTTAGGAACATATTTTTCTCTGCCATCTTTCACATCACAATGAGAATCATACTGGAGCCTTTTTATTAAATTGACAAAACTGTCAAATCTAGACATGACAATGAGAAACTCTAACCAGCTAAGAAAAAAATTATGAAAACATGAAGGGAATCGTCAATAAGGGATACTTATACAGTTGAAATTATTTACAAACTTCCAGCTGTTGTTTGCATATATTTGATAATAGACAGGTCATCAACAGTATGTTGAGAACGACTTACCAGTAAGTTGTGTTCTCACCTTAAAGTGTTGGTTATTATGAGGGTTTATGCGGAAGCATGAGACTAAGCAGTCAATCATAAGGTCTATGTCTGCGTTCTGATTGCCTCTTGAAAAAGGTTTACTTGGATTAAACAGCAAATTCTATATATATAAAAAAAGACACCGAGATTATTCCTGTCTACTTTCAATAAATCATACTGGGGGGAAAAAAGGCTGCTTTAAAAATTACACTTTCTTCAAATTGCATCTACCAATATCTACTACTTAAGACTCAAATATTCAATTGCCATTCTTGTTAATACTAACTAAACAAACCAATCACTACTTCTAAGCATTTTTTTAAATAAAAGTTTGTATTTTAAAGTTCAGCATCTCAAACAAATTAAAGTTTTAGGAGGCCTAATGGAGACCAAAGAAAATCCATCAAAGAAATGGAAGACTACTCCTCCTTTGCTCTTTAACTCATTTCTTTATTTTATTTAAGGAAAAAAAGGAAAACATTCATCTGAAAAACACTATGGTATTTGATTAAGAAGTTTGAAGCTAATTTCAGCATTTAAAAATTCAAATTTCTTCATTGCAATTAGGAAACATATTTTTTACCTTAAGATCTACAACCATGGACTGCACTAGTAGGAAAATGACAGAATTATCTTCCCAGTTGATGTAGGTAGATGCTTTGCAAAGTTTAACACAAGCAATAGCAGCACTTTCAGTCAGCTGTCTGCTCCCACTGTGGCCTGCAAGTGCTTTCCTGAGATTGTCCAGGAAGAGTTTCTGCAGAATTAAAATTGGGAATAGTTATAGCCAGAGCTTTGGTAATGTGTGGTCAGGGTTTTTAGAAACTTCAGTATTAAAACTAACATCACTGTGTTTCCTGATCAGAAGTCATGGATACTGGGGTTGCGAAAAGTAACTTTATGCAGCATTTTGGAGAAACATTATGTTTAATAAAGACATTCATTTTGGATAATTCTAGGGCAATCAGAATACAACTCGCAATCACAGTGTTTGCAGCCACATCAAATTCTCCATCTGCTACAGGTACTGCAATTACAGAACACAGTAAACACACTGCAGAAACCTGGAATGGTACAATACATGCATACCAGTTAGAAGTTATGCTAAGCTTGCTACTGGTGGAAGCAAGGCAATCAACACTCGGATTCAAATCTCCAGGGAGACATCCAAGTGAAGAATAATATTGTTCAGGACATACTATTTGCATGAATTATTGACAGTGGAAGAACATATGCTAGGTGAGAACTTAAAAAGGGTGCAGAAATTTATGTATGGAATTCTAATCTGCTTTATACATAAAAACCATAGTAAAATACATCTGAAATACAGAATAAGCAAGGACAAGCACGCTTTAGAAATCAGAATTAAGTTATTTTTCTTCTCTTACCTTGTTCATTTTAGTTTCCTCTACCACATCCTTTGCTATATCTTGGATTATCTCTGGGCACAGGACCAGGAGTATGATTTGCAGTGGCCAAACTGCTGCTTTACGTTTTGTGCTTTCTGCAAAGCCATCCACTAAGTCAAACAACTTCTCTGCACAATCTGCATAAAATATAAACCCAAGTTCAACACCAATTATAATTATGAAAAGGCAGATAATAGGTATAAAAGAGCAGAGTGATAGCTCCACCTACACGGAAAAAAAATATCCATTTTGCATATTAGTAATATGCTACCTGAGATAAATGGGCTCAAACCATGTAGAGCCATGGTTTATCTGAAAATATAAATTTTCATCCCTTTTTGACTAGAGACAAATACAGCTACTGTTCTTTAATCAAGGTTTGTGTGTTGTTGTTGTTTTTCCTGTACCTAGATGAAAAATATTTAAAGAATTTGCAGCTTTCGGGTTATATTTCCTTGTGTTGTGAACCACCAAACGAATCTATTTAAAAGTTGCATCAAGAGAGAAATCAGACAGCCATACATCCCTGCCTGCCCTGAAAATATTGACAGGAATTAGTTTCTAACATGCAGACTTCATAAGAAGAAAAGAGGGGACAAAAACGAATGTGGGGATGTCTTGGGGGGAAAAAACAAAACAACAACAAAAGAACACCCCCCCACATCCCCCCAAACCCTTAGGACTTAACAGGAAAAAAATAAAACCAACTTTTGAACACCACATCATTTGTTATGCCTTACCAGCCATATCAGTCTGTGGTGTTTGATACAGCTTTGTGAATTCATCAGGATAGTTTTCCACCCAGTTCCAAAATGCCTGCAGGTAACAAAAAACATCTTTACATTCCAGAGCTTAAAAATATTTTTATTTTTGAATTATGTATTTAAATGGAGAGATTTTACTCTTACTTCTAAGAACTCAACATTTCTTGCAGAACATATGCATTGAACTGATGCACAAATGCATATTTTACAGTAAATTACTGAATTGCAAATATTTGTAAACTAGAGAAAGTCTGCAATGTAGCAATGAAACAAAATATTATAATACTTGCCTTTTCAAGACTGTTGATAACAGCTAACTGAGCTACTTTCTTCAGGGCTTTAAACTTGAATACAGTCTCTGTAAAGGTAAAACATTCTGCATTTAAACCAATGACTTCATGCTACCCCAATATTTTTTAATGTTTCAGTAAAAATATATATGAATATTTGGAGTAAAACACAGCAATAAAAAGATACATGCATCAATGCTGTTGTATCATCTCCAACTAGTCATATACAGATATATTTCCAAAAAAAACCACAACACATTCACATCATACCTTGCAAAAGTCGTTTTAGTTTTGAACAATCCACACTGATGTACTGTAAAAGTTCAATATCATGAACATCAGCATTATCTTCTGAACAAACAGTCAGTTCCTGCAATCTAAAATATACAAAATAAATTAACTTCTCAACCAGATGATGTCAGGTAGGTATAAACTCACACCTGTGATTTTATATACTGTTGAATAGCAGAAGAATATTATATGATGATGCCCTCTTATAAATTTTTTTATGTTTAGAAACGAAAGACACATTTCGCATGATTAAGAGCTAATATTAAAGTCTTGTTCTCAGCCATACTGAGAACAGACCTAGAAATACCAGTGATAAGTCTCACAAGACACCCATACCATCTGGTGACAGTCTGTTTACACCCAAGTTTTGTCTAAATCTTTCTGTTATCTCCCATAATGTAGCTATAATCTTGCCATTTTTTCATCTAAATATTACAATCACGGAGACATGACACCTTTAGACTACCGCTCCATAGTGGCAAGTTTTGTCCCAGCTAACTTCTCTAGAGCAAAGCAATGACTAATGACAATTAATGGCACTGAAGTAAGCTCCAACCGTATTTTAAGATGAAAAAAGTCCATGTTTTTTTGGCCTAAGGAAAGGGATGAAGTTTAATCATACCATTCTAAATCCAATGGCGCCATTTCATACTTTTGTATTCGATGATTTACTAAACTTCTCATCAGATACTAACCCACTAATAACTAAATCATATGTTCTCACAAAACTAAAGATTGCCGTGTCTTGTTCCAAAGCTACAGATGTGTTTTTGACATGGAATGCGATTTCTAGTACTACACACAAAAGCAGCTCTTCATTTCTTCAACGCCAGGGAAGTTTAACAGCCCACGCTGGGAATGGGAAGGTCCCCACTGCTGTGCTTTTCGTGCCAAAAATCCCCCAGCTGCTGTACAAGGCCTAGAAATATGCCTAAACAGGAAGCACAGGTCAAAAGATCAGCAATGTTAACTGTCGGCAAGCTGACCCCTGTGGAGATCAGCAACAATTGGTCAAGTATTTAACTATTTCTGTACAAGCCATCTTGAAGAGAAAAGCAGGTCAGGGAAAAGCACTACACTCCAGCTCAAACCCATGGTAAGAAGAGTGTTGGCACTTGAGAACTAAACCATGCTAGGGACGTATGAATAAGTACAGATTCATGGACTAAATTCAAAGACTGTCAAAAAATCTCATCTGAAAAATACTTCCTATAAAAGGAGCAAAAGAAATCGTTTCCTTTTCTATAAGCAACAGAACATAATCAACCTATTGAGTAAAACCACATCCTCCATGCTAGCTGCCAAGTCTATGTTCTTGAAACAGTTACTGAAGTTATTAAGGGTTCTTTAAAAGTTTTGAAAATACTTAAAATTTCAAATAATTTTAGTTTGATTTCTAAAATGCAAATATTTTCCAAAAAAATGAATTCATTTTTGTTTACATTATAAGGAGCATATACATCTTTTTTTCAATTCAATTGGCATATTCATTGCTATTCAACCATAAAAGGGTGTGCAAAATCCACTCCTAATACATCAAGGATGTTGCTAGCTGTAACAATGTGTGATAAGAGCTAAGCTGCTTCAAGCAACTTTCAAAAAACATCAAAGCAATTCAGTAATAAAAAGCTCAATACACAACTTCAATGGACTGTCAAATGCTGAAGCATCAGAAAGACCTGGAACATGGCAAAAAGAGCAAAGAATAGACGGAAATGTTGGACTGTCTCTCTCCTTACTTAGAAAAGTATAAAAGTTTTAAAGTTATTTTTACAGTAAATGTGGTGTGAAGCCCAAGTCAGTCAGAAGACAAATGGGTCTTTTCCAACAACTAACAAACAATGCTCGAGTCCAGCTGGTTTGTTCCCCCCTCGGCATAAGACAGGCTTAACGTAACCTTCAAGCAGGAAGAAATGGGAAGGAAAAGAGTTTTAGGGCTCCAACAGAAGTTGTAAACAATCTGAAATTTTGCGTTCTAAATTCATAAATAAATGGATATAAGTCATAACCTTCAGCATCCTTTTTTCTCCAAAACACCTTGCATCCACAAGAGATTATTCAACTTCAGGCTACAACAATACGCTTCTCTGGGTTATGATTAGTTTCACTCTAAAATAGCATTTAACTTGGATTTACAAAAGGAGATAGAAAAAAGCACAATAAATGCAGCTCACAGAAAATATGCTGACAGTAACCCAGAATGGGTATGAAACAGGTACCTTTTCTAACCTGAAACTCCAGTAAAATTTTGAAAAACAGATGGGTTTCATTTAAGAACTATCCTGCTAAATATCATTTAAACAGTTATTAACATTTCTCAAAAATGAAAGACTGAAGTTCACGACAGATGTTCTAGACAGCAATATTTAGTAGGCATTCTAATACAGTGGCTAAGTCAAGCTACCGAAACACCTACCTGGTGGAAATGCGGCTGAACACAGCGTTAAAGTTATTGCAGCTAAGAGAAAAAAGAACCCCCGAGGCAGAATTGCGCAGTTCAGCTGCATGCTGGTTGCCTTCACGGTAAGTGTGGATGAAGTGGCAGATTTCTGGCAGCAACTGTTTTACCAGCATAGTCTCGTCTAGTCGCATGGTATCCTTTGGTTGCTAAAAATAAACATTTGGTAGTTCATGATATTCTACTTTCTAGGTTTGGAGGAAAAAAAAAAAAATCTGCCACTGGCAGGACAGGACCTGAATCTAAACTTCAAATTCTGCCTGCACACTACCACTGACCATAGTAGAGTACACAGAAAAGGATTCTTCCCATTTGAACAATAACCCTACTCATTCAAATCACGTTACCTTTTCAGATTAATCTCCAAAATGCACAGGACACTAACTTGATCAATACTACTGGGCATAATAACAAACTAGGTTTTGAAGTGAAATATGCTTCCTTTTTGAGAAATGTACCGTCAGCCTATGCAAAACATTAGCAGTAAAGCATTAACTATCTTGGCTTTGAATGGAAGCTCAAAGGGCAAAGATCCATCCTTACTCCTCTTTCTCTTTTCTATTCTGACCCCTATATTTTGACAGCAAGTAATTTATTTTTTTTTTAAAGGAACTGAAAAAGAAGTGTTCCTCCATTGCTCTTGCCTGGGATTGCTCTATATGAGTGGAAAATGTCTCTAATTTCCTGAAAAAAGAAAAATCCAATTTTTGCCAGTTTGTACAGTATGAGACATAAGGAAACTATTTAGAAAAGAATTCGAAGTGAAACTTTGCTCTACTAAGAACGAGATTTAACAGAAGGGTCAGCATTAAAGCTTTCTAAAATTCTACCAATGAATTTACCATAGGGAATTGGGAAGTTTCAGAGACTCCCACTTAGTTGACCTGCGTCCTGTTGCCATGAGAACTTGATGAAACATTGAGCAAGAACAGTGAGCAAGAAATACGTCTGAAGATATCACAGAACACAACGCTCTTTGTATAGAACTTTGGCTCAGTCTTATTGAACATATACTGGCTCAACTTGCTCTCATTTGAATGGACAAACCAAGAAGCATTCAGCATAATTTTAGGCTGCTCAGATATCATCATGTACCAGGAAAAGCACACTAACATTTCAAGCAAAACATACGTAAGAAATTTTTAAAGAAATTAATTTTGGAAGTGAAACAGTTTTTTTGGTGTTTTTTTTTTGATTAATTACATCAAAGACAGAAAATGTACCAAAAAAAAGTATTTACTTCAGCTTTTACAGCTGAACATTATTATGCAAAATGTATTTACCTGGATCTTTTGTGAATTTAGATGAATCCACAATTATTCAGGTTGTTTCAGTACTGTAATACAAGACATGCTGCTTGACAAACCTAACTGTAATATAGTTGTTACCTTATAAAAAAAGAACCTTCAAAAACAATTACAGGGAAACTGCAAAGAGCCTAGATGTTTTCATGACATTCATCCAGGAATACAGCTTTAAAAAAATCCTTCTTGTTAAAGGAATAAGCCACAGATTTGCAAGTTCTGCTCACAGAGAAGTTTGGCTTTGCAATTACACAGTTTAACACAGTGAGTTGTACAGCCGTTTACATCCCAAAGGTAATAGCAAACTGCCTTTCAGCACAGCTGATTGGAAACCTCAGGACTGGACTCCCAATGGAAGCTTGGACAGAGTTAACTAATATAAACTAGGAAACACCTGGAAAAGTAATTTTTTAGAGTAGCAATAGCGAAGTTTCTGCTGTATATACAATTACAAAAAACTGAAATGAAATTATTTCACCTAATGAAAGTCACAAGAAATCTTCAGAAAAATCAACATTGTTTGCAGAAAACCTAGAACTATAAAACAAATATTCATAATAAATTGTCCACTACTTCTAACATGATTTACTATCACGCTACTTTTTAAGTTGTGGGATTACTTTTTTTTTCAACCATCTATTCAAAAATATTAAAGTAGAATGCATCACAAGCATTCAAAGTTTATAGTAATCTAGCTACACTTGATAACCAAATCTAATTCTTTATCCGCGTGCCTTATCTTACTCCAGTTCACACGTGCCTCTCTGAGTACAGCTGTCCACAATTCTTTAACAAATTGTTATAAGAAAGACATTATTTGTAACTCCAGAAATTAGTTGAGTAGTGGGAAGGCCGAAATCAAAAAAATTACTTGGATCTATTTAGCTGAAAAAGTATTTCTAATCATTACTACCACAGGTACTATTATTAATTTTAAGAAGTAAAAAAACATCCCACAAATCCTTAAATTATCAATTATGTAAATTACTTGCATTTATAGAAAGTTTTAACGTTTTTTAAATAGCATTAATTCCACTTTGCTCTAAATCAGAAACTTTAACTTAAAGTTAAACTTTAAGTTTTAACTTTAGTACCAGTAATAATTAATACACAGACATTTGACTTATACCCTCTAACTCATTTGATACCAAGTTAGCAATTGCTTATGCAAGCCTACTTACCCCTGCCAGACATTTTTCCAGTGTATCCAAGATAATCAGCTGAGATAGATATAAGTTCTTTTCAGCAGTTTCTCCAAATATTCTCTGGAAGAAGAAAAGATAAGGATTCATCTGAGACGCACAAATTTGACTTGTAATGCATTAAAGTAAAGTAGCAGAGTGGCATAGTAAGTTATGGCTCCTTTACCGCTCCAGTGTTAAGTTCAGAAATAAAGCCAGCAAAAAAATAGATTGAAATAGGAATTAAAACCTGAAGAACTTACTGAAGAAATTACTGAAGGAATATCTTTGTTCAATCTGCAATGCCAAATCTAATCAGGAACAAGCAGTTACTGCAAAGTAAGACTGGAGGTGCGCTGCAGCCCCTTGCCTTCCTCAGACCATTATTTTCTTTATTCGGAAATGAAGGTTATACCTTTTCACAAACTATCGTGGTATCAATTACTCTTAACTCTTATTTAATTTTGTTTTTCATTGCCAACATTTTACTCAACAGAAATGACATTACAACAAATCCATATCTACAACGTTACTCAAGTGCTGCAAAATTTAGCAGAGACCACAGGAAGAAACACATGAGACCCTCCAAAAAGATGAACAGAAACAGGATGGAGGTAGAATTCCATCCAGCATTTATGCTGTTGTCCAATTTTATTGCCAGCAACAGTGACCAGTTCCAGCAATATGAAGACAGCAAAATAAGGCAGAAAAGATTTAGCCCAACCTGTATTGGTACTACTGCCTGCACATGCAACACAACGTGAAGTCGCCCGAAGAAGTCACATCTCAAACCGCGTGACAGGATAGTTCAACTCATTGCAACTTTGAGCAGAGTGCAAACCCTCAAAACTTTTTTCTAGTATTAAGACAGTCTCTTGGTCCATTTTGTTCACCCTACAGGAATCCTCTAAAAATACTGCTGACTCATACAGTAGCTCATTCCATCAAACACAGGAAACCTTAAGTCTTGCTCCTCAGCACAAAGCAAATGTTGATTTTTTTTGTTTTTTTTTTTTAAACAAGGTCTTTCTATTTACGATTCATAGATTTTGAGACAAAACTTGTTTTAAATACATAGGTTTCTCACTTATCAGACAATCTTAAATATCACATTCCTTCATACCTATGGAGTTTAAATACAATGAATTCTCTCTTGAAAGGGATTATTGGTAGTTTTAAGCAGCTTAAAATCACTAATAATAGGGCAACCTATTTTCTGATTTTATCAGTCCTTCATAATGTTACAGCAGATGAACGTCTCTATGTAACTGACAACCAACTGGGCTCACTGCAAACTATGTTACTAAAACCATTAAAAAAAAAGAAGTATTGCTAGAGTTTGGCCGGTTCCATTACCTGTCTGCGGAGATGCCAAATGATCGATCACACATCAGATGGCTTCGTGACTCAACAAACTAAGCTTTTCTCATCACAAATCCAAAACCAGATCTTCCTTGAAAAAAAATCAAACTGCATCTTTCTCCTCATAAAGGATTCCTAAACTTCCTATTTGTGCAACTTGATGGCAACAGTTATTTTTCTAGAGTGGACACTATGGATATGCACCAGATTTTTTCCTTTCGGGCTTCTCTTCTGTTTGGTTCACTGAGATCTATTTTAAATGATAGTTTAAGACAAAAGCAGTATGCAGAAGGAAAACATCTACTAAGACATTTGGCTCTAAAGATTTCTCTTTGGAACTCATAGAAAGATCACCTTGAACTTTATCCCTTCTTATCAGTGCCCTCAAGTACCAACATCAAGTGGTTCAATGAGGCTGCAATCCACATCAAATAATAATGGGAGCGATGTGTATCGCTTCTACAAATTCTTCATTCCTTTTTCCTACTGACTAGTAAAGTATGCCTTTGGAAGTGTAAGTCTAGAGTGGCAATATTAGACAAGAGATTGTTTTCAAAGCTTTTTTTTTTTCTTTTTAACATGGTTCTGATAGAAATTCAGCTGGTTGTTTGTTAAATTGGTATTTTTTTATACACATGGACACAAATGCTAAAGCATCCAAACAGCCTGGAAAATTCAAATAACTTAAGTTTTACATCTTTTTCCCTTCTTCTCCCAGCAGAGTCACTCACTGGCAGGACAGTTGAGAAAAAAACCTCAATGTGGCTGCTCAGTAGCTCTGTTAACCTGCTGCATTCCTCTAAAAGCTTTGCTCACGCTGCTTCCCTAGCTACCTGAGGCAACTTCTGTGTGTTGAAGAACGTCCTCCCCCACCTCCCACCAAGCAATGCATTCTACTGGTTTGCACAGCTGGTATCTAACCACTGCTTAGAGACCCAAGGTAGTGTTAGGTACCCTTAGGCACCTGCTCCTTAGCGAGCCACACACCTTCCCCGCTACAGACCCTTCCCATGAATGACACAAGAGTCCCCTTAATCACCTTCCTTCCTCTGCCACAACCATCTCATCACCTTTATAGGTAACACAGCTCAGTGCTGTTGGTGATGGCATACGAAGATGAAAAGAAAATATTTAAGTGTAAAAGGTGATCATCATTTTGACTAAATTTCAGTGCTTCTCTGCAGAGATTGTATAATATGAATAGATAAAAGTCATTATGAAAATCACCCAACAATCCAAAATTAGAGAACTTACCATGTTATTAACATTTTTTAAGATATTAGTGAGACCACTGATGACCAGGGAGAACTTGTACTTGGAAATGTTTATGAGACACTCCTTGTTGTGCTCCGTGCTGACTTTGGTGTGGGTATTCTGCTGACCAGCTTTTATTGGAAGCTACAAAAAGAGAAAAGTAGTATAAGCTTTTTACATTGAGACTTACACCTTTAGAGATGGATTAAGAATTTTTAAGACACCAGGAACAACCTTGCAATACATTCTACAAGAGACAACTACAATAACAAATTGATTATTTCACCTGCATTTCTCTTTCTACTAGAGATATGTATAAAACTGAATTCCCATGCTCGCCTATTTCTTTTTCTGAATTGAAGCCAAACCTCTACTCTGTGACAATTTTTCCACAAATCAAATGTCAAAAGGAGCAGAAAAACACAGGATAGAATTCTGAGAAGACAAAACTTTATTTGAAGAATAGGCTAGTTAAATACCAGAAGACTTCCTAAGGGTAACACCTACAAACTAAAACCCGCGTCCTGAGAGCCGAGCGGAGGTAACACCCGAGCAGCTCACACCGGAGGCGAGCTGTTGGGCGGTTCCATGGCCGTCCTCTGCCCCCCAGGACAGGGCTGCAGGCCCAGAGCCGCGGGGCCCCTTCTGCCCCAGGCTGCGGCTTGCTGGGAGCCCTGGCAAACGCCCCGAGCCTGGCCTCCCGACAGAGCCCCCCACGCACTCCAAGAGCTAACCTCGACTCGTGAGCCCCACCTCAGCCACCTCTCCTCACCAGCCAGCACCAAAGGCTATGCTGCAACGCAGCTTTTCCAGAAAAGACAAGGTTCGGTGACTGAACAGTACCGCGATGTCGATCCTACTGAGTGAACACCAGACACTGTTTCATACTGTACCCAAATCCTGTGAGGGTCCCAAACTAGCCGCTTCCCTCCCATACTCTTTGCTGGACTCAATCATTTCCAAACTATCACACAAACACGCGGAAAGCAATATTTCGTAAAAATTCATTTTACTGAAGATCTACATTTTCATAAAAGAACAAGAACCAAAAATGGGAACAAAAAAGGTATGAGTATTATTGTTCCTTTTCATAAATCACATGAACCATTTACACTGCAAAGTATGACCCTAATCAAGTGCTACTGTAAGTCCTAAATTCAACTAGAATTCTCAATAAACATGTATTCTGAAAGACACCGATAGCTCAAAATGAATGCCACAATGCAATATTTTCACATGGAAAAGGGTATCTTGCAAAAAATAAAATAAAATAAAATAAACATTAAAAAAAAAATCCAAGGAATTAACAACAGCTCTACAGCTGCAGCACGCTTCTTTCAGTATCTTGGCCAGTTGGAGCATTTTACCAGTTATATTACAAAGTACATAAATATAACAGTCAAGACACTAAGTTTCGTTTGGCTTCTTCAACACAGAAACAAGGACAACCATCAAAACTTATTTTCAATGCAGAGAAAACGTACAGAGAAGACATGGCTTTTTTATCTCTGAAAGTTATAATGCAGACTTTCATCTTCTAGGTTTGAGAGGGCAAAACAGGAGAACAGGAGAACAGGAATGGCCTAGACCAGAAAACCCCTCTTTCTGCATGAACCTAGGCTTACTCCCGTCTTAGACCTTTCAGAAGGAGCCGAGCACCTTTCCAGAGGAGTTCACAGAACTTCCTGCACAAGCAAGAATTCTGCTTTGGGGAAACAGAGAGGGAGAATCGGAGCAGTCTGGGTTGGAAGAGACCTGGTGATTGCAGTGTCCATGCTGCTGCTGAAAGCAGGGCCGTCGATCTGGTTACCCAGGGCCTCGTAAAGCCAGGTCTGCTCTCCGGCAGAGCTACGTCCCGGCCAGTCAGACCCAGCCCTCGCGGCTGCCCGGTTCTGCTCCATCCTGGACGCGGGATTTCACGTTTACCTGTGCTGGCCTCCCGCAGGTGGCCTCGGCCCTGCACGCGGCCTGTGCAGGTCTCCCTGAGGCGGCTCTACCTGACAGGGCTCTGCTCCCGCCCAGCTCACGGCGCGGGCTCGTTCCTCACGGTCACCCGCCCAGGACCGTCTCTGCCAGCCCTTCATCACTACCTTTGCTGTTGAGTTTCAAGGCCCATATTTAACATGCTACATGAACTTTACTGAAGAACCCAGAACTTGAAACGTTTTTTTCAACAATACTTTCGATTGCATCGTTACTTGCAATCTACTTTACATCAACGTCTGCCGTTTGTAGGGAAATGGACCTCTAACATGCTGTCTAACTTTTATGCCTGACTGCAACTTCCTCTGCATAGAAATTGTGGTTTGGTTTAAGTATTGGTTCTTTTGGGCACCAGGGACTAAGATCAGGATGGAAATGCTGCTCTCCCTAAGGGCAGGGCAGACTCCTAAGTCAAAATGAGCGAACGGGATCGCACCGGACACCCGCCTCGCACAGCACCTCGCCTCCAGGAGCGGGCACAGCAGATACTTCTAGAGGACAACAAGCACCAGGAAGATCTACGAGGAACGCTTCCTTTCAGCTCAGTGGCTTTGGGATCTTTTGCACCCAGTGTTGCATGCAGAGCACCACAGGCAGAGACCACGTCAGATCAACCCCTTCAAAGCAGCTCTGCCAGGTTTTCGCCTGCACAGCACCCGGTGGCACCAAGCTCCGTAGGGCAGCCAGGCTGATTTTCACCTCATTCTGTAATTCGCTCGCAAGTTGTCAGATTGTAATGCTTTAGAACAGTGTGATGTATTTCACTGTGCTAATTTCAAAACTGGGAAAAGCACATCAAAGCATTTATGACTCAGGCTTTGTTTTCATTGATAGATGTTATTTTTACAATATATTTTCGGAAGTCATTAGTGGAAAATAGATACATTTAATTAAAAATTTCAGCATTACTAGTACTTTTTATTTGAATTTTCAAGTCGCTGTGCTGACAACAGCAGAAAAGCTCAATACCACTGAGTGATAAAACACTTCAGAACTGCCTCTCAAAGGCTTGTGTCAGAGATCTTCTTCTGTGTGCTTCCATGCTACGGAATCATCGTATTACACACTTCTGGAGCTTCCTGCCACAACAGCCACTGCAGCAAGGTCACCTAGAAGTAAAATTGCTTTTTATACTACCATTTAAAATAGGAAGCTATATAAAAAGGAAATATTAGCACTGAATTTTTTTTAGATTTCTCAGCTATTTCCGCTGGGCTCTCTGACACGCTGGAACGCTTTCTGCACCCTAACTGTAGGCAGCACCAGCGCTGAGCAACCAGAAAGAAACTGGTCAGCTTCTACACAAATATCACCAAGCTAAACCTTACAAGAAAAAAAGAGTTCAACAACTTCACTCTTATTGTCTTTGTTTTAGAAAAAAGGAGACTGATGCAAGTGGTTTCCTCTATAGCTTTTATTTGAATTAGAAAAAAAAATAAAAATTAGAGCACAAAGCTTAAATATAGATGGAGCTTCCAACCACAAGCACAGGCATCATTTTGATCTCATCCCAGTTTAGCAAAGGGACGGCCACTGCTCCAATCCAACTGTTTTCACCACTGAAATAGGAAGCAGCAGTCAACAACCTTATAAACTACGCTGGTGCATGGACAACCCACATAGAGGCATGCTGTGATACAGCCTCTCTCTTACCCACATTAACTAAGTCAGGTTAAAGTGTCAAATAAGCTAAAGAGGACAGGGAACAATGGCATTTTGGTCCTTGAGCTGCTTTATTTTATGCAGCAGGCAAAGGAAAAATGTGTAGACAGAATCTGGTACCTTTCCAGCTATCTAATTTTCTATCTTTTAAGATGAATTGAAACAGAACCTCACTGCAAAAGACAAGGAAAAGCCATTATGTAGCTGAGCCTGACAGTTGCCATAACAGAGTAGAAGACCCTGCATATCCTGAATTATAGGACAGAAGTGATGTTTTCAGGTACTGCTGAAGCAACTAGAAAAGCAAAACTGTATAGCAGCACACATCAGCCACGCAAGCACCCTGTTAAACTGTTAAAGCACTACATTTGACCACACAGACAGTTTAAGTCAAACTTTGTCTCTAGAAATGCATTTCTAACTTCATTTTAAGACAGCCTGCTGACCTATGTATAATTTTTCCCAAATCCTTTATTGATACTTGTCCTGAAATTCAACAATTCCCATAAAGCTTATTAAATGCAAAGAGGTAACAAATTACTAGTAGAAGAAAAGGCAAAAGATACATTATACCAGATTATTTTTTTGTTGTTTTCGAAAGACATACAGTAACAGGTAAACTTCAGAAATATTAGAGATCTGCATGACATACCCTCGTTAGGATTGTTAAAACCAATCCAGTTGAACTAGTGGCTATTAAAAGATGTATTTTTAAAAAAATCAATAATTGTTATCTACAGGATGCAGAACCCTCTCTCAACTTGCCAAAGTAAAATGAATTTTTTCTATCCTCATGAAAAAATTTTCATAAATTGATTCATAAATAACATCATTTAAGAAAAAAATGAGTAGGCCAACTCACAGATAAACACAATCATAGTATCTTAGAAAACAAGGAAAGCTTCAAATGGCTTTCCAACATACACCACACTTGGCATCTGTTAAGTTACTGCCTCTATGCATTAACATGGCATAAATTATTAAGCATTCTACACAATGGTGCCTGAAGGCCACGAGTCACCTGGTCAACTTTGTCTGGAGTGATATCCGCAAGGTCTGTGACACCAGCTGGAGAGGGAAAACTCAAAGGCTTTCCCATGTCTAGTTACTCCTACCTATCTGGTTCTGGAGTGAAATGTTGCAGCCTTTTCAGACCTGTGAGATAACTTTGCCAATTAAAAACTGAAAAAAAAAAAAAGAAAGTGGCTATTCCAGAAGAAAAAAAAGATTTAATATGCATGCTTAACAAGACCTTTATGGTCAGATTATAAAAACTCATTCTGAAACTCTGAAGTGCAGGATTGCAAAGCTGTTTAAAAAGTGGAAAGCACTGAGGTATCTGATGGTACACAATACTGTAGCACCTTTGGAAGCATCCTCCTTTAGAGGCTGATATGCTTGTATCCAAGAATGTTCAGTTAAGGAATCCCTTCATTGATCATAGATGTCAATTATTAAGAAAACTGGATCTGTTTTCCATATGCGTAGAAGAGATGCTAGCAGCTGTTTAGGTATCCTCTAACCTGATACAAAAGGTACAGTCTTTTGATGAAAGTACATGGATATTGATTTGAAATTGATAACACTAATAGCCTTGAATATATCTGTACCATATTCCACTCAGCTGAGAAAAGCTAACATTAAGCCATTTCCTTTATCACCTATAATTAATAAACACAAAGTTAAACCACCTTTATTTATCAAAAGACAGTCTTTAATGCCCTTATTTTCAGAAGTTACAGAACAAGCTTACGAGCTTTATCACGGGTTGAAAAGAGCTTTACCAGTGGTTGAAAATCACCACTTCAGCTTTCCTGTGCAAGACACAACTTCGCAGAACTTCAAGACCTCCGAATCGGGCCGATGAACGGTCTGCCACTGGCCCACGACAACAGCGACTGACTCGCCACCGGGACGACCCCAGCGCAGGCAGCGGCCACCACTCAGCTGCAGGCAGGGCTGCTGCAATTCAGCTTTCGAGATTTGCCTTCCAAGCGGTGCCAAAGCCTGCAGAGCCCCTCGCTGCCCCCACCATGCCCACTGCCGGAAAAGCAGCAAGGTGTAAATCACCTTGGCGAGGGAAAGGTGGGAGACTGTTCCAGGCAATTCACCTCGGGGAAGGAAATTCCCAGCTTGTCTGGAAGGGGCTCGTCATCTTCAGCAACTAGCTGGAGATGTCTGAACACACTGAGGCTTGTTCCTTTGATTCAGGTTCAAAAGTAAGTAACAAACATAACATCTAGAAAAAAAAATCTCCAGTGCTATCCTTACAGCACAAAAACATACCTGGCTTTTTCCTCTCATATAATTTATTGGAACTTCTCCAGTAGGCTGTAATGCACAGACGTACGGGAGAGACAGAAAATCTGCACAGCACCATTATTTCCTCAGCATTACCTGTTACAGATCTTTTTAGGAATCAACGTGCACCTCCTCCCGCAACTAAAAACATGCACTGCATCACCTTCTAAAAAGCATTCATTTGGTAAAAGAGCCTCATAACTAAGTCTTCTGAAGAACAGGAACACTGAAAATACCTTACAGATGTTGCCCTAAAAAAATAACATTTTCAAAAGGTTAGCTAAAAGTTGTTACTGGAGAAAAAATAAAAAGTATATTTACCTACACCATAAACACAAAATGCTGTGTTAAATAGGGAAGAATCATCAAAGCACCCTGGCGCTGTTTAGCAGCTCACTAAGAGACTGGGGTAACATCTGCTGCACGTGGACCACTCCTGTATCTGTTCTTCAGGGCACCATCTGCACGCAGCCTAGCAGTTCTTCTGCAATATGTTACGTACATTGGTTCAGAAAAGTAAGGTCAAGGCTGCTTCAGGTTTACGCTAGAGAAGGAAGAAGTAGTGCCCTTTGTGCTTAAGGGCAGGGTCACAGTCTGACTGGGCTCCCCCCAAGTCCTGCAGAAATCTTTCAGGCAGAGCAGTTGCAGAAAAAAAGCTCCATCTTCTGCACAGACCAGCCCTACCTTACAGCAAAGATACCATTTTGCTTGAGAAGCGCAGCCATTCAGAACTCACGTGAAATACTTTGAAATGTGTACTTATTACTGCTAGTGGTTTCTTAACTAGCCAAGATGAAAAACAGCAATGAAAGACACAAAGCCAGTACTTGCAGCCACTGCTTTTCCAGGTTTCTGACTCCGTATAGATTTCAAATGCCACAGAGAGAAGCAACAGGAGGAGGGAATATTTGCCTTACCTTAACGCCTTTTAACGAAAGGAAGAATGGAACACTCCTGGTGGCGCTCAGTTTTTACAAAAGCTTTCGTAACTGAAAGCAATCATACTTCTCAAACTACAAATGGGGAGCCTAAACCATAATCCACATAATAAAGGGCTTCTTTCATTTAAGTATATTAAAATCGCTTCAGTCACCACAAGTTTATACAGGATTAATACCTTTTATTCTATCTGATAGTCTTTAAAACAGCTTAGATTTAAATGGTTTAGGCAGTAAGGCTTCTCTAAGTTTAGAAGAACTGTTTCACTACCGCATCAGCCTTCCCATGACTTCAGCTGTAACACATCAAAAAATACTATAAAAATACAGTACATAAAACTGTAAGTGAACATTTCCATGGGAAAAGAGAGACCATTTTATTTTACAAAGACCTGATTATGTCTGAAATCACAGAGAATTTTACTAAAACATAGCCTAGCCTCTTCGTGCTACTGAAGCCTAATTCCATCCAGATCACTGAAAGTTTTGAAACATACAGTAATAACAACCAGTACTACAAATGAAATCACTCGACAGATTTTGAACGTGCTACATAAGAAACGTGATCTAGTCTCCCATGAACCGTCAATAGCTTCTTTCTGCACCAGCTGAAACCTTCAAGCAGTCTTCAAGGATAGCTCAAAGAAGAGTGCACTGCAGCAGTCAACGCCTGAGACGTGAGCGCAGCTGGGCAAAACTGGCACTATATTTGAAAAATGTATTCAGTAAGCCACTCACTGGTTAATTCATAAAACTATGCTCGCCATTCATTTTAGGCCCACAGAATCATACACACAAAAGCAGATTTTGGTTAAAGCAGCATTTATAACAATAAACAAGAGTAGACAAGAACAGACTGGTTTGCACTGATTTTTGTTGTTTTCAGTACAGATTAGCATTCTCTCAGTTTGTTGTTCATCTGTCTTAAAATGAATTCAGGCACTTAGCGAATGAATGAGAAGCCTGTCTACATCAATAAATTTTGGTGAAAAATGGTTGCATTTTCTTCCTTTTAGAATGAATAAACCTTGAATGCTGTATGTTCTCTCCCCCGCAGAAAACAAACCAAAACAACTGCCAGCCCAAAGCAAACACGAGTTCCCCTGCCTTACTCAGACACACCGATGATATAACACGTAGTGGCAGTCCGGCTCCCTCAGTGCTGAACCAAAAGGTCCTGCGTTCAGAAGGGCAGACACAGCACGCAAACGCTCAAAACTGCATCACCACTAAAATGGCACGCACTACACTGAGTATATTTTTATGAAATACAAACTTGATTTTCAGATGAGCAATCTAAAATACAGCAAAAGTCGGTAACTTCATAGCCACGGGACTACCCAAAGAGGACGCCCAAGTGAAGAGTTACAAGAAACACAGAAGCATCACCACTGATTCAGAACACATTTAGTAGTGGTAAGGGTGTCACAGTAACCTGGCAACTGAGTATTCCCTTAAGAACAGAGTCACTTTTCCACCATGAAGATCACTGTCAGACTAGGCCAGGCAGAGGAAACAATGTATTAAAAGAAAACAAACAAAATTGAGAACCCTGAGCTGAAATTAATCAACGAGAGGGAAGACTTCTCACAAAGAAGTAGGCACTAGTATCTCATCTTCGCCTCACTGTTTCACTCACTAGTTGATACAATGCAAAAAAAAACTTGCACTGGTTAAAGAGAACCATTCACTGCACCCATCAAAATGTTGTAAATAACGCCTACCTTGCGAGCACGCTGTGACTACAGCAGCCAATACTGCATGTTGTGTGCGCTTTCCCTGCAACTCCAGCGTCCTAGCATCTCGAAAATGAGGACAGCCTCTTTCTGCCAGAAGAGGATTCCTCCCGTGTACCTGTCTGTGCTTACTCCACGAAACGCAGAGAGAAATACTTCTGTTTAAAAAGCTCAAGTTCTTAACTCCTAACAGATGTTGGCAAGCCCAGTTCCACAATATACATAACAGAGCAAACGACAAAGCCTAGGGCCTTTTAACACCAGTACACAAAGAAACATTTTCTTGCATTACTGGGAGCATAATCAGTACCATGCCTTTTATGCTTACGGAAAAAATGATCTATGACTCAAGATAAGGTGGTGGGGGGGCTAAGTTAGCTATGCAAATATCGCGCCTAAAATGTATCGGAAAAATCTGCATCGCTTTAATGTCAAAAGACAAAGTTTTATGTTTTCCTTTTTTAAATAAGCTTCATTCACAGCAGTTTTCAAATAAACATAAAAAGAAGCAGCTTATTTTTATTCCACTAGGCTGCAATCTTGCTGCAGGTTGTCAAAAGCCAAGCATCACTACCAGGGACACATGAATAAGGCAGGTGAACAAAATCCAATCTACAGGACCAGCTTCGTGCCTTCGACAGGAGTTAGGCTGGGCTGGGTCTTTGGTGGCACAAAGGAGGCACTCACGGAACAGCAAGGTGAGGCATGACAGAAACTGATCGTTCAGCCTAAACCGAGATCCCGCTTATGTGCCAGGAAAGCATCTTGGGGGAAAAAATGTGGGGTGTAAGCACTGAGCTGAGCCTCGCTGAGCGAGTCGTGCCACCTAACCCCAGTGAGCAGTTTCTTCACGTGGGTCAGCGAAGCACCAAGTCCAAGGCCAGCGCACCGCTCTTCCTTCTATCTAGAAAACCCTTCTCCCAGCTACCGGCACTGATTTTTACAAAGAGCAGTAAATACGTGTCACTGCCACAGCACGCACTGGGACACCTTCTCCATCCCAGACGGCCGCGCTGCCGGCGCTGCGGGTGAGATCCGCACGACACCCACCGCCGGCTACGGGCTAGGAGGCAGAGCTGCCTGCGCAGCGGCACGTAGTCCCCGCGCTCATCTCTGAGGCTTTAATTCCCTTCTGGTGAACGAGAAGAAGTTAAACCCAAGCAGCAACACCCGCGAGGCCCTCCACAAACGCCAAGCGCGTTCCCGGGAGAGCTGGAGGGGGGGCGCAGCCGGTTCGGCCCCAGCCCCTGGGCCCTGCGCCCCCCGCAGCGAGGCGGCCGCGACCCCCGGGCGGTGCCGGCAGCCGGGCGGCCCCGCGGGCCCCACCCAGCGCCGCACAAAGGGCGCCCCGAGCCCCGAGCCCCGAGCCCGCCCCGCTCCGGCCGGGCCCCGCGGCGCAGCCGGGCGCTGAGGAGCGGGGGGCGCGGAGGAGCCCCCGGCAGGGCCCGGCCGCGGGGGGCGGGCGGGAGGCGGCTGCCCCCGGCCCAGCGCCCGCCGCCCCCGCTACCTGCTCGTCGAAGCGGTTCACCACGGCCTGCACCCACTCCACCGGCTTGTGGGCCGCCATGGCCCCCCGCCCGGCCGGCCAGGCAGGGGGCGGATCCCCGGGGGGGGGCGGCGGCGGCGGCGGCGCGGGGCGAGGGCGGCGGCTGCGGATCCCTGGCGCGCTCCGGGGCCCTCGGCTGCCCGCGGCCCTCAGCGCCCGGGGCCCGCCATGACACCACGCCGGAAGCGGGAGCCCGGCCGCCCCCGCCCGCCCGCCGAGCAGCAGCGCCGCGGCCGCCGCGCCAGGGGGAGCGCCGAGACGCGGGCGGCGGCGGGCGGCGCCTGCGCGGCCCCGGGCGAGCACCGCGCCTGCGCCCGGCCGCGGCTCCGCGCCTGCGCCGCGGGGAGGCCCCGCCGGTGGCTGGGGGGCGGACGGGGGCTGCTCCGGCCGCCTCGGGACCCCGCCGCGGCGCCTCCCGGCTGTTAGCCGCCGGTCGCCCTGCGGAGCCGGGGGGAGAGCGGCAGAAAGCCCCGCGAGTGAAAAAAGCACCGAAAGGCGCCGGGTTCTCCTCAGAGCAGCCCGCTGTTTCGGGGGTTTCCCTTGCAATCGGTGAATGAGCCCGCGGCGGGGGGGGGCCCTGCCCGCGTCCCCCTCGGGCACAAAGGGCGAGGCCGGCAGCACGCCTCCGGCACCGGCACTGCCTGCGGGCCGGGGGCACGGCGGCTGCTCCTAAAGAATAAAAAAGGTCGTTTAATGAACGGCTTATTTCGTGCTTTTGTTACATCTCCAGAGCTCACCGCAGAGCTGCGTAACGTCGCACGCAGAAATGCCTTTTAAAGCTCGTTACGGTCCCGAGCCAACCGTCTGCTCTTCGTGACTCAGGAGAGGAGGATATGCGGAGCGCAGGACAAACAAACAGCCGCTTCCAGTTTCCTTCTTGGGAATGTTAATTTGTTTTCCTTCTGGGCAGGCGGGAGCACAAAATAATGCCCTTCCGTGCTAGAGTCGTGTTACATTTCTGGTGATATAAATAAATGGGCAAATCGAGGTAGGACTTCCTGAACGTAGGATTTAAACTTGACAAATGCATAGCAAAGAACTGGAGAATGAATGGACTTTCTTTTTTTATCCTTACTTCCAGGTCCAGATTTGCTCAGTCTGTGCCCAGACGATTAATTTTCCTTGTCTGAAGCATCATGAAGGCAGTGTTTACGCTGACTGTCACAAAGCACTTTTAAGATATTTCAGACACAAAAAGAGCCTTTCCAACTTGCCCTGCTGTAATCTGCAAATCCGTAACTCTCACAGGAGGGACAGAAAGGGGCAGGGAGTGCAGGCCCCTTCTCTTCCAAGACAGAACCATTCTGACGAAGTACACATTATTTATTTTTACTTCCAAAGTTTATACGTGGGGTTTGATATTGCCAAATCCTTTCTGCGGGATGTAATCAGGCCATTACGCTACAGTGTGTTTAATATGTTCTGACATAACATAAAAGTACAGCTATGTATGTCATGTATGTTGAAAGAGTGTACTATATGATAAACTCATCTCAGTTTTTGTTTAATCCCATTTCTTCAGTCAAATTTGAAACATTTGCTAAACAGATTTTTGAATCATCAACTTGAATTAGTAAATTAAAAAGTTATCAATCATCTTACTATAGAGTAAAATAAAAACTGAAAATAAATCCAGCTGCTGAAACAAGGACGTCTCATTTTCCATTTGCCCAAATGTGGAAGAAAATCTCAAAACACTATTTCAAAAACAATAATGCAAGCAGCATAAAATTAGGTGTTTGATTTGTACAGAGACTTCTTAGACATTCCTGAGTCAGTATCTGTGATGTAAATAACCTACAGCAGCAGCACCAGGAAAAACATTTTAGCGTGTAATCAAGACAGAACTGAGCCTAAAATACAGCACTGTGGAAAAACATGGAATTAGAGGAATCATCCAATACTACCTTTTTCCAACCTTGTCTAGCTACTGTTTAAACCAGGAGGGATACTGCTTTTACTCTGCTCAGTAGGGGCCTTGCTTTGGCTTGGATACTGTTGCTGTTATCGTAACACATATATTCTGAGGTAACTTTCCCTGTAAATAATGAACAGTGGAATTCCCCTAATTCAGAATTACAATGTGAACAATTCCATTGCATTCTAGCAACAACTTCATAGCAAGAATTTGAAGAAGCAAATGTTTTATACAAAGATTAAAAAACTATCACAAATATTTTACTTAAGAAAAAAAAAACACAATTAATGGCTTGAAGAATAAATAGTAGTTTTCTGTCTGTAGACCTTGTGGTACTACCTTTCAGGAAATGCAAAAAGCATTCTGATTTATACAAATTGTGAAGTCTAATATTGGGCTGTTAAGTGCACTGAATTTTGCATTATTCATTTGCCATCTACAATAAACTAGTTGTGGTGTAAAGGCTATTGATTCCTTTGCATTAGAGTGCATTATAATGGTCAGCATCAATATATTTCAAAAATCTTTTTAAAACTAAATGTTGAATTATGTTCTAGAAGAGACTGCTAATGTATTGGTTATATATAGCTTTACATCCCAAGCAAACCTACGTGATATGGATATATATTTGCTTAATTATCAAAATCTTAGCTGAGTTGGACGGAGAATGAAGCTGGTCACTGGAACCTTTTCTAATCATACTTTCAGACAGCCCACAAGGCATTTTTCTAACTGTGTCCCAAGTAACAGCTATTATTATTCAGGAATTTTGAAAATTTTCACAAACTTAAAATGTGAGCTCTTTTTGTATGACTCCCCAGGTAAGCAGATAAAGCAGCTAATCGAACAGGCCAAGTATCAGTGTTTCCCAACAACAAAGCGCACTGCTCTATGCACACAGCTGTGCATGCAGCCAGCGTGCACACAGAAGCACAAGCAGAGCACTCCCTCCGCTGCCAAACCTTTCACATTCCCAGCAGACAGCACTTCTGGGATTGCTGAAGGCACCACTCCTGCTGGGCCACTCCTCCCTGAATCTGTCACATCTTCATTTTCAGCTGTTTATATATTTGACCTCTAAGTATCGCATAGCAATTGGGCAGCAGTAATACCTACTTAAGGCAATACAGCCACAATCTTCATCGGGATCTCTACCTTCTGCCAAAATCTAAACAATAATAATTCACTGGGGGGTGGGTAGGGGGGCAGGAAAGGGCTTCAGCTGACTGATATGTGTATGAAAAACATGTCTCAAAAAGCCAGAAAGAAACCAGAGGTGATGAGGTTAGCTGAGAGAGAGGCATCTTGGGAACTCTTGACTTTAGTATGAAAAGATTTCTTCCCCTCAGAATTTCCTAAACAAAACAAACAGTGCTTCTTCCTGTTTCTCATAGTGCAAATCTGTTTTCCCAAAGCAAATCTGTTCCCTAAAAGCAAACACGACTTGCTGCAGTCTTCCCACATTTTGGGGCGGGGGGGCAGAGGAGGAGCTTCAGAGGTTCAATGGTGACGTTGGAGATTCTCAGAGAGTTTCCCCCAAACTCTTTGGAAAATTCCAGCCACGATTTGGTCAAGATCATTCTTTCCCAATGTTCTCTGCTTCCTTTTATTTTTTTCCTCTTCTTCCTAGGTTCAGTACAAAGTGCCCTGAATCCCATGATCCTAGAAATTACCTACTACACTATCCTAGAAAAAAACCACAATGGCCCTACTGGTGCTAGGCCTTGTCTGCTGGACAGATGAAAACCTGCAGGATTTTGCCCTCTGACAGGCAGACTCATGGCAGTTTATAACTGCAAGTTAGATTTGATTTGAAGAGAAATCATTCCAAGTTCCCTGGCTCCAGATAAATTCTGAGCTGCGGTACCATTTCTTTAGCAGCTCTGGACAATCTGGTGCTTCTTGGTTATTTTGGTGGTTTTTTTTGAGACACTTTAGCAAGAATTTCTTAATGCACTTCCTTAAGCTTAAATGTAAACTCAAATAAGAAATTACAGCCCAAGGCATCCACAAAACTACCCCACTGTTTCATCAGGCTTTAGATTGAATGTTGCTGGTTTTTCCTCACTAAAAATTTCCCTTTGTGGCTGTCAAAAGTGACAATAGTGGTAGGAGTCACACGTAAGAGAAAAGCCCCTGCTACGTCCTCTGCTGCCTCTCAGTATAGGCTTAGACCTCCTGAAACCTGAAGAGCCAAGCCACTAGAGTAAGAGTTGGGAATTTGTCTATGCGGGAACAGTCCCTCTCATGACGTTTCCAGACACTCATGATTCTAGTAGAGCCAAAAAATTGCCACTTGAATCACTTCCTTGGAGGTATTTTGGCACTTCTGCTTTTTGCCTGAGTAGGAGGATGGGGAACCAGATGAGAAAATCGAGGCACACAGAGATTTGCCTTCCTCTGTAAGGCACACGTTTGATCTCAGTTCCTGATGGATGGGGTAGTGTTCTGGAGGAAATGTGCCGAACCTGGGACCAATGGCAAAAATATTTCCCTGCCCTTTGTAAGTGAAGCTAAACAAACAAACTTCAGCTAAATGAGGAAGGAAGGAAGGGAGGGAGGAAGAAAAGGATCTGCCAAGTTTTTAGTAAAAGGTGACTTAATATCTCTAAGCTACAAACTCCTTAAACACGGATTTTAATCTAAGAGCTGGCAGGCTCCCAACGAAAGCTGTTCAGCCCATCCGGCAATGCTGCAGCTCCTTCTCCACTGAAATAGTTGGTTCTTTCACCCACTTTTTGCACGTCTCTGAGAGGACACTGCTCCAACAGGTTTGTCCATTAGAGGGCATTAGAGGCCACTAAAATCCCTGAAGTTTGAACTAAGTAGAGAACAGACCATATTTATTTTTGTTTGATAAAGGAATGGTGGTTTTTCTTTTTTCCTTTTTTTTTTCCCGTTACATTTACCTTATTATCTCGCCTGAAATGCGCAGGATAGATTTCCAATGTGAAGAAGCTTTTCCTGCAAGATTAAAGCCAAGGATTTTCTTTTGTATTCTCTGCTTTCCAATTTCTCCCTGACTTGCACTAGGATCTGTTCAAAATGAGCAGAGCAAGCGAATGAACTAACTAGATTAATGGTAATCACCAAATGATGGATTATGCTTTAGAGACATTGGAGAATCTACACAAAATACTCATACTGGAATTTCAATGCGAGATAGCCTAGTCAGCACAGGATAATTAAAATTGTAGCGCGTTATTTCACACAGTCAATTTCTAAAAGCTGAAATTTAAAGGCAAATATTTTCTGTTCCAGTAGAAAACTCATTTGGATGCAAAACACCAGTTTAATCCCTGGCACTTGTGCTGATATGAAGAAATAGTACATTATCAAGACATCATAATTAGAGCTCATATATTCTCAAGGAAATTAACGGATCAGAGTATTTTCTGAAACTGAGGCTTATGCCATATATTGGAAATGGATAAAGATATATCAAGTTAGTGTCTGCCATTTTGCCTTAGAGGTATAAAACGAGCTCTTTGTCAAATCTGAGGTGAAGTTTGATCACAATGACTCCCAACGACTCACTCTTACAGAAGGGCAGGACTTCATGCACAGAAAGCTGGAGGTCTGGAATATCACTGGGATGAGACCAGGAGAGACAAAAAGTCTGTAGGAGCTGCCAGCCAGGCATTAACATCTGTGCTCCCTCCCTGTAAGGTGTTCTCATTACGTTTGGTCTTTCAGGCAGAGCAATTATGCCTGACCTCCTAATTACACTGAAACACTTCAGCATTGTTTTTCTCCATAGCAAATCAAGAATATTGCAGGTATAGCACCTCTACTGCCGGGAAGGTGCAGGTTGACTCCCCACCATCTCCCCATAGATGATGTAACTATAAATAACACAAGCTTTTACCTCCTTCTCTTGGTTGTGCCGTGATGAATCATTTTCATGCTCTCACTCTTTACCTGTACCTTATATTGCTGCATCCCGCTGCAAGAAACTGCAGTGACAGTAGTTGTGCTATGAGCTCTTGGATGATGTAGTTCCCATAATTAGGGGCTACAGTCTGTTCCAGTCTCTGCCCACAACCAGCTGCTTACCTCCTCTTGCTGATTGTTCTTACCCTGCTTACGTTTACACTGCTCAATGTGGGGTCTCACTTGGATATTCCTTCATGTTTACTCAATACACCCACTGATTCACCCAAGACATGTTCCTGTTCTCAAGCACCATGTGTGTATCCATCCACAAGCATCGTTCTTGAATCCGTCAGCATTGCTGTGTGATGCCTTTTAAGCAAAACCTGCTACATTTGCACAGCTTCTGTCTCTCTTGGTGGCAAAGCCAGTCACCTGCTGGGGGTACACCCTCCTGCAGCACAGCCCACCTGGCAGTGTGTAAGCTCTTCCTGCCTGGTGTTTTGCCGGCTCATCATCCCTTCTCCCTTCACCTTGCTTACAGGCTCCATCTGCTCCGCGTTCTGCAGTGCGTGCCCTGCACACTCTTTCTTCTGTAAGCAATGGTCATTCTGGGTAGTGCCTTGTCCTTACTTCACAATGCAGGATTCCTCATAAAATTGTTATATTTGCTCGAGTGCTCTTCATAAAGCTTTCCGGTGCCTTGTGATCAGACTGTACACGCATACCTTTGGCACAAAGGTGAACTAGATGAAGTAAAGCTGTGCCAAAGGCTACTCACACCCAACAAAACCTACCCAACAGGTCACAGATGAATGCCCATCACTCATATAAACTGTGAAATTAAAACAAGTTCTTAAATAAAACGACTTGCCTAGGGACACAATAAAAGACTGGGCCTGATACTTCTTCCCCTGGCACTCTGTAAAACCCAGTGAAGTTTCCATTAACTTCAGTGGAATTGTTTCTCAGTTAGATCAGCTGATTTTAGATCATAATCACACAGTCTCAGAGCCAGGATTTGGGTTCAGCTACATCTGCACATTAATAAATCATATCTTTTGCTGCAGTCTGAAGTCTAAGCTCTGCTGAATACTAGCATTCATACCATGTTTGGTTCAGTAATGACAAAATGGCTGGTATCAGAAGCATATTATTTAATTCCACAGGTATAAGCCAATGGTTTAATGAAGATCTGCATAAATTAACAGTTGGTCCAGCTGCACTGTCATTTTAACCTAACCACAGACACTTGTGCCGCGTGCAGAAATGCCACTGGGCCACCTCCCTCACCAAAGACTGCCTTCTTCTTCTCCCCCTCCCTCTTCTTAAATAATCCGGTGTACAAGAGGGGCTGAAGAGGGAAAGGAGAGTGTCTGGTGGAAAGATAAGTCTTTAAGAACTGAGAGAATCTCAAGACTGGAATTTTGTGTTCTGCTTCTTAGACAATTTTTGTAAGCCTGATGTTAGCTTGTATCAATTTATGAATATAAAGACTCTCTGTTACCCAACAGTTTTTACCAGCTGCTCTATTTCCTTCCCATGAGTCATGCTATTAGCTTATGCTGTCCAATTTAATTTCAACTGCTGCTTAAGCCCACATGAATTCCTCTGAAATAAAATTTTTAAAGCTAATTTAAAATACACACCAAGTGGCTCGAATGTAGGGAGTATGGCACTGCCCTGTGGATACAACCCATGGCAGTTCGCTGGGCTTCCAAATATGCTGAAGGGCAGAGTCCTCAGCTGCGGTGTCTTAGGGGTACTGTTAAATGGAGCTGAAAGCTGAGAGCGAAGCCTACAGTGCATCACCTCTAGGACAGGGAAGTAACAGTACTACTATTTGAAAATCCATAAGGAGAAACATGGGAAGGTGAATTTTAACTCCACTGCAAGTAATTAGACTTGAGGGTGATCCTTTCCCTGAGTGATAGATAGATAGATAGGCAGATAGATAGATAGATAGATAGATAGATAAATGGGCTTTTGCTACATTTACAGGTATTTGCAAAACAACCGGGTTCTATTTTTGCTACTGTCTTGGAAGGCGTTGCTACGTTTGGCACTGTGCAATGCTGTTATCAGTGGCAAATCGTGACCTGACTGTGACTAATGTCAAGACCTCAGTCTAAAGTAATAATTAACTGACTGTCTGCTGCCTCACAGCAAAGCCTTCCTTTTGTGGACTCTGGGAAGCAAAGCACAGGCTTAATGTGACACTTTCCATCAGTTCTTCTTTTGGATAGATAAACCCACAAAGAAAAGAACAGAGTGGGAATGATCTGGTGGTCACGTCGAGGGGTGCTTCCTGTTGCTGAGAACACTGGGCATCTAACTATTTTTAATCCTGAAAGCAACAGCATACTTGGCACTGTGAAAGACCCCCAAGCCATTGCCCCGTTGGGAACACTATGTTTACATTTGCAGTTTCCTGCTAACCTCTTGGCTGGTGCCCAACCATGGATCCAGTCTTTCTTCTTTATTATTGTTAGAGTTAACTGGCCACATGGACAATGAAACTATTGCAGAATCAAACTGCTGGCCACCAGTAGTTATTGTTGCCCTCAATTTGGTCCTGAGCCTTTAAGGAGCTGGGCACTCACTAATCCATTGCGCAGATGTACTCCTTTTTTCATTATGAGGGTAGTCTGGCAGTACTGCAGGTCCATGGATTTCCTAAATATCATACGACTTAAAAGCAACAGTGAAACAAAGACATCACCTCCGCCTTACTTTCTGTTCTAACAGGGATTGAGAAACAAGAAGAAAACATTCCAAAGCTGCAAAGGGCAGGGAAAAATGCCAAGCTCTTTCTAGAGTATGTAGTATGACAGGAAAAGCCAGCTCAAAAAAAAAAAAAAAAAGAGAGAGAGAGAGTAGGCAAGAGGAAAAAATACTTCCTAGCTCAGCAAGAACGGAAAAGAAAGGACCAAGTCTCAAATGTTTTCTTCTGTTACACCTGTCAAGCATGTGAGCTTCCCCCAGCTTAGCTCTCTAGTGGAATTACGCTTCAGATATTTTGCTCTATTAGACTGGAAGAACAGAAGTGGTCAATGTATCTTGTCCTCCCATATGCAGAAATAGTTACATTGGTATAAAAGTTTATTTCCATTCTGGAAAGCAAAAATATTGCACAGTCCTGTGCATTTTTACAGCAGTGTAGCTGTTATCTTTACCAGAGCTTTCAATGGCACATTGATTTAAGTTAAAAAAAAAAAACACCTTTCTCGACACAGCCATGCTAGCACAACCGCCAGACACAGACGGAAGGGGCACTGCCAGGGCTGTCCTGCTGAGCAGAGCTCACCAGCCTAGCACTGAGGAGAGTCCTGTGGCAGTTTATAGACTGGAAGCTGCACAGACGTAAACTGGGCACGAGTGTCTGTCTGCCCAGCCTCCACGCGGCAGCTTTATCCCATTCACAGCCAAGTTGTGTGACACAGCTCTTCACTACCCAGTGTGCTCTTTGCACCGCAGCATCTGGTAAGGGCTCCCCCGAAACCTTGATCCCTTTACATAAGGTGCTGTACAATACAGACTGAAGAGAAATCCCTCTCTTGAAACCTCAACAGACAACACAGGCAAAAGTTGAAAGGGCGAGCAGAAGCCCAGAAAGCTGGTATGACTAACTGCGCGGTCATGCAGCAAGGCAGGAGCACTGCCACGAGCACAGCGTCAGCCTCCTGGCTCCTCCTTCAATGCCTCTCCTGTTAGATCCTGTTAGAAGGCTCCATCTCCTCACCAGATCCTCAGAGAACAGCTTGATTGTCTCTAGAAGGATACCAGTTTGGAGCTCAGCAGTATCAGTAAGAATTAACACTAACTTGTAGCTTCTAATTTGCTCAAAATAGCATCCAAAGCGAGTTTTCCCATTTTTATTTACTACTGCACCAGAAGGTACTGTACCACAAAGATCTACCCCCACGTTACCGCAGTGCTTGACACCACCAGCAAACTTTTCCAGAGTCAGCGTCCTACAAACCAATGCAAGCTGTTGTGTTGCAGAACGGTGACGTGAGAGCACACAACGGCCACAGACCCATTGCTATGAACCCAGGTGACAGCTCCAATTCTTGTAACTCTACTTGTGGTTCTGTGAGGTGGTTACGGGGCTCGCCTGCTTTATACACCTCCATTGCAACCGAGGGTGTAATTGTAGGGAAGTTGTAGCACGTATTGCAACCGTACTGATAAAGCACGAGATACCCTCAGCACTACCAGGCCGGGCGAGCGGCACTGAGCACACGAGGCGTGCTGGCGCTTGCTGCCAAGGCTCCGGCGCGCCCCAGCCGCCCGAGCAGCGCGCTGCCATCCCACAAGTGCATTCCACCAGCGCTGACTGCTGCACTGCCGCTGGCGTCCAAGTGCCCTGGATTAGAACTGCCTCGTGTTTGCCTACAAGCACTGCTATCAGCCTTCTAATTGCACTGTAAACCGAGCCCGGTGACACAGGATGTTTATACAGCACGACGTTACGTTGGTTCGTGACAAAGGCTTATCACATGATGCCACAGCGTTAAATCCTCGCTGCAGTCATCTCCTGCTTGTGGGAGCACAAAGTGCTGCTACCATCAGAGCACAGGACACCTGACTGAAGAGCAGAACGTACAGCCCAAACGCTACCAAGCATATTTTTAACATAGAGTGTGTAACTAAATTAGGATATGTATGTATTTCCTGTTCATGTCAGGACATAGGCTTAAATTTCAGGTCTTGCAATAAAATTCTCTCTTTTGTGTGTCTTTATTTAACAGCAGCCTTTACCCACTCAAAAATGCAGTGACCAGACCATCTGCAGAACCAAAGAGGCAGCGTACAGCTGCTGTGAGATGAAATGTTCAGCCACAGTTACAGTTGTTCTGCAGCCAATAAATCCATCTGTGGGTCTGAACATGTACATCTCATCTCCCCGGGGATGATCATCCAAATGACATCTGGCAAAAAGGTAGGTTACACTCCCCCAAATCCTGCTTTGCTTTAGCGGGGGACTTATTGCTATTGCCAAGACCTATTATTATTGTTTTCTATACAATCTGTGACTTCCAGAGATATAATGAATGTATAACTGGACATCTCTTCAGTCTCTTTTGGAAAGACAATTTAATGACAATGCGAAATAGATGCTAGGTAAACTTGAAGTCACTCCTGTGTACAGACTGCCCAGTACACTTCTTGCACGAGATACTTAACACATGCTAACTTCTGTATTTTCAGTACTAATGGCAGCACTGAGCTTTTACTTTTCGTGCTGCAGAGCTGCTGGAATAATGGAGCACATAATTACATCCAGCCGCGCTTTAGTGCTCAGATTACAAAACCAGATTTCTGTGCCAGGCCCTCAGGAAGTAAGACGTGGGAGGAATCGGACAAATAACCTGCAATTATATTAATGCAGAGAGCAGGTCCTTCCCTTAAAAGCGATCAAATTCACTGAAGTGACTGTGTCTGGCTGATCACAGAGCCAGACATGACGCTTCAGCGGAGAAAAAAGCAATGCAGGAAGCAGATTACAGCAACGGCAGTTCTGGTGCCTCCGCATCCAGGTCTGGTTAGAAGTAGACGGAATGAAACAAAGCCCTCAGTGTGGAGGCACCGAACAGCACAGATGTGCCTGTATTACTATCGCTTACTCCTTTACTTTACAGGAACGAGCGGTGCTCGCATAGGCCACGTCTGTTCGGTTACAGCTCTGCGTGCAGGAGGGGTGTGCGGCGCTACCACTGCTTCCCCTTCCCAGGCTGGTTTCCTTCCAGCCCCGGCCACTGCCTGCAGCCTCGCACCCGGACCCACCCAGAGCTCGCTGAGCTGTCAGACACGGGCACCAGCCTGACACTGCTCAACTGCCACTCTACAGGAATTCGGATAAAGCAAACAGAGACTGACGGGGAAGCCAGAACTGAAGATGATTTTACTGAAAGGCTCGACACGGCTGGCTTTTCTTAAAACTACATTATCACGTGACGGCATTACAACATACTGACTTTTCTAGACCAAGAGCTCCTTAGGTAGCCCGCAGTGTTTGCGAGAAAGGACAAAACTCACAGTGGGAAGGAAGCTCCATTAACCCTTTCCTATGAAAGGAACTAAACAATCTTTTTCTGAACACTGTTTTTACCTCTTGTTATTAATGGACCTTTGCTCAAAATCTTTATGGCTTATTTCTCTTCCCTTCAATTTTCTTCAGCTTGTAAGTGTTACCCCTGCTCTTCAATGTGCCTTTCCTTATTGCTTCCTTTTCAGACTGCAAAGACGCTGAGAGATTGCACTCCTGGACACTTGTGCAACTGTGAAAATAAGTAATAACCTCTTGCAAAATTTGCAATAAGATCCCAGGGTCATGTAAATAAAATCTCCCAAATAATTGCCAGATTTTATACAAAATCTTATTTTTCTAATCTTGTCCAATTCCTGCTCCCCTAACCTGTTTTTCCTTCTTCTTCCTTTGCCATTCTTTGATCCAAGATTATCAGCATCTATTACTAGTACGAGTTCTGAGCCAGTGAGATAACAGAGACTACTCTGTCACTAGTTACCATTACCAACCCACCCCATACTTTATTCTGAATGTGCCTGCCTGGAGATATTCTGCACTCTGATTTACAGATGTGCTTGTGGGAATTTTCTTAAAAGCTGTGAGGTGTACATGTTTCCTAAGAAACAAATTTGGTCCTGGGGCACTGCTTTTGTTTGCCTTAATATCTCTCCTTATACTACTATTTATTCAAGTTCGTATTCTCATATTTACTTTAAGGCTCCTTTACGCCACTCTTACTCTATGTACACTGGGTAAACACAAGTGAACTTTTTAGGTATGCTGTGAGAGGCCGCATTGCAAATAAGCAATATTGCTCTTATAGCTATTTCCCAGCATTTTAACAAGCCATCAAACATGGGAGCTAGGAAAGATCTTAAGAAATTATCTCGTCCAACCTCCAGCTGCAGAGAACCTCAATTTCTCTCAAACTCTTCACCTTTTCTGTAACCCTCTGCGTATTTTTCCTGCAGCAACAGGCCTGGATACAAAGCACACAAATATTTCCAAGCTCAACTCTACATCAGCTCAGGCCCACCTCTGATCTGTAAGCAAACACGCTTTATCTATAAGCAACCTGCCCTTTCCCAACTCTGCCGCAGCAGGAATGCAGCCTCGTCCATTTCCAGGCAGAAGCTGTCAGACACAACCCTGTAGTTCTCCAAAATGCTGACTTTCTGCTCTTATTAATTTATCGATCTGCTTTACAGAATGTAGGTATTCAATCGTTTCATTTTTCCTATTAAACTCAACTTGCTTCTCTATAAATTTAATTTGCAGAAAAACTTTTGAACTTGACAAGGACACCCTCCATTTCATGCAATTGATTTTTCCTCTGCGTGCATAATCTGGCTAGTCCAATGCCAAAACACAGACTTCACAAAAAGCAAAAAAATATTCCTCCTACTGTAAACACATCCAGCAGTTTATTACTGACTACGGTTTAGGTTAGCATAAATCACTGTATGCTTCTGTCCCCGGCCAGATATCATATTAAAAAAATCAGGACATATTTTTGTATCTACACAAAAGATATGGGACCGGAGCAGTTCAGAATATTCCCTGCTATTTTATCATCTGTTCCAGTCACTGTCAGCCAGCACGTAGCCCTCATTTTGACTTGTTATGTGACTGCTTTGACATTCCTCTGGTCTCACATCAACTTCCTAATCCCAGCCCTTTCAAGCTAATGCACGGCCGCATCGAGCAGCGGGGAGGACGGTCGCTGCTGCAGACGTAAGGTCTGTGAGTCCAGCCCACGCGCAAGCAGGTGCTGAAGTGAGAACGCCAGGGACGGGCTCTGGTTCCTCCTCACCTGCCCAGCCCCAGCTTCCCCTGCTCAGCAGGCTCTGGCTAGGACATTTAACTGCGCCGTGCTATCAGGAGCAGGGAATGAAAGGCAGGACAGAATAAGCCGTCCAAGAAAGGTCATTTCAAACGCGGCAGACAAGACTTCTTGCAGACCAAAACGTCAGCTGCACAGATCCTCCTGCTCCGTATCAAAGTGGAACGAACGTCTCCGCTGCCGGCGCCGTGGTGCTGGGAGCTGTGCGATCAGCCCGGCATGTAACAGGGTGCGGGCACAGTGAACCGGCCGAGGCTGCCCTGCTTTTTCTCTGTAATACAAAGACACTTTTCTGCTATCATTGTTTAGGACAGTTCAAGTTCAACACGCTCATCGTGACCTTCAGCCATCTGAGATAACAGCTCTGGTAGCTTCGGCGGGTAAATTTAGCGCAGATGTTCCTGACAGGCTCCCTGACGAGGCACAACACCCATGGCCAGCTTACAAAAAGGAATGGTTTTGAACCAAAAGAGAACAAACCCGAACCTGTCTCCCTCACTGCAGAGCATCTACTCCCGGTGAAAGTCCTGAACTCACTATGCACAGTAAGCCATCTGCTCTATTTATTATACCACAAAGATGTGGTCCAAAAATGAAAAAATCCCTAAGAGACCATAAGAATACAGAGAAAAAATCAGTCTTGTCCCTCTCTGATATTCCATCTGTGCAGCTTTCCCCCAGAATTCTCTTTTAGCCGGCCCTTACAGATTAACCACTTGGGTACCAGCGATGGGTTTTCCAGCGTGTGCTGCGGCGCTAAGGGCAGCTGATCTATTCTGGGATGCTGACGGCACCTTCATCCCCCCCAGCCAGCACAACTGCTCTGCGGCTCTCTGCTCGCTGCAATCCCTTTTTCTCTTCAACCCTCACTGCCCTCTTTCTCCATTCTGCTTTTCCCTTTCACCTTCTCTTCTGCCTCCACAAACTCATGCTGAACTTTCTCCGACCCAAGGAGGCTCAAAACAAACAGAAGCTTGTGAATTATTAACAGCGTAGACTATAAATAGTGCATTTTTAATGACAGCCGGACCACCGGGATGCATGCACTACTGCACAGATCAGCTACTTGGCCTGATGTCATTGCCCTGAAGTGTCCCCTCACCTGCCATTTGTCATGGGTACTCCACAGAAGAGCAACTGTGGAGAGGAGGGACAGAAGCCCTGGGCCTGAAAAGCACCACGGGCTCTTCTAGTACTCTGCCATGTATTTTACACTCCCTGGGCTGATCTGGCTTCCAGAGGTCTGTGCACGATCCAAACAACCACAACAGAAATACAGCCTGGTGGTCCCCGAACAGAAACCCTCACTGGGACAGCCTGCACAAACTGAATGGGGATCTGCACAGTGAGCAGAGCATGGGTGGAAACTGATCACTATTCTCTGCTGATCCATACTAGGATTCATTAACTGGAATGAACAACCTTTCCGTGGCAGAAACCTTCCAGCAGAAAGCCATAGCAATGGAAATGAAGCACCACTAGTGCCCTGCTGAGAGTCCTGCAAATGCGTGGAAGGCAGGGAACACGTGACGCAGACACCTAGACTCATTTTACAACTCCAGATAGAACGACAAATGCATACATCCCCATTTCTATACAAGCAGCACATCCCCATTTCTATACAAGCAGCACAGTCCCTTACTTGGAATGCACCCAGATTTCAGATGGATTTCCTAGTCCAGCCTGGTAACTGACTGAGTCAAAAAGACTTCCACAAAGCTGATTAAAAACACAAATCATAAATCAGTTAAAAAATTCAAAGAAGAAAAAACAAATGCAATTTGTGTAACCAGATTCACCGTGTCAGTATACAGGAATGTTGAATAAGCAGATTCTGGTGTTTCAGCAGCCTGAGGAAAAGCCCCGTAACCTGGATCTTTGAAAGTATTTAAGACAGGCAGACAACAAAAGTCCTCTTTCATTTGTGAAAGCTTACAGCAGTGTGTAAAGTCTTGATGGAGAAAGATGGCACTGAGCTTATTAGCCTCCCAGCTGAACAGTGCTGTGCAGGCTTGGCAGCTGCATCCGCATAGGAGGATAATGGAAAACACATAAATCAGCCCTGAGTCATCTGCACGGTCTTACAGGCCTTTGCAACATGTGACTGTGTGGGGTATGCGGCCTGGTGCCACCCTTGATTCCACAGCTATGCCTCACCAGGAACCCGCAGCGAAAATCATCCAAAAAGTCATCCAGTTTGCTGCACTTACAAGGACAATAAGTATGGCAAGGACTCTGAGAAGCAAAGCGTGGATTCTTTCTCTCTCCAAGTTTTGACTGATTTTTAAAAAGATATGCTTTACCGGCCAGGACGGTTCAGTCAGCAGCGTGCAGACAGAACCCAGCCTTCCACCTCTGCTACCCTGGCCTCAGACATGAGACAATGCTTCCAGGCAGGCACGAAGAGAGAAGGTGTTGGTAACGCCTCCAGGACAGCTTGTGACACCAATTTCTAATGCACTTGCAAAAACCTGGGATTTTGCATATCACAATTTGTCTCTGTGTCCATAAGACACAAACTACAGCCTGGGAAGGTCAAAGACTGGCAGCTGGACCGCGGTGTTGTACAGGCTGAACAACGGGGTAGCTGCTGGAAACCCTCAGTGCTAGACAGTGCCCCGGGTTACACGGGATTCCTGCGTCACACAGAGACCAGACTAAGCAATAATCTCTTCTAGCTCTCAAATCTGTTACATGAATGAACAGAAAGCACACTGAGGAAGAAACACCAACTACTGAAGCAGAAGTTACAAAAATACAGAAACTTACAGAAATAATAAATTGACAAATACTTTGCTTCTTTTAAGAAAGTGAGCAAGAAGGCCAGTAACATGGCAACAGCCCTACAAAGCTGTGTAACTTGACTGCTATCTTTCCTGGCTGTAACAGCCCCCCAAGGTAAGCAAACAGAACCCAGCCTTATCCTGGCTGCAGGTGAGGCTCAGACCCCCGGGAGAACTCTTACAACGTGAGTCATCTCAGCTACGAGATGGCCTGGTTCAAACGTTCACGACTCATGTGTAACTCCAAGGCAGCATTTCACAATGGCTACGGATCTGCCTTGTTACGAGAAGTTGGGGAGTTATGTGGAGACAGCTGGTCAGGGCTTTTCCATCTGCAGGCAGCAGAGGATGGATAGAGCAGGAGCAGCGTTACGCTGCCAGGAAGCCCTGGGACAGGTCAGTGCTAGGACGGGCCAAGAGAGTACCAAACAAGTGTTGGGACCTACTCAGACATACTCAGAACTTCTTCCTGCTCATTTCTTTAACACTGTTTTACTACATGATTTAAAAAATGCTCTGCTGGCCTTGATTGCACAAGGGTAATATCTGTTGCTACAGCAGAATAGCTAAACCCTATGGCTACTTCAGTGTTTCCACCAGCAGGGCCACTACTTTGGAATGAAATCATCGTTATTAGCTGCAGTTAATTATACTATGTGCTGTCTTGAAGTACAAAGAGAGAGCATGGAAAGAAGTCTTAGAAGAGGGGCAGAACTTAGATGTGCAAAAGGAGAATGGGGAAAAGGAAGGGGAAAGAATACGCAGACCTTAAGACAAAACCACACAGAACAAGGTGGCCTCGGGGACAAGTAGTTTATGGGCAACTCGATTAACCTTAACTATACATTTAAAAGTTGAGCATAAACCAGATCTTGCTGGATCTAGACAGTGAACTGTACAGTTTTATAACGAAACATCAGGAGAGTAGGAAAATCCCAAGAATTTTCCAGCTCCTGGTTAGGGAAGATAGAATCAAGCGTGCAGGTCAGTATCACACACATGTTCTGCAACACATTCATATAAGCTTTCGCATACTTTTTGTTTTACGTGTTGCCTTGCAGTCCCACAGTCAACAGACATCAAGGATGTCACAACGTGCCTTAGAAGATAATGGAGATGACCTCTGTCCAAGGCAGGGAGGCAGGAGCCAGGCTAGCGCAGGCTTAGCCCTCTCCCAGGGTCAAGAGGTGACCCGGAGGGGCCTGTGGGGTGGCTAAAACGGGCGGCACCCGCAGGCCTCGCCACGACAGCACCACAGCCCGGTTTTCCTCCCAGGCACGACGGGCACAGGCTGTATTTTAAGCACATCCAGGACGTTTTTACAGCGAAGGCAGGGCTCCCGTCAGGCCGCGTGCTTCGACCGCCTCAAGGAACGCGCGCTGCTTTTGCAGAGCGAGCTCCGGCGGGCGGGGAGGGCCGGGCCCGCTCGGGACGGCGGCAGGAGGGGCGCGGGCAGGACGGGACGAGGCACCGGGGATCAGAGACGGGCGGCGGGGGCCCGGGGCCGGCCGGCAGCGGGGGGCGAGGCGCAGGCCGTGCTGGCGGCCGGGGCGCAGCGAGGAGGGAGGCCGGAGGAGGCCGGAGGAGGCCGCCCGTCCCCCGCCCGCCCGCGGGGCGAGGCCGCCCCTCCCCGCCGCGCTACTCCCCGTGCCGCCGCCGCCATTTTGTCCCAGTGCCTGCGCCCCGGCGAGCGGCGGTCGGTCGCTCTCCCTCAGCCGCGCCCGCTCGCGCCGCAGGTCCCCGCTCCGCGCCCGAGCCGTTCCGAAGGGCGGCCCCGTCGATGGCCAGCTTTCCCCCGAGGGTCAACGAGAAGCTCATCGGTGAGGGGCGGCCGGGCCGAGCGGGCCGGGGGGGCGGGAGCGGGCCGGGCGGGGCGCGGGGGGGCCGCCGGGCTCCCAGCCGGGCTCCCCGCCTGCCGCTGCCGGCAGCGCCCGGGCACCGAGCGGCCGCGATCGTGGCGGGGCCGAGGGCCGCCGGGTGCCGGCCGCTCGCCCGCGTTCCCCCCGCTGTGGCGGCGCGGCGAAGGCCCCGGCCCGTGTGCGCGGCCGGCTGTTCGGCCGTAGGGACTCAGCCTCCTTTGCAGCTGAGGCTTGCTCGTTTGCTTGGTTATATTGTGACCGTAAGACAAATAAAAGCAAAATAATTAACGTTTCGCCTGGTTCCTCTGTAACTTTTTAAAATATGCTGAATTTATTTCTTAATGGAATTTCCTCTTTGTTTTCTTTTCAGCACGATCACGTACTGTAGGAGAACTGTTAGCCCCCACTTCTCCTTTTGACAAGAAGTGTGGACGTGAGAACTGGACTGTTGCGTTTGCTCCCGATGGATCTTACTTTGCTTGGTCACAAGGGCATCGCATAGTGAAGCTGGTCCCCTGGTCCCAGTGCCTTAATAACTTGTAAGATAAAACCATACAGCTCTTAAACTGAAAGCTTAAGAATTTCCAAATAGAAGATAATGTTTAATAGATTCAAACTCATATATTGTCTCTTTAAGCCTTGACATCTTAGGAAAAAAATAGTTCTTTAAAGTACTAGCCATTATCTCCTTCTCTGTGGCCAGCCAGAGAAACAATTGTATTGCAAATTCACAACGGAGTAATTTACTAATTCAGTCAAGTGCTCTAAAATAAGCGGAAGTTAGAACGAACATGGAATTTTGAAAACTAAAGCAGATCTGGACTCTTACATTTCCTATCAGAGAGCTATTTTATTTTTACCTTCTAGGAATTTACTTAAAGGCAGACCCCTTCTATTATTATTCACTTTAGAGTGAAAGTTAAGTTCCAAAAGATGTTTTATTTTCAGCTGTAGGTTACATTTTAAAGAAGTTAGTATCTAGCAGTTGAATCTTTGTACTTAGTTAAGTTTTGCTTCCATTGTTCCCAGCAAATCCCTTTTTTTGTTTTCCTGTTGCTGGTGACGGTTTAGTTGTTTTTCATATGCTGGTTTCAATGTCTCATCCCAGTTTTCCATGAACGTAAGTGAATTGCAGGGAACTTCTTGCTTATTTAGCAGGAAGTGTTAGACATTTTTGTAGCTTATTTTGTCTGTAAATGCTTGTAATGTTTTTCAAAGTGAGTTAATATGTTTCTACAGAGGTGAAGACATGGACAGTCTTTGTAGAAGTTTTCCAAGGGTTAATAATTCTTGACAGTTATAAGAAAACCCAGCTTTTATAATTTGAAAGTAAAAATGCATTCTTATGGGCCTCCATGCGTGTACGTCATGGCAACTCACAGATTTCATTACATCTTAAAGACCTTTTTGTTCTATTGCATTCTGAATGTCACACGATATGTAGCTACTTATTTTTAAAGACTCTTTATGTTCTTCTTGTTTGTTTTGCAGCTTGTTGCATGGCACAAAGAATGTTGCAAATTCTATCAGTACAAGACTTGCAAGACAGAACAGTGACAGTGGTCAGAAAAATAAGCCCTGTGAACATATAATAGACTGTGGTGATATTGTATGGAGTCTTGCTTTTGGGTCTTCGGTGCCTGAGAAGCAGAGTCGCTGTGTGAATATAGAATGGCATCGTTTCAAATTTGGGCAAGACCAGCTTCTACTTGCAACAGGCTTGAACAATGGGCGCATCAAGATATGGGATGTATATACAGGTAGAGTGTGTGAGGGGAAGTTGGCATGTCAGTGTCACTTTATGCAGTAGGAACATTAATACGCAGAAAAAATTGTTTACAGAATTTTAATTGGGAGTTGACTCTTGAATACAAATTAAGTATTTTTGAAATAATGAACTGCAACTAGGAACATCTGATACTGCTAGAGGAAGGAACAGACTCAGGTCATGCTTTGAGATGTAAGTGATGTAAGAGAAAGCCTTGGTGCTGCAAAATGGCTAAGTATGTGATTGATTTCAGGCATATTGGTTGTTTAGTCCGAAATGTTCTTCTGGATTGTAGTTTTAAAATACTTTCAAACAACGGAAACTTCAACAACAAGAAGTTACTCTCTGTTCTTGAGTATGGGGAAGGACGTATGTCAATAAGTATCTTGTGTTTTTTAAAAAGTTAATATTGTTTCAAATACTGTTTTCATGTAACAGGAAAACTCCTCCTTAACCTGATGGACCATACAGAAGTTGTTAGAGATTTAACCTTTGCCCCAGATGGCAGCCTGATTTTAGTGTCTGCATCCAGAGACAAAACACTGAGAGTGTGGGACCTGAAAGATGACGGTATGCATTTTAAGTTCATCTGCTGTAACACGTAGAAGTATGCACATACTCTCCTCATTTATTGCTATAAACACAGGTCAGGCTTTCTTTTCAAAAAAAATCCTTCTATTAGTCTCTTAATCTGTATGTTCTCTTGAAATTCTGTATCTATATGTACTCTAAAGGTACAAGCTGGTACTGAGTTAAATTAAAACAGTACATGAAGTGACTTTTCAATAGGGACCTAGGATTTAGAAGCTGCAGAATATTTATTTCTATGTAGACTGACACTGCAAGATCTTGTTAGGAAAGAGCATAAAATTTTAAAAAGAAAAAATAGGAAATATTTTTCATATTGAATATGTAGTATTTAACCAATTCTTATGGGACTAGAGTGTCTTTTTTTTTTTTTTTTTCCCCAGGAAATATGATGAAAGTGTTGAGAGGACATCAGAACTGGGTATATGGTTGTGCATTCTCTCCAGACTCTTCCATTCTCTGTTCTGTTGGAGCTAGTAAAGCAGTATGTGTCAGAGTTTCTTGTTCATTAAATCTACTGAATTGTATGCATAATCATTTTAAATCTCAGTTAACATTAAGCTTGTGCTCGGTGTCATGAACTTCTAATGTTTTACGATGATGTAAAAGTGCATGAAATTAAACTAGCAAATGGTGCATTAAGACACTGATCTATGAATTGAACTTGCACTGCTTTTAGTTGAAGAAACTTTAAGCATTCTTTGAGAAATAGTCCTGCACATGTTCATAGTATAAAATCAAAGAAGACTAAAGCTTCCAGTGTTATAAGATACTTAGACTAATGCATAAAACTATTTTATTATTGATTTTATCCTTTCTATTTCCTGCTCAATGCAAAGGACTTTTCAAAGTCTGAGCCAGTCATGGTATCTCCTGCTGAACAAAAATACTTCGTGTTCTTGAATACAAATGGCACTCGTGTCTAAAAGATGTAGAATGAAGAACAGCATAGTGGTTTTGTTTACAGCTGTATTGTAATGCCCTGCTAGAGAACTGAAAGCAGTGCAGGTAAAGCACATATACAATAAGCTGCTTTTCTTGGCACTGAAAAATTAGGATAAAAGAGAAAAGGGAAGTCAGTTTAGTTACAGGGGCTTTTTGGGTAGTTTAATGAAGCGTAGCGATGCTGAATAAAAAGCACAATTCAATCATTGAGTACTACTTTGTATGGATGACTGTTCGAATGCATTTTATACTTTAAATCATCAGTGCAGATTTGATAGAGAATAGTTGAGTTTGGGGTTTTGTTTTTTCTTTAAATAGAGCAGATGTGGATGTATACATTGATATCTTTAGGCTGTGTGTTTTCCATAAGCTTCTTGCTTTCCCTGTCACAGGTGGTGGCAGCAATATTGGTGTGATTGAGGTTAAGCTGGCACCACTCACACAGGAGCACAATGGTGTTAGCTGGGCAGAAAGAGTGGCATCTCTGGCTACCAGGCTGGGGGCGAACTTTACCATAGGATGAAGTAACCTTGCATTCGACTGCAAGGTGTACTGTACGTACGCAGGTGCTGGTTGATGTCCACTTTCTGCTTTCTTTCTTTCTTTTTTCTTTTTTTTTTTTTTTTAAATTTTCCCAGCAGTGAAACACTGACTCCTAAAATGTAGTTTCCAGTTTTATGGAATGTTGGGGTCTTAGAGGAATTGGTCAACACGTTTATAACTGATTGTAAAATGGTTCAGTTGTAGGAAGTATGTGAGGCACTAAGGCCATGTTTGCTTTGGTCAAACATACATATTTATCCAAGATGCCTGCACTTAATCTGTGCAGTAAGACTGAGTCAGGGGAAAAAAATCAAGAACCCTAATGAGCTCTTTCAGGGATATATCTTATGCTAAAGACTTACATTTTCTATAAACTTATGATTCAGTACATATAGATTGTTCTATTAAGTAATTCTGCACAGTCTTTATTTTGATTATATATAATGTACAACTGCATGTAAAATCCCAGAATATTATAATCTTTTACCAATGTATATAATACAATATGCAATTGGCCGGGTAAATTGTAATCTTAATGTTTTGTTTTGTTTTTTTAATTGTTGACTTGATTTAAAATGCATAAATTCTTTCTAATAATGTGGTTAGACTTCCCTGTTGTTTTGCCAAAGACATAACTTTTGGCTGTGAAAATTCTCTTTGCTTGCAGTATCTGTTTCTCTTCCTAGGCTGACGTTGGTGATCCAAGCCAATTGTAAACAAGTGATCTTAAACTCAAAGGGATGCCACTGGAGTAACAATATGTTAACCTTACGTTTTCTGTCTGTATATTTCTTAAAATTTTGGTAGTTACTGAAAAGAGGGGACTGTAGAGTTTAACCCTATTTATTTCTGCATATTTTAATAAAATAGTTTTGTAATACATGAATTTCAGTAAGCTACATGGTTAAATTGTGTTGCCTTTATCTTATATTTTGGCTTATTTTGTTAATAACATTTAACAAACTTGAATTAGAACTTGCATGTCTGCTTTAATTATTTTTTTTTTAAAATTGATTTTAATCTGAGTATGACACTGAGCATATTTCGTAATTTTAGTAATTCATAATGCCTGATTTTAATATAATCCTAAATAAGACTACCAGCTATACTTAAAAAAAAAAAAAAAAAAAAAAAAAAGTAAATGTTTAATTGCTTCTTTGAGCAGAGCTATAACATTAGCTTATTTAATTGCAGGTTTTTCTCTGGGATATGGATAAATACTCCATGATACGGAAACTTGAGGGACATCACAATGATGTTGTAGCTTGTGAGTTTTCTCCTGATGGAGCTTTACTGGCTACTGCATCTTACGATACTCGTGTCTATGTCTGGGATCCATATATTGGAGTTATTCTTATGGAATTTGGGTAAGTGAACTAGTCAAATCTGGAAACTTTCTCCTAGAATGAAGGTGACTGCTAAAAATAATTGGTTTAATGCAACTGACTGATAACTAGACTTGGGAGAAAATCACAGCAGTGGTCGATGGAAAACCTAAAATGGTAGAACAGCAGAGTTTTTCCTCTGAGACAGAATTTAAGAGTTTTCAATAAAGCTGAAATGTTCAGTACTAAAAAAGATACAGTAGTTCAATATGCACTCTTGATTTCACAGTTAAAATACTCAATGCATTTTTTTCTTCCTCAGCTTTACCAGTCATAGCTGAAGGAAAGCATTCCATAGTTCTTAAATATTATGATGTTAGCTAAGTTTCTTTTTATCTCCAGGCATCTGTTTCCCCCTCCTACTCCAATATTTGCTGGAGGTGCAAATGACCGTTGGGTTAGATCAGTATCTTTTAGTCACGATGGACTACATATTGCAAGCCTTGCCGATGATAAGTAAGTATGAAGAAAGATTTGTTGGACTCCTTTAATTCTTCCCATATGATATGAACTTTTAAATAACGTCAGCTTTTTTTTTTTTTTTTTTTTTTTAACTGGGAAATGATGTTTAGCGGTCTTGGTAAAAGTAGATGAGTTGTCTGGTATATGTTCATGTTCATTCTGAACGTAGAAAAAAATGAGTTGTGTACAGGGTGAATGATCTGAATAACTGAAGCATGTTAACAACTGAAAATAGAAAAAGAGGGGTTGTAAACAATGTAAATGTAAGTGGAGATAATAATGCAGTGAAGTCTCTTGTAGTTTTAGATTCCAAAATTAAATGAAAAGTACTCAATGGTCTGGTATTCAGTTTCTGCTAACAGTGCCACTCATGTTTTGAAGAACCATATGTTAAGCATATGAAGAATGCTTCCTCAAGATGACAGCAAGAGTATTAAACTATCTACAAGAGGACTGCTTAATTATTTTCTTTTTTAATTTAAGATGAGCATCGTTGGGATTTCCTAGCTTATATGACGACATTGAAGAGAGACTTTGAAAATCTTTAGGTTATTATTTTCTGCTGATGAAGGCAACCTTTTATTTTAATTGGCAGAGCTTGAATGGTTGAAGAAATAAAAATCGAGGTGTATATCAGGAATGAAGAAGTCATAATATTTCAGGCCAAATCTGAAACACGTATACTTACAAAATTCAGGCAGTTTTATAAACATTTTAATATCAGACCAGTTTATTGTGCAGCATCAGAGAAAATATGAGATCAGAATAGACATTTAATTCTAACTTACTACTTCATTCTTTGATTTTCAGAATGGTAAGATTCTGGAGAATTGATGAAGAGTACCCTGTACAAGTTGCACCTCTGAACAATGGGCTCTGCTGCACCTTTTCTACTGATGGCAGTGTTCTAGCTGCAGGGCAAGTATATGCATTTCCCTCCACCCGCCTGAAATGTTTAAGTAACACAAAAGGTTGAAAACATTGGCTAAGTGTTCTTAAAAAACCTTCGATTGTGACTTGCAGCTTGATGCTTTTGACTTTGCTTTACTTTTGGTTCTATTTGTTTAAGCATGCCTGGAATAGCAGTAAAATATGGAGGCTGATAAACCCATTTCTTATCTTTGAGAATAAATAAAATACAGACCCTCAAACGTGGATTGGAGTGCGACCATTAGGAAATCTAGTGCAGTTATTCTGTTGCAGGTGCTATAGCTGTTGGAAGATCAAACCTTTCATAGATAATCAGCACGTTGTTGTGCTGCTCTAGCTAGAACTAAGCAACAGTTTAAAGCTTATTCCCCCTAACCACGTACGTGAGGATTTGTACCAAACTGAAATCTTTCAAGTGGGATAATTGTACAGTTGTGTTTGTTGGGGGTTGTTTCATTTTGGTTTATTTATTTACTCCTTTTTGCTGTGCAGGACACAGGATGGCAGTGTGTACTTCTGGGCAACTCCGAGACAAGTTTCAAGTCTCCAACATCTATGTCGTATGGCAATTCGAAGAGTGATGCCAACCAGCCAAGTCAAGAACTTGCCTATCCCATCAAAAGTGGTGGAGTTTCTCTGTTACCAGATTTGAACAGACACATGCATGGGGGGGGAGGGGGGGGAGAAGAAAAAAGTAAAAATAAAAAAAATCAAACTGGCAGACAGCCCAGCTGCTAAAACTGGCTAAACACTTTAAAGAATCCTCAAACTTCACAGCCTTTATGCTTAAAACTCTACAGGTTTTGAAGAGCTATTTAAAGTGATACCATAAATACTATATTGTCAAAATGCCTGACAGTTAAGTTTTTAATATTTATAGTAAACACAGTAAAAGTATTCCTGATGTTCTCAGTTTTCTAAAATGTAACTGTGAAAACATGTACATACATAGACATAAGCTGCTATGTGCTATCGGTGTACCTTTAAAATTGCTTTTATGATTTTTAATGTGTATCATGTATATATTGCTTTGGTAGAGCCATGAGATGCATCTGTGCTGTAAAGTGGAAGCATAGCTATTATTCTGGGATGTCAAGTTAGAAAAAATATTGACTTAAGGAGGCTTAACTGCTCTGTGTGTATGTACATTGGTTGGGGTTCAGGTAACTGATCCACTGTTACGAATTCATGTTAGTTTATTTCATGAAGAGGTACAGCTTGGCCTTTTAGAGCAATGTATGGTGAAGGGAAGTAGGTTAAGGTAGTAGGGGATGGAGCATATCTAATGTAAACCCAGGAATTTTGCCTGTGTGTCAGCTAAAAGTAGGCCTTACGTTCCATATCAGCAAAACAGGTTAAATTTCAGTATTGGGCAGTGTTAAAGAAATATTTCCTTACATTTCTAGAAATCTAACTACTGTATTATTGCCTGATACTTTGTCTGTAATGAGAGAAGTTTACAGACTCAGTTTATTATTCTTTGACCCTATAATATCTCTTTGGGGTGATTATCGGTTAATGGCCAAAGATCAGCAAAATACTTGTTTTTGCCTTCTGTTATTTATCTGTACCTGCAGATATAAAGAATGTATGCATTGCATAAAATGCCTGATTATATATATTTTTGTTGAATTTTTTTATTAAAAACTTGTATAAAAGTGGTTTCTGATACTGCATCTGGTGGCTGATTTATCAACACTATCTGCATGCAATAGTTCTAGTGAGAATTTACTATTGCAGCTGTTAGGTAGTTTTTCTTTTCAGGATCATAGCCTTGGTGAAGCTTATGGGGGGGAGCCACAGCAAGATCAACCTTTTAATGTGGAGCAGGTCAAAAGCATATGGTGATGTAAGTGTTCCTGGGCTCCTGAATGGTACAGAACGTAGGAAAGAGAGTTCTGACTGCCACCCTCCTCCATGGTTGCTACAGGCTGTAAAAATGCATAAACTGAACGTTGTTTTTTACACCCGTATTATTCCAGAGTACTTTTTTGGTAAAACCCTTTCTTTGCCATAAATATTATATAATACATTTGCTGTATAGCAGATGTAATATGTAATGTATTTGATGTATAACTTTTGAGCAAGATGCAAATTGTTGAATTCATAGCCACGGCCTTGTTACAAACTAAGCACACTAATCGGCAGCCACACGGCTTCCTTGGTGGGTGACAGGTAGGCGAAGGGCTGCAGGCAAAAAGCATTTGCTTAGGGATGGGAAGTACCTGTCCTCTAACTGGGTGCCAAATCCCAGGGAAGTTTACTGCCTATGAGATACAGTAAAAGCTCTCCAGAACACAAGTCATCCTATTGAACAGGAGCTGGTGGGCATGCCATGCGGAGAAGGCATCCTTTTGATGGCCTGTTCGCACAAACCTGTTAAAGTGTGTTTGTTTTTTCTCTATTACACTGTTTATTTGGACAGAAGGACAAGGTTAATCTGGACGAGGAGGCCAGATGCTGAATCATCACAGCCCAATCAATAAATGTCCAGTACAGTTAAAACTGTCCAACAATCATGGCATTTGGCTTTGCAACTTTGGTACAAGCACTTCCTTTGCATTTGCATGAAATTCCCACATGGAAAATCAGAGACTGAAGTTAATAGGGAAGGAAGATGTGCAACTCCTGCTTATCTTTAAAAAAAATAAAGTGACATTACATCAACCTCATTTGATCAAGCAATGCATCTTTTTACATGATAGATGCCTAATTGTCTTCCACCAGCTTAGCTACTATACTCAATAAATATACTGAAATAAATTCTTTCATTCTCAGGCATCCTATTAGCATTTTAAGAGACTAGGACGCCTTGGAACTACAAAGGCACTTTTCTACTTCAACAGTCTGGTCTTACTGGATTTATTTTCTGATCATGTCCTCGTTTTCTTGGATGAAGTACAAAAAGTCTCTGACAAGGCAGAACTCTTACTGAGCATAGCCCAGCAGGCCTTAAACTGAAAAGAACAAAAAACAAAACAAAAACCCAAACCTATAAATATCCCTGTTCCTTTGTGTCTGCATTGCTCCAGCACAGTCAAGTGGCAACACTTGCGTGTCGGACTCACAGTGAAAGAGAAGCAATGTGGTATTTCAGCCCGTTCTCAATGCAATTTATTGTATTTACACGTGTACAAAAGACAATGCCCAACAGCAAGCGTGCAATCTTTTCTTCTGGAAAGCTCAGTCCAGGCACCCAGGCCTACTTTCCAGGAAGATTTCCCTGAACACTGTTTCCAAACATCATAAATCAACTTCCCACTTTCCAAAGACTACTACAAAACAAAGTCAATGGAACAGAACTTCCTCAGGAACCAAAACTCTGCTGGCAAGGAAATAGAAAGCATATGTGTCACCACGTTACTTACTGACTCACTCATTTGATGCAATATTTTTCATAGACATATTGTACGAAATTGAAGCATTTCTCTTATTTTTTTTAAATATATTTATCATTAAGACAAAGCTTCTCATACATTGTCCAGCTGAAGGAAGAACTGGTGAGATCTGTACCCTCCAAATCATCCCATCTCAACTTAGATGCAGAGACAAGTATCAACCAGGCATGAAGTTTTCTGCCAGGAAGCTTTCTAATTTAAAAACATATGCTCCTTCTAAATGCAGTCACTCTGATCAGCTGAAGCACTGTGCACTCTGTTTTGCACTCCCTGCTGAAAAGTTTGTCCTGAGGAAGCAGCAGCCCTTTGCATCAGAGAACCCAAACCAAAAAGCAAGCTGATGCTGATAGATCCACACCAGCAAAGATGATGCAGATGGATGCAGACAGCTGTGATTTGAAAGTATGTACTTAATAGCTCTGCCTGATGAAAGAAATTATTCTCCAGCCTTAGAACAACCTGCAGCTAGAAAATTTGCCAGGGGCATTAGTCAGGAATGGATGGAAGAAACTGCACCTCTGGAATGGTGTTAACATGCGTGGAAGCAGTTATAGACTAAAGGGTGTTTTGCTGTTGTTACCATGCTGTAAACAGTCTAGCCTAGTTAAAAACAGCTCATAAAGAGGAAAAGCTATCTGAGCAAAGTAGCCCCTTTGTGCTGGTGGTACACTGTTTAGCTGGGGCTAAGCAGAACTCGTTTTAGATCTGTTCAAAGCCATCTAGAAACATGGCTAGTATTTCTGCGGCAAGCGTAATTAATGTCCTTAAAGCATTTTGTAATCATTTACTAAGTGTGCTCTGGGTATTAAAGAAACTCAATAAAGTTGTCAGGAACTGAGCAGAGGCAGCAGGAAGCAGAGCTACTCCCCCAACACGCTGTTGGCATTGTCCAGCTCTTGCGAGCACAGCCTCGCCGGGCAAGCAGCGAAGACAATTAACAGGAAGGAGGGTGATGCAAGGATGTGATGGCTTGCAAAATTTCCGGACAGGGACAGATATATCAAGCAGTGGAAGAGACAAATGCATAACTGAGAATCTCTTGATCAGTTCTTTTAAAAAAGAAAGTGTGTTAACATACAAAAGAAATAGACAAAGATAGTCAAAAAGACAAGAGGAAAGCGGAAATTTCTAATACACCGAGGAGGAATTCGGTCATTTACTCTGTGACTTGCCACTGAAAATTCACACCTTGCTGCTCATTCCCACAGCAGCTGCCTGACCCTGCTAGTCTTCATGCTTTGGGAGGGCGGCAAACTGGTATTTGAAAGGTTGTTGTGTGTTCTTGGTTTCCATTAGTGTTATTCTGCAGTACTACCACGCAGCAGTGTAGAGCACGTTCCTCCTGGGGGCAGGACACGGCCATACCTGGAGGATTTGCACATCACCTCCAGTCCTCTGTGCCCAGGCACTGCAAAGCCCCAGTGTCACCGTGACAGGATTAGGGTTAGGGTTAGGGTTAGGCTTAGGGTTAGGGTGAGGGTTAGGCTTAGGGTTCGGGTTAGCGTTTGGTTAGGGTTAGAGTTAGTGTTAGGTTAGGGTTCCGGTTAGGGTTAGATTTAGGATTAGGGTTAGGGTTAGGGTTGGGGTTATGGTTAGGGTATGGGTTAGGGTTAGTGTTAGGGTTTGGTTAGTGTTAGGTTGAGGTTAGGATTAGGTTGGTGTTAGGGTTACTATTAGGGTTAATGTTAGGGTTAGGGTTAGGGTTGGGGTTAGGGTTAGGGTTAGAGCTGGTTAGTATTAGTGTTAGGTTAGGGTTCCGGTTAGGGTTAGATTTAGGATTAGAGTAAGGGTTAGGGTGAGGGGTAAGGTCAGGGTCAGGGTCAGGGTTAGGGTTAGGGTTAGGGTTAGGGTTAGGGTTAGGGTTAGGGTTAGGGTTAGGGTTAGGGTTAGGGTTAGGGTTAGGGTTAGGTACCGGTCACAGAGAAGGGAAGTGCTGGCAGCTACAGGGGCAGGTTGCAAACTGGTCCCCAGGAACTGCCACCCTCCGGACCAGCCTCTGCCTGCAGGCAGGGCTGCAGCAGCTACCTGAGACTGCACCCGAGATAAGCAAGTCCTGGAGACAACTGGAGATCCTGTCAGAAGGAAGGCCTTTTCTTGGAAATGCTCTGAAAATTATTCTTGTTTTCTGTATTCGTACACGGCATTTTAGTTGAATCACTCGGGGAGAGACTGAAAAGCACTCCTAAGTACTTTATGATAGCTGTTTTTGTTAATATTGCAGCTGAATGTAGTCTTTCATTGGAACAATTTAGAAATAGGGTGGATGAATCCCATGACCTCTTTGCCATATATATATTACAATAGTCTCATAAAGGACAGAAGTTACATAGGATCCCATGTGGAATCTGCTAAAGATGCCATGCAGAAACTGTTTATCCAAGTTAATTACTTCCAATTAGAACCACCTGAGTAAGGCAAATGGGTTTTACGTGTGATGCTGGCTTCTGCACAGGGATAATTTTGTTTTATAAACACTACTCCACACAGCACACAAATCCAGCTGCAATAAGCTATTCCAGAACAGCTTTCATTATTGATGTACTAGAATGAAAAGGAAGCCAATGTAAACTTCAGATAAGTAATCAGTAACTTTGTTTAGGTCACTAGAACAATATCGGCTATCAGCTGGGTTATGCCTTGTGTAACTAATTGGATTCTGAACTTCTCACTTCTTCGGGTGTGTAGGTGGCCACCCAACATTAGCTGCTGTGTGTGCCTTTATGAATGGCTTTCCACTCGCGTCCCAAACAGCTGCAGTTCCTGCCTGCACAGTTCTCTGGGTACATGGAAAGAAGATAATAGAAGCAGAAAACCCTGACATCTTAATGCAACCCTCTGTGTGCAGTTATCTGCCTTCCCTGGTGTTTCTAAACTGAACACAGAACGGCAGCTACTCTCTAGTGATAGCTGAGGAAGAGAGGAGCACACAACTGTAAGTAGTTATGAGACTGCCAGGGTATTTTTGCTGCCTAATGCACAGAATTGAGGGCAAAAATGAGTCCTTCCCCTGCCATCCAGCAGCACAGGATTTGGTGAGATAGTCAAATACAGAATATTTAATTCAATAAAGCTCTGCATTCTCCTGTAAAGCTCATTGAGTCTGCCTGAACTGCTGCTGAATGTCTTAGTGGGCGAGCTGAATCATACCCGAAAAGCATGGAGCAGGGGGATAACATTCATCCCGACCACAAAACTGCACTAAGCACAAATCCCGATTTAGATGGGCTAACATCTTCCCCGAGCCATCCCTCCAGTCAGCATGTTCCAGCACAAGCAACCGTCCTATACAATTTTGAAACCTTATTAAAATCCTACATGGATCTCCCTCCACCGGCACACATACACACACAACAGGTAGTTCAGCCACAAAAGTAACAGCTTTCCTGTCATTACAAGACTTTATGACTCCTCATTCATTTTGTATTGAAAAATGGTGACATATTTACGGGAGTCTTTGCTAACTTAATAGGTGTTATTTTAATGCTGTCTGGAGCTCATATAAAGCCACGGATTATTGCATGGAAGAAAGGTACTGCGTTTAGACCATGACGTTAAAGCTAGCAGATCTTTGGTTTATTAAATCTGCAGGAAACCTCCTGTAAGAGCAGGAATCACAAGAGATCGGGTCTAACATCAGGTTCTGCCATTCATGACCATCTGTGAAGACTTAAGTGCCAAATGTCTTGCTTTATTCTCGCGTTTGGAAAAAACATGTCTCTGCTGTGTTTACAGGTTTCCTGTTCAAAAAGGAGTTTTGGCCTAGGGCAAAAGTTGACGTAGTTTATGGCTTTCTCCAACTTGCCACAACTGATTTGGGTGCTGGCATGTAGGAGTGCAGCATCTTTCTGCAGTTCTCTGTTCCCTTAACACACCTGCTTGTACATCAGTCTACATCTTTCTATACCTGCCCTGAATCAGAAAAATCACCAGCTGTGGAGGTCAGCCCACCGAAGGCAGAAACGGAGAGCGAACCTCTCCTGGGAGATGCAGGAGAGCTTTCTTGTAACTACAGTGGGGAACAGGTCTTGATTGTTGTTACACTGGGGCGCCTGCTTCACATTTCATCTCAAGGGGAGAAAAGGAGATCTGCTCTCTGGCTGATTGAGAAACGTTCCTACTATCAAGGAGTTACCAAATCGGAACGGTTAAAAATGGAACAAAACAAGATTTGTTGCTGTAACACCTGAAGCAAGATTCCAGTACAGGAATACATTTTTGTGCACTACAAATTATTGAAAACCTGCAGTAACTGATATTTCAAAGCTGTTGTGGTTTCAAAATCTAAACTGAATTGGGAAAAAATAAGTCTGTTTACATGCAAGGCTGGGATTACTCAAAATGAATGATTGTTAGGTTTCAAATCCACTTTCAAAAAGAGTGTCTAAAATAAAGACATTCTGTCCATCTCCTGAACTGTCAAAGCTGTCAGAATTGTTTTCAGTCTGACAAAAATTGCAGGGACTTCGTATGGGTAAAACTCGTGTACATTTTATTTTTTTACACCCAGAAAGGTCACAAAGACTTGGATGACGTCTGGGCATGGATGCTATGAGTTTAGTTGCATCATATAAGCTGCATGACGCTGAACAAGTTAGAATGCAGAATGGCTGAGGCAAAAGGTAGCACTGCATTACTAGTGCTCAGAGATTTCTGTAATTTCAAAAGCCAAGGGGAGAGTTACCGATGAACTCTTACTTTGGAACGAAACGCTGACTGAGAGCTGTACTGGCAAAGAGTTGGCCTGGCCCGGGTCCCACGGAAATGAATAGTGTTAGTCACGCGAGCGTGCCCTATGGATCCCATTCATCATCATGAACAAACGTGAATTATACTGCTGTAAATAATGATACGCTGTGCAGAAATTATGCTCCCATTGCAAGGTACAAACTAGCATTTTCAAGGAGACTTACTAGAAATGATGATCAAAGACAGGAGTTTTGGAGTATTTAAAGCCAGAGAGGAAAGCTGTCACTACGTATTTCCGACAGACTGACATAGGAAGCTTTTCCTTACTTTCTACCCCCTCAGCATCTGAACTACCATTTAGTTGTGCTTTCTCCCATCCACAACCTATCCAAATCTTGAATAAACTGCAGAAAAAGCAGTTCTTTTGGCATGCCAAGTGGGCTCTGCCTTCAATGATTTCACCCTTAATCTCTTGAAAGCCTAAGTGCAGAAATAGCTACTCTGATGGATAGGATTCAATTTAAAACATCGCTCACTAAGACTGCATTTTTATTACTCAGATCAGAAGTTCACTACAGATACGGTTAAATGGCGAAACAGCCATACAATCCAAGAGAAGCTTTGACTTCCCTTTTATTTTGTCAATAAATGCCAGCATTTGAGAGAAATGGCTAAATACTAATTCTGCAAGTAGACTAGCAATGTGCCCTTTAAAGTTGAATTATAAAAGAAATTTGTATATATATGTTGTGTTCTTTACTGCTGTCATTTTCTGCTTCTTTTTATGCCTTTTCTATTATTATTTCAGTTATGTTAGGCCACAGAAATCCCATTGTGCTATGTATCCGTGGCAATCCAAAAGGCTCATCAGCTCAATGACCCGTGGAAGCACATTAATTATACCAGCCTAATTAAACCACTAAGATTTTACTGATGCTACTTCCTTCTCCGTTACTTGCTCCAAAAAAAAAGCAACTCTTTGTGAAGGCTATCCTAATCTGCTTTCAAACAATGTAGCATCAATTGGCAAAAAGCATCTTATATCAGAATAAATACCAGAATAAAACTGGATGAAAAAATATACCGGCATATGCTATTTGCAGCGTTGATTCACATATTCCTGTGCACCTGCACAGCTTCCCTGCTTAGATGAGCCATTAGGGTATGTTTTGATGGCATTATTAATTATTGACTAGCTCCTCCTGGCCACAGCACATGAAACATGTCCAGGGGAAAGACTTAAAAAAGAAATATTGCTTCATCTTAATTGCATCAGGTGAAAGAAAAAAAAAATCCAAGGTCCAGTCCAGATAACAGCAGCGAGAAGACTTAGTTTGGGAAGAACTTTGATCCTGATGTGGCATGTCACAAGACTGAGCTGTGTGTTTGCTGCTGTCCCAGCGCAGAGCTGCCCGCTTCTTGTTAGGCCATTGGCATTGCAATGGGGACAGCTAAAAACTGCCCCGTGCGCGCAAACCTCTACGGGCTGCCTGGTATCAAAGGGTATCACACACTCTAATGTGCCAAGGTATTTCTTGACGTTGATTCCCAAGGCCCTGTTTTGTCAGAACCATGAATCAAGTGAAGCTGCTACAACTGGCCCTCTCAGGAGAACAAACAGAAAGGAGATGGGGGCACCTTTCCTGGTGCTGCTGTAAATCAGCACTAGACCTGACATATGATTTCCTAATGCCATTTCTCTGACCTCAGTACTGTCACAGGTGAGCTTTACCTATTGCCTAGGGAACCTCTTCTGAATATACCTGAATACATCCCGAGTGAAAACCCAGCTGACCAGAATACATCGTGAGAGCAATCTGATCAAGTGACCAGATCCCGGTGAGTCATACAGCAAGAAAAGATTTGCAGTAAGGAAAGGGAAGTTTTAGATATTGTTTCTGATATAACATGGATCGACGTGGGGAGGATTGCCTCCACCTGTGTGTGCCCGAGTTTAACTCAAACCTGGCGGTGTCCAGCTGGCCATGGGCCTGGCGCGGTGCTTGTGCTGCCACCGCCACGGCAGTCGTACTTCTGGAGAGGCAGCGGCTGTGGGGGCGCGCACTGCCGTGTCCCAAGGGAAGGTGCAAAGACCACTTGGCTTCACGGGGCTTATTTCCTGCGTCCATTGGCTAATGAGACATTAGGGGGGGCTGGAAGCGTGCTCAACTGCCTATGGGTTCGTGTTTGGTGAAGAGCTGCTAGGACGGCCTTCAGCCAAGACAAACGTGGCATCTGATGTGATCTCTTGTGATAAAGGCCTGAAGCACTGCTTATCAGAAAATGACCTTAATCCTCACTGCTGCCATGGAACACACATTGCACAGGCAGCCTCGTACTTGGCGTGGAAGTGTCTTTGCAGCTAAGCTGCATAACCATACCAGGAAGGCTTGACCTAAGCAAAACTGCTTCTGTCTGCAGCAGAGTATGGAGGCCAGATCATGAGCTCTTTGGGGAACGCACTCCAGAAGAAATGAATTCAATATGTCCCTCTGTGTGGGTGTAGAATTTATTAGATTACCCTTTTCCTATCGAGTTCTTTGCCCAGGAAGCAATTGCCATTAAAGCTAAGCCAGCGCCAGACCCCGGATTCTCCTCAGCCAAGATTCTTACATACAGCTGGGAGGATGTTTTGTACAACGTGACCTGTAGAGAATGGTTTCCTCTTTTTAGTATCAGTTCTGTCTAGCAAGTCATAAGAAATGTAGCGTGGAAGGGGTTTTTAGTCTATTTTTTTCCTAAATAGTTCGTGGCTTCAACAGCAGATGCTATTAACTACTTACTATTCAGAAATAAAGCAGTGTTTTGAGTAACAAATTACCTCAAAACATACTTCACTCAAAATGCGAGTCAGTAGCATACACAGAATAATGTAAGGATAATAGCGTTCAGAATGTTTATGAAATCCGTAAATGTCTGAATCATCTCTGAGTGCAACGCAGTGGCATCCAAGCCTTTAATAAGTAAGTCTCTCTTGTCCAAAGAACTCCTAAGCTAAGCAGACAAGAAACAAAGCTGTGAACAGGAAATGTAATCCCTCATGTATAGGCAAATAAATGAGGCATAGAAAAGGAGTCCAAGGAAAACTGTGAGACTATGACTTTCCTCATAAAGGCACCTCAGAATATGACTTTCCTTCCTGGTGTGGTAAGACGGTACCATGGCACGTGCCTATCTTGCTTCTCGGAGCCAAGATCAAATGTAAATATGGTTCTTTAAAGTCAGTCTATAGGGACAGGTCCAGAGATTTTACTCCATTCATCACAGATGCAGCTTTGCTGATGCGTTGATTTTCCTCTGCTCTTTCAAAACAGATTACTCTTGTGCTTTTACACCAATTATTGGTGTTTTTAAGAGCTCAACTTCTAGAGTAAATCTGAGCTGAATCTCATCTCAGAGCAAGGGGAGCAAAATTTTATTATATTTTTAGTCAGGTCTGACAACACGTAAACAACTGTTTAACTCTTCCTGAGGATCTGGGATTTGTTTGAATCGTAGCTTTTGCCTTTGCCAGAAGAAAAAAAAACAATGAAGAAAGAAGAAGAATCCCCCACTAAAAATAAAAAAAAATAAAAAAAAATAAATCAGTTAGAAAATTGTGAGGATCAATTTGTGAGAATCCATCCCCCCAGCCTAGAAGCCTTCCTGGGTCTGCAGTGCTCTCTGCTGGGTGACACTCGGTATTGCTTACTTGGTTCGGAACGGAAATAGCTTCTTGGAAGGAATCTGAGGGAACCGCTGTCTTCCAGCTACATCCCTTGGCTCATGGGTGTGCAGAGATGGTGAACTCTGTTTTGTCAAGCTTCAAGGTGACATCTGCCATATAAAAGCAAAAATGCTCACGAGAAATACAGCCAAAACTACAGCATTCTGGTGCTAGCAGATGGCTGCTGTTCTCATTCATCAGCTGTACTTTGTGGCAGCTGCCACGGGACCAAAAAGTGAGAGATCCTGGGATGTATCCCTGGGTCCTACAAACATTTATTTACTGGAGTAAAACTGAAGTTTTCAGCAGTTGCAATGATTGTAACACTGGCCTTCTTCAAAAGGTGTGAATCAGTACTGATAGCAAAGGGATTGCCAGGACAACTGAAGGGGCAAAATTTGGAGTCTCTCAGGCAGTTTGAGGGCATGTAGGGAACAGAGGCTTTTGAGGAAGCACAAGAGTGCATCCTACTCCCATCCCGGTGGCTTTCTGCTATCTGCAGAGTTGCTTCCATTCCTGTTGTAACAGGACCCCGTGCACCACTACCTTTGATTGCAACTGGAGGCAGAGCAAGGCTGCCTGGGGCCCAGGGAGCAGCTGCAGCTTCTGTCCCCAAGCCAGGGTGCTTGCTCAGCCCTGCAGGCTCCTGCAGAAGACAGGGACATTCACTAGTTGCCTCCCCGTGTTTGTACATGAAGGTAGAGACTCTGAGGTCAGACTGAAGAAAAAAGGTCTTTAGCAGGCAATAAAACCACAAGGGTGCGTTTACATGGGAATTAGCAGTTTTCCCTGGGTTTGGAGGTAAGATTCCTGCAGCAGCTCCCCTCTGCATCATAACAGCATCCCGCTGCAGATTGGATGTGTCAGCTTCAGAGAAAGAAAACAAGCTGTGTGGGATTTTCTGATCCATTAGTGTCCTGGCTTCTTGTAGGAGCCAGCTGCTTGTATACATCACAAGCAGCAGCACTGCTGCTTGTATGAGACAGTCCTGCCAAGGCCAGGACACAAACCCCTGACTTTTCTGTTTGTTTCCCTTGCTTTAATTTGTAAAGAAACAACACATGAAAAACAAGCAGCCCCAGAGAACCAAACAAATGCACGACTTCTTTTCCTGAAGATAAACCTCTGTCAGCTCTTCCAGGACACCTTTCAGAAACACCTCTTTGGAGACCACAGCTCAGTTGGACCGTATGTAAACTGCTGCCCTTGAAGAGGGAGAGGAAGGAAATCACACATTATATGCAGATTTCTAGGCCTTTCTTGATATACTTTGTGTATGAATCATCAGAGCATGACAGCTGCCTGATGGTGGCTGGAGACTGGCACCTATTGAAACTTGGTTTCCTTCTTCTGAAGTTGCTCATTTGACATCTGCAGGCAGTATTTTTTCTAGGCCTGCAAACAATCATGCTTTTGTATGGTGGGGCTACATTGGAAGAGTCCTTTTGATGGAAAGTATCAGGAAAGTTCCAGCTAAGGATGCTCATTTTCATCACTTCTGGGAAAGAACAGTCTGGCTCCTGGCCCAAGGAAGAGTGGAAAAACTGTTCTTCCAGCAAGCACTGCGGCATTGCATTCTGAAATCGTCCCAAACACAATGATGCCATCAGTCATCACTTCACAGGCTTCCAGCTTTGTAAAGACTCTCTTCCTCTGTCACACACAGATGACATTTTGTTGAAGAATTGAGGTTTTGTTGCAACTTTCAAGTCTTAATGTTCTGTTTTGTTCACCATCCCCTGACTGTCTTGCAAATAACGTCCTTCACTGCCACGTTAGCAGTTCCTTTCCAGAAAGGCAGCTGTGGAAAAGCTGGATGTAAGACTTGAATGCAGGTAACTGGATCCCACTTCTACCTCTGCAACCATCTGCCTGTTTTATGTAGCCTTAACTTCTTGGTGCCTCTTTTCCTAATACTGTCCCATAACCTTATACACAAGCTGTTAAATACATGCATTCAAACACCTGAAAAATGATACGAAGCTAATTTAAAAATCATAAATAAAATTGTGCTCTTTACTGCTGCCTTCCGGGAACCATGCAGTCATACCTGCAAGTTTATATTATTCTTCTTTTCCTGAAGTCATGAAGAATTTGCCTTTTTTTTTTTTTTAATTAAGGTGAAAGTTGAGGTTTACATGAAACCACGTGACTTCAGGAAATGGGGCTTTTAAGCGAAAACACCAAGACTAACTGCCAGATTATGAGACCGGGCAGATGTGTAGGAGGGGCTGAGTTGTAAGGGCCAGATCTGTAGATCAAAAATACGGCTCATGTTCAGACACCATCCTTCTCTGTACCACCTAGGTAATTTCCCAATAGCACAGCCATAATGTTTTTTGCTGCTCTTTAAAGGATACCGTCACTTATATTTTTATCTCAACCACTTTCCAGGGACAAACAATGGGGATCTGGCCAGGAATGAGGGGAAAGGATGTTTGCTTCTCTTCAAAAAAAACAGTCAAGTTTTGTTGCTTTTTGTTTTGGTTTGGTTTTAGTAAACAGTAATGTCACTACTTCTTTTACAGCATTATTCTGACCCAACCTAAGGCTAGAGTGTCTATGCTGAACACAGATGCCATCAGGATTGGCTAGACCTCCTTGCGGCTGTACAGCATGGTAGAAGGTCAAGGAAGACAGGCGAAGAGCGTCTTTTTGTTCAGAACTATCACATCTCCACAGCCCTGTACTCCTTAGAGATGCAGCCCTCCAGTACAGCCTAAGCAGCCCATCTTTGTTGTTAGTTTAAAAACAAAAAATAAAAGGACCTTGAGGGGGCTTGTGATTCCCATAGGCATGAAAGGGAAGAATTACCCTCACCCATCATCAGGACGAGTTACAAATGCATATTTCCTAATCCGGCAGCAGGGATGTGTACAGCTGCCTCCCGGCCTTACTGGCACAGCCTACGGTACGGCTCTAGTAGGAAAGGAGCAAGAGGGAGCACTGGCAGTGCGAGGAAGCTAATGCAAAACGTGGTAGGAACACACAGTTGCTTGGAATACCCGTGTCATTAACACTGTTTTGCTCAATGATTATCACACCCGAGACAAAGAGCTTCTCCCCTGTTGACAAAGCAACATCACACCCATCATTTATCTTTCAGAGGCCTCCTCAAGGAAGTGCATTTAGGAAGGGTTTTAACCAGGCTGTGCTCTTGGTCTGGAAAGTTCCAGGAATAGCAGGTATGAAATCATGTCTCCAGTCCACATTCAGTCCAAGGACTATTTTTAGGCGAAGGCCTAAACCAGAAGTTTAACGCCGGGTCTTTGAGGACTTGTTACTGTTATTAAGATGAAGATAGTTACGGGAGCGCTGCCTGAGGTTCTGCAGTCACACAAAATACCTGAGGGTGTCAACATGACTTTTTCAGCAGAACATAGAGGCTTAAATTAGCAAGGTCACGGGAGAATGTTTAGGAAAATGCACTACAGTGGTATTTACAGAGGGAGGGGACTACGGGTGATGTGCATGACATGCACTGAAAGTCAGGGCAAATGATGCCAACAGTGCCTTTAATGTTCCTACCTTTCATTTACGTCTCCGCACAGTGTGACAACCATGGCTTCATTAAGAAGGCACCTGAGCACCACCCACTTTGGCACCATGATACCTTTGGGAGGCGGAGAAGTTCTGGAGTACATCTGAAATACAGAGAAGCTGGGGAACTTACCCAAAGACACACCTGAAGTCTGGGCCAAGTCAGAGATGTAAACATAGGTTTTTCTGTGTCACTGGCTAACACTTGGATTACAGAGGTCAGTATTCCTTCTTAAATAAAGGGAAAGAAAGAAACTGGAGCTGGCTACGAGTAACAATAAACCTGACTTTCAGCAATGTACTATGGCTTAGCAAAACACTGATTATTTGGTAGCCCTTAATTTATTAACTGAAAAACAGAATTAATGGGACCTGTTAGACTACATAATCTACTAGCAAAGTTAAGACTTGCGTAAGATAATGCTCTCCTGTTTTCTTCAGCCTTTTAATTGAGGCCCAATATTGGTCAACCCAATTTTTTTGAGTTAGAATTTGTTCCTGTACTTGTGCTCCAGACTTGCTTGCTGGGCCAGACGGAGCTGGTGTGGCTGCTGGAGGTCAGTTTCTTTAAATAAAAAGAGTAATCCAGATCAATGGGGGATTACAAGGCACAAAATCTCCTCACAGCTAAGTAGGGTCAGTGTTCTTGGATGGCAAAACTGCGCCGAAGTTTTAATTTGCAATGAAATACCTGGCCTCTTTTTGGTTGAGCCCCCTCCCGGCACTGAGCTTGCCACAGTGCTGTGTTGCTTTTTTCTGACCTTGGTCCAGCTGAGAGGATGTGCTCCACACACCCGCGGCATTCCAGCTCGGTGCCCGCTCTGCAAATGAGCACCCTGAAGTGCTGAGCCCTACAGACAACCTGTCCTTTTCCTGAGTGTCAAAAGTACAGCTGAGTAGGCAGGACCATCTGTGGATATAAACTTTCATCATTATTTTGCTCACTGTTGTTTGGATTCAACAGTGTTTCTGGCCACAGGGGCCAACTTTGGTATCGTGGTAGATCACACTGGTACCTGCATTCAGGGAGATGAGGGAATTCCCAGTGTGTCCACAAGGCCAAGTACAGAGTTATGCTGAGTCAGTGACGTCCATGGGGAGCCTAATCTCCTTCTGAAATTGCCTTGAGACACAAATATAGCTACTCCTAATTTTAGGTTTTCTGTGTTAGGACACTGTCATCATAAAGTGCCTCTCCTGTGTCTCATTAGTTTTTCCCTATTTATTTTTACCTCCCATGAAATCATCACCAGCAGCAGGAGCTATTTTAACTGTCTGTGCTTCTGACAGAAGAAGTAGGCACGTTTTGCTCAGACTAAGGCTCAGCAGAGGCACCAAGTCAAAGGCAGTTTTTAAAGCTCACTTTAGGAAGAATCTTTACATCAGGACAGATGAAGGGCTTGTAGTTTGTCTCTTGGGAGGGAGAAATGCCCTGGTGCAGTGCCAGCACAGCTACTACCTCAGCATACAAGCTATTTTGACTCAATGCCCCTATCCCTGCCAACGGGCAATGCCACCTCCTCCACAAGGTACCCCTCGTGCACATCCCCACGGTGACACGGGGAGGGTGTTACACTGCGGCATCCTGCTGGGGGTGCCACAGCCCCCCACAGCTGACAAGGGAGGGACTGGGGGCTCTGTTCTCGCGCTAAGTGCCCATTGTGCCTGCTGAATGACATCTGCCGGCTAGAAATAGACTTCAAATGGACCCACCGAGTCCTGAGCAAATGTACAGCTGGCCGCCAGCATGAAGTGACTTCAAAGCTCTGAGCTAGGCCCAAGGGGTCCAACATCCTCTTCCTCTGAGCTCTCCAACACCTGGGCTCAAGCAGCAGTCACTCTCAGGCGCTCCTTTTCCTGACCAGAGATGCTAAGACTTACACACCAGGGGCTGAAGGCAAGGCTGTGCCAAAAACATCAAAGTCAACTTCTATTTGCAACTGTACCTTTGAAGAAAGTGGAATATGCAGGACGTTAGCAGTGGTTTTAGAATAGCTGTGTTAAAAAGCATCAACTTCAACAACAGGAAACAAAGAATGGAAAGATCTGAAATCAAAGTTCTCCAACAGAGAATATGCTACAGCATGGGGCTCCAGTGATAAGGCTCGAACCACTAAAACAGCCACCTGAAAAAATACTTCATCAGGACGTCAGAGTGACCAGCCCTTACGGATTGTCGCCGCGTAGCGAAGGTGGTCTGAGGTCACCCCCTAGTTAACCTCCACATCAGCTGCTGGCAGGGCAGGAATGGGCAGATACCGTTCCTGCAGCACAACTGCTCCAAACCACAAGAAAGTAGATCTGACAACAATTAGACAGTGAGTCCAGGCTGCTGCTGATTTACTTTATCTGCTTACTGTCTCTGGAGTCTCTTCCTCCTGACATTGTTTATTTTTTTTCCTGTGTGTGTGTGTATGCACATACACACTATATATATATTTATACATACACGAAAGTATATATATACACATTTAATATAAAAGCAGGTGTATATAAACACATACAGGAAATGTTTAGAGGTGAGTACCATTTTCTTACTCTAGGTCTGTCTCTCGCTGCATTCACTAGTGACTCAAAGAGTGAGGCAGCAGTCCCTTGTTTGTTTTGACTGAGGCTTCTAGGATAAAAACATAAATAAACGCATGACGTGATGCAGAAAAGAATATTTAGGTTCAGAAATAACATGAGATGCAAAAGGCTTGTTTAAGTGCAGGGACTGGACGTGGGGAGGAGCCTGTATTTCCCTACACTGCAAGTATATCCTGTGCACAAAACAGCACTTGGACTCAAGGGGCAAGAGGACAAGGAGCAGAAGAGGTCTGACTTGCAGCTTATCTATGCCGCTGTTATTCCAGTGGTTGCAAGAGGGCTGCTCTTAATTTTTGTGCATATAAAGAAAGCCAGTCCTTTATCTGTCCTGCACACAGCTCAGTTAAAGCACAGAGAGGATGTCTGGGTTGTATTTCACAGAATTCACAGACGGGTAGAGGAAACACAGAATGTAAGAGGGAGAAATACGTCCACCCTCACCCTCTGCTCCATGGGCACACATGGCTGGACAACCTCCGGGGCTGCAGGCCCCAGTTCTTGAAGAAGGCAGCCTCGGACGCCCAGAACAGCGGCGCGCCGAGCTCACCTAACGCCTAATGGGAAGAGCAGCCTCCCGGCAGCAGCGCGCTTTCTCCTCTCCTGCTGCAGCTCCGCCGGCACACAGGGCTCAGGGCATACCCCAAAATGCTTCTGCTTCAGGACCACCTGGCACTGTCACCACGGTGCTAGAGAGCCCCTGGTGCCAGAGAGGCACTGCCATGCAAGGGAGGAGAAGGGATTTACAGCCCCACAGGACCAGGTTCATCTGGCTAGTGGCTCCACGCCAAAACCTGCAGCACTGAGCGCTTTGGCCCAGCCAGCTCGGTTTCTTAAGTCATTTCCCGGACTGAGAGAAAATGCAGAATTGCGCAAGGACTCCAGGCGGCTGGTGTCTCAGCACCATGTCACCTCAAGGCACAGGGTGCCGCTAAAGCAGTGTGCTGCCCAGCGGCCACAGGCAGCTCCGGCCTGGGTGTGGGGCCAGGCGGGACGTGGGCGCGCAGGGGAGAGCTCGCAGGCAGGGCTCTCACCTCCACAGCCGCACACGTAACCCACCCTTAGTGCACACACCCCTGTCCCTGGGGCTGGTAACGCAGCGAACAAAAGCTCTCCTGATGTTTGCAGAGATGTAGAAGGGGGTTAGGGACTCCTCGTCCTGACTGTTCCCCTTACCAATGCATCTGAATACATTAGAAAGCAAAATAAATCCAGCCAGTAAGGACTTTCTCAGGACACACCACAGCCACCTTACCGGCAATTAATCACAGAGCTAACTTGTTTCCCTTCTGCTGACAAATGCTTACACCAGCAGAGAACTGAGAGGCTGGTGTGAAGGCAACCAACCCTATAAAAGAACTGAGTTTGAACGGGGACCACATTCTTTAGCTTCTAGCAAATCCGGTGCGTCTGTGTCTCTGGCTTACTGGAGGATGCTCTTCATGCAATAATTAAAGAACTGTCTGTTTTGGGCAGCAAGAGCAATAACTGAGAGACAAGTCAATCGGGAGTCTTCTGAAGACTTCAAGAGACCCTGGGTCAAGTCCTGAGGGAGCAGGAAGTAAGCACGACTTATCTGTGAGATCAATGCTTCGTGTTCAGCAGCCTGCACAGAAAGCTGGCATCTACTCTGCAGCTCTGCTTACACGGTAGAAGTGTTGATACATTTTTATCCCAGGATCTTTAAATAGCCCTATGTTGTGTGAAAACCGTCACAGCCTTCACTGCATGTCCCAGGCAGGAGAGAGCAGAGCCCCAGCCCTGAACATCCCAAAGCCGTTGATATTTCAAACCTTCATCTGAGCTTAGCAGACAAGGTCCTTTATTTGCAGTGACAGAGGACTGCATTTCCCCGTGAGCTCATCATCTACCCCCTTGTGACATCACTGCAGACTATTTATCTAAGAAACCTGATAAACCCTTCAGGTTTTTTTGTGCATTTAAATCAATCCATCGTTGCTACAGATAAGCGGCCATTTGGGGTTATTTGAGTGCAAACTGCAGATAAGAAAACTGACTCCTGGAGGCTTTTGTCATCTCCTTTTGCAAGCGTTTGTTTCTGACCCTCTCAATACACAAGTTCTCTGTGAGGTTGTTCATCTGTGGGAAAGTACAGTGCTTGGGCAGTGGCTGGGGAATCTGCTCTGCCCTTGGGACTCCCAGAGCCTGAATTTGCTTGTCTCACTTGCATGGGTGAGTTGGTGGGTGGGTGCGTGTGTGGGCGTGAGTGCACGGCCCTGCTGCCAGCCCCCAGCCTTCCCCGAGCGCTCCTGCAGAGCGGGCTGAGGGCTGGGCAGCTGTTAGGTGGGCAATGCCCCTCTGGAAAAGGCTGTGACAGAATTTGGGAACTAGGAGCCTTGCATGACAAAAGGGATCCAGCTGTGTATCATCTTTTGTGAACTTAGAGCAAAATAGGTGGGAAGAGAGCCCTTTACCTTCTGCGTGCTGCAGTAAATAAACAGGGACCCTGTGATTTGACTAGGATAAAAGAGATTCAATTTCATTTGTGAGAATGGAACAGTACTGCAAGGTGGAGAGAAAGTTTTAGCCAGAAGTACAGGATTCACCCAGCAAGGTCTGATTCCTACAGCTCAGCTGTGTAGGAGCAACTACACCTCCTCACTCCCCTGCCCCCAGGCTGGTATTTATTACCTCCCCTAACAGAGTGAGCTGCCTCCGTGCACAGCAGCAGCGCGCAGGGCCATTCATCTGCAGCTCAGCCACAGCAGGCACAACCTTTCCACTGAATCCTATCTCACAGCCCCGGCCAGGTGGATTTCATGTGTATCCAATCAGTTTTTTCTCCTTTGCCAAATAACTTCAGAATACCCAGCTGGCACAAAGAGCTAATCTGCAAACAGCTGTTTCTGTGCACATATAAAGCTTGGGTATGAGCTGTAGCATGCTATGCTGGTTTTCAGCTAAGTTTTTTCAGCTCTTCAGGGACAGAAAGGAGCTATTCTGACCGTCCAGCACAAGCCTCCTGAAGAGCCCAGGTCAGTGCCTTCCCCTGTGATGCCTCAGCTACATTCCTGTCCTTTGCCATCACGGTCCAGGTAGTAATCAGAAGGGAGTGCCACGGTCACACGGGAATGAGGCAGTCCAACCTATTTCCTGATTTTCAGGATGAACAACTCCTTATACCACTTTACTCTTACACAGCATTTCCCAGAGGATGTATACCCATGCTACTAGATGAAACAATTGCAGCCTGCTCTGCCAGTAACCCACACCATAGGACACACAACTAGTTTTCCTTCCTCCATGCTGCAAGCCTTTGAGCAGCACTTATCCCTAATGCCAGTTTAGGGCCTAGCATGTTAGGACCTCTGAAAAGATCCTCGAAATAGCAGTCATCATGATAAGCTACTCCTCATTAACTAATGAACCTTTTCAAAAACCTCATAGAAGTTCTGCTTCCTTCAAACGCACCAGAGCAGACAGTCCTGGCACTTGACTATGAAGGGTCTGTCCTAGACTGCAGGAACTATTACACCTGCTAAACCCCCCGCACTTCTCAGTAGGACATACAAGTGCCACAGCCACCCCCCTAGCATTTCCCCTGACTCAAACAATTTAATTGAGCATTGAAAATAATCAATTACAAATCATTTGCAGCAGCTGAACTGCTAATTCTCATCATCTGCTGAGCTTTTTTTCCCCTACAGATGTAAGCACAGGGGGTCTATTCCGTTATTTTTCGGTCTGTTTTTCCAAGCTGACTGAGTCTGCACCCTTCCTCCTGACCACCACGCTAGCCATCAAGGGAACATCTAACGCATCCTTGTATTTTTTGTGGCTATAATACGTTAACTCAATTCGTCGGGGCATGTATATTTCCTGAGGAGAGTGTAAAGGAAAGGAACATCTCTTCCAGGGGTGTGTAAGGCTGCGGTGCTGGACCTCTCAGGCTGCGTTCCCCCACTACCACACAAGTAAGATGGAGTTTCTCCTCTCTCCTGAGCAGCCAAATAAATAAAGTAAAGAAAAGGCTATTTTAACATGTTTGTAATTGTGGCTTTATCCTAGAAGGTAAGACACCCTGGGGAAAAAAACTGACGGGTATTTATTATTTCTGCAACTCCTGGTATTCCTATTACCTGTTATTTTGGTGTCTTTTTGATTTCTCTGCATGTAATTGGCTCTAAACATATATACCTTTGAAGCACCTATTAAAAAGAAAGCATTAAATAAAAATAGCCTGTCCAGCAGACGTACACTGTGATGACTTTGCTAAGTGTTGTGCCTGTTCGCTATTTACAAGCTTCTCCCCTGCCCTTGCAGCAGGAATGCTGTAGGTAGGACTAAAGGAAGCAACAAAACAAGAACAAAAGCCAGGTTTCCCTGGCAGCACAACTGATGTGCCTTTCTAATGCGTCGCCTTATCTGCCTCACAGAGTAGCGATAGCCCCTTGCAGAAGAGAAAAATAAATTACACCGCAATTAAGCACTTTTATTCTGCTTTTCTTGTGTTCCCAGTGAGGGAAGGCTGTGTCATTCCACCTGCATCCATTTAGAGAGAAGTGCACGCCTGCTTACTGAGAGCCTTGGACACTTGGAAATATTCCACAGGGCAGAAAAGTCCTTAAGATCTGTGCAGCCAGCCACCCGATACATTTCAGTCTGTAAAGTTACATGGTCATTTCTTCATTTGCTCCAGGTGGGGGCAAAGCCCCACGTTCCTATTTCCTGGTTTCTGTGTTGTCCTCACCCCTCCTCTTACTTTCTTGCACAGCTCTAACCTCGGCTTCCAGGATTACCCAGGGGCCTTTCTCTGAGGTGAAAGTTGCTGTACGAATAACAACTGAAAGTCAAAGTTCAGGCTCTTTTCTCAGCTCAGCTGCTAATGCAACCATTTATTTTTTCTTCCCCTCTTTAATTCCCAGCTGCTTCTCTGGGAGGAAGCCCCTGTGTTTGGGGATGTTGGTTTGTGCTGACTGCAAGAGCCTGGATAACTCAATTCATGGAACGAGCGTAAGAGGGGACGACCCTTCATTTCCAGCCTGCCTCTGAATGATTGTGTGGCCTAACACAATCAGTTGGGCTGCCCGTGCATAATCTATCAGATGCGTCAGGTAACTCTTGTGGCTAACTGCATCCCCCAAACGTAGCTTTTCTTATGGGAACGTGTGAGAACTTCTCTCCAGTGCCTGATCAGTACCAACGTCAAGTGAACGCTTGGAACTTTCATCACAAGATTCCCCAAACATGTCAGGACTTAATTATCTGCAACATCTGTACTCCTCTATGACATTTGTCTGAAACCGATAAATACATTATTAGCGATCCCCACAAGCTGACTTGATCTGCCCAGTATTTCATAAACAGAGGCAGTGTACCACAGGGAACTGGAGGTTGTGCATCTCTGTGGCACGCTCTGCTGCACCTTTATGTCTCAGGCACTTAGCGGTTTGGCCTGAGAACTGTCTGCGTAATGACTAATGTAATCAGAAGTCAGTCTCGACTAGACCCTCTACACATCGCTACATGAAAGGGGAAAAAAAAGCATTAAGTCTGGGCTGCTAAAAGCTAGGTTGAAATCCTCTGAGCACATCCCAGTAACAACAATTAACAGGGCTGGATGTCTCCTGTCATAGCCTATTCCCAGCCCTCCCTACACTGCTGGACTAAGCAAAGCAGCCTGTTTGTTTTTCTAGCACAAGCTGACCTTCTGTGCAGTCGATATCTAAAACACATTGTCTGAGAAGAGGGAGTTCGCAACACTGAATTATGCAATTATATGAGTGCACCCAAGCGTTTAGCAATGCAGACTGCATCCAGCCCTGCTGACTAGCTGTGATTTTCAGATCCATTGGAACCGGCATGTCTTGAAATGTGAATTCTTTGCAGATGGCTGTGTCTGCTGTAGGCAAAACTCTACTATGATATTCTAAGCAGTTCTCCTATTGTATAGCTCTGGGGCATGTGAGAGAGGGAAAGATGTGAGCAGAAAGACATTTGCAGCTCCAGTTCTGTTGTTTTTCAGATGGGCCGGGGCTGATAAGAGGAGCTGGGAATATTTCTGTAGCACCCTTTCCGACTGTGAAACTTCCAGATTCAAGGGTATCGAGGGGTCAGGATGTAGAGAAAGTACAGAGAGCAATGACTTGCTAAAATTCTTACCTTCAAAGCATATTTGAACAGCACATGCTATTTTGAAAACATCATGGAGAGCCAACAAGTGCTGAAACTCTACAGGCATATAGCTTTGTAGCAGAACTGTAGAATGGAAAGGGACCATATGGGTTCTCTCATAGCTTGCATACCTACATAAAATTATTAGCAAGTCCAATATCCTGATTATCCTTCATGGAAACATTTGTATGCTTGTGGTTTTGATGATCAGATTCCCTATTTCAAATGTTTTGAAATAAAAAAAAAATGTTTAGGGTTAATTACTGTGTTTATAGTTTGGGGTGCGTGTCTTTTTGGTTTTCATGTTTTGGTAAAAAACCAAAAAAAAGAGGCAATATTACTGAGCTGTGCCTTTTAGATTTGGAGGAGTTTACATATCTCAGAGATGGTGCAGAACTGCAGAGCTAACAGGTTGAAACTGAAAAGACATTCATGGACAGACGGGAGCTGGAGATATTCCATTCCGAATAGCCATGAATACAATCCCATCAAAGAAAAAGAAACAAAAAGAAGCACTTAGATCTAGTATTTTTAAGTTCTGGCTTCATTTTAGCTCAGTGAACACTCGGAGAAATTCCACTAAACCAGTGGACATTATTTTTCTATTGTACCACTGTAATGGTCAAAACCTGACCGATAGAAAAGGAATCTGGGAAGCACAGATATGAATCAGATCTATCCGTTTTCATCCTTGTAATTTTAAATCTTAAGTGCTCTGTATAGTTTTAATAGATGTGTCAGACAGAGGACCCCATTATCATCTCTGCTTTATGGGCAAGCTACCCGATTAGATGATTTGCCCAGGGCTGTAGTACTTTCTGAAAGAGCCAAGAACTGAACCAGACTGGTCCAGTCTCAACGTCTCAACCACAGCCTTCTTTGAAATGGTTTCTGAAATCATGACTATACTGTCTGGAAGCCAAACTACTAGAAGCACATATTCCCAGTAAACTGAAAGCTACAGTTAGGGGCTCTTTCCTTGCACTACTGAAAACCTTTTGGAATATTTCCCTTAATTCTTCAGGGCATAAAGACACATTCTGGCTTGAAGAGGAGACAGAATTACCAAGACGAATCTTGGTTTTGAAAGCAGTTTTCAATTTTTATTGAACAGGACTTTCCCATGGGAAAGAAATACAGTGTGCTGCTTCATGCCAATATCTCCGTTTCCTATAACTATAATTTTATTCATAGAGAAGAAGGGGGTTCATCTGAGCAAAGAACAAACAGAAACTGCATCGAATGGTGGAAACATGAGCACCTGAGATGTGAGAGACACCATGCTAATCCATTGATTCTTTAGGCCAGGTAGCTGACCTAGTTGCTTCCTCGTACTGCTTTCCTCTCACAGCTCAGTGTTATGCTTTGGGCTACTCCAGCTGCGTCAGTAAATTATAGATGAGGAGGTCTGCCGCAAACATGTTGCAGTTGTGTAATGCAAGCAACCAGAAACGGCAAAAGCTCTCAACTCAGAATCTCTTGTGGAGTGTTTGGAAATGCATTGGCTATAAAAAGAGCTGAAAATAAAAACAAGGAAGGAAACAGGAGTGGCATGCAGATGGCTGTTGTAGGACTGGTGTCACTCGACTGCAATCAGAAAAAAATTCCTCCCTGTTTTTTTAGATAGCTTTTCAAAGAGGATGTGTTTGTATTACTTCCTGGCACGGGGGGTGCTGTTATCAGTGCGTATGACGAGAAAGCATTCCAGAGAGGAAAAGGCCTGTGTAAACTGGTTGTCATCCCCAACTGCGGACTGATCCAACTTTCCAAAAGCCTCTTCATGATGGTGAAGCTAGGCTAAGACTATAATTTCACTCTCTTCTTTTCCTCCTGGTGACTGTTTCCAAGCTCCTGTAGCATCTGTCACGTAAGAGTCACAGGAAAGCTTTATTTTCTTAATTTTTATTATTTTTTTTTATTTTCTAAATTTTTATTTCTTTTTTTTTTCTTCAAATTTTTTGCCTTCACAGAGATTTGCTTCTCCCCAGATAGTACGCTCAGAAAATACAGTGGCACCCAGCTTCAGGCTCTGCAGTTAGAATTCCTGCCTTCTCAGTCAGAAGCTGGGAATCGTGCACTATTTAGTGATGTACAGGTCATTTAGCCTCATGGCCTCTGCTCAGAACCTGATCACAGGCTAGCCAAAGTCAAGGGCAGTTTCTCCTCCAGTTTAAATTGGACCTATGCAGCTCCTTCCAGACACACTGAAAAGATCAGTGCCCTATGGAAGAATGAAGTCTTCTGTATTAGCTTTTTCCTTTTTTTTTTTTTTTTTAATGAAAATGACCCACTGTTAGGGGTGCAGAAGGATCATTCCAATGTCAAAAGCTGGGCTTCTGCCACCTTTCTTACTGTAATGGAGACTACACAGAGAGATAAAATGTACTGTAACATACTCTGATTTAGCAAAACACTTCACCCTCTGCAGATACGTGTTCCTTTCCAAGGCAGCACCTGAAAGTGTGCTTAGGCAAAGCCTGTGCAGTGGCAATTAAAAACAGTACTAACTTGACTTCAGCGTAAATGCTTCTGTTGTATTGACTGCTATGGCACTGTAATATGGACTTAAAATTAACTTTGTGCTTATGCAACGTCCTGAAGAAAACACTTTCCTGTGCTGGGACCTCTGTCCCTATTGTGATCCAATGCTCAGGCCTCATCAGGTGGTATTCCCCATCAGAAAACAATGGGGACTTTTACCTTGTGAACTGCAGAAGCAAGCAGAAGCTGATTATTTCTCAGCTGGATGAATTCTTTCAGTTCTGCAGTGAGAGCAGAGGTAAATAAACTTGCTGCTGGATCAGGAAAAACTAGGCTCAGATATGGAGGAAAGTGGTAGGAGTTTACTTTGACCTTTCCTGTACATTCGTCTTCCATGAATGCAAAACAGTTTCCTACTTGGTGCTGCGGAGCGAGAGCCAGAATTTTCAAAACTTTGGCTCAGTTCCTGCTAGTGTTCATGTTCTGCTTATCTTGCTTCCGGGGCAAAACCATTTCCAGAGAGAGTGTTACTGTGAAAGTTGATGATTGTGATGGAAACTGAGGAAGAAGAGTTACCAGAAAACCAACAGACTGAATTCAAATGCTGATAAGTACTAGCCAGGACCTTTCTCTCTCCAGAAATTACTACCAAGATTAGAGTGTGCCTTTGAGCAGAAACGGGGGCAGCTGAGCTCTACCACTAGCGGCTACTGACAGAAATAGGGTAGTGAGACGGGCTGTGCTTTCTAGCACTTTGTCTAAAGCGTTTTTTGTTTTTTTGTTTTTTTTTTTCTAAAATCAGAGCGCTGCCAGTCATCCCAGGTATCTGTACAAACTCTGCTCTGCTGGGAAGCAGGCAGAAGAGCAGGGCTGCAGGACTGAGATTGTGGTGGAACTGCAGCGTGCCCACACCAGACACAGACCAAGGCTTCAGAATGCAGGTTGGGAATAAAGCCTGTCCACAGAGAAGTGACAGATTGTTCAGGGCTAGCTTTCTCAGTCCCCTTGTTGTATATGTGCCCTGCACTGTCTGCTAGTGTCTGTTGCAGGAAAAAGATACATAAAACGCTAAGGTTAGTAAAAGAGTCCACACAAGTCCAAAGCTTTTTGGCACTAAAAAAAAACAAGGGATCAAAATTCACCTTTCTAGGTGTATGGTTTCAAATTGTCTCTTTTTGTCTGAAATGCTCTGTTGTGTGAGACTTTATTCCTATCATGACTAAAGGTTTAGGAATATCATACATGATAACTACAGAACCAGAACAGAGAACATTTTTATTATGGTATCCTTCAAAATCAGAAACTTAAATGTAAATGTAAAAAACATGCTTATTGGATTTTATAGACTTCTACTGTGTCTGAGTAGAACATGTGTTTCACTATTTCCTGCAACATCATCAGAAAAAGATTTATCTGCATGTACATTTGTGCTTGGTGAGTAGTTTGGGTAGGGACTATTTGGGGGTTGAAAAGTTAAGTATATGCACAAAGCCTTGGCTCTTTACACTGAGACAAATGTTTCCATTCAAAGAAGTTTTGCATAGTCTTGTACAGAAAGTTTAGGCTATCATTACTTCGTGCACTCATGCTAATGTAGGGTGTTAGCTGGTTAATTTGTGGATGTACTAAGTAGCTTAAATATGGTATGACTACTCTAATCCGAAGTCTGAACTGTATGCAGAGTTCAAGCAGGGATTTGGGTAGTACATGCCCTTTAAGGTGACTTTCAGAAGAAAAAATAAAAAAAAAAGAATTATAAATGTTTGTTTGCTTAGAACTGAGATGTACCAAAATAGCCTTAAGGGATTTTAAGGATGTCTCTTTTCATTTTGCTTTCACCTCACCAACTCCCATTTGACCAGAATTGTTTGCTATATATAAATCTTCTATCAGGTGAAGACCCCTCGTACAAATGTCTAGTGACTGCTCACACCTGAATGGGAAGGGAGCGTCATTCTGCGAATATGAACAGTACCGTACTGGCTTCTCTTCATGCTACCACAATCAAGACAACAAATAATTTGCAACTCCCAGTGGCTCACAAATCAAGACATAAACCTCCCTCACATCAAGCTTTTGGCCTGCAAATCATCACAGAGTAAACTGAGAAGTTCTCTTAATTCTAGTTAAGAAGAAAGTTTCTTCATACTGCTTTTATTTTCATTTTCATTTGAGTCTGACTTATCCTCTCCCTCTAGGCTTTTTTTTTTTTTTAATGCAGTGGTCCAGTGGATGCTCTTTCGTGGTTTCTATGTGCCCTTCAATATTTTCCTCTTACGCTTGAATCTCAGTCCATTGGCTACCTTGAGCCCTGACCCAGTTTTGTACAGCACGGCGCACAGAACCCTTATTCCTTAGTGACCACCACGGACTAGAACAGAGCCCTGCACACTGTTTACATCGCAGCTTTGAGTCTCTCGGTACTAGTCTGCCATACAGAATGAAAGGAAGGGGTTAAGTTTTCTTGTTAGTTCTGAAAAGTAGGGTGCCAGTGTGATCCAAAATTAAAGTGAGAAAGAACCAGAACGCAGTTGTTTAGGACATACATTTTCTGTAGATCTCCCATTGCCTTTTCCCTTCAAAATCCCACTTGGTTTCTAACATATATTATAGTTGTTATACCATGACATAGAATTCTAATTAAGAACATTCAAGTAACATCATAAAATCTGCTACACCAGAAACCACGATTCTCCCTGTAAATATGTGCCTCTTAGCGCTACAATAATCCATGCAAAAAAAGAAAAAATGCCAGACCCTAATCAGCCCACTGCAGGGATAGGTCATGAACACGTTTATCTTTCCTCTCACAAGCCTCCCCTGGATAAAGGAAATGCCCTAATACTCAAGGCATCTTGGACACCAGATGGCTGATTATTAGACATTTTATGAAGAGGAAGGAAGTAAAGAGAAACAGCCTGAATTTTCATGGTACTGTAGGGACAGTGGAAAGGAAGGCAGAATGAGGACCTCATCCAAAACACACTGACTGGGAAGACACTGATTTCAAAGGACTTTGAATCAGAAAGAACAAACATCTGTGTTTGTTTTTCCTTCTGCAGATTAATCCTCAGCTCACCAAGGGGTAGAATAATTGATAGGTGAATATAATGTCCTTTCTATTATCATCACTGTAATGACTTGAACCATTCTGAGCTGAACCATTTTTAATTTCCGGGGGACAGGTTTGAGTTTTTAAATATTCACAATAATGTTATAAGCTTTCTTTAGACTATCCACTGGTTTTTCATAGACCTAGTCTCCAAGAGCCTGCCTCAGGGAGCAGGAGCGTGCTGCGAGGCCAGGAGGAGCCCTAGGACACGCAGGCGGTGCTTGCAGAATTCTGCCTTCCAGAAGAAAGGACTCAATAGGCAACGCCTACTGGATGCATTTGGGCTCATCCTCTACTAATGTAAGTCGATCTAATCTGTTTTACCCTGGCAGAAGTAACTGATGAGGTAGGTAAATTATGCCATGCCTTCAGCTACACACACAGCACTATAGGTTAAAATAAGGAAAATATACTGTAATCATATTTACCAGAATATTGAGAGTATCCAAAAGAGACTAGAATGAATATATGTGAATACATATCACTTGTGTAAGAAGAGTCATTCTTCCTTAGTTGAACTTTTAGAAAACTCTGAAAGCCAGCTCCTTCCATGTCTACCTGCCACAGGGTTCTAGCAGCTCTCCTAAAGCAGAGATGTTGATCTATCCAAGCTCTCCCCAGAGGTGTCTACCTGAGCTAAAAGGCACATGCGCCAGAATGCTTAGGGCAATGAGACTTCATGGCTACTTCACAAGTGGAAGACAGCAGTAATTTCTCCAAGGTCACACCATGCACAATGGAGGGACACAGCTACTTCAGATGTGCAGATGAATCTTGGGAAGAATGCAGACGTCAAACGTCGGTCTCTGTGGTCCTTCTCCACCCATGGAATGGGATGTGGACTAGCCAGCAGGCCCTGCTGCTCCCAGTACAGCCTTCTTGCTAGCTATGTGATGAGAGACTTAATGAATGATTTGAGAAATGTATGTGGCCACCCCACTTCTGAGGCATTGCACATGCAGATGTAGAAGCAGAGTTGCAGAACTGGAAGTGAGGCCTCCCACAGAACAGTGTAAGAATTAGTGGTAAGATGTCTTTCCACAAAGAAGGGGCTGCAGCAGGAAAGGACAATTTATTATTATTATTAATTTTCCTTTTGCCATTGAAACTGTCATGGAGACAGAGTTTTGCGGGTAGGAATATGGCATACAGGGGTGTGAAGAGTTGGTTTTTGTTTTTTTTTTTCATTTTGCTTATCAACATAACTACGCTGCCAAAACACTGAAGTACAGGATCAGCCTTACTCGGGGTGTACACAGCAGACCCTCGACTCATGTCCCTTCTATAGGCTTCTCACATGAAACAAACACAAGAGTGCAGGGTACAACATGAATAGATGATTAATGTGTCAAACTCTTTTCCCTTTGCTTAGAACAAGAAGAAAGGCCTTGGGGGAATGAAGCTAACAGTCATGTGGGGTAACAGCTCTGAAAAATATCATGGGCTTTGGGACTTTTACAAAAAGGTGTAAGAGGGGCTGTTGTGATGTAGCTCAGTAAAATGCGCTAATGACAGAGGCAGTGGCAAAAACAACTAAAACCTTCAGCTGGGGCCGAGACTCAGAGCCGTAATCTCCTTATGCAATACACTTGACAAAGCTCCCTTGTGGAACATGAGCCTGCTTTTTCCACCACAGCATATACCCCCTCCCTTGACATACTGTGGGTTATTGAGCTTTATCTCTTTATTTTTTATTTTTATTCCTGTAACATTTTACAAAATAAGCTGGTTCTTCTGATGCAGATAAAACAAACATGGGGAAGCTCTGCTTGCAGAGGGGTGGGTATGCCTGTCTGATGTGAAGCACAGCAGATCACCTGCTGCAGTGTTTTGAGAGGTAAAACTGCCTAATCATTTTTGATTATCCATGTGTTGTTTTGTTAACCAAATATTTGTCTTTTTGCCTCACACAAACATCTAATGCCAATATACAAATTGCACAAGGGGATTATGCCAGCGTGAGTCAATCTTGGGTGTGTTTATCCGTGGAGAGACACAACCCTCTGTTTTTAGAGGCGGGTGTTACTTATCCTTGTTAGACCTATGAATATCTCTCGCCAACAAAATTTGTCACTTTTCCCTGCTGGCATATCTGCTGCTATAACAAACCCTGCAGACTGGCAGGCCTCCAAGTGGGGTGGGGGCTAAATCCTCTGTGACTATCGTTATTGAGTATTTACATTACAGCAGAGCTTAGAGGCTTATAGCCGAGATTCAGGCGTTGCTGTGCAAGCAGACAGTAAGACACTTCCTGCCCCAAACAGCTTATAGTCTAAACAGAATAGTCTGGTACTAAATAGCAGAGAAAAGGCAGTATTATTGCAACACAGCTAGGTCTGCAAAAACCATGAGATTTTTCTAAAAATAAATGTTAAGTCTTTGTATTTGTATTCCAGACTATTCAAATTTGTATTTTCAAGCTTTCTTAGTCCTTAAAGCTAGACATTTTTTGTTTGCTGTAACAGCTACAACTCTTGCTTACTCACATGACTCCAGGAGGTGAGGTCTTTTAAGATGGAACACATCATCCCAATGATTTCCTTCCAATCCTATTTCAAAGTTCCCTTCTGCTGACCTGTGTAAAGAAAACATTGATTGCAGCTACACAGCTGGACTCCCTTGTCTTCTTTTTGTGGAGCAAGAATTGTTTTTATTATATTGCCCAAGCACAAGAGTTTTCTCCCACCAGTACAACTAAGTTTTAAGAATAACAGTAATTTAATTTTCACATCCCTTTCTCCGTTATTCTCAGTGTACAGTTCAGATACCTGTATCCACCCATGGTCTCATTGGTAAATATTACTGTCAAACCTGAATATTGACTGTTCCATCCCTTGCTTTTGGCCTTGCTATTTTAAGTGGCAGAAGATCCCTACAAATTCCTGGGTTTTCTGATGACAGTTGATACAAAAGAAGGAAAAAAATATGTAGGCAGAAAGAAATGGGTGCTTTGCCTGCTCTAACTTGGCCTTTATTGTAATTAGTGCATTGAACCCACCAAACAGGCAGCTGAACAGGAAAAAGTTTGTGGGAGAAGTGGACCTATGCTAAGCATTTTATTAGTGGTGTAGGGCCAAATCTTGAACTGGTATGAATTGGTTTGGTTCGGTTACAGGCAATGGAGATGTTTAAACTGAGGAAAACGGTGAGGATTTGTCCCATGAACACTACCTCACCACCTTCATTTTCTCTGTAAATCCTAAAAAGAAAATCCAGCAGCATGTCTAAAAATAGGACCAAAGTTTCTTAACTTCACAGCAGACAAGCATGCCAGAACCACCGAGTATTATTGTGCTGTGCAGCAAAGAGAAAGGAATACTCATACTGCCTGTGTAGGAGGAAGCCTTTGAGGGGAAAATCATTGATAATAAAGGCCTCTTTTATCTGAAACACCTAACATTTCAGCTCTTCAAATCCCAACACTGCATTTTCTTCAAACAGGTTTCTATTACCTGTGTTAAACACATCAAACTGAGTAATTCAGTCTCATCATCTAAATTCAGTGTTGTGATAGCTGAATGAAACTGGGACAAGCTAGCTAAAAAGGTAATAGAAGCCTTTGATAAAAGCAGCATGTGAAATGCATCAGCGCTTTTCTTCCTTTGAAAAAAACCTCTCTGCTTTTCTCCCGTGAGCTTATGTTACTGAGGTGAAGACCCTTGATAAAGTCTATGGGGCAGCATTCGCTGGAGGTGATTAGCAAGATTAGGACTTTACTGTGGCAGTCAGTAAGGGAAAATCCTTGTCCCACAAAACTTAGTCTGTGCAGGCAAGAGATGGGGAACAGGGAGGAAGACAAATCCTTTTAGTTCTTAGGTCAGTGGCTGAAACAAGCTTTTAACAGTTCTCTCTGACCCAGTTTAGGTACTCCTCATTTTATTGTTGTTTTCAGAACTATTGTTGGTTTTTGATATGCAATAAAGACCACTGTACACATCAGACCGAAGTACACAATGTGCGGCTCCCCTGATTCAAGAGAAAATATGGTGGTTTTCCTCTGTAGGATGCAGGTCTTATGTCTATCCTCCCCACCCTCTATACTGTACATTCAAGTCCTAGCAAGTGCCTCAATAAATGCATAACATACGTCATTAAAAAGGTCACCTCCACGAACGTTTGGGCAAAAGAGTTCAGCGTGCTAATATGGCCCTTCCACCAATGTTCAGCCATTGTATTTCTCTTTTCACACCCTCTAAGAAAACTAAGTATTTTTATCCCTCTTTTTCTTATAGACAGACAAATTATCAAGATTACACATGAAATCTGTGGTGAAACAGCAATCTGAATTTAGTTGCCAATAGACATGCTTTCTTCCCATTTCTTTCTGTATCTTCAAGGCAAAGACCATGAAAAAAAAAACAGCAGGAATAACACTAGAATTTTAAATTGTACAAGATGCAAGATGCTGGGAAACACTTCTCACAAGGCACAAGTACAAATGAAGCTGAAATCACCTTTTTTCCCCGACTCTGAGTTGCATTCTCCCATTCACACTTTCAATATAGACCTCTTGAAAACAGTGTGTTTAAGGAATTAAATAAAGGCCTCAAAATGTATGTGTGTGTGGGTGTGTGAGGAATGGAATCTGTGTCCCATAAGAACTGCTCTGTCATGCTTGATTTTGTGGGGCTGGAATAAGGGATACGCCTCTTGTGAATTCCTGCTGGCCTCATCCATGAAATCTCAAAAATTACACTCCCTTCCCACCCCCACGTTCCCAAGCACCCTGCTCCTGGCACCTCAGCATCACGTCTGCTCAGCGCCCACCCCGTGTGATGCACGCTGCAGCTCTGCAGCACGCCCGAGGTTGCAGTCCTGTGCTACTGCAGCTCTGGGGTTCGCCTCGGCCTGACAGTGGTTCCCTGGTGTAGGTGTGCATCTCCGTGTCTGTTCTTTCCGCCTTGCTGCTGGAGTCAGAGCAGCTAGCTAGGGAGAGAACAGCTCACTTGCGTGTAACCTGCTTCCGCAGAGGAGCACTCAAGAGATTCTCCATTTCCCCCATGCACGCACCAGCCTCATGAACACGCGAGCCAGCAAGCGATGCTGAGCAGGGACACGAAGGCACGTCGAGTGCAGTGTTTAGTCAGCACATTTTTCCATACAGCCCTGGAGGGCAGTCTTGTACGCCGGGACTGGAATGCTGCCCACTTATGGCAGCCAGTTAATGAGGCCGGCACTCCCAACGCAGTAAACTCTTGCAGAGAATGCCAAATATCTTGTGATGCACAGCCCACATTTTTCCTGGTTTGCTTTCTTATGCAATAAACCTTGCTTACTGTCTATTGGCAAATGGATGTTCTCAGGCAGGTATACAAAGAATGCCTGTGAGAATAATACCCTTGTTAATAACATTGCTTAGATGCACAGGCACCTGTACTTGAGGATTTCAGTCTGTCAGACTTCTAAACTATAATTTCCAGTGCTAAATTTCCAGCGTTCCTAAGAGGAGGGGAGCAGATACAGACTTTTTCATAAGGTTGGAATGATGGAGGTAATAAACAAAATAAGTGACTTTCCCAAAACCACAGGACGTATCACATGGCAAACTAATTAAACCCTAATCCAGCAAAGCCCTTAGTATATATAAAATTTACATGAGCATGTGAATAATGGCAATGGAATCAAATACTTAGCCTGATCCACCTGCTTAAGAAAATTACTGAACAGTTTATGCCACACTACTCGATGCAAATGCAGCCAAGCTAACAGATATACCAATACCCATCCAATCATGAGAAAAACAGCTGTGTCAACAGATTTGCCCTGCTCCACTGCCTCACGCCCTATATTCATAGTGTATTCCCTCCTTTTTTGCATAAAACTCTTTACTGTATTGCCACATGTGGCTCGGGTATCATTTTAGCTTTTAAAATCTGGTGTCAATCTCTCACAAATTAAAGAGGCAATCTTCTGCCAGCAGGGTGCAACTAAATTGTCCTTCTGGATCCCTCACATGAGACGAACAGCCGTCACCCTGCTAATAGCGGGGAGGCATTATTCCTGCAGTGACATCTCCTACCTACCGCAATACATCGGCCCTGTGCAGGTCCCCAGGCAGCCAGGACTCGCAGCTCCCCGCACCGGCTTCCTCGAGGTCCTGTGCTGAAAGCTTTGTCCACGGCGGTTCCACAAGGCCGTAATAAATTTCCCTCCTATTCATGATATGAGTGAACCCGTACAACTCCTGCACTCGAGTGTTTATATTCACTACAAGATGTTTATAATAATGCCCACTTCATGTGCTAGACCTGCACTTATTCTTTACTAGGTAGACGTTTATGTCAAATAAAACATGTATCTGGCCGATTTATAGAACATCTGGGAAAGGCTACTTCAGGAGAGCACTCTACGGCCTTAGTAGGCAACTTGGTTATGGCGAGAACATGGCTGGTATTTATTTTACACCGTGGTGTAGCGTTTTACACCGTATTTTACACCGTGGTGTAACGGCAGAGCCCTGTCAGTGAGGGCCCGGCTCCTCTCCTCACACCGTGACAGGCTGAAAACACACTTCTGATGCCGTTTTTAACCTTCGCTAACCTCCTCACAGCGTTTGGCACCCCCAGGTGCAGGAATGGCCGGAGCCCTGGCCCACGGCAGGGCGCTGCGGCCGCCCGGCACCGCCCCTCAGGTGCTGAGGTGAAGGGGCCGCCCCGCGCCGGTGCCTCCCGCTCGGGCGGGCCTGCGCCAGGGCCCCCTCAGGGCTCGCTCACGGCTCCCTCAGCGCGAGGCCGGCACGGCGGCGGGGCCGAGGGGCTCTGCGGGGGACCGAGAGGGCAGCGGGGAGCTGAGGCGGGCCGGCCGCAGGCGAAGCCGGGCCCCGTGCCTGTCACTGCGCGGCGACAGCCCGGGGAGAGCCGCGCTGAGGCGAGGCGGGGCGGGGCGGGGCGGGGCGAGCCGCCGCCTTCCCGCCTTCCCTCCCTCCCTGCCGCCCGCCTTCCCTCTCAGCCCGCCCGCCGCTCCCCCCGCCGCCGCCGCCTCTCCTCGCCGGCCTCCCGATGCCGAGGAATGGATAGAGCGGCTGCCCTGCGAGCCGCCGGCATGCTGGAGAGGAAGGAGCGGAGCGGCGGCGAGGCGGCGGCGGCCGGCGGCGGCGCGGGGCCCCGGGCGGGTGCGGGTGCGGGTCCGTGTCCGGCGGCGCGGGGCTTGCCGGCCGTGCGGAGCACGCTGCAGCAGTGCGGGCTGCTCCAGGACCTCATCGACATCTCGCTGTCCAACCTGCGCGGGCTCCGCACCAAGTGCGCCGCCTCCAACGACCTCACCCAGCAGGAGATCCGCACCCTGGAGGTACGGGGCCGGGGTGCGGGGGGAGGGGGGGGTGTCCGCAGCGGGGGCCCGAGGCCTGCCCCCTCCCCGCCGCCTCCCCCGGCCCCGGGGCGCTCCTTGCCCCTGCCCCGCCGGACGGGGGCGGCGGGGGGGCGGCCGCGGGGCCCGGCGGGCGCTGCCAGCGACCCCCGGCCGGGGGCATCCCGCGGGCTGCCGGTGCCGGGAGGGCGGAGGCGGGGGCCGGCAGCCGGGGACAGGTGCGGGGAGCGCCGGGCCCGCGGGGAGGGAGGGTGGGGGGGGGCCGCGTTTCGCTGCCGTGCGCGCGCTGCGCGGCCCCGCGGCCCTCCGGCGGCGCTCGGCCTCCCCGCGGGGCGGGGGGGGGGGGGGGGGGGGGGGACACCGGCGGAGGCTGGGGGCTGCCCCGGGCGGGCCGAGGTGTGCCCAGGTCGCTGGGTGTGCTCCCGGGGCGCCCTTCCAGGCCCGCCGCTCGGCCCCGGCTCGGTTTGCCGATCGGAGCCCGCCCTGTTCGCCCCGGTGCGGCGGGCGAGCAGCGTCGCGGCCCGTGTGGGAGAGAGGTCGTGCTGCTCGGGGAGGTTCTGTGACACTGTTCGTGCACCAGACGCGCGGTGCTCCCGGATGAGGGCTGAGTCTGCACACGGGTCTGCGCGAGTATTTAGAAAGGGAATTTGGAGTTGGTTTTGTTTGGTTCGTTTGAGCTTTAGGTGCTTAATAACCCCCCGTGTTTCGCCTCGTGTGCAGGTGATGCTGCTCTGGGCAGAGCAAGCGGTTCCCACCCAGCGCCGTCCTTGAGCAGGAGCCTCACGTGAAGGCCCGTGGTCCCTTCCTCTAGCCTGACGCTGGGGGCCATCGAGCTAGAGCATCAGGCTCAAGGAAGGAAAATCCTTACAACCGCGTAGCTCTAACAAACACACGTGCTGTAAAACCCATCGCTTAAGAAATGAAGGCTGGAAAAAAATTGTGAAACAATAGGTGGTAGCTCTTGGTACTGCCTCTTAGAAATCTATCATTCTTCCTTCTCTTCTTCCTCTGCTTTATTTTTTATTTTTTTAATTTGGAGTGCTCTTTTTCCTCCTGCCACCTCCAAATAGCCTTCAAAAGGCTATTCTTTCTGAAACAATATTTATGTAGGCTTTTGGCAACCCTACTGACTGTCTTTTCAATGCTTACACAATGTAAATCACCATCAGTTTGGAAAATGATCATTAGTATTTTGCTGGTGGGCCCATTCTAAAAGGAAACCTTTATTTAAAAAGTTTAAAGGCCTGCTGTCATCTTCAGGTTGTTCTTAAAGCAACAAAAACAGCTTCTGCTGATGGCTGCCAAGTGTGTGCGCGCGTTCCTTTTGAACGTTTATCTGCTTAAATAAACGGGTTCCACATTCAATAGTGGTCGTAAAATTTGTCCCTCATCAGAAAAAAAATCCTCTGATGCACTGTCCAGTGTATGATTTCTCTGGGAACTGAACCAAGAACTGGATCTCTGCCAGCCCATGAAGCTCCAGGAAGGGGCACGGGCTCTGCCCTTTGCTCCGTGCCGTTGCCTGTGCCGCGGTACATGCTGCCGGGCACGGCCTGTTGTCAGGCATGGCGCTCAGCAGCCCCGCGCCAGCCCGACGTGGCTTTGTCTGCAGATGCAGGGCCCAGGCTGAGGAGACGAGGGTCTGTGTTTACTTCTCTAAGCTGTAATTTCCCGTGGCGTGCCGCAGGGACACCGGGGTGGTGGGCTGCCTCAAGTGACAGGTGGCCCGCCTGGGGCACTGCCCCGTGTGATTACTGTGCTATGGTTAATGTGTCAGAAACGCACGCATGTGTGGCCGTACGCATTTGCCTACCAGATCGAGGCAGCCCAGACAGGTGCTCTGATGGTGCCTGGAGCCGGTGTTGCCGATAAGCTGGCTGCAGCGTGCAGTGACTGTGCGCGCTGAGGGCAGCTCCTCGCCAGGCACTCCCGTGGTGAAGCGAAGCACCTGGAGATCTCCAGCGCCTGCTGGCTTCCCTCGCTGGCCTTGGCGAGCTGGATGGCTTCGTGGGCCACGATGAGGTAGTGGTATGGTTGCTGGGCCTGTGAGCCTCATCTGTGCTTTGGTTCTGTTCTTACGTGGAAACTTCTTCATGGAAGAAGAATTATGAAAACTTAGCTGCATTAGTGTAACTGGTAAACTGTATAGCAAAGCCACAGGGCTGAGATGAAACGCAAGATAGGTACGGGGAGCAAACTGGAAGCGGGAAGTACTCATTTGGGAAGGGAGGGGACCTGACTCTGAAGTTGAAGAAGTAGCTCCCGAGGCCAAATGCGAGGCTGCACGTGTGTCTTCTGAGGACAGTCCAATGTACGAAGTCAAAAATCAGTTTGGAATAAAAACAAAGAACTTACATTGATAAGGAACGGAAAAGCAGGGAAGCGTCTGTAATGCAATCTGTATATAGCTCATATTTTGACAAGTTTTGCAGTGTCTAGTTTTGGTGTCAGAAGCGTGAACTTAACAGGATGCCTCCCTGAACACAGTCTTCGGTACCTGTCAGCCGCAGGCGTCCTGACCACCTGCACGTAGGAGGGAGGCAGGTGGACGCGGCTGCCCTGCGTCGTGCGGCCAGGGAGCTGCGTGTGGCCACTGCCGCCTCGGCCTCCCGGCCCTGAGGTAACGTTCTGAAGGCAGCTGTAACGTGAATGGGCTTACTAGCCTAAAACACCAGTGAAAATGAACATAAATGTGTGTTGTTTTTTTTACCCAAGATCTGCTCTCTTGGTCCTTTTTGCACTGCTTTCCTCCAAGTCTGTTCGCAGCTCAGATAGCCATCAGGTATGCCGCGTGATTCATAACGTGCGTGTGCCTCAGCGGAGAACATCCCCCTAACTGAGGGTTAGGCTGTGCGTGCTTACGTCCCTCCCAGCTTACTGAAGTGCTTCAAGTCCTTCCTCATTCCTCTTGCTCATGAGGTCTCCAACCGAAGCACACAGCAGATAAGGATGTCAAAGTGGGACCCTGACAGGAAAAAATAAGCACTCATGGTCTAAAGACTGCAGGGAGAGCTTTCTGTAATACAGAAGGGAGAGGAGGGAAGAAAGGGCTGTGGGAATTACTGGCAAATAACGCGTCAGTGTAGATGTGTTACATGAGCTGCCCGTTTCACATGCATGAAGGCTGTTTCTTAGAAGGGCAGGGAGTTTCCCTGTAGTGCAAAGTAGATTGTGTTAGTTTAGTTATTAGCAGAGTAGGTTCTCTGATACCACAAGGTCTTGTATTTTTTTTTAAATTTTTGTGTATTTAGCCGAATAAGTGCGTGAGTGTTTTTCTTCTTACCCGACGCTTTGGTATATGGCTTTCTTTCAGTTCTGTCCTCGCAGGTTACTCACTTCTCAACTAGACTGCAAAACTGAAATGGAAAATAATGGTAATTCTAAGCCGTACCTAAGAGAGCAAAATTTGTCTTACCATATGGTAAGCACCCAATGTTACCCCAGGTGTCTCTGGAAAAAAAATACACAGTTTTTAACTCTGTCTCTATGCTAATCCCTTGCATCACTCTTAAATTGGTTTTGCAAAGTTAGAAGCATATCATTTTTAGCTGTATTTCTTTGGGAAAATTAGATCTTTGCGGATCTCTGTCTCTGGCTACGAAGCTGATAACAGGACCAGACTTGACGATCCGTAGTGAGGCACGTGAAACCTCTACCACTGCAACTCAAGCCACTCTGTTGGAAGTGCGGAGGAGGATACGGTCCCATGTGCTGACTGCAAGGAGAGTTCCTACGGTTTCTCAATCTCTTGTGTGGAAACAGCATAGGTGGTTCAGTAAACTGTGGGAATTGCCAGGCTAAGGACACCTTTATTTATTATTATTTTTTTCCTTTAGCCTGATTGCAGCGAAGATGAGGCAGGACCTGGCTGAACCGAGACCTAGACTGTTTAGATTGCAGATGTATTTTTTTCTACTGTGGTTCTTACATCGTAAGAGCTAGCTCCAGTGTTTCTGGCAATGAAGCTGCCTCCAAACTGCTCATGGTGGGAGTGTCGGGGCGGGGAGGTAGCGTGTGTTGTGAAGATCTGTCTGCTCTTTGAGGAAAACTGTCACTGCTCTTTGGCTGGACTGTGTCTGCGATAGAGATGTTCTTGGACCAGTGTGCAGAGATTGCTTTGACCTCTCCCTCCGGTACGTCTTCCGTTCAGCACCACCAGAAAATGTAATGCCAGAGGAGAAAGTCTGATTCCGGCTGTGCTGTGTCACAAATGAGTCTACAGCTTCGCAAATCAGTCTTTCAAGTTGGCTGAATGATACCTGTGGATTAGATACGTTCGAACTTGCTTTAGCATAATCTCGATGCACTTGGCAATTTGACTAGGAAAGGCTTGTCTCTTACCAATCTCTGAGAAGAAAGAAATGCTTTGAAAATGGGTGAAGAAACGAGAGGAGAGGAAGAGGAATCGTAATCATCCAAACTTGCAGACTGGAAGTTGGACATGTGGTATGCATAAGGAAAGGAAGACTGTGTTTGTAAATTGTAAGTAGTGGGAGTAGTGAATTTTTCAGGCCAAGCTGCAACCTGTAGCCACATGTTTATGAGCCTTGCTCAGCTGAAAAAAACTTCCTTTTCCAGCAGGTCTTATGTAAGAGACCTCGTTCTCTTACTTCATCTTACTATTTGTATATATGCAAGACATTTTTTTTTTCCTCAAAGGTGATTGTTATTTTCTGTAGGACTTCTCTTTTTTTTTCCTAAACTTGTGCACTTGTCTAAGAGAAGTTTCAACAGAGAATCTGTTTGACCTGGATGGACGGAAAGCCACGTTACAAAGTCTGTAGCATTCGTCTTTTCTTTGTGGCAGTGTCTCTGTATATGATCAGGATTTGCACATCATAATGGAATTTGGCTTATCTCCTACCATTGATTCTATATAAAAGTTGACACAAAAAAAAAAGGCAGCGATGTTTTAATTTACCTGGAGTTTCCAGGATAAGTGGCGATGAGAAGATTACCATAAAGATGAAGATATGAAAAAGGCTTCTCTTCACTTTTCAAGGTTTATATGTACTTTGCTCCTTGGCTGGATTCTGTGAAGCGCTAATTGGGAAGCAAGAAAGAATCAGAGTAAGGCCTTACAATGCCTTTGTCTCTCCGAGACTGCTTTGACATAATTCAGTGGCCACACAAAGAATTATTCCTGCTCATTTTTGTGCAGAGTCAGCTTGGAGATCCTTACAGCAACTGAACTTCAGGAAAGTTCAGCAGAGCCTGGAGCTGAGACCTCTGTACGTGCGTGCCTACACACACTAACAGGAACCCGCAGTCTGGTGTGCTAGACAAGCCTCAGTCTCCACATATGAATTCTGATGTGTATTGCAGGTTCAGAATTGATATAATCAGTCAAGTAGCCCAACTTGAACTCCAGCTGTATCTAGCTAAGCCTGTGGATGTAACGAGGCTTGGACAGGTAGCACCTGAGCAGAACTGGGTCTGCTACTGAAGTTCAAACACTAGCTTGTAACTGCATTTTACGCAAGGAAAACCCCAAGGAACGTTACAGCTGCATACAAGTGACAGATTTACAGATATGAGTCGGTGTGGTGCTACATACATTTATCACCTGGTGTTGTTCATAAATAGGAACACAACAAAAGAAGTCACGTGACACACAGAATTATTTAGGGAATAGTTATGCTTAAAATTATATTTCCAGCATAGACTGTGTAATCCTTTGGATGCTTGAGGGATAAAACCCTCACCATTCCTTTATGGCTATGATTTCCCATCCTTGTTTTCAGCCAATAGCAGAACTTTCTCTTTCCAAAAGATAAATTATAGTGAAATCATGTTTGGCTATTTCCCACTGTTTGGGGGATTGGAGAATGTATTGGCTCGATTACTGCTGTGGTGAAAGGCACAGAGTGATGTATATAGGTGGCACCACCCAGGCACCACCACTCAGACATCTCGTAGAGACTTCCCTCCCAGCTCGTTTTTCCCTCCCATGGAGCAGTCCCACACATCCGACTGCTACAGCAGCACGGTGGCTCAGTTGCCACAGCTAAGAAGTGTGAGGAACTGGGGGTCTTTGAGTCTGGAAACACACCTGGAAACGCGCCTGTTCCACAAGAAAGGAACAGCCCTTCCAAGATACAACGTGTGAGCAGTTGTGCATGGGAGTGTTGCGGGCACTCTTGCTTCTCGGTGGGAGTCTGAACGCAGCCAAGGACTAGCGCAGCGTGGTTAAGAAAATTTGGCAGTCTGGCTTGGCTCTGACTGCAGCTGTTCCCTATGGGCACAACTTGAGTGAGGGCGGCTGGGGGCTGTGGTCCATGCCCCCAGAATCTCAGAGAGGGTCAGTCCCAAGTTAAACTAGAGATATTCTGTAATGCTGATGAGTAGAAGGACCGCTGAGAGCCACTAAGTATACAGGTGCTCACAGGTGTCCTTTGCCGTGAGCTGGAGCTGTACAGAGTTCCTGTGCCACCTGCAGACCCCAGGGGGATGTCCCAGCCCAGCTGTGCTGCCCCATGCATGCTCCCATGGAGCGCTCACTGGTGCAGCTGTAGCATTCCCTGCAGCCTGGGCTGGTTGACATTCACCACCTCTGCCGCAGCCCACTGTCTGCACTGTAAACCTTTCTGCACGAGTTAGCTTTAAACTGAACCCTGGAGCATTCTTGAGGTTGAAACCAAAACCTTAGCATGTGGCCTGATTTCTTTGGGCTTGTGTGTATCACCGTCCAGTCTGCTAATAGGTGTCTGTTGTGCAGCACATCTTGTGGAAGCCTGGGCTGTAGGGGCTGTAGGTAGGTGGAAGATGCAAATCTCGTTGGACTTGAGGCTGTTCAAATAACAACAGAAGCCTGTACCATGATGCTCTAAATTGCTGTAGAAACCGGTGTGGTTATGCAAGTACGCAGCAGAGGAGGAGCTGCCTAGAGTTGTTGCTTCCAAGAAGCGAGTGTTTTTTGTTTTTGTTTTTAAAAAAAGGAAAAATGAGATACTAGATGGAAATAGCTTGCAGCTGGCTGCAGAAGAGTACACGTTTAGCCTGGCAGAGGGACGTTCAGCATAGTGGGAAAAGCAGTGACACCAGAAAGGTTTTAGTGTTTGTATGGAATAGACTGAATAAAACGGGACTCATAGAATATTTACCTGCGTGGGCTCTGTTTGAGGCTTTTCAGGTGTTATTTGGGATATTGTTCAGCAATACCTAAAATCACTTGTTTCCTACAAACTAAAGCCGTGATGGCAGGTAACAGCAGACAGCTTTCCAATAGAAACCTTCCCACCTAAATACGGGCTAAGAATTTTGTAGCTCAACTCGCTACTACTTTTGGTCAGCCAGAAGTGACGCGGGGAGGGAGGTGCAGCAGATGGTGCCCGCAGAACGTGTGGTTAGATGACTGACTCAAATACATTTTTAATTAGCGAGGGGAAAAAAGAAGCAGCTTCCTATTTTCTTAGTGATTTTCCTAAAAGGAGAAAACAAAAGGTTTCGTGTGTTTCTTTAGGTTACACTTCAGGAAGTTGTTGGGGGGACAGTACTGAGGGCTGGAGGCTGAGCTCTGTTGCAGGCCGAGGGCATTCTCCGTCCAGTTGCAAAAACCCCCTGAGAATAAAAGTGGTCAGTGCTGCTCATTGCCTCGAAACGGTTTGTGTGTGTGTCATCTTCCGTCCCCTGCCCTGCGAGACAAAGAAGGGTGCCCTGGCCCATCACAGTGTGAAATAAGCCGCTGACCAGGATGTCCTATTTTACGTTGCAGTAGGGAGGGTCTGTCGTGGCGCTCTGCGTTTTAGAGGACTGATTCTGTCTGCCAAGACTCACCACAGGCTCTGCCCCGTGTTGGCACGTGGCTGTAGGCAGACGTTAGCTTGCCCTAAGTTAAGGCAGTGGCTCTTCAGCAGGCAGTAAAACAGCAGTTATCCTTTTAATGGCTTTGGAAATGGGGTTACAGAAGTCCTCTGTAGCACCCCCTGGATACTTGTTGGTGTAAGTCTGAGAGCCGCTGCAGTGGAGCAGCTCCACGCTCAGCAGCCGTTCCCTACCCATTCCTGGGATCTGGAATTGGACCCGGTGCCTCCATCTTGCTCTTGGTAGTTTTAGATTTGGCTTTAAAGCTAAAATCTAGTTGTCTTTTCTCCTGGGAATGTGTTCTGAACACAACAAAGGCCAGGCCTCCATCACTTTTTTTGTGCGTAGAGAGGAAATCTAATTCGCATCGTGTGCATCTCGGGGCACGTGGTCAGTCGAATAAGGAGTCACGCTTGGATCAGGGGCTGTGGAGTGCCTCTGATCTGATGATTATTGGTTATCCCAAGGGGAATGGCTCTAATAACGGAAGCCGTGAGATGTACAGAGCAGTGACTGGCATGGCGCTGAGGAATCCTGCTCGGGCGCAGTGGGTCCAGGCCCTCCCCTGGGCTGCGTGGAGCTGGGCGAGGGCTGTCGGGACCTCCTGGGCGGCCGTACCTGCACTTCCCAGAAGCCTTGTGCAGGGAGGCTTAAAAGAAGAGTGGGCAAGCACTTTCCTGCCCTGATTATTTGCTTCTAAAACGTGGGGTTTATCAAAGAACTTTCACTTCTGTCTGAAGCAATCTAAATTTAGAAAGGAAGTCTCGAGCTTCTCGCTGCTGCTGGGGGGGGCTATTGTTGAGGCTTGCAGATTCTAGCGTGAGGTTTTATTTTTAGTTCTTGGTGATGCTGAATAAACTGGAAAGAAGAAATTAATACTTTTTTCCAGATTGAAAACCTCAACCAGGTGTAACCTCTTTAAGGTATCAGGCGATGCAAATGAAAGTAGTTACTGGAAGATGCGCATCAGTGTCGCCCGTGCTGCCTCAGAGTGCTCAGGGAGGACTTCTCTCTGTTTCCCTACCCATCTTTAAAGCACAGAGAATTTTCTAGCAACAGTTTTCATTGTCCAGAGCAATGTTTTCTTCTTCTTACCTTTTTAGTAAGCTAGAGGGTTAAATCCTGTGTATGGCTATAGCTGCATAGCTGCACTGAAATAAGCAGAAGTGGTAAGTTTTTGTTGCTTAAAGCTTCAGGGAAGAGAAAACTGTTTTAGACTGAACTTTCCACAGAAGACTCCTGATTTTCAGACGTCTCCCTTTTAAAAGCTGTTCTTCATCTGCCAAGCAAAACATTTCAGTTTACGGGCCTTTTGTCTTTCTGACCAAAACTGAAACTTTCCACATAATAAAATTTCCAACTTTAACTCTCCCACAATTTCAGTAGAGACAGTTCTGAGTGCCTCAGAGCAGTGCCAGCTAATAATATTAGACACTCTTAGTGCACGTGTGGATCAGAGAGCATTTTAGTGAATGCTGGAAGCTGTATCTTTGCCTGTTCTCCCTTGGTTTAAGGAAACAACTGAAAAAAACAGGTATTGGTGTCATGGAACTGACCCCTTTGGGGAGATTTGCATAGACTTTCAACCTGCTCCCTTTGAAAAAATGAAGGTTTCTTTTTCTGTTTTTCCTGCGAAACACAGGGATGTATTTAAGCTCTTCGGAAGAGGAAGGTGATGATAGCATTGAAGTAAGCCAAAGACTTGCAGCATTTGCTTACACAGCTAAGGTGGGAGAAATCTCAGAGTGGAAGTCAAAGGGCTTGTCAACCCCAGTTGTATTAGGCCAGGATATTATGTGTGTTAAAACTGGTTTGGTCTTGCTTTGTGGGTCAAACATAATATTCATAAAACCACTGGCTGCGTGCCGCAGGCCTGGTTTAACCACTGCTGTGTTGGTGACGGTCTGTGTGGGTACAATGGGGCAGAGTTTCGGTCAGCGCGCCCCGGGTCCCTGGGCCACCCGCAGTCACGGCTAGCGACCTGGGCGGTGTCTGTGAAAGAAGGGTTTGGAGGGGGAAAGGAGAGCTGCTAGAAGCACAGGTCTTCAGCTGCTGCACTGAAACTCTGGCTGGGGTTCTGCTGAGGCCGTGTGTGGAGGAAATACAGTCCAGCTCCTTGGGAGGGTTTTTTTACAGTGATGCTCAGTGCACCTTTGTGGCAGTAGCTACCTATTTGCATCTGACTGAACGGGCCTCATCTGTTACCGGCTGCCACTCGGTGACTGGAGGCGTGGCTGAATACTTCTGCTGGTGTGACACTAATATTTAGTTTTTGATTCTTATGGAAACAATCTACAACAACATCCTGCTGCCAAGGCGTGCTGCAGCTCCACTGATGTGTTCTTTCCTTTTTTCTTCTGTGTTATTCACATTGCCTCAGTTGCCAAGAATAACTAGTTTGTGCTCTGAAGCTAGGAGCTTTGAAGTTAGCGGAGTCCTGACAACGTAAGATTTCAAACTGTAGTAGCATCTATCCATTCATCTGGGTGAGACACAAGCACTTCAGCAGCAGCAGTGCAGCGTGGCGCAGCCCTGCTCGCGGGTGAAGTCCCGTGTGGCGGCAGTGCTCCTTACAGCCCCTCCTCGTAGCCTGAGGCGCGCTGCCTTTGCCCCGTTCCCTGGTGAAGGAGCAGGTTCTCTGGCCTGGCAGGCGAGCTTTGCTAACAGATCTTGGTGTTACTGTGAACGCTTCCACCAAGAAGGGTGACTCGAGAGAGCCTTAACATCTGGCTTTGAACCTCTGGTTTCTCATGGCAGCACTGGGAGGAGAAGGCAGAGCTGACAACGGCCAGATGTCTTTCTTTCTAAAGGCAGCAAGTTACGCAGGTAGTTGCTGTGGCAGTTGACTTTGTGATGCCGTGTAGCCACTAAGAGCTGTTTGGGACGGGGCGAGGAAGGCTGAGGAGGAGCAGCAGTGACCAGTGCTGGTGGCCGAGGTGCCTTTCTGATGGCAAGCCTGGTCCCTCAGGAATGGTTCAGTCCCTCCAAGAGCTTCCCCTTGGCTGTCTCCACCTTGCGGTGTCTTTCCAGCTGCTTTGCTTTTTGCTTTCTCACAGGGCTTTGTCCTCTGGCCTCGGTGGTGCAGACACCTCCTGCAGAGAGGGCCCGACCCGGCTCTCCTGCACGTTCCTGCCTTGGCTGTGTCTGCAGCTGTGAAAGCAGCGGGCAGAGGGAGGGGGAGAACACGAGCCGGTGCGTGGCCTGATCCCTGCCTCTCCCCTTCGCTCACCGTTGGCCCTGTACGTAGGTAGGCTGGCCTGGCCTTTTTTGTGATCCCCTCTTCCTGGTGAGAGGAGCGTGGTGTGAGGTCTCTTCTGTACCGGGCATGGCCCCCATGTGCTGCAGAGAATAATCTGCACATTCAGACTGCTTTGCAGGGTGGGTTAGCAGCATGGTCTCTCTTGACAAAGCGTCTGAGCTGTGGGAACAGTATCAGCAAGCACTGCAAGTCTCTGCATTGCTAGAATTCTTTGGAGTTCCTCTAAATGCTGAGCCTGACCTCCAGCCGCTTAATGCAAGTTGCTGTGGCTCTAAGATTTATCTAGCTTCAAATTCTGGGGCAGAGGACATGGGGAAAACTGGAGAGCCACCCTAATGGGTGAGGGATTTTGAAATTTACCAGTGAGAATGGCTCATTTCTTTGGGAAAAATGATGTTAAGGGTTTTTCCTCAAGGAGGTCCTGTACCACCTCTTAAGTACCTTCTTCTCACAGCAGAGAGCAGTACGGTTTCCATGCTGCTGTGCAGGTAGTTGCCAAGTTTTCTGAGGATAAGCCTTTCTGAAGTGCGTGGCCTTCTTGTCCTTAAATCACGAGCATTTGGGCTGGCAATTCTCCTTTCTGGGAAAGGTGCCTGACAAGTTAGCCTGCGTGGTGGCAGCTGGGGGAACCACCAAGGAGAGGGGTGAGTTTGCAGTGTTTATTTTCAAACTGTGAGATAGCCTAGCGATTTCCCCTCATAACCAAAAACTTCGTGTACCCGACATCTGTGTAACTAACTGCAAATAGATGGCAGCTTCCATGAGATCCGTGTGGATAACGTGGTGTTTGTATCGGGATGGTAGTTTGATCAAAGCTGTACTTTGGTCTCATGTAGCTGCACCAGCAGCATGTGTAATTCCGCTGAGAGCCTGTCTCTGGGCAGTAGGTTCTCTTATCCTAGCTGGGACAGACAAACTCAGAGACCAAGCTGAACCCTCGTTTCTGCAATTGTTGGAAGGGTTACTGTTGTCTTTGTTCTTGTCAGGTTACCAAATGATGGGGAGACCATCCTCAGCTTAAAACTGGCCAGTTGAGACGTGGGCAGAAAGAGGCAGGTTTATCCGGAGACCAGTGTCCCAGCTCAGGAAGGAGTGCTGGTTCGGTGCTCATGAGCTTTCCAAGTCCCTTGGAAAATTGCTGGGGTACACGAAGATTATTTGTAAAATGAGAACAATGGCACTTAATGCTACCAGCCCTCCTTCACCCACTGTGCCAGTGACACAGTACGCACTTTCACTCAGGATGGAAAAACCTTAGGGTTAGTATGCACAAATTGTTGGAGTTGATTTTTAGGGTGTTCAAATCCTTTTCATGTATAGATTCACATGAAATAGGACCTATTTGCTTAGGCCGAGAGTCTGACCCCAAAGCAGGAAGCCCTTCCTGTTTGGTGTCTGGCGATCTGGGGATCACAATGCCCCTGCTGCTTGCAGTTGCAATTGTATGTGCAGTAGTGAACTCCCAGGTGAACGAGTCTGGAAAAATCTTTTTCCTTAATGACTATTGTCCGCTTGAAAGCCTGTCTTCTAAATCTGTCTAGAAATGGTGTGTTTGGGGACTTGTCAAATTTTGATTTTAGTATTTTTCATTTCCTTTTTTGGTGTGCTTTGGTGGGTTGGTTTTTTTTTTTTTTTTGGCCTTCACTGCTGGGATGTGGAGAGGGCAGTTAGCAATACATCCTCAAACCTGCTTCCAGGTGCTGACAAATCGGGCTATAAATATATATTTGCAGCTGAGGGCTGGTCTGAACAAAGGGATGATTTGTTTTGGGTATTGCATCTTCTAATGTGGGTAAGAGTTATTTTTCTGGGTGCCTGGATTGCTACCTTTTAAAAAAGTATTGAATATTCTGTTGCAGCGGTTTCCACTCAGGTTGGCACAAAGAAGCAGTGGATGCCCCATCCGTGGAGGTGTTCAAGGCCAGGTTGGACGAGGCCCTGGACCACCTGGTGTGGTACGTGGCATCCCTGCCCAGGATAGGGGAGATGGAACGGGATGATCTGTAAGGTCCCTGCAATTCAAGCCATTCTATGAAGTACTGTACTCATTAATATTCCTCTATACAGCCTTTATTAAAAAAAAAAAGTGCCGGTTCTGTGACTCATGTGGTTCGTAACTTACCTGCCGTCTGCTGCTCATCACTAAAAGATGCAGTAAGCACTTTCTAACCTGGCTGCCTAAGAGATTAGGTACTTACTCCACAGGTGCCCAAATGCCAGTCATGAGGAGAGCCAGAACGCTTGCTGTCAGTTCAGATGCCCAGAGGCAGAAAGGAGGAATGATCCCCAGAACAGTCAGCATCACACAGGTGGAGGTCATCACAACACAGTACAGATAAAGGTACCCTTTTCTGAAATATTTCTTCATGTTCTGATGAGCTTCCACTCACCATCTGCCCTTTACGCAGCTGTCATACAATTATCTGTTCTTTCTGAGGCAATTTAATTAGATTTTCTTTCAGTAGGTTTTAATCAAGTATTATGGGGCTGCTGGTAAATTATTTACAGCCATATCACTTGATGGAACACTTGGTCTGCTAAAGCTATCACGTAAGTGACATATCTTTAGCAAAGAGTACAGCTGGCTTTAGCTTAGGACCTCACTTGCGCTCCTTGGGGTTATCCAGTTGGCATTCAATGAATGCCAGGTTATGCGAGCCTATTTTTCATTTACAGTAGTAGTTACTGAATGTGGCTGTGCTGAAGACATTGGAGTTGAAACAGTTTAAAATGAGAGTAAGAGCTGAATTTAGCTTTAGTCTATGCCTGCTCAGTTCTTTTTTAAGTGCCTTTCAAGGTTGAATACCCTGAACAGTGTGGCCTTCACCCTCACTCGAAGATCCAGCTATTTCAACAGAAGTGTTGTTCGTACTGTCTTCACTTGGTCTGATGCAAAGTAAGTGTTTTTTGAAGGGGCAAGGTAATGAAAAACAACACTCAAATACCAAAGGATAACAAACTGAGAAAGTGGATATTTTTAGAATGCAAAAGGATTCTTTCTCTGCCTTATTGAAGGAAGGCAGTACCAGGAGTTGTTAAAGGTAACTACTAACTCGCAGAAACAATGTCCAATCCAAGTCTTGTATGAACTAATAAGAGGTGGATGATCAGGTGGGCTTGTTAACGTAGAGTTCAAAAAATGAATGCTGTTCTTCATTACCCACGTGAATAATAGTGTTACGTGCATTGATCTGACTCATCCTACCAAATTTCCTAGCTCATTGAATGGCCTCTGGGTGGCCAATAATATATGGAGATCAACCTGTACCAAGTTCCAGGTTCCTATAAGAGCACATTACTGTGTCACCTCTCTGTTGTGACCAGGGACCGTTTCAGAGTCCACACAGATTTCTTTCCACTTCAGTAGAATTTGATTTAAGGACAAGAAAAATGTTAGTATATTTATATGAATATTCATACATTTCCCATCCTGTTCTAGGCAGGGAATGCTCTCAGTATTATATTTGCCAAGAACATGGCATTACTCTAAATCCACGACCATTTGTTCCCCAAGCTGAAGACGCTATTTATTAGTGGCTTTCAAGGAAAGGTAGCAAAGGCTTCCTGGGTTTTGGCCCAGTTCAGGATATTTTTTCCCAGCGCAGATATTTAAGTACTGTTTTTTTTATATATATGTCCATTAGAAGTTGTGATAGTTCTGTAGCAGTGACTATATGAATAATACTATCTTTATTCCAGGTAGGCGACTTGCTCATTCAGTATTTGCAATGAGTCTAAGCTTGGGTGGTTTTTTTAGTGTTTAGTCTGCAGGCTGTAGATGCAATTCAAGCTCCATTTTTTATTGGAAAATGACTAAGTACTTTTAAAGATGGTTTTATCTTTCTGGCCTCTGTTAAATTCCTTCCAGTGTTGGAATTAAAGGAGTAGTTTTGCAGATTCTTGATGGTGTCTTACCTCGCTTGATTCCTTGCTGAGGTAGAGGAAATACGACTCAGTTTGTTCTGGGTCAGATCCCAAAGCAGTAATATATCTTAATTTTGAAGCACAAAGCTCAGCTGCATATATGGAGAAAGGATATACACTATGGAAGGCCATATCTGACATCAGAACCATGTCTTTACCCTAATTTTACTTCTCCATAAGCACGTTAGAGGAACAAATCCAGTATCTCCTTGGAGGTCATCATTTATCATGATCCTTTTGTGAATGAAGACTACTCTGTTGTCTTTTTGTGTAGATAGGTAGGATGTGCCCGTGTGTTTGAAGGTTACTCAGAAAGGACTATTGAGGTGAGGAGTTGTGTACTCTGCGATTCCCCCTGCAGTAAGAGGGAGGACTGCCTACTCTGAACCTATGCCTTTTTTCTGTTCCTCATTCTCCAGAATGGTCAAATTCAAGAAGGGAGCCTTACTAACATTCCGAAATGAAAGCTGAGCACATTATAGTCTCACTTGAACAGGAGCTGAAAGCAGTCCACCTACTCACGAGACCATTTCTACTAGCCAGTTTTTCTAACCTCTTTTGACAAGTAAGTAGGGCAGACACATTTCAGAGAAAGTGCTTGTAGTCCTGATGCTCCTGGTATTTGGGAGACAGGACAAAGGTGGAAGCAGGACAAGAAGTGACTTCACTGCACTTTGTTATCACACAGTAATTCTTACATGGAAATGGCACAGATATCACAGATGGTACGGTTACGAGACAAATGGAGCCTTAGTGTTGCTTACCTGGGACTGATATCTGAAGCACGCTCCTGACAGGCTATCTGCTAGTCTCAATGTTAAAACTCAAGTGAAACTGTATAGTACCTTGCTTTATAGCCTGGTCCTTCCCTTCAGCCTCTGTGTAACCCCAAAGCTTTTTCCTCTCCTCCCATTGCTGTGTCTGTCGGTTTCACATATATGATCACTGCTCTGAAGCTTTGTGCAGCTGCTGAGAGAGTATTTGCCTTTGCAGCAGAAGGCAGGCTGCTCCATGTCACTGGAAGTGCTGCAGTCTGTCCTTTCCCCACCCCCAGAACTGACTATTATTTACGCAACGTGATCTAACCCAGAGTGTCTAGGAGATGATGGTCCAGAGTTCATTTCCAGTTATTATTGTAGTACAGAGTCAGTCTGGTTAGAGGTACTAATTTCCAGCACAAAACACATACCCTTTGAAAGCATAAACAAACTCCAGGTCAGTTTTTCTTAGCTTCGTACAGAAGTGCTTCAGCTAAACAGGAAAAGCAAGATAAAGTCGAGGCATTGCAAGAAGCTGGTCCAACAGGCATCCATAGGGAACTACGGAGGGCCCCTTCCAGTAGAAGGGAGATAGAAGGAGCACTAATCTCTAAAGCAGCGGTGTGAGTTTTCCTTTTTAATCTCTGGAGATGTATTGAGTACAGGTCTTACCTTTGCCTCAGTATGTGTTTAAACTCCTGCGTTGGGGCATACACGCATGAAACATGCAGAATTACCTCCCCAAGCTGGGGGTCAGACTTCAGTGGCCCTAGCAGATGTGTCTATTTCTGACTTTAATGGCCTGAGCAATTATGCCTGCTGTCACAACCCTGTTCTGGTATGTGGGTGTAGCTGCTCTGGGGTTCAGTCATCCTAGCTGCCACTAACCCAGCTAGTCATCTTAATTGCAACGCTTTGTTTGTTTGTTTATCTAGGACTAGAAATCCTTCACAGACAAGGCCCTGTCTTTGAAGGCAGGCATGTTCAGAAGTTGGTGTGGTCTCCTGGGCTGCAGATTAAGAGGTTGAACTAGGTGAATCACTACCTGCAAAGCATGAACTTCTAGCATCGGGGTACCACCTTCCCTGTCTGTGCAGCCCCAACACCAGTAAGCTGATTGGAACTGTAGCCAGCACGGAAGCACTGAAGTAGTAGGGGAGCTGGGTTACTTAAACAGTAAAGCCTCTTTTGCGCGCTAATGCAGTAATTTTAGATTTGAGACTGAAAAGACACTTTGCATAGCTTTGTATTTGTAGCTGGAGATGAGACTACCTTATGGTAATTAACTCTCATTGCCTTGTTCCAGGTGGTAATCTGTATGCTGCCCCTGGAAAGCTGGGGATCAGGCAGCTCATGAAAACCATGGTCATAAGAGGCTGTTAAATTCAAAGGCCAGGTCTAACAGGGCGACACAGCTGGAGTGGGAAAGGGCTGCCTCTCAGCTGAACGAGCAGCTCACACGGGTTTCCAGAAACCTTGTCCCTATGAAGGCAGGGCACCAAGGCTGCAGGAGCTGGATGCTCTCAGGTAGGAGCAGGACCAAAGGTTAGCAGAGTTGAGGCTTCATTGAGTACTCCAGTGTTCAGGTTTTCTTTAGCAAGAATCCACCAGAACAGTCATTAAGTTCTTTGCAGTTCCACCTTCAAAGCACTACTGATGTCATTAAATGCACAGTTTCTAACCCATAATAAACCGCTTCACTTTTGGTCCTTGATACAGTCTTCCCTTGCTTTAGGGAGACACCAGCTTGGATATCATGTTCCAACCGTTTCTGCCCTATTTAGGGAACAGAGGTCACATCCTGCTTTGCCTCTATAGAGCTGACTCCTACTCTTCCTGTTGCCTCACTCTTTCTGCTCATTCCCTTGCAGAGTAGCAGGGGGAGTAGGAAGGAAGGAGAACCAGTCCAGTACAAAACTTCATTCAAAACACAGTCACAGAAAGCCAGCAACTGAACAGCAATCTTACAGCACAGTTAAACGGTAGAGTTTTGTGCGTAGCTCACCTCAGTAAGTTTAAAAAAGAATCAGGAGAAAAGCAACAAGTAAAGCCTTCCTGCAACACCATTCTTCTGTTTCATAGCTCTTCCCCACATCTCACATTAAACCCAAACATCTTCAAGTAGCCCTTCTTCCTCGTTTGAACACTCACCCCTTCAGAGGGATGGTCCTGGGGTTTTAGAAAGCAGTTTCTAGCTGTAATCCACTGCAGGGAAGTCCCTCCTGTGCGTCTGGGTGATTGGCTATCCAGGATGATGGTTCCCCCTTGTTCCCAACTGCACAGAAGTAAATGTCTCAAACTGCGTTAAATCTCACAAATCCTCAGCCTTCTGCAAACAACAGTTAAGTGAATATGCTAGGCGTCTGTGAATACTTCTGTACTAGGAAATCAGGAGCGCTTTGCAGGAGAAGTGATGCTTGAACGCAGGATACCTCAGGCACAGCTTGAATTTCTGTACTCGACGTGCTGTAGCATAATTGCAAGACACACTTGCCATGCTCCATGACAGTTGGTTTGGAAATACTTGTTGAAGGCGTGCCTCCCATCAGGTCTCCTGGGCTTGTGTCCCTTTACCTTGTCTCCTGACTGTAAGTCAGCTACACAGAAGTTTGCCAGCAACTGTAATGTTCCTGGTTTGAGACAGCAGAACGGCTAACCTGCGGACACTTGGGATTGCAGAAAAAGGGGGAATTGGAAGGATAAGCTCTATGAGTTTACGTGCTTTTTTTTCTGGGAAGGAAAGAAAGCTGACCAGGGAAACGAGCTCAGTATGATTCCCACTTAATAATGGTATACCCGGACCCGGAGGAAAGAAAAAGAAAACTCATACAGTCCACTTTACTCTTGATTTGTTTTAGGAGCTTTTGCTAGAGCTGAGCTGTGGGTGATCAGCTTTCTACTTGGCATCCAAATCTCAGTTATGTTTCCAGAGAAAATTTTTCATTCCTATATTTCCTGCTTTGTGCCTCAGTGCATTGTGCAGAGCACTCAGGAAGCACGCTGTAAAGCTGATGAGCAAATTGAAAATCTCTGATTCCTACTGCATGGCAGAGCATACCAGCGTTTTTGTTTTTTCCTCCTAAAATCTGTGATGAGGAGACATGTTTTATAGGTCAAAAACATTCT